>NC_140296.1:46592797-47248631 GCF_964211825.1 Aythya ferina
CAACTAGTATTATATCTGTCATCATTCATCTGACAGCGAATCCTAAACAAGGCTTTGTGAGCTATGCCAGGTCTACTGATTCACCCATGTACAGTAGGCCCATTAACATATACAGAATGCAAAGTATACACATTATACACAGCTGTTGATTGGTGTCCATGACATCAATTTCTGGTCACCTTATTATTACTATTGTATTAATGAAGTGACTGTTCATGAACTTTGTCCTTTGTTTTTGTACATTCTGGATTTGGGATGACTTTATTTATTTTTAGTGTATATAATATATCAAAATAATTAAATAATTATTATATAATTATTCCTATTAATAATATGAAATAATATAATTATTTTCACTTATATGAAAATAACAGCATATTCTTTGAATTTTTTTAAATATCATTAATTTCCATTAGTTTCCTACTACTATTCTGGAGGTTGTGTTAGCAGATTCATAGTTCCAGAGGATGAATTTCTCCGATTCTTATCTACAGAGAAAGAACTAAGTTGTCTAGATATTCTACAGTCCATTTTTTCCTCAGTAAGTCACTTGTTTGTAACTTACTTTGGAATTTAGTCTTTTATTTTATTATTATTATTTTTAAGAATCTTTCAGTTCCCATTCTATTCCTTTATGCTCATCCTTAGATACATATGTTTATTAACTTTTTAAATTTTCAGATAATTAAAAGGGTTACTGGTGCTGTTTCCTATACATTTACATTTGTGCTTGTAACTGAGAATTTGATCATAAGAATTACAGAATCATTAAGGTTGGAAAAGGCTGCCAAGATCATTTGGTCCCACCATCATCCTGCTACCAAAGTCACCCAATAAACCATGTCCAAGTGCCAGGTGTAACCTTTCCTTAAATATCGCTAGGGATGGTGACTCCTCCACCTTCCTGGGCAACCAATTCCAATGCCTGACTGTTCTTTCTGAGAAGAAATGTCTCCTCATTTCCAACCTAAACCTCGCCTGGTGCAACTTGAGGCCATTCCCTCTAGTCCTATCACTAGTTATCTGTGAGAAGAGGCCAACCCCCAGCTCCCCACCAAATATAGCAGCACCAGTAATCCTTTTAATTATCTGAAAATTGAAGAACTTAAGAAATGTGCTTTTACTACTGTCTGCTTTAGAAATTTGGGGAAAATTATAAACCAGCAAAATTTCTAAGTTCTGAAGTTCTATATAGAACTAATTGGCATCTGACTTGTTTCAAACAATCCTTCCTTAAGCTTCTTATGCTTTGTTTCTATGAAACACTACACTATCTGATTACTCCTGTAATTGCAAATTTGACCGCAGACAAGAATTAATAGTCAGAAGAATGCAATTTTAGAGCAAAGCTTGTTGCCTTATAAGTAAATTGGAGCAGCATAAATACAAAAATAGAAAGTGGTTATATATTGACTGCTTTTTTTTTTTATTTCTTTTTTTTTTTTTTTTTTTTTTTTTCTTGCAAACAGACTGAGACAGGTACCTTCATCTGTGCTTAAAACAGTGCTGACAATTATTCATTATTCACTGTGGCAGGATTAATTTTCTTCCTAATAGCTGGTATGGTGCTGTGTTTTGTATTTAGGATGAGAATAATGTTGACAATGATGAAACTGATGTTTTACTGGTTGCAGAGCAGTGCTTACTTAGTCAAGGACTTTTCAACTCCTCATATGGACCTGTCAGCAAGGAATGAGGGGACAGGTGACCCAAACTGGCCAAAGGAATATCCCATACCACCTGGCAGCATGCTCAGCAATAAAACAACTGGGCAGGTAGGCCAGGAAGGGTGCTGCTGCTCACAGACAGTGTGGGTATCAGTCATCTGATAGTCTTACACACCATTGCATTGTGCGTCACTTGTTTTGTATATTCATTTATCATGATAACAGTAATTATTTTCCTTTTGTTTTCTGATGTATTAAACTGTCTTTATCTCAAACATGAGTTTTATGTTTTTAGTTTTTTTTTTTTTTCCTGATTCTGTCCCTCATCACGCTGTGGGTGGTGGTGGAGTGAGTGAATGGCTATGTGGTGCTTTGCTGCCTGCCAGGTTAAAACACAATATACACGATCTTATTACAGATTGGGTTTGAACTGTTTTTAAACAGTGACTCTTAAAAATGTGTTGTAGGAAGCAAGTTGACTAGTTTTATTGCTTTTAAACTGAAGCACTATTAAAATATGTGAAGGGCACTAATAATTTTCAGACGCTGTTACTGTTAAACTGTTTGTACTCAGAAATGTGGTGACTTCCAAATGGAATAATTCAGGGCACTTCAGTCTGCATGTCAGTAGTATTGAAAATATACAGCCTTACATTTAGAAAAAAGAGGAACATGTTCTTTAAGTACACCTTTATTAATTTTGGCATAACAAAATATTGTGTAGTTCAAAAATTTCTTTACTTACACACAACCTATTATTGAAAACATTGAAAAAATATTCACTGCTGTTAAATGTGTTATGATACATTTATGTATCATAATGGAAAGCAATAATACGTTTTTTTTCTTTTTTATTTTCTCTCAAGTCTTTCATTTTCTTCAGAGGAATTTCACTCCGTGTACCAAAAACATGCTTATTTTTTTCTGTTTCCTTTAAAATTTTTTTTCAAATAAATTTTTAATGAAATAATTCCTGTTGCATAAATATGCAACCTTGTTGAAACCATGCTGAACTGCTATGCTTTTAATGGTATTGTGCTTGGTTAGAGGGATATTAGGGAAAGGGTAATGGTGTAAAGGTGAAAGAAATCTATTAATACAGTTAAATCCCTACTTTATGTGCATGGATAGGTGGGTTCAGGATAAGTGAATATCAGTGAATTCAATAGTGCCAATATGCACGCACACACATACACAAACAAAGTAATAATTGCTTCTAAAATTCTTAAATTCTTCTTGCTTCACAGTAAGCATCTGGCATGCCTATGAATGAAGGTCCATCCAGCCATCAGTGGGTTTATGACCTAAATTATGACTTGGTAGGTTATTTCTGAAATTTGACACCATCGTGTCCTTTTAACAAAAGCAAAAATAAAATTTTCTTTCTCTTTACTAGGCCATTATGTTTTCTATCACATCAAATGTGATTTCTCAGGCTCAGATGAGTATTTTTGGAAAAAAATTAGTCTCTCACATGCTGCTGTGTCAGCAGTGTAACTCTACATATGCAGGGAGATGCACATTCCAGGAGATGTCATGAACAATTCATACCTTGATTTTTCTTTATTCTTGCTTTAACAAATTACAAATTCCTTGCATATGTGTTTTTTATTTTATTTTTATTTTTTTTTAGAAAACATGCTACTCTGATGACTCAGACATCACCAGTGCTATGCAAACTTTCTGAATATAGTTTTCTCACTCTTTTTTTCTAAAGATAGCAACAAATTAAACCCACTAGAAAACTTGAGGAGTAGATATCTGTTTGAATAAAGTCTTTTAATTTTGTAAAAGAGTCTTGTAGACAGGAGACACTGTCTCTGCTTTGGTGGAGAGACAAAACCTTCAGGAGAGAGACGAACATACAGCTTGGGACATTTATTCCACAAATCACATTCCCAGAAAGATCCGTGTCTATGCTTACAGGATTTCAGAATATGTTCAGACTGCTTCAGGTGATCAAGTTACTTCTGTTTATCAAATTATCTGCTGTGAAATGAGCCAAGACAATTAACATATGTGTACCTTCTTTTCTCTGAACTTTCATGACTCTCCACAAGTGAAATGAAATACTTTTTTTTTTTTTTTTAAGAAGATATAAGCACATTAAACTGTTTCAAGGTTACATATCATGATTAAACTAATCAATTGACAAATAGTAACTTGTTAAATTACAATAAATATAGTGATTGCAATCATGTGAATATACATTTAAAGTAATAAATAGGAGCTAACATTACGAAGTTAGACAGAAACCAAACTAGCAAAGACAGTTTTTAAATGGTAAGGGAGAACTGAAAACACAATCATATGACATTAGCTTAGCAAATTGCTATGTCAGTTTAGCTGGGGCAATTGCCTGTAAATGCAAGGGCAAGTTAATCAGCAATGATGGAGAGCTATGTTGGGTTTCACAGAATCACAGAATCACAGAATTTTCTAGGTTGGAAGAGACCTCAAGGTCATCGAGTCCAACCTCCAACCTAACGCTAACAGCCCTCCACTAAACCATATCCCTAAGCTGTACATCTAAGCGTCTTTTGAAGACTTCCAGGGATGGTGACTCCACCACTTCCCTGGGCAGCCTGTTCCAATGCCTCACAACCCTTTCTGTAAAGAAGTTCTTCCTAACATCTAACCTAAAACTCCCCTGGCTCAACTTAAGCCCATTCCCCCTCGTCCTGTCACCAGGCACGTGGGAGAACAGGCCAACCCCCACCTCTCTACAGCCTCCTTTAAGGTATCTGTAAAGAGCAATAAGGTCACCCCTGAGCCTCCTCTTCTCCAGGCTGAACAAGCCCAGCTCCCTCAGCCGCTCCTCGTAGGACTTGTTCTCCAGGCCCCTCACCAGCTTCGTCGCCCTTCTCTGCACCCGCTCAAGCACCTCGATGTCCTTCTTGTAGCGAGGGGCCCAAAACTGAACACAGTACTCGAGGTGCGGCCTCACCAGAGCTGAGTACAGGGGGACGATCACCTCCCTAGCCCTGCTGGTCACGCTGTTCCTAATACAAGCCAGGATGCCGTTGGCCTTCTTGGCCACCTGAGCACACTGCTGGCTCATATTCAGCCGACTGTCCACCATCACTCCCAGGTCCTTCTCTGCCTGGCAACTTTCCAACCATTCCTCTCCCAGCCTGTAGCTCTGCTTGGGGTTATTGCGCCCCAGGTGCAGGACCCGGCACTTGGCCTTGTTAAACTTCATGCAGTTGACCTCAGCCCATCGGTCCAGCCTATCCAGATCCTCCTGCAGAGCTTTCCTACCCTCAAGCAGATCGACACACGCACCTAACTTGGTGTCATCTGCGAACTTACTGAGGGTGCACTCGATGCCCTCGTCCAGATCATCGATGAAGATATTAAAGAGGACCGGCCCCAGCACCGAGCCCTGGGGGACGCCACTAGTGACTGGCCTCCAACTGGACTTGGCTCCATTCACCACGACTCTTTGGGCCCGGCTATCCAGCCAGTTTCTAACCCAACGAAGCGTGCGCCAGTCCAAGCCAAGAGCAGCCAGTTTCTTGAGGAGAATGCTGTGGGAGACGGTGTCAAAAGCCTTGCTGAAGTCAAGGTAGACCACATCCACAGCCTTTCCCTCATCCACCCAGCGCGTCACTCTGTCATAGAAGGAGATCAGGTTCGTCAGGCATGACCTGCCTTTCATAAAGCCATGCTGACTGGGCCTGATCGCCTGCTTCCCCTTCAAGTGCTGCATGATGACTCTCAGGAGGATCTGCTCCATGAGCTTTCCTGGCACTGAGGTCAAACTGACAGGCCTGTAGTTTCCTGGGTCTGCCCTCCGGCCCTTCTTGTAGATGGGCGTCACGTTTGCTAGCCGCCAGTCGATTGGGACCTCCCCCGATAGCCAGGACTGTTGATAAATGATGGACAGTGGCTTGGCCAGCTCCTCTGCCAGTTCCCTCAGTACCCTTGGGTGGATCCCATCTGGCCCCATCGACTTGTGCACATCTAAGTGCCGTAGTAGGTCACCAACCAGTTCTTCATGGATAATGAGGGCCACATCCTGCTCCCCATCCCCTTCCACCAGCTCAGGGTACTGGGTATCCAGAGAACATCCGGTATTGCCGCTAAAGACTGAGGCAAAGAAGGCATTGAGCACCTCCGCCTTTTCCTCATCTCTTGTAACTAAGTTTCCCCCCGCATCCAGTAAAGGATGGAGATTCTCCTTAGTCCTCCTTTTTGTGTTGATGTATTTATAGAAACGTTTTTTGTTATCTTTAACGGCAGTAGCCAGATTGAGCTCCAGATGAGCTTTGGCCTTCCTAATTTTGTCCCTGAAAAAATTGCCAGTAATTTAATCTATATTCATTGCCAGTAATTTAATCTATAAATGCAGATATAGACAATAGCTGTGCTCAGCAGTCTCTAGGTGCCGTGTTTGTTTAAGGCAATTTGATTTTAGTTGAATGATTTGTGATTTCATTTGCCATATACTTATACAAACAATAAAAATAAGTTGTGTTTCACAGTTGTGATGTCACCAGAGTTATTTTGGCTATGCCAAACTCGGTTGTGCTTACCACTTCCCAGGTCTGGATATTGCAGTGCTACAGCCTTTGTTAGGATGAAGACTTTGACAGCAGCAAACTTCTTACAGTGTGTCATCTTTTATATGCAAAGGACCTTTTGGATGTTCTCTGAATATCAGTTTGCATGTATTACAACAGGGAATGTATGAAAGATGCTCCCACTGAAAAACATGCTGCATCACATTACAAAAGGTAAGTTTAGATTACTTGGCTCCTAGTTTCATGAAATAAAATAAATTTTATTTTAACACTTACAAGAAACTTATGACTTTACTCACAGTTAGACAACCGGTGTTCTTTGAGATGATTTAGCATATGGGGTCCAACCACCACTCTAGAAGGGCACTGGTCTCTTTGTGTGTCCTATTGTATCTGCAAGATCTGTACAGAATTCCTGGATATCTACAGGTTTTTATGTGACACTGAGTGTATTATGTGTGAGCAGTTAAGCCCATAATATTATTTCCTATCTTAAATTAGACAGGTTAAGACAATATTTTCTTCTTAAACACACTAAAAAGAGTTCAGGCTCTGACTGTAAATACATGACTGTATGTATGTATTTTGGGATGTCTAACTCCCAGAGTGGTCAAAATGAAACTCTAAGAAGCCAGTGCCATCTGGAGAAATATTCTGCTCTCCTTACAAAGACACCTATATTTTCTAAAATGAGTATCTGTCTGATATTCTGTATTAGCTAGATCTCTATGAAGATGATAAAGACATAGATTACTAGATGATTAACTTAGATAACTAATTTATCCCTTCAGTATTTCTTGTAATGTTATGTATATTACCTTAGGTTTGTATGCATAAAAAAAGATGCAGACAAAAACAATTAGACATAATTGTGGGTTTAATTTCTTTTTTTTTTTCTTTTTTTTTTTTTTTTTTTCATTTAAATTAATACTCATTACACTACAACCTGTTTTACTATGGTAATTAATGAATGAATACTTCAGGGGTCTTTATTCAACATGAGTTTTAAATGCAACGTGATATTGTTATTATTAGAAGAATGTAATACATTGGCTAAATGTGGTATGTTTTGAGTTCTACCATTTCCCCCAGTACTTCTTAAAGCATCCCCTTTACTGCTAGAGTTGTTCTGAATGTAAGAGAACCTTCTGAGGTTGATCTTTAGTTGATCTGTAAAGAGAAGTTGATCTCAGTTTTAAGAGGTACCCCCAGAACCCTTATTACACTTATTACCCAGACAGAAAAACAAATCTCTGGCATATTGTATAATAAATTTGAATAAAAGTAATACTGTGGAATATGTAGTTTGATATCTTTTACTTTAATAAAAACAAAAAAAATGTGTAAATCTATATTATTATTATTATCATTTACTTTGGTTTGAGACTATGCAAAAAAGGTATCCACAAATAAGTGTATAAACAAATAGAATTTATTTTCATGAATATTGTTTATATGCAGCTTGAGAATTTTGAAACATTTATATCTGCTAATGGATAGGCAAAAAAAAAACGATAATATTACATATCCTCCTAGTAGAGGAAGATTGAAAGTTTAAAGCCTTCATATAGTGAAAGTTTAATGTTCTGAATCTTAATATTCTGAATAAATTCCTCTACCTAAAATAGCAGCAAATCAAAAAGGCCCTTGAAGTTTTGCCTGTTAGCCTAAATATATATGTTAAACTATTTAGGAACTTCTACATAATAGGAGGGCAAGGGAACCCCCTAGTGCATAAAGTAAGAATTAAACATGGAATTTACCTGAAGCTGTATCCATCAAATGTGTATATTATAGTAATCAAACTAGGTTTTATAATATAACGTAAATCACACGTGTATGTTTTTCACTTAAAATAAAAAAATATTTTAGTTTTGAAACAATCTAAAAGCATAAAAATTAGAGAGATTAATGGTGATTAATTTGATTTGTCTTTGTGGACAACTATATATATATATAGTTATATAAATACATGTTATTTATATATATGTATGTTTGTATATGCTTTGCTCTTTATCAGAAATTTTCACCAGGCTTAGTTAACATTAAAATAAACATTACTTATTAGATCCAGCATGAACTCCAAAGTCATAAAAATTATGTAGAACATGATATTTTGTGTCTCTTCATATTTCTCATTATTGTCGACTTCACAAATTTTGAAAGACCACAAGCTCTGGTGTGAGTCCTTATGTTCATTCCTACTTCTGTTTCCTTCATTCCTCATGCTCTTTGTCCCTTTTAGTAACACTCTTTTTGCTTTTCTGTTTTTAAAGAAAAAAAAATCTTTCTGATAAAAATTCTGCTGTAGAAAAACTGTGGAGGTACCAAAAACTTATATCTGGAATTATTATCAAACAATATTATCCCTTCACAAATGAGTGAAGATTTCTAATTCAATAGTTGATGCATACAGCATGGACCGCTGTCAAAGATAGCACCAGACTCCAGCACTGAAGAATCATTCACCCTTAATAAATATTCTATTTTAATCTGAGTTATATTTTTACCACAATTTTATACAGGGACTTTCTTTACTGACTTCACTAAAGTGACCCCTCATCCCAACAGTCTTTGAGATCTAAATTAGTTTCTGTGTTTCTGTCTGGATTAGATCCATGACAAAAAATAAATCCAACCCAATCCAGTTTGCTTTCTGTCCTGGTTTCAGCTAGGATAGAGTTAATTTTCCTCCTAGTAGCTGGTATGGTGCTGTGTTTTGGATTTAGGATGAGAATAATGTAGATATCATGCCGATGTTTTAATTGTTACAGAGCTCGTGCATACACAGAACCAAGGACTTTTCACACCTCACAGCCAGCAAGCAGGCTGGGTGTACACAAGAAGCTAGGAGGGAACAGAACCAGAAGAGTTGACCCAGATTGGCCAAAGGGATGCCTCATACCATGTAATGTCATGATGAGCAGTTATATGGGGTGGCTGGCTGGAGAAACACTGCTCAGGGACAGGCTGGGCATTGGTCAGCAGGTGCTGAGCAATTGCATTGTACATTGCTTGCTTTGTACATATTATTATTACTATTATTATCTTTTATATATATATTTTTATTATATCTTTCTGTTCTTTCCTATTAAATTGCCTTTATTTTAGCCCACAGGCTTGTACTTTTTTTCATCCCACTTCTCTCCCTCATCCTACTGGGGGGACTTGGGGGGGGGGGGGCAATGAGTGAATGTCTATGTGGTGTTTAGCTGCCTGCTGGGTTAAACCACACTTTCCAAGGGTGCAGCTGCATTCTGTTTGCTTTCCAGGTTGCTAATAGGATGTTTCAAAGGCTTTGGTGGTTTAGCCCAGTTCATAACCTATCTCATTGTGTTGATTTTTAGATCTTTTATGCACTCACATTTTTATTATCACTGATCTCAAATTCAGAATCTGATACTTGGACAATTTTGCCACTTGTAAAGATGACCTTAAGTGAACTGGAAGCTGTAACATAACTCAGTGTATATCCTAAGTAAAATCTTAAAGGAAACACATTTATTGAGAGATTTTTTTTTTTTTTTTGAATATGTATCAGCTTTTCTTATATGGTTTTGTCTTTAGCATCCTGATATACACTATAATGGTTTTTCTTGTATGAGTCTTTTTTTTTTTTTTCATTTTTTTTTCATGTATGAGTCTTTTTTTTTTTTTTTTCAGAGACCTCTATTTTTATTTCACTTCCACTTCCCTCACAGTTCTGCTAGTTATCCTTCTCTCTCCTCAATTTTTTCAAAGTTCAGGAAGACTGACAGTAAATATTTTGCTGCCACATTTTAGTGCTGGGCCAGCTAAGAATACTGCATACTTCTCTCAATGTATTCATTTCACCCTTCAGCTGCACCCTGTCAAGGGACATGCTGAGCAGGAGCTGAAATAAATAATTATACTCAGTCATCAGTTTCGGAAAGAGAACTAGGGGGAAGTTTTAGAAATAGGTCTCCTGCCCACTCAGCAGAGAAAAGAACATTGTAAAGCAGCAAATAGAGGTGAAACAGAGAAAAAAAACACTGAGGGCAGACAGCCAAGACAACCCAGTGATGAAGGAGGCCAACCAGAGAGCTGGAGAACTTAGAGTAAAGCCTGAGCATCCAGCCAGAAACCATGACTTAACCAGTTCTTGTGGGAAAGCCTGACTGTTGGATTGTAGCACTCATCAGGAGCCCAACAAAAAAAAGGAAAGACAGACAGGTGTAGAACACTGAACCTCATAAGTCATTCTGTAACCACAGTCCAAAGAAAATAAAAACCTCATTAGTACTGGAAAGTTTGACTTTTGCTGTGCTCACTTTACCAAATTAAGTACTCATACCAAAAAAATATCAAGCTGTACTGGTCAAATGCATTGCATAACCTCATTCTGTGTCAGGTCTCAATTGGTGTAAACTTTGAAAACTCCATTAACTCCAGAGAAATTTTGTTTACACAAGCCAGCTGAAATTCTAGCTCTCAAAATGCAAAATTAATTTGTTTTATTACTTTTAAGCTGCATGTTCATGGAGTAGCAATAGGAAAAAAAAAAAAAAGAAAAAAGATTTCATAAGAACTAAATAATGTAACCACATAATGAGGAAACATATTTCTAGCATGTATGAACAATCACTTATAGAGTATTTTGTTAATAGGCGTTATGTTTGTTAATGGGCATATTATTACTAAAGATGATTAGTAAGGGTGCAAATTAATGGCTATTTCATAGCAACAGATTTTCCCCTGGTAGTGGTGAAACACAACTTTCAAGTTTTTATCTCCTGTTGGCATGTATTTTTTTTGGCATGACCAGGGACAATGTTTGTGTGTGAAGGGAGGAAATGCTCTGCAGAAAGAGTTTAAATGCCTCAGTTCCATAGACAAATAATATTCAAAACTTAAATAAGTTTAAATAATGTTTAAAATCAAGAGTTAACAAAGAGAATTGTTAACAATAAGAAAAAAGATGTAATTATTATTATATTAAGATAATGACATTATTATGACATAATTTGCTGTTGTCCTGGCTTTGGCTGAGACAGAGTTAATTTTCTTCATGGTGGCTGTTATGTTGCCATGTTCTGGATTTAGGAGAAAAAATAATGCTGATAACACAACAATGTTTTGGTTGTTGCTGAGCACTACTTATACTGAGCCAAGGACTTCTCAGCTACTCATGCTGCCCTACCAGTGAAGAGGCTGGGAATGTACTGGGAGGGGATAGAACCAGAACAGGTGACCCAAACTGGACAAAGGGATGTCCTGTGCCATGTGATGTCATTCTGAGTAATAAAAACTGGGATGAGTTGGCCAGAGAAGCATAGCAACTGCTCAGAGGCTGATGGGCCATTGGTCTGTAGGTGGTGAGCAATTACAGTGTGCATCATTTGTTTTATATATTATTATTGTTTATTATTATTATTACCCTTTATTTTCTGTCCTATTAAGGTGTCTTCACCTCAGCCTGTGAGTTTTATTTTTATTTATTTATTTTTTTTTCCGATTATCTCCCCCATTCTACTGTATGGTAATGAGTGAGCAGCTGTGTGATACCTTGCTGCCTGCTAGGGTTAAATCACAATAATTGTTAATAAAATAAGGATCCTCAAGATCATGAAACTATTTCAGAAATACTACTATTTAACCTAAATAAATGTTTAGGAAAATTATCTAAATTGCCATGGACTGACATTTATTCCAGAAAATAAAATAAAATAAAATAAAATAAAATAAAATAAAATAAAATAAAATAAAATAAAATAAAATAAAATCATCTGATATTGTATTTTATTGCCAACTTGATGAGCCAAAATAAAAATGTTAAGTTTCTCCACAAAACTGGAAGGGACAACAGCTCTGTGATCACAGTATTTGTGACAACAGTTAGTTGTTTGCTGTTTATTAATATGGATTTTTATGTTAGGCCTACACCAATATTTAATGAAACAGAGATCAGTTTCATGATACCTGTAAAGTCAAAGAACCATGTGAAAATTTTCAAAAATGTGTGCCTCTGGTTATTTATTTTTTGTGTGTGTGCTCACACACTTGTTATCTGATTTTATAATGTAACACTGAGTGCGGCTGTTGAAAATTATTAGTTCCTCAAGAGCTCTAGCTCCTCAGAGTTCTAGCTCAGCTTCTCTATAAACAAATATTACTTGAATAAATAGATTTTTGAATGGGACCCCAGCTATCTATTTGTATTATTAAAAGTGTAAGCTTGCAGCCTGATCAAGGCTGTACCTGGAGGGAGACTGATGCCTCTTTAATCTCACCTAGGCATTTATCTCAAGAAGATATGAATTTATTTTGGGAGATGCCTCTTTGAGAGACATCTCCCAAACATCTCAAGAGAGACATCTCAAGAGAGTTGACAACTGGGGGAATCAAAATTACTAGACCTCTAATTTTTAGATGGTTGATACTGATGAAATGCATCCCAACTCAGATGAATGCATGGTTCAAAACTGCTAAATTTATGACACATATAATTTTGTAAGATGAAGATTGTATGTTTGTAATTATTGTTCTTTCCTCTTGGTGAAGGAGATATAATAATTGTCATCAAACTGCAGTTCTTATCTTATAAATTATTTCTCTGTACATTTCTAAATTTTCTAAGAGAATAAAAGAATAACAGCATTTATGAAAATACTAGCTGTTTAAGTGTTTTAAAAAGTAAGATTTAAAAAATTGTTTGATTTCCTGTCAAATAAGATAAGTCATTTCAAGTGATGAGATCTAACTTTATTCAACACATACTTATTCATTAATGTATTCTTATAAAGATAAAGCCACTGCATTAGGAACAATCAAAAGCTATCAAAGACAGAAAGGGTAAGTTGGTGTACAGAAGATGGGCATCTCTGTGACAGATTTGTCTTTGGAAACTTCTTTGTGTAAAATCAACTCCCCAGTCTCTTCTAACTATGAAAGAAACAGCAGGTGTATTTGTTTGACGTAGAAAGTTTTTACTTGGAGTTTGCATGCATTTGTGAAAACCCTGAACTTTTCTGCAGACATTTTGCTGCAGGAATCAGCATTCCTGCTGCATGGAATGTTCAAAATGAGCTACTAAGCTATTAGGTAAAATGGATTAAGTTGTTAAAAATATATATATATATTTTTAACCGGAATTTTTATTTTCTTTACCCTTTTTCCAGCTGTAAGCAAGTGACCAGTTGTTCCTTAGAGCAATAAAAGTGAACAGATGAGAAACAGGTGAGTCTAGTCAAACTTAATTTCATCTCATCAAGAGGCTTCAGTCACATGAAGGAGTCACATTAGAGCATATGAGTAAGTGTTTCACTGTACTTTTCCATTTGAAATTTCAGTGATGAAAAGAGAGATTTTGGATTAAAACAGAAATTGTAGGTTTGTTTAGCTTATTTTGTAAAAAATGTGTGGTCTTATCTGCTTTTTTATTTTTTAATTTTATTTTGTAAGGACAATCTATCTTTTGGTGCCATTTATTCTAGTTCGTCATTTGATCCAAGAGTTTTGTTTTGTAACTAAGTTGTATGCCATTCTGAAGTTCTTTTATTTTAATTAATTATTATCTCTTATTCCAAACAATAGATTTAAAAAGATAGAATTAGGACTCATCCAGACATAGCTTGTTTATTTTCCAAGGACTCTTAGGTCCTCCAGGCTAAACATCTATGAAGCCTACACACTCTGCTACGGAGTTACTTCCTCTTCAGAAGCAGCCATGTAATATTGAATTGACATTACAGCCTTTGAAGCCTGCACCATTGCCAGATGTGAAATCCACCCAAGTGTATACTTGAGTGGCTCAGAAGTGCTTGTTCACAGGGATGCTGTAGAAGGATGGTTTATGTCAATGTAATAGAGATACAAACCTCTTAAAGTTTTGATACCTGGTCATTTCAGTGGATATTACACCTTTCTTGGATATGCTCCTTTAATTTGTTGAAACCTTCTAAAAGCTTCAATGTAAAGGAGATGCTAAATAAGGAACATATCTCAAAGCAATCAAAATTCACAGTCCCTTAGTGCTGCTCTGTATCTTAAACTTTGTAAAACTAAACTGCATTGTTTAAATTTTACTTTTGTACGGATTCTATAACTGTTTTAATCAGTGAAATTTAACACTTCATGCTGTCTAAGGTACCCAGCAAAATAACCTTCAGCTTCTTCATACATGGGACCACAGTAATATCTGAAAATGAAATTATATAGACTGCAACTTCAAATAACCTTCCAAAACCTAGACAAATAATAGTAATAATAAGCTGATATGAGCAAATATTTAAGATACCTGTATATCAGCTCCAGTGACTCTCTGAAAATTGAATAAATATTTGTATTTTTGTTGAGAGTGGTGACAAATAAAACATCCCATACAAAGGACCCCTTTGCTATTCAAAATCTGTGATCCAAGAGTATCTAAAAATGTGTTGTCTGCCAAGTAACCATAAAGCAGAATCACTGATTTAAAGTTATGGAACAATGTGAAATCACAAAAGTTGTAAGGATAAATGAGGGAGAAATAATGAATTAAATGGTAGGACAAGACAGCTGTTCAATCCCTTCTATCTATTCTAAATTTTAATCAGCTATCTGGCACTGAGTTTCTCTGGTACCTTAATCAGCTTCAGAAGGTACTAATTGAAGGGCAGAATGGGCAGCAGCAGGCAGGAAGAACTAGCAGTAAGCTAAAAAGGTTGAGTCAAGAAAAACAGAGTAACTGAGAAAATGATAGGAAACAGGAACAGATTAGAAGGGGTCAGTAATTGGAAAGTGTAACAGTGGAGAGGAAACTTGATTTGAGTGGTGTGTGCAGACAAAGAATTGTAAAAGAACTACTGTAAACTTTTTTATTATTATTATTTTTATTTTTTAAACACAGACATTTCCTGACACACAATTAAAGTAGATTTGGGGGATTAAGAAATAAATGTCTTGGAGCCTGTGGGAATAGAGTTGTTAGATCTAGTGTCTTGGCCACATTCCAGTTTGGATATTGCCCCAGTTTTTTAAAGCTGTATATGGTAACTCTCTGTGCTTCCTGTCTGAACTGCCAAGTCACTTCACTTTATGTTGTCAAACAGCTGCTTATTCTTAAGTATTTTATGAGCGTTTGGTATGAATGATGGTATATGCAGCAGTTCAGGTCAAATAAATTGCTTGAAGTTGCCAATAGGAAGTTTTCCATGGCAAAACTAATAAAGGTAAAAACTTCCCAGAGCTCCTGTTACAATGGGTGTGTCCAGGGCAGGAAAGACAAACAGCACAAGTAACACAAGTATTTAACATTTTGATTCTGGCAATTTGACTTCTATTTTAGTTCTGGTTGGATTTAACAAACTTCTTTTTGAGAGAAGGCAAGGGATTTGGAGTCCTTCTGATGACTGCAAGAGGTGGCATTCACACGTGTTGTGCGTGAATTTGGATAGACCAACTTTCATCCACTCAACAACATAAGAATTCTGATTTTACAGATCTGAATAAAGTAATGTTTATATATAAATTTTAATCATGAAGCTGAAGACTGACCTCCTTAAGTCTTTTCCCAGGCAGCAATCTGGGTAATGAATTTTGTTATCATCTTTACAAATGTCATTAATGGGAAATTAATCCTTCCCTTAGGAAATAAGACCTTCTGGTTGCCATTAGTCAAAGCTGATAGACTTGCTTGCCAGGACAAATTTCTTCTGGCTATATTTGCAGAAGCACAGACATCTTGACTTTTATGACTACTTGGCCAGTGCAATAATATATAATTATAATATCAGGAACTAAAAGGGACGAAAGGGAGTAATCAAATAATTACTTCTTTTCTGTTTGTGCCTGAGGCCCTTTTACAGTTTTTTTTTTCCTCCTATCTCTACTTAGCACTGTTTCCATTATGATGATTTTCAGACTCCGTATTTTTTTCTGCACTTAATTATTATTAATATTTATTTATTTAGTGAAGTGAAAAAATAAAATCCTACCAAGAATGCTGTTGCAAACTTTACTTTCATTGCAATTTTTGTGTTTGCTAAATAGCTCTCTCTGCTGTTTCATTCCTCCCCAGGTTGATGAGTGTTATAATGGATAGTTTGGAGGGTTACTGGGTGAAGGTAAAGCTCAGGCAGGTTGCCTTCTGAATGACCCTCAGTGACAGCTGTAAATGGGGCAAACAGTTCTAAAAAGCATTACAATGGTCCACTTCACCATTTGGGGGGTTGGGAAGGGAGGAATGGCCTTTATTAGCTGAAGAGATTGTGCAGCCAAGCAGTTCACATATTAATAGTCAATTTTAATGGACAGGTTGTGACATTATTTTGAAAGAAGTTAAAATAACATTTTCACAGCCTGAGGAAATATAAAGAGACCTACTGTAAAAATAAATAAATAAATAAAAAATCAGTACGATATCAGCAGAAAAGTAACTTTTTACCTGGTAGAAATTTAGCAATTGGTATACAGAAATAAAAGAATTAATTCTCACATTTTGCAGTTTGCATTTATTAGAGATATTCTAAAACTTTTTGTAATATAAATGACACATCATTCTATGGGCAAAGTCTGACACTATTTAGTGTTATAGAGGCACTAGTTAGAATACTGTTGTCCTTGGGACACAAATACTAACATCCTCTAAGATATTGTATTATTATTTTTCTTCTTCTTAAGATGTTTTTCTATGTTGTAATAAGTGTTTAAATTGAAAGGGATTATTCATTGTTCATATCTGTTTTTGTTAAACTGTGTGGAAATATGAGGTTATTTGAAAATTGCATGAAAATGATGAAGTGTGAATGTTGATGTCTGCCCCACTGGGATTTCAGCAATTTCTTATGTGGATTGTTCCTGGTGATGAATATAAAATATCAGGACCTATGTTATACAAAAAGGTATGTGATGGAAGCATGGATAAAAATGAGAGTGCACTGTGATTTAACATTCCAGTAGGAAAAATCCTAAAGGGAATACTTTTTTCCCCCTTCCCTCCCCCCCCCCCCCCCCCCCAGTGTAATTCAAAAACTGAATTTGTCTCTGTGAAAACTGTGTCTCTCCATACAAGATACACAACTCTACCCTTATAACAACATAATTAATTATCTTATGTCCTCATTTTATGGCAGAGGTAGGATTGTCTGAATGACCTAAATGATTATTTTGATGCCTACACATATATGGATTTATTTAAACAGATTCTTTAGCAGGTATTGTGTCAATGCAATCTTATTTCTCTTGTTTATTGTATTTATTTAATCCTAAACTCAGCTCAGTCTAATTTCAGTCTGCAACAATTGTGCAGGCATTGTCCCAAAAATGTACATAGTCTACATTCAGTGAGAATCATAAACACATGCAAAGTATCAAAATTGACTCAGAAAAAAATATATATTTTACTGTATTTATAAATTTAGGAGTAATATAAGCAAGTTTGTGGGAGATATATCATTACCTGTTCTGTTACCAGAAGACTGCACAGAATAATTATCTGTATTGATTCAGGTAGAAGTGCACAGGCAATATATTTAAGAAAGATACACTATTTTGTAATCTAAGTTGCTGAGGAGGCGATGCATACAAGCTATAAAATAAAAATTGGCACGATTTGTTTTCTCAGCCAACTGCATGTTGTTTAGCAAGTTAACTGGGGAGAATTACATGGGTTATATATAATGGAATGTCTGAACAGCTGCTGTCGTGAGAGCAGTTGACAGGTCTGTCGGCTTTTAGAGTAATTAACCCAGCAGTAAATAGATTCCCAGGTGACTACTGGAAGGAATCAAGTTTGGTGAAGCAATGATGGGTGAGAAAATGACAGTGGAGATGTATGGAAACATCTCTCTCTTTTTATAGAAAAAGTCACTTTCCTGAAGTTTATGGGGTTGAAATATAGGATCAAGGGTTCTTATGGGAGGATGGATGACCTCTGGATAACCTCCAGAGGATTCTTAGGCCACCAGGCTGGTCAGACATAATTTGGCCTTAGTGAAGTCATGCTGGCTGTCTTGGTTCACCTCCTTGTCCTGCATGTGCCTTGACATTGCTTCCAGGAGGATCTTTTCCATGATCTTGTCAGACACAAAGGTGAGGCTCACCAACCTATAGTTCCCCATTTCCTCCTTTCTACCCTTTTGAAAAATGGGAGTGATGTTTCCTTTTTTTCCAGTCACCAGGAGTTTCACCTGACTGCCAGGACTTTTCAGATATGATGGAGGGAGGCTTGGCAACTACATCAGCCAGTTCCCTTAGGACACTGGGATGCACATCATCTGGCCCCATAAACTTGTACTTGTTAAGTTTCATCAGATTGTCTCAAACCTGCTCTTTGGTTACAGTGGCAGAGACTTTGCTCTCCCAGCCCTCATATGCATGTTCAGGCAAATGACATTTAGTAATACTAATGAAATACTAATACTAATGAAACACTAATACTATGAAATAATAGCCATTTTTGTGTTGATCAATATGAAATGTTATTTCACAGGAAACACATATTTTAAAAATAAATTAAGGGAATAAAATAAATAAGATCAACCAAACCTATTGGTTCATTGAGGAGAAGCTCAACATGAGCTGGCTGCACTTGTAACTTAGAAAGCCAACTGTATCCTGGGCTGTATCAAAAGAAGTGTGGAAAGAGTTTGTGGATGTCCCATCCCTGCAAGTGTTCAAGGCCAGTTTGGATGGGGCTTTGAGCAACCTGGTCTACTGGGAGATGTCATGGCAGGGTGGTTGAAATTAGATGATTCTTAAAGTCCTTTCCAACCCAAACCGTTCAATGAATCTCTGAGTCCAGTTTTGGGCCCCTCACTGCAAGAAAGATATTGAGTTGCTGGAATGTGTTCAGAGAAGAGCAACAAATCTGGTGAAGGGATTTCATAAGAAGATGTATGAGGAGTGGTTGAAGGAACTGGGGTTGTTTAGTCTTGGGTAAAGAAGGCTGAGGGGAGATCTCATTGCTCTCAAAAACTACCTGAAAGGAGAATGTAGCACAGAGACTGTTGGTCTGTTTTCTCAGGTGACAAGCAATAGGATGCAAAGAAATAGCCTCAAGTTGCATCAAGAGAGGTTTAGATTAGATGTAAGGAAGAATTTCTTCATGGAAAGAGTGGTTAGGCATTGGAACAGGTTAACCAGGGAAGTGGTACAGTCACCATCCCTGAAGGTATTTAAGAGATGTGTGGATGTGGTGCTTACAGACATAGTTTAGTGGCAGACTTGATAGAGTTAAGTAATGGTTGGACCTGATGATCTTAGGAGTCTTTTCAACCTAAATTATTCTACGATTCTATGATTATACTGAAGAAGGCACAAGTTAAAACATATTATTTGGAGGTAAGGACTAACTGCAGGCAATTCTTATGCTTCACAGATTTTACATTTGAGCTGGGCCTTGTGATGTTCAATTTCTTGAAGTTTCCCTCAGTTTTTATAAAAGAATGCAGTGAGGCATGTACAGAAAACCAAAGGCTGGAGAGTGGGATAGGTGCTATTCCACTTTTGCTTTAACTGTGGTTCCAAATGGATAGATTTCTAAGAAAAAAGTGTTTCGAATTCTTCTCAGGCAGATTTCCTTTACACATCAGAAAAATCTCTAAACCAAGAAGGGATATGGTTACTGCAATACTAGATATTGGAAAACCTAACTTTCTGGTTCCCATCCCATTGCCACATCCGTATTTTAAATTAGGTGCATAAGCTGCTTTTAAAATATATAGAGAGAATTAGATGCCTCAGAAATGGATCAAATAGAGCAATCAAAATGCTAGAAAAACAGTTTTGGGCCACAGGATTCAGGCAACAACTTTAAACTACATATTTTACAGACTGTTAGCCAACTTTCATATAAGGTATTCCTTTATATTTTTCTATTGTGACATTAAGAATAGTATGGTATCTAGATATTTCACTGTTACATCATGTAAATTCACTTCATGCACCAAATCAGAACTAACTGTGTTCAATTTTTAAATAAAAAGAAAAAGAAGACCCATAGCCATCCACTTGTAGAAAACAATATATGAATAAGAGGAGACTTAAAGTATTTATGAACAGAAAATAGAGATATTGAATCATACTGAATCATCATCTCATTCATACTGAATGAGTATCACATTATTTTCTTCTGTGTCTGTAGTCTATTTTAATACACATTACCAAATACCCAGTGCAGAAATGAAGCAGAAAGGCTTATAATACTCTACATCATCCTGCTGGCTTGGCATTCCTGGCTGAAAAGTTGAAAAAGTCATTACATTCTGTGCTTGAAAAGTACTTTAGGACCCTGGAACCCTGATTTATTATATTATTTTGGGACCTTTGTTTTCTTACTAATTTTTCTATTAGCAACTCAGCCACTTTTGGAAAAAAACTTTCTCACGTTATGGATGTATTGATTGCCACTTTACATGAAAAATATCCTCTTTTCTGTTACCACCTTAACCCTGTGGGACCAGGCAATCTTTAGCAAGCTGTATTAAATTTCTATTTTCTGATCTATGTTGTGCCATATTTTATTCACACTTCATTCTCTTACTACATATATATATTTCTATATCTATATTTCTATGCATATTACTATATATATAATATTTTATTTATATTTACCTTTAATTAAGACACATTAGCTCTTTCCAAAATCTACATTTCTTTAAGTTATGTTATGATTTGGACCAAAATACTTGTACAGAGCCTATGAGTATGTGGGTAATTGAAATGCGAAAAGGAACATACAGATGGCTTGAGAGCAAGATACTTTTCTCTCTACTATATGCTTCATCTCATCGTGTTCCAGTTGTAATCCAATTCAGTACTGGGCCAACAGCAGTTTAAGAGGGTGTGTAAACCACTGTTTAAATAAGTCAGTGCTGGAAAGATAAGCCAAATATGATAATAGGGTAATTATTTCTTGTTAATATTTTAAATGAGAAACAAACAAAAAATACCCTAGAATTCTTAACATTGTTCACAATGATTTAAAAACAAAAATGCGCCATGGTAACAATTATTTTGGAAAGAATTAACAATGTTTTCAAAAAAAAAAATAAAAATGAGCATACCATGTAATAAGGAAAACAGTTACTTAGAAGTTTAAAATAGAATAAGGTACAAGATTCATCAAAGAAGTTATCAGTACTTGAGTTGTATCTTTACAATATTTTTAGAAATGCTAAGTAATGTTATAAAGGTATGATCTACATTATCTACAAACCAGTGAAATTTATGTGGTTTCACATTCAAATATTTGAAAAATAACTATTTGGATTCATATTGTAATACATGTACTTTTTGCCTTACTCTTACTGGACTCTATTTGATATATATATATGTGTGTGTTAGTTATGTTTTATGTATATATATATATGTTAGTTATGTTTTATGGAACTTTCCCCATAAAATTAGTTAGATATGATAAAACAAGGATAAAAAAGTGAACATCTAGTCTTTCTGTTTAAATCTGCAATTCCCATCCCTGGTTATCAGTAGAGGAAGGGGAAAAGTAGAGCTACTTTATAGATCATACTGATAGAAAGATATTATAGAGATAAAGCAAGTGCATGGATCTTTTCTGGAGTTTAAAAT
Organism: Aythya ferina; assembly: GCF_964211825.1. Lineage (NCBI taxonomy): Eukaryota > Metazoa > Chordata > Aves > Anseriformes > Anatidae > Aythya > Aythya ferina. The sequence continues at coordinate 46,614,519 of NC_140296.1, forward strand.
TTTATTTGCAAAGTAGTCTGATGCCATGTTTTAACAGCTCTCACTAATCTGTTTGTCAACAGCAAAATTGGAGGAACTTCTATTTTATAAAGAATATTTTGTTTCCTTAGACTTTGGTTTCAGCTCAAATTTGGCTGGAAGTTTCTAGGGACGTGCACCTGCAAGGGACTGTCTGATTCCCATTTCACTAAAGAAATGCAGGAAGGCTGCCAGGCTCTGCAGCAGCTGGAGTAAAGTCAGACTTCCCTTACATTACAAGTCCTGAAAGATCTTTTCAAGAATCCTAGCAACCATGCCCCAAGCTCTTTGAGACATAACCCCAAAATTCAAAACCTTAAGAAGGCTATCCAGATTTCAGGATAATTGTTGAGGACTCAAAAGCTGAGTCTGAGTCAATTTCTGTATTCCACAGAATATAATACAAAAGCTTTTATTTTAATTTCTCCTAAATCAGATTCTAGAATTGCTGTATCTAGGTGGAAGGTGTGATCCAGGGTAGGAAGTGCATTTCAGTGTTCCCAGTCCTATGATGGACAAACCATCAGTCCAGCAGATGCTTTATTTGGAAACTTAGTTTGGATTTAGTGAGACTATCAAAGAGCTTCAATGAAATTCTTTTGGTCTAGAACACACAAGAAAATCTTTAGTTTTGTAAGTCTAACAGTTTTGCATTATGCACTGTTTTTGCTGCAATTGTAACTTACAGTTTTTAACTTGATATGTTAAAAGTGATGCTTTATGTTAAATGAGATCTGGTAAGCAGAGGACATTGACCTGAAACGGTCCATCTTTTTTTCTGTCAGTAGAAACACATAGCGCATCATAGTGCATTTTCGGTTGTGTGCTTTTTTTTTTTTTTCCTCCTCTATAAAAGATTCTAGTTGTGTGGAAGTGAACCCCATCCTGGAAATCATTGGTCTTCTTTTCTACCTCTGTAATTTTAAGTTTAAATATTCCTCTTTTATGTTAGAAAGATAGCTGTGCATTCACACGTTCACTTTCAGCTGAAAACACATCTGTAGTCTGAAGCATATATATATATACATATATATATATATATATATATATATAATTTGCAACTATCTTTTCAGATAAATTGGGCTGGCTACCCCATATGATGACTGCATTGTGACCATCTTTGTTCCAACAGAAAAGATTTACAGGACACAGAATAGAGCAAAAGGTATAGTTTCTGCAGCAAGTTTCCTTCCCTAGTAGGTTGCGTCTGTGAAGTTTTCTTTCTTCCTCTCTTTTTTTTTTTCTTCTCTCTCTTTCTCTCTTTACAACAGATAACGCCTGTTCAAAACTTTGTCCTGAAAAAAAATACATGAACTGGCAGGAAAAAAAAAAAAAGAAAGCACAGTTTTCTGGCTTTTTTGACCTTCATAAACACCAGATTCATTACAGCTGGAGCCTAGAAAAGTTATCACATCCTGTTAAGTTCCGCAAAAAATGCAATTCAAGTGTGCAGCCTGCAGGCATTTCATATGAAGGTGATCTAGTGTCAGAACAAGATGGTATATAGAGAAATTAATCTCTAGTTCATTAAATAAATTCTTCCACTGGTGAATTTATGAATTTCTGAATTTATACAAGAATAAGTATTAGTATGGGAAGTAAAGGAAGAGCAGAATTAATGGGAAATAAAGATAGAAATTGAAGATGTATTTAACTTTGTGATTCTTTATGAAAGCTACTGCCTCTTGTACTTAGATCAGTCTTTTTCCTTTTTCTACCATCAGATTGTCTGTAACTAAAAATACTTAAATGCTTGGTAAAAAGCGCATGTGAATATGTGCCTGACTAATGTTATCTTGGTGAATGACATGTTAAGATTCTTGTAACAAGAAATCTTGTAACCTTTGTATGTTGTCTTTGTTTCCTGTTTAAAGTCACTTTATTCAGAAACTCACAACTATGCTTAACCCATCAATTTTGGGACAGTTAGGATTATGTAAGTACATAATTTCAACTGTAATATAATGTTAATGAGACTTCTAAAATGACAGTTCTTCCCTCTCCTTCATATCCTACTCCCCTTTCAAATTACTATTATTACTTTCAAATTCAGAATTACTACTTTCAAATTCAAAATTACTTTCAAATTATTAGGGAGCTTCTAAACCTGTCTTTAAAGTAAGCATATTTGTAAATAATTTAAATTAAGTACAGTGTGTTTATTTCTTTAAAAACAAAACAACAACAACAAAAACTTTACACCATTTGACACCTGTTCAAATATAAGAAGCTATTGTCAGGTTACCTGCATGCTCAGATGTGATGGCTTTTGTCAAATTAGTTACAAAGGTTTCCTGGGAAGGGCAGAAAGCTAGAAGACGAAAATGTGCATCATGAGCCAAAGCATAAACAAGAGAAGCAATGGGACACCGGAGAGTTGATGAGCAAAAAGGAAGTTGTTGGAGCTCATGCTTCTTGCTGGAATTTGTTTCTCCCTCCTGTGCAAATTAGTCTCAACTTACTGAACTTCCAAAATTCTGGAAGAGTTCTCTGTTTGATGAATCTGACCTTGGAGAGAGATTAGGGAAAAATAGCAAAAAAATGTTATCTTGTAGTGATACAGCATTTGGCAAGATTTGCTTAGACTTCTAAATCCTGCTAGTTTGAATGAAGCTAAGAACTTTTCTCCTATGTACATTGTAGCTACCCCTGTAAAAGAGCGAGTTGATAGGACAGCATAAACAGAATAAAACAAAATGAATTCTTGTGATTCTTACATTATTTTGGTGTGAAGAATGTTATGCTTGCTTAAAATTTCATATTACGAAAGTTTTTACACCCTATTCCATGTGACTTGAATTAATGGGGTGTGTGATTTGTACGGATCTAAGTCTGGTATCATTGTCAGAGCAGAATTAGAGTAGAAGCCTCCTGATTTCAAGATTTCAATTTGAATGTCTGTGCATTTGTCCAAATAAAAGCCCAATGGACAAGTGCTTTCTCATATCATTATTTGCATTAGTAAACTTTGTATGATGGAGAGCCTTTTTAATGAGAAAGTATCACTTCATTAGTATCCTGTGATTACGTCTATGGAATTAGAAAACTATCAGAACATTTCTGTCACCTGCTTCTGAATGCACAGCTCTGTCCCACTAGTGTGCTGTTTCTACACAGGTGTGACATAGCAAGTGTGACAATCACTGAACCCCAGCTAAGATAAAGCTTTAGATTGGAAACAAACTTACAAAACAAGCTGTGTGCAATTCATACACAGATCTAATTTTAATAGACATTTAATACTCAAGTAGGCATAAACACACAAATTAACTGTGTATGCAATTTTTCACAGGGAAAAAAATGTAAGGGATAGTTCTTCACTGTAAAAATATATGCTAGGTCCTCCTGCTCAGATGACATTGTTGGAAAAAGTGGTTCCAACATGCTGCCCTGCTCCTGGCTGGGGTGATGGGACATGCCCTTGATGCCAGGCCCTGCCCTGACGACCCCATGTGGAAGCCTCTAGGTCCCTGGACCACAGGAAGCTGTTGGCCTGTGTAGCACCCAGACAGTCACTGGTGGGCCATCCTACCCACAGGAAAATAATATAATAATGTTGTGACTGATTTGTACCAGACAGAGACTTCTGAGAATATTATGCAGGAAAAATGTTTAATAGTTTGGCTAATATATCTGTGATCTACAGTCACAGAAATTGTAACTGGAATTAACCTTGATAGTTATATAAATGATTTCTTTGCTTTCAGATTAACTATGTCCAAACTGTTCCTACCAAATATTTGTCAAATCTGTCCTTAAAAACCTGTGATGGATTTTTTTTTTTTTTGGTATTCCCTGTGGACACTAAGAATAAATTATTCCATTCGTTATAACAATCCTTATTCATAAAAAGACTATGCCCTCAGTCTTTCACAGACTGAACTGTCTTCATACCTACAGTTATTCCTTGTAGTCATGTTTCCTGTACTTCTGCACATTCTTGTTCTCTGGATTCCAAGCACAGAGAATATATTTATTTTTTTCAAGTACTACAAAGAACACTCATACATTTTGGCTTTCCACCCCCCTTTCTTCTTTTTTTTTTTTTTTTTTTTTTTTCTTCAACTTGACAGGAACTGACTTAGGATTGGAGTCCGTCAAAGACAGACTGAAGATCCCTGCTCAAACAGTCTATCATTTTGATGATTAACCTGTGATTTAATCATCCTGTGCAGTTTTCCAGCAAGCATTTCTTTCACACTATGATTTTGTCTTTGTTTTGCACCATGTCCTAAGTGTTGCTATAAGATCATCTGTGCCAATGGTAAAAGGTAGTAACAGACAACGACTTATTTCTCTCTTCTTGTAGGGCCTGTTTATTTTTCATACCCGTCTCCCCCTCCCCGCAAATTACATTCCTCTTAGCTGATCTGTTCTTAGACTGTCCGGAGAGGTTGTGGAGTCTCCTGCCTTGGAGAGAGCTTCAAAAGCTGCCTGGAGATGGTCTTGGGCAAGCAGCTCTAGATGTCCTTGCTTGATGTCCTTGGGTTGGACCAAATGACCAGAAGAGGCCCCTTCCAACTTTAGCCATTCTGTGTTTCTATTATTATTATTATTATTATTATTGTACATCAGTGGAAGAATAGAAAGTACTGTCAGTATTTTCTTGCACATCCCAGTGAAGAAAAACCCTGAAGCCACAGGAGTTATTTGTGGAGGGAAAGGTGCTCTGTAATGTCTCAGTGAGCAGTTCATTAAGATCTTGGCCTTCTACTGTTCAAAGTTAGCTTTCACTAAATAGACCCTAATATTTCATGCAAAGCTTTCAAAATAGTTCTGCTCAATCCCATTCATTTGAATAATTTATAAGAAGCCCTAGGACACTGTCTCAAATGTTTGGATAGAGTTAGTCAGAAACAAAATTCACCAATATGTCAGGTGTTCATTAATCAAAGTACAAATGGACAGTGGGACAATACTGCTTAACTCAAGCAGTAGTTCTGACTGTTGTGCCTCTTACATGTTTCCACTAGATGGCATTCCGTACTTCAAAACTGATTTTATTTTTATTTTTTTTTAACATTGTGTTTATGTAACTAGGCTTGAATGATATTTTTTTTCATGAACACCTCTAAAGATTTGGAGTAGCAGAAATAATATAGTAGCATATTTATAGCTGGGTATTAGAGAATCAGAAGTAGAAGCCATGAAGCTATCACTATCGTCTAAGTTTATACAGATGCACTGATTCAAGATCATTCTCTGTACCACTTTAGTATTGAGATGGTACCACTGAACTCAATGAGGTAAGAATTATACTATTCTGTTACTGCAGTAGTTCTAAAGATTTCTTAGTCAAATTATTAGCATTGATCTGTTTAGACTTTATTAGTTTATCTTTATTTAATATGACACCTAACCCCCCCAAACATGAAATTCCTCTGATTAATCTACCTTGAATTCTACATTCTGCTTTATTCCTGAACTACTTATTCCTAATTGTTTCGTAATTCTATCCTAAAAAAAAAAAAAAAAAAAAAAAAGCTAGTAAATTGATTTTAATTTTTAAACCGTCAATTAAATCAAAATGATTATTTACTTTCCTAATACATCCAAAGATAAGCTTTTGTTTTCTCAGTTTTCTCATAAGTCTTGGAACCCAAATCATTACCGCTTAACATCTTACTATTTAAATTACGTAGTTATATCATAACTGTAAAATAGCTAAGATGATTCCTGGTTGTTACTGTGCAGACAGGTTTGGTATGCGTTGCAGAAAACATCGGTGATACTAGGGGCACTCCTCTGAGGCTTGGTCTGCTCATATTGGGAGGATACTTCAACACAATGTGGAAGTGACTGGATAAACTGTAGCACAGGAGGAAGAGGGTAAGATTAAATCAAACTGTTAATGTAGGAAGATGAGGATCATGAAACCCTGAACGTTTGTGTTAGAGGAAAGGAATATACAACGACGTCAGAAAAAATAACAAGGAAGGAAAGGAAGTGTATAAGATAAAACTAAAGATGGCAATGAAAGTTTATGGAAAGTGAGAAAGAAAAATAAAACTAAGGACTGAAAAATAAACATGTAATTCAGAAGCCCCTCCCAAATTGTCAAAAACATCTTAGTTTGAGATGAAATTGTCCTGTTAAATACTTTTCAGCTTTGTCTATGTGAGATTTGTCTCACATAGCTTCCAATTGGGAGCTTCCAATTAACCCTGGCCTTTCTTTCCCTTTCCCTTTCCCTTTCCCTTTCCCTTTCCCTTTCCCTTTCCCTTTCCCTTTCCCTTTCCCTTTCCCTTTCCCTTTCCCTTTCCCTTTCCCTTTCCCTTTCCCTTTCCCTTTCCCTTTCCCTTTCCCTTTCCCTTTCCCTTTCCCTTTCCCTTTCCCTTTCCCTTTCCCTTTCCCTTTCCCTTTCCCTTTCCCTTTCCCATTTATTTATTTATTTATTATTCTGATGCTGCATTTAAAGTTAGCGATGATTTTAGCTCCATACAAAAGGTAAATTCATAGGAAATAAAAAATATCTACCATACTAGGTCTTTGTTCAGATGACATTTTTCTTTCAATAAGTTTATAATTTAAAGAGTTTCATCTTAAAAATAAAATAAAATAAAAATTTACATTAATAAAATGAAATAAGATAAATAAAATGAAATAAAATTAACAAACAAAGCAAGCAAACAAAATAAACTCTCTAAAGGAAAAGAGAAAAATGACAACAAAACAACAAAACAATATATAGATTTCTATATGAAGTGTAGTTTGTCTTTTGGAACAACAAAAAATATCTACACTTCAAAATGCAATTTAAATTTAAAAATATGAAATTAAATTTGGATTAGATTTTTGGAATAAAGTGCTTACAGTGAGGCACTGGAACAGGTTGCAAAGACAAGATGCGAATGCCCCATCCTTGGAAGTGTTCAAGGCGAGGTTGCTTTGGGCAACCTGATCTAGTGAGAAGGCAGGTTTGAATTAGACAATCTTTAAAGCCCCTTCTATGATTCTCTGATTCTATAATTCCAGTAGCTTCAATATTTTTACACAGATATTTTGAATTCAACTTTCCTAAAAAATTGGTTCTGAAAGTGAATAAGTGAAATTCTGGTTCTTTACCAGATCTAGGAAAACAAGCAAACAAACAAAAACTAACAACAACAGCAATGACAAAAAGCTAATTTTAAAAATAACTGGAAAATTCTATAGAGGTCATCCTTATACTTGTATAGAAAACAAACAAACAAACAAACAAACAAAAAACAGTGTATCAGTAAGACTCAGGTAAACAATATCTGAAAATATAAATCACTTGATATAGCACACCTTTTAGGCACATGCTGATCTTTTATTCTTTTAAGCATTTCTTTTCTTTTTTTTTTTTTTTTCTTTTTTTTGATTTTTTTTGCACAAGTAATCTTGGAAGGAAACCACAAAACCAACAACTTATTTCTGCACAGTCAGCTACTGTGAGATAAACAGACCTGTGCTACAGTGGGTGATGAACTGGCTCAGTGGTAGAGCTAAAAGAGTTGTAGTGAATGCGACAACATCTGTCTGGCAGCCAGTCATTAGTGACATTCCTCAGAGCTTTGTTCTAATGCCAGAATCAACATTTTCATCAATGGTCTGAATGAAGAGGTTGAAATCTGCTGATGATACTAAACTGGAAGGTGCTGTTAACACCTTGGAGGGGCAAGAGACCTTGCAGAGGAATCTAGATAGATTGGCACATTGAGAAATCACCCATTGTTGAGCATGAAGCTCAACAAAGGAAAATGCCACATTCTGCACCTGGTATAATGACAGATAAAGAAAGAAAAGTGGCTAGTGAGGAGCTCTGCAGAAAGGGAACTGGTCAACTCAATGTGAGCCAGGACTCATTTCCCTTATTAGATTATTGTTGTTGCTCCTCTGTGATCCTTCTTGTCTGTGGAGATGAACATAACCTAACAGTGTCAGTACAGTCCTTCCTTCAAGGAAGAAATAAAAATATTAGTCAGCTTAGAACATTATGTCAAATATACAGTTTTCAGTGCATCTGGACTGGTATGCCCTGAATGCGTGTATGGAATCAACAAAACAAAACAAAACAAACAGAAATAAAAAACAATCTGGAACAGATTTACTAGAAATGTGGTTGATGCCCCAGGCCTGTCAGTGTTCAAGAGACATTTGGACAATGCCAATAATATTCTTAAGCTTTTGGTTAGCCCTGAAGAAGTCAGCCAGTTGGACTAGATGATCTTTGTAGGCCCCTTCCAACTGAACTATTCTATTCTATTCTATTCTATTCTATTCTATTCTATTCTATTCTATTCTATTCTATTCTATTCTATTCTATTCTATTCTATTCTATTCTATACAAAACAATGAAACAAGAGCAACAACAAAAACATAGCAATGTATACATTTTAATATCTCAGTCTACTCTTTTTTAGTGTTTTGAAAATCTGTACTCATTCAGAATTTCAGCCAGGTTAGATTTTTATTGCAAATGCTAACTGCAGTCTTTTTCAACGATTCCTTAATTAATAAAATTTCCTAATTTTGATGTTGAAATTATGTTTTAATTTAACCATTTAACATTTAAGCTGCACTTTCATTAGAGTGCTTTATGGATTCCAGTGTATTTAACATACTCCAGGTTTTTACATGAACCATAATCTCCAGAGTATTTTATACTTTATAAGATCAGAAGACCTTAAACATTCACCATCACCTAGCATTTTATTACACTAAGTCTGTTTCCTACGGTAATTTCTCTGGTTGCCACTGTTACAACTGATAGTTATTCATTGAACAGTAGAGGAGTAGACTTACTCTACCCTGAAATGCTTAAATGCTGCTTTAGTTAGTGACAGTAAAATGAATATAATGGTTGAACTGTGAAGGAAACTGAAAGCTGACTAATCAAAAGTTATTTTATTTTATTTTATTTTATTTTATTTTATTTTATTTATTTTATTTTATTTTATTTTATTTTATTTTATTTTAATTTTATTTTATTTTTAAACAAGGGCATTCCTACTTCTCTGAAGTTTCTTTTCATTTTATATATAACTCATCTGAATATCCACTGTGTTCTTCTACATTTCATTATCTTTGCTTTTGTGGATAGGATTTTCTGCTTTTCTACTTAAGCCTTGTTTCTCTTTCCACATGTTAGAAACTAACCCTTTAGTCAGATTGCACAGCTATAACAAATACTTCAACTTCCTTTTTCTTAAGGTAACTGAGATGTTGTTAAATACTTCCTATTTCTTGATTTTAATACCTTCTTTGCAACTATTTAAAAAAAAAAGAAAAAAAGAAAAAAAAAATCTTTTGTGGAGTTTGAAAACAAAATTCATTTTACAAGGTGTTCTTCAGGGATGGAGAAATAACACATGGACACCCTTGAACTCATTTCCAGGACACTGCACATCTTATTCTGTCTCATTCTTTTGACTAATTACCATGCAGTAAGAAAGCAGTATTTCTTATTGCAAAATTTTGGAAAGAAAGTTGTCAGTTATGAAAAATGTGAAAAAAGCTATCCTGGTGACATGAAGCTTTTTCAGTCAAATTTGGGTTTGAAATAAATTTTTCCTAATACAATGGAGAAATCATGTTGCAAGATAAATAAAAGATGCAATGACATTATGGTCAAGGATTTAGGACCTGAAGAACACAGTAGGTGAGTTTCTGTTTCTTGCCCAGCTTACATTTGGACTGGTATAGTATAGCATAGTTATCCCATATGGCTGAATGGAACTGAAATGAAGATTTGAGGAGAAAGAAGGGATGGAGAAAGAAAAGGAACTGCAAAGACCTACAGTTTATCTCTGTTGAACATGAGACAACAGGACTAAGTGATAGAGTACACAAATAATTTTAAGAAATCTAAGACCTCATAGTATGCCTGAACATAATAAAAAACAAACAAATATTTTTTATTTTTTATTATTATTATTTTTAATTTTTACTCCTTATTTCCACAACTTTGAGATTAATGGAAAAGAAAGTCATGAAAAGTCAGATTCTCCCCTCTCCCCTAAATTACCTGAATTCTAATATCTGAAATGACTATGCTGAAAGGGTGACAGATGCTAAATGCTTTATATTATTAAACTAGTCATGCTTCTTTCTAGTATTTTTAAATTATTTTTATTACTTTTTTTTTGTTAATTTTTATATGCAGTATAAACAATATTTAAAAGAGAAAATAAATAAATAAGCTTCAAATCTGTTCTTGACTTTCCCATATTTTGTGAGTGAATTATGGATAAATCCATACGATAGGTTTCTTTGGAAGAGAAAACTAAAGAAGGCAGATGCAGATACATTTTTTTACATTAAGTAGATCAGAGAAAGAATGTATGAAGACAGCTCTGGCTATCTGAAATTATCTACCTTTGGTTAAAGCTGGTTGACCATAAAGTGAATATTCAGAACAGTATATTTCATGGCTGGCATTTTTTCTTCCAGTCAGGAATCAACAGTCTCATGTCTCTTCAAAATACAGAAATAAATTTCACTATGCAGCTGAAGCTTGCTTTACAGACATTCAAAGGCATCTGTCTCTCTCCATTAATTCTGATGGGAATTTTATGAAACTGTCTCACTCTCATTAAAATTTTGGAATGACTATGTCTAAAAGTTAAGCAGACTGGATCATAGTCGGTATTGGTATTTTACAATCTTTAAGCCCTATGCTTTCTTCTGTATTCTAAATCTTCCTTCTGAAAACCTCAGGGGAAAGAATGGATTCCTTTTCTCCTGTGTAAAGTAACAGTTTTATTTAAACTGAGGGAGAACAATTTGGCATGGATCAGAAAACCAATCTCTGAGTCACTGATTTTCTCCAGTTGAAATATTTTTACATTAATATTGGTTACTTTCTTTTGATCTTTGAAAGTAAGCTTCACTGAAGGATAAGTCATTTTGACTTTTTGTTTCATAGATTTTTGTTTAGCCTTCAACCTGTTAAGGACACATTAACTTTCACAGAATCACAGAATCATTGTAGCTCATTTAATTTAGCCACCATGCTCAGACCATGATCAACTACTGCAGGTTGCTCAGCATCATGTCCAGTAAGCTTCTCCAAGGATGAAGACTCCACAACTTCTCTACATAATCTTTTCCAGTATTTGACCACTGTCACAGAAAAAAAAAAAAAAAAAAAAAAAAAAAAAAAAAAGTGATTTTTTGTATGTTTAAGCAGAATTTGTGTCCATTGTGTTGTCACTGGATACCACTGAGAAAAGTCTGAGTCCATCTTCTTTAGTTTCCTACATCAGGTATCTATATGCATTGATAACCTCCCCCTGAACCTTCTCTTCTCCAAGCTGAACAGTCCCCTCTCCTCAGTCTCTCCTCAAAGGACAGATGCTCCAGTCCTTTAATTATCTTTGTGATTCTTTATTGGACTTACTTTACCTCACTTATCTACTTACCTAATCTGTATTTCTTCAGTTAGTCAATGAGAATGTACTAAATTCAAGATATACTTTTCCCTCATCCACTGAGCTAGTCCTTTCTTTTTTTCTTTTTCTTCTATTTTTTTTCTCTTTTGTTTTCTTCCCATAAAAGGCTAATCAGGCACGATCAGGTTAATCAGGCATGATTTCCACTTCATAAATACATGTTTACTTCTGACAATCACCTGCATCTAAATGGTTTCTAGAAAGATTTCCTTCATTGATTTCCCATGGACTGAGGTGAGGCTTGACTGGCTTGTATTTCCCTGAATCCTCCCTCCTGAATACAGGAGTGACATTTCCTTTCTTCTGGTTCTCAGAAATCTGCCACAACCACCACGATCTTTAAAACATAATCAAGAGTGCCACTGAAATGGCATCAGCCACCTCTCTCTGCACCTGAGATTCATGAAGGCCAGTCTTACCAAGAAAGACCAAGACAAAGAAGGTAATTGTCACTAGGCTCCTTGCTCCCCTCATCTAACTTTTGCTGCTCGTACACCTATAGAAACCTTTCTCATTGCCCTTCCCATCCTTTGCCAGACACAATTCCAGGAGAGCTTTGGCTTTGTTAACCCCATTTCTGAATGCTAAAGAGTGCCTCTATAGTTTTACTGGGTTACCTGACTCTCCTTCCACATCTTATGTTTTCTTTTTGTTTTGTCAGGAGCCCTTTGTTCATCCATGCAAGCCTCTGGCCACCTTTGCTTGAATTTCTGCATGTGGGACTAGACTTGAACTTAAAGGATGTGATACTTGCATATAAACAGCTCTCCTTCTGAGACCCTCTTCCCTCTAGAACCATCTCCTCTGGGTTCTTTCCTGAACAAATGGAAGTTTGTTCTCCTGAAATTCAGAATTTTGATCATCATTTTTACCTTCTACCTTCCTCTCAGGATCCTGAATGACACTATTTCATGGTCACTGTGGCTTCCTCAGTCTTCACAGTCATAACTAATTCTTACTCTTTTGTAAGTATCAGGTCTAGCAGAGTGCCTATCCTTGTCATTTCCTTGATCTTCTGCATCAGAAAGTTGCCCTTAATGCACTCCAGAAACCTTCTGCATTGCTTGTGCCATTGTGATTTTCCTTCCAGCAGCTATTAAGTTCAAGTTCCCCTTGAGGAACTGAAAATATGAAGCTTCTTCCATTTTTCTAAAGAAGACCCCATTTACTTCTTCCTATCAGGCAATCTAGAGCAGACACCCATCCCAACATCCCAACCATTGGTTTGCCCTTTAATCTGGTGTGTATGTTTGCTATAGTTGCTTCCTTCAAATGCCCCTTGCAATAACTGACTGTTAAACAGCATTTTGCCTTGAGGCTACTTTTTTTTTTTTTTTTTTTTTTTTTTTTTTTTTTTTTCCTACCCCCCCAATTCTCTCTAAAGACCAAATATTCAATACAATGGATGTTTTGATGGACACAACTTTTAAAATATTTTTAATTCTACCTGTAGATTACACTCCAGAGCTCTACTCTTTTCATCTGATTCCTAAGAAAGAGAGAGAAAAAGAAAAACAATCTCTTTCAAAAAGCTAAAGCACAGCACAAATTTATAAAGACTACTTTTCAATGTTATCCAAAATACAATGAATGGATGAATAAATAAATAAAAATTCTATCAAATGTTAATTCATTATGAAACCACTCTTTTCTTTGTGTACATATCCATTGGTAACATACATCCTATTACCAACTATCTGTGACGAATTGTAGCCCTGCATGTTTCCTCCCATGTTTTATTGTGCCAAAATCTCCAATTCTGAAAACATAGCTTTATCAAACAGGGTACGTTGTTGTCTGCCAGTATTTCCCACTTTTTATTGTCTATATTATAGACTACTCCATTCAGAAAGATAGTCTGTTCCCTTTTGTTAACTAATTCCATGTTTCTAAATCAGCTGTGGTTCACCTGGAAACTTGTTTATCATTTTCTTTCAAAGCAGAAACTTCTATTATCTGTGCAGATAGAAATATTCCAGGCAGGAATATGTTTTAATAAGTCTTGATTAGAATGTTCAAGATTAATATTTCAGATTCTGACTGAAAATCAGTAGGAAGAATAACACTGAAAAACTGTAGGTGTTGGTTTGGAGCTAAAGAAAATATGAGAATGTTGAACAAGCATCAGACAACCTCAACATTTGAGATCCCTTTGTTCATTCACAATACCACATCAAAAAGCACATTGCCCAGACTCGGTTAGAAACCCCTTTGGGTATGTGTGAAACAAAAGTCTGCAGCAACAATGCAGTAAGTGGACCATCCTACAGCCTTGCAGCAAAGTAACATGGCATATGCTAAAAAAGCTAGTCAGGTCATGTGCCTGCACAGCCATTGATACACAGGAGCAATTTTGTGCAGAAGATAATTGATCCCCTGTTTTGTGTATATTCTAGTGCTGGCATGCTGGTCAGTGAATTACATAATCATTACACAGATATATTTGCTGGTGTTGGTACTTTGTTACCTGTAAGTGCCCTGGGACTCTATCCTAGCATTTGCTGGGACAATATTGGAGGACTACACCAAAGACAGCATGCCAAAATAGTGTATCTTCTTTTATGTATTTATTTATTTATGGTGCCTGTTGTTTACATGATTTTGCTTACTGCAATTACTCAAACATTGTTCATATATCGTTTGGAAAAATGAAATTTGAAATAGGCCCAAACTATGCTAAAGAATGCAATTATTTGACAGTATGGAAAGCAATATCCCAGAACCTGAGCATACATGTATTGCCCAGAACTGATTAATGTAGATCTAGCCTCTCTAACCAGAAAAGGCTCAGATCACTCACCCTTAGAAGTAACCAAGTATTTATGTAATTTTTTTTTAGAGTGGCTACACTTTGGATCATGGTTTTATCATCACTGATATTAGATTTTTGTGAAATAAAGCAGTACAATGGAAGCTGACACCAGATTATTTGCTAATATACTTCTATCAATATGCATACACATGCACAAGTGGCAATTGAAAACACAAATGTGGTATCTTGTTCATTATCTCAGTGATACTATGTGCTGCTTTTCATTCATCCACACTGTGCAATATGAGATGACAGTCCTGCACCACAACAGCTTTTGGTTCTCAAGGTCAGGAAAGGCTCCAAAGAGGGTTCTTTGAAATTCTTTGTAGTTCTACTATAACACTGCTTGCACACTACAGCATCATCTGTTTATCTGCAATCTGTTCTGGGGATTGGTAGTATTTTACTAGTAGCAGCACAGAGAATTCCAAATAATAAACATGCGGTTAACAAGGTAAAAATGATAGTAAATATGTGCTAGCCAAAAACTGTAAGTCCCAGTTGTGGAAGACATTTAGCTGGTTTGAATAAATCACTTAGTCAATGCCTTCATGCTGATTTTTTTTTTTTTCCCTGTGTTGAGAATTTAATGCAGCTCTTTTGCAAAGAAACGTTAAGTGTTCACAACAACAGTTGTACTCTATTCTGTATTCAACTTTCAATATGTTTTGATATTCTGCAATAAGCGTTCTGAAGAAACAGCTAAGGGATTGTAAAGTAGGTGCCAAAGTTGACATTTCTGGCTTAAATCTCTCTGGATAGTCACAAGTCAGTATGATAAGACGGTCCAACACATGTTTTAGTGTTTATGAAATCTTTGTGTGTTATAGTTATGAGCAGCATAGAAGTCAGGAAAAAATGAATAATTGTCACTCTCTGGAGTTATGATGGTGTATAACAATAAGAAAATATAAGAAAAAAAAATAAAAAGGATGTCAACATTTAACTGCTGTCTATCCTACTTACTGAAATCAGTTAGGATTCTCCTGGGAGGCAAAAAATTTCCTGACAGTAATAATGTAATTTGCATCATTGTGCATATATACATTGGATATAAGGAACAATTTATTTACTTCTTTATTTTTTACAGTGAGGACAGTTAAGACACTGGTGCAGGTTGGCCAGAGAAATTGTGGATGCCTCATCACTGGAAGTGTTCAACATCATGTTGGACAGGGCTTTTAGCAATTTTTATCTAACAAATAGACGTCTCTGCTCAATTCTGCTCAGCTTTTGGCTAACACAGCACTCGTGATAAATTCTAATATAAGCTGTGAGCAGGACCTTTGGATCAAAGTCAGAGCAACACATGCCCAGGGAGGTGGTGGAATTCCCGTCCCTAGAGCTGTTTAAGGAAAGGTTGGATGCGGTACTTAGGGACATGGTTTAGTGGGTGATATTGGTGGTAGGGGGATGGTTGGACTGTATGATCTAGAAGGTTTTTTCCAAACTTAATGCTTCTATGATTCTATAGGCAGGACAAAATGGACAGGAAGGTCAACATCCATCCACTAAATTTTCTAAAATTAAGCCTTAAATTTTATCTGAAGTGAACAACAAAAAAGTGTTGATTCTCACTAATTACTAGTATTGTTCATTGCCTCTATACTAATGTGTTTTTCTTTATGTGAAGCATAAAATGTTGATCTATCTTTGACTGTCCATTGCCATAAGTTTCATTCAGAGTCTGTGCCTCAAAATGTGAGCAATATCCTTCACTTTTGAACTGGATCATTATATTGCAGTAGTACTGTTCCCCAGTCAAGTATCTTCAATAGGTTTAAATTAATTTTAATCTATTTTTCAACAGTTTATGTAAATCTTAAGGGTGACTGAATCTAAAGTGTGACTAAAAGGTGTAAAAATAGAAGATACAATATAGAATGCAACAAAACCGACTTAGGTAGTTCAGAACTTGAACTTATTAAACATTTTCAGCACTAAATTCATATAACATGTAGAGTGAGTACCATTAAAATCTTGACATTTAACACTGATGGCAGTTAAACTTCATATGGTATTTGCAGTAGTCCCCATTCCAAGCATAGGGGAACTGCAAATACCTCAATAATGGTAAATACCACAGGGTGTTAAATGTCAAGACTTTAATGGTTCACTATAATTATTATGGGATAGATTCTGATAACTTTTCTCTGAATAGGTAGAATCTTCCTCCTCTGAAGAATGTCAACAGGAGTATTTTTGATAATGTTTACTACAAGAAAGAACTCATCTTTGTAGGCTCGTTACGATGTATTTGCAAATCGAATATAGAATAATGGTGCCATGTTATGTTCTCATATGCCATTTAGCTTTTCTTTAAGCTGTTTTTGTAGATCCATTTCCCAAACAGGAAAGGCCACTACAGCATAGTTTAACGTAATGCCTGCTTGATATATTGCAGCAGGTTATGAACATGCATGAAATACATAAACACAGCATGGAACTTTGAGCAAAATAAATAAATAAATAAAAATCTCCTGGGGGGAACATATATTTGTTTGGTCTTGAGCGTTGGGTTATACAAGCCATGTAGAATTTTATTAGTGTATTAGTTGTAAATAGTAAGATTTCAGTAGTGACTGGGGAAGGCAGGGCTGCACGTGGGGCTTCTGCAGGGCCATTGCCCATCACAGCCAGTTCCTGACAGCTCAGGCTAGCCCAACTCAGGCCCAAACTGAGCTTGTTGGAGGAGTTTATGGCACCTTAGTGAAAACACATTAAAAAAAAAAAGGCAGAAAATGCTGGAGAAAGAGAGGAGAAAGAGACAAGGCAACGGAAAGAACAAGGTCAGAGGAGTAGGAGGTGCTCCATGGATGCACCATCAAAGGGGCTGCATACTCTAGAGGGTCCATGCAAGGGTATATCCACAAAAGGTTTTGGAAGACCCACACCATAGCATAGAAAGAAGGAAGGAACAGCAGAAGAAAAAAAAAAAAAAAAAAAGAGTGAGAAACGGTGCAGCAGGAAAAAAAAAAGGTCAGTCACTGACCCCAGTATCCTGTGTCACTTGCTTTACTGAAGGCACTGGGTATAATCTACAGTCTACAATCTATAATCTAATCTACAGTCTACAGAAGGAGAGAGGTATCTGGAGGTTAGGAAGCGGGATGAGGAGAGCTGCTAACCAGGGCCAACTGGCTAGTATTTTCCTAGTTTATGCTTGCTCCTCATATAGTATGAATGCATACATTAAGTAAAGCAAAGGAGTATTGAATTCTTGTATTTCTGTTTGACCCCCAGAGGTTATTGGGGTTGTCTCTAAGATCGCTTGGTGGGTAGTGCATCTATCCACTTGGAATCACAGAGTCACAGAATCACAGAACTGTAGGGGTTGGAAGGGACCTTGAAAGATCCAGAAGGTCCAACCCCCCTGCCAAAGCAGGTTCCTCAGAGCAGGCTGCCCAGGTAGGCACCCAGACAGGCCTTGAATATCTCCAGAGAAGGAGACTCCACAACCTCCCTAGGCAGCCTGTTCCAATGCTCTGTCACCCTCACCGTGAAGAAGTTCTTTCGCATGTCAGTGCAGAACTTCCTGTGCTCTAACTTGCAGCCATTGCCCCTTGTCCTATCCCCACAAACCACCGAGAAGAGGTTGGCTACATCCTTCTGTCCACCACCCCTCAGATATTTATATACACTGAGGAGATCCCCTCTCAGTCTTCTCTTCTCCAGGCTAAACAGACCCAGGTCTCTCAGCTCTTCTTCAGCTCATCTCTTCATAGGGAAGATGCTCCAGGCCCCGTATCATCTTTGTGGCCCTCTGCTGGACTCTTTCCAGGAGATCCCTGTCTTTCTTGTACTGGGGAGCCCAGAACTGGACACAATACTCCAGATGGGGCCTGACCAGGGCAGAGTTGAGGGGGAGGATCACCTCCCTTGACCTGCTGGCCATGCTCCTTTTAATGCTGGCTCATGGCCAACCTGTTGTCCACCAGAACCCCCAGGTCCTTTTCATCAGAGCTCCTCTCCAGCAGGTCGTTCCCCAGCCTGTACTGATACTTTGGGTTGTTCCTTCCCAAGTGCAGGACTCTACACTTGCTCTTATTAAATCTCATTTGGTTTCTTCCTTCCCATCTCTCCAGCCGGTCCACGTCTCACTGAATGGCAGCACAGCCTTCTGGCGTGTCAGCTGCTCCTCCCAGCTTTGTGTCATCAGCGTACTTGCTGAGGGCAGACACTATTCCCTCATCAAGGTCATCAATGAAGATGTTGAACAAGACTGGACCCAGCACCGACCCCTGCGGAACACCGCTAGTCACAGGCCTCCAGCCAGACTCTGCTCCGCCAATCTGAGCCCTCTCAGGTCTCTGGCCCTCTGAGCTCGGTCAGTCAGCCAGTTCTCAACCCATCTTGCCATCCACCTTGCCATCGACCTTGCCGTCCACTCATCTATTCCACACTTTCTCAGCTTTGCTAGTAGGATGTCATGGGAGACAGTATCGAAAGCCTTGCTAAAGTCAAGGTAGATGACATCCACTGCTCTCCCCCCATCTACCCAGCTGGTGATGCCATCATAGAAGGCAATGAGGTTGGTCAAGCACAACTTTCCCTTGGTGGATCCATGCTGACTAACTCCTCATAACCTAGATTTAGCAGAAGTTCTGAAATTCATCATCTGGATGATCATATTAACAATATGGAAATATAGAAATGTAGAAATATAGTTGCTTCTTTTCTTTGCTAGTACTTTTATTGCCATGGTAAAAAGGTACATAATTTTCATAGTGGACAATTGGCTTGCCACTTCATTTGCCAGTCACAAACTTTTGTATTAGAAATTGATTCCACAGAAGAAATAGCTTTCACTACACCCTGTAAGGAAATATGGTCCATTCATTTGGAGCATTTGAAAAGTAAATCTTTTGCCTTTTTGTTGTTTTGACATCTTTTTATCACTTTGCTTTTAAATACAACTGAATCTGAAGGTAAATCTTCTAATGAGCTTTTAGACTATTTGTATAGTGAAGAGAAGGCTACTTGCTAAATATACAGGCTTTGTTAAAATCTTGTTTAGATGTTATGATGTAAAATAAGCGTTATGTAATTTTGAAGCTATTTATTTTCAGTCAAAAAAAAAGCTTAACTCTCACTAGTTCAAGGATATTGGAATGATTCCTTTCTGGCCCTCTGCACCTCTAATTTTTTCCATCTATATAGAAGATGAAAACTAACAGTGTAAGGCTTCAGGGTAGATTCTGTTGTGTAGTGGTTTTACTAGTGAATTCTGTAAAGTGATTGTGGCCATACAGTTGTGCAGATCTGTAAGTAGAAATATCTTTCAACTCCATGCTTTCCACATGAGTGAACAACCTTGTAAGAGTGGAGACTTGAAATCTAGGCTCTCATTACCATCTTCTGTCTTATCTCCAGCTTGAAAGTATTACAAAATGTCCTTTCATTATACCACCATGCAGCATGCTATTCAGCAAATACAATACAATGAAGAAAGTAAAAGACATATCAATACAAAATAGCAGTTGACATCTGGAACACACAAAAGTCAGTAGAGTCAAAGTTATGGTTCCCAAAGAAATCATATCTCGCTCACATAAACATATTCAATATATGTGCACAAATTGGCTGAATTATGGTATCTATGGGAACAATATCTCTGGATATAAAAATGTCATTTCTCTATGTAGAGCACTCAAGTAGGAATTGTCTTTATTAATAACCAAAGTTTCTTGGATCCCAGAAATGCATCCATAAAAGTGGCATGAGCACCATGAACCCATAAGTAGTTTCCCTGATTCTTCTATTTAAGATTTCTATGACTGTTAGTTTAAACTTTTCCCTTTGGTCTTAACTGATGAGCTTTATGTCATTCTATGGAATTTGCCTATCATTCACATCAGAACAGGGAGTTTTTATTGCTCAAATGTTCCAAGACTCTACATCTGTATGACAACATTAATGGATGCAATAAGCTAGACAACAGAGGCATTCAGAGGTTTTATAACTGTTAAAATTTAAACTCTGGTACTTAATGTGTGATTTGAAAAGTACAAAAAATCATGAATTTTCTAGCACTGATTTTGCAGATTGAAGATGACATGGTCTAACAATTTGTGTGAAACAAAAAAAAAAAAACAACAATGAAATGTAGGGTGCTAATTAGCTGTTGGCACAAAACAAGTAATGCACTTTCAACAATAACAAGGAATTGCAATTTCAGGTTTGTAGAATACATTAGAGAAAATATAAATGGTGAATCAGTATTCATATCAAAACTCGATAATTAAAAACTTTATTTTAGATGTTCAGGTTTTATTCTTGTTTGTTAGTTTTCTGAGTATCATTGAAATTTCCCTTTTGCTCATGTTGTGGGCTTTTTGTTATTTTTATACTTTTGTGTATGAAAATTAACAAAGACAGCTCTGTATAACCTACTTCAAAATTGTCTTTCAAAATTCTGTTTCTAGAGGATGGAAGTATCAGTAGAGGATATTGTAAAAAGCAAAGTTGTCTTACATACTTTGTTTATGATCTGTATTGCTCTAATACAACTCTGAAAATTCCTTCACAGATTGTTCTGTTTACATAGCATTGGTTTTTCTTTCAGAAGTTGGTATAAAAGGAGAGATTTGAAGTTAAAAGTTTAATATTTCATTCTCCCTTTCATATAGTTATCGTATAGGATGCAGTATTGAATATGAAGAATTTATTGCAAGTTTTCAAATGCTTTTTTTTCTTCTGGAAGAAGACAGAGTAGAATATTGCAGTGTCCTACTTTAAATTTTATCCAAAGCTTTGTTTTTTACTTACAAAATTATATTAAGTGAACACATTCTGATTAAATAAAAGATCTCATCAAACTGATGATAATGTATCATCAAACATGATATGAATAGTTTCCAGACTTATTTATTTATTTATTTATTTATTTATAATTCTGGCCCTGGGCCATTTTTCTATTTTGTTTTCAGTATCCAAAAATAACTTATCAGGCGACTCCAAATACTTTAAATGTTCATATTATGATGCTAAATCTGATTGTTAAATTTTAATAGTTTTGACTATTATCTTTTTAATTTATGTTTGAGGTTTGGTACCTCAGAAAATGTATACTATCTCTAAAAATAAAGGATGATAACCAGAACATTCCAATGCCCACTAAGATCAGTGAGATTAATTCAGCTGAGTTTATGTCTGGTTTCTTGCGAAAAGAAAACAAACAAACAAACAAACAATACAACACAAAAAAAAATGGGGATCCATTATGTTTCAAAGAGATGCACTGCTCAAGACCAAGTACCAAACCTAGAAAAACTCAAAGTAATGCATTTTCTGATTTCATGTGTTCAGTTTATGAGTCCTCTGTCAGAAGACTGATCACAATAGGATCAAAATATTAGAGATTAGATATGAAATAAAAAAAATGGCAGACTTCTTCTTGGGTTTCATGCTCAGCACCTAGTACAACAGAATGGAGAGAGAGAAAAACTTTTGACTAAATTAGGTATCCAAGCTCCAACATATTTGTGTTGATTGATACAGTAATTTTGTAAATGGGGTTAGTATGATATGTAGATTGCTAAATATGCATTATTATTTTCAAAATGTTGAATACGAGTAGGAATCTGTAGGACAGAATTTATCTAACCTTAATAAAAATATTAAAATTTTCAGGCAAATTGTTTCCTAAAAGTGCCTATTTGTATTCACTGACAATAAACATAGTTTAGCTTAGACGCAGGTGTAGACCTGTAGGCCTCCAAAACCAAGTGACACTAATCCTGCTTGCTATGTTTGTTCTTATTTTTTTTTCCCTTGTTTTGACCTTTCCCTTGATTTGACCTTTCCCAAATCAGCAGGGTAATCAGGAGATTTTTTTATTAGAATTTGTTTGCTTGTTTTTGTTTTTTTTTTCTTCTGTTATGTTACTTTGAATCTCTTCATGTTTAGAAAATTGCTGGTAGTGCCATCCTTGAGAAAGCAAGGGAGGTATGAATAGGCAAAATATTATGTATTTATTTTATACAATCGCTTGACTTTCTTTACTATTTTAAGATCTTAGTAGAACAGCAATGTAAAGAGTAGAGGAATAGATACCAGAGGCATTAAAAAAATTACCAGATTTAACATCTGCTGTAATGAAATGGAGTATGGGTAAAATGATAAAAGCTGTAGCCTGTTTTTATACAGAAAGATTAAGGAAGATTTGTGATCTTGAAACAGAGAGTGATTTTTATTAATTAAAGAACAGTCTATTACAACAACATTTTTTGTTTGTTTTCCAGTGGAAAAAGGACTGTGGTGGTTTTACTCAGGTGGGCAGCTGAGCTCCACCACAACCGCTCTTTCACTCCCCCTCTCCTCAAAGAGGAAGGGGGAGAAAATACAACGCAGAGAACTCGAGGTTTGAGATAAGAAAGGTTTAATTAAAGGGAAAGGGAATGGGGAGGAAAAAACAGAGACAAAAGAAGCAATCAGTCCGCGCGGAAGCACAGAGAGAGAAAAGATTATTCTCTACTTCCCATCAGCGAGCAGTGTTCGGCCACGTCCTGGGAAGCAGGGCCTCAAACGCGTAGTGGTTGTTCAGGAGGAACAGCCCCCTCCCCCACGAGAGCCCCCCCTTTTATTGCTGAGTGTGACATCAGGTGTTATGGAATATCCCTTTGGTTGGTTTAGGTCAGCTGCCCCGGCAATGTCCCCTCCCCATCACTTGCCCACCCCCAGCCTACTGGCTCTTGGGGGCTTGGAAGGAGTCCTGATGCTGTGCCAGCACTATGCAGCAATAGACACAACACTGGAGTGATATCAGTGCTGTTCCAGCTACGAGTGCAGAGTACAGCACTGTGCGGGCTGCTGCAGGGAAAAGGTGACTCCAGCTCAGACAGACCCAATACAAATGTACATGCTCTGATTCCCAGTTTTAATCTGGTACAGGATTTAGTGATAATGTGCAACATATGGTATAGAGGCAAAATATCAATGCTGACATAATGACAGTTCCATAATAAAGTAAAGGAGTATCAGTGTATATGATATTGGATACTCAGTTCATCATATGAAGACTCAAAGGTATGAAAAATAGAGAACAAACCTCCTCTGTCACATATATAGATGGATATATCTAGCTTATATATATATATAATATATATGGATATATCTAGCGCTTATATATATATATATAAGCTAGATATATCTATCTATATAGATATAGATAGATATATCTATATCTATCTATATAGATATAGATATAGATATAGATATAGATATAGATATAGATATAGATATAGATAGATATAGATATAGATATATTCATATTCTTCAACCTCAAACACTGTTAGAACCTTTTGAACCTTTTAAAGTCCTGGAAAGCAGGCCATGAGTATTTGGATCACCCTATTACATGATTGCATCGTGTACCAACTTAATTGAGCTAGAAGGTTTTTCTTTATATCCTTTAGCTGTTTATGGAATTCTCAGAATGATCCTAGATACTAGAAATAGATTGATAAGACACCTTTTATTCAGAACCACCCACAATGTCAACACAACAACAACCAAAAAAAAACCACCAAAACTGTACATCCATTACATAGTTATTATATTTTCTTATGGAGTATATGTAAGTGCAGTACATAAGTGCATGTCATCTGAAGCCTCTTACATCATAACATCATCTTATAAAGGAAACCATTGGGTTATGCTTCTAATTTTCTTTCTCGTACCGTTTTCAGGATATTTTTTATTTTTTTATTTCAGCAAGGCACAACAAACCCATGGCACGCTACAGGCTGGGGGAAGAGTGTCTGGAAAGATGCCTGGCAGAAAGGGACCTGGGGTGTAGGTTGACAGCTGCCTGAATACGAGCAGTGTGCTCAGGTAGCCAAGAAGTAGCATCCTGGCTTGTATCAAGAATAGTGTTGCCAGCAGGGGGTCCCACCAGGGGGTCCCCATGTACTCAGCTCTGGTGAGGCCATACCTCAAATACTATGCTCAGTTTTGGGTCCCTCAGGAAGGGACCTCATCGAGGCCCTGGATCATGTCCAATAAGGGCAATAAAGCTGGCGAAGGGTTTAGAAATCTAGTCTTACAAGGAGTGGCTGAGGGAACTTAGGTTTGGCCTAGAGTAAAGGAGGCTCAGGGGAGACCTTATCACCCTCTACAATTACCTTGAAGTGAGCTATATCAAGATGTGGATTGGGCGCTTCTCCCAAGCACCAAGTGATAAGATAAGGGGAAATGGACTAAGTTTTCAGGGGAGGTTTAGGTTGGATATTAGGATAAATTTATTTACTGCAAGGGTTGTGTGGCATTGGAATACACTACCCAGGGAAGTACCTGAATGATTCTATGACATTTATTTATTAAATTACAAAGTGGTTAAGGCACAGAAGGCATGTGTCCTTCAGTTGCTGATGGTGTAGCTAAGCAGACATAAATATACAAAAAAAGCTTAATTACATAACTAAATGATTTGAAATTGGCATCTCTGCCAATTTTGTACAAGTTGTTAGTCATGGAAAATGCCTTTTTTATCATAATCAAATGAATTCATAGAATGCATCCCAGAAAACCAACATAAATGCTATTTACTTTTGTACAATTGCTTACATAATTTATGGAAATGGCAGACAGGTTGACAGCAAATTGGTGCTAAGACAAATCTGCTTCACACAACTGCAGTTAATCAAGTTGTCTTCTGGATGTACTGAATGGAATGTTAGCTGATATAATCCCCAAAGAAATTAAGAAACTAAAATTATTTGAAAAAATGTTTATCCAAAACATGCAACCTCTTTCAAATCTTGTTTGTCTGAATACTAAAAGTGAATAAACTTCCCTCTAACTATTATGTAACAATAATATATTCTTTCTTCTACTCTGTTTGGAGGAAAATACATCTCATTTATCTATCTATGCTCTTAATTCTAATTTTGTCTTTCCTTGGAGAAACATGCTTTTAAAGTATATCTTAAAGTCCCAGGGTCTTTCTTATTTATACAAAATCACAGGTTCATAGAAAGTTTTGGAACAAATAAAAAATTTTCTTGGTGCTCTTCTGAGTTAATAAACTCCTGTTTATATTCTGTTAAAATGTCTTCTTGCCCTGTCTTTTTTTTTTCAGTTAATGAGTATAAAAACACATACAAATCATAGAATGTCATATAAGAAAACAAATACTAAAATGTTTTATCTCCAATTCCATATCTGAGCTATGATTTAAATGATTTTTAAATACATACTTTTGTAAGTAATATGAATACAAATTTTAAAATGTAAGTTTGTTAGCTTGTCAAGTGTGGAGATCATGGAATCATAGAATCATAGTTTATCCTGAACTGAAAGGGACCTACAAGGGTCATCAAGTACAACTCCTGTCTTTGCACAGTACTACCTAAAAATTAAACCATATGTCTAAGAGTGTTGTCCAAAAGCTTCTTGAACTCTAGCAGTTTTGCTGCTGTATCCACTTTCTTGGGGATCCTTTTCCAGTGCCTGACCATCCTCTCAGTAAAGAACCTTTTTCCTAATATCCAACCTGAATCTCCCCAGTGCCACTTCATGCCATTCCCTTAGGTCACCAGAGAGAAGAGATCAGCGCCTGCCCCTCAGCTCCTGTCCATGATGAAACTGTGGGCCATGATAAGGTTGCTCCCTTAGTCTATATTTTCAAAGCTGAACAAAACAAGTGACTTCAGCTGCTCCTCATACATCTTGACCTCTAGACACTTCACCATTTTCATTGCTTTCCTTTGGATACTCTCTGATAATGTCCTTTATATACTATTGTGCCCAAAACTGCACACAGTACCCGATGTGATGTTGCACCAGTTCAGAGTAGAGACAATCATTTCCCTTGACTGGCCAACCATGCTGTGCTAGATGCACCACAAAATACGGTTGGCCCTTTGGGCTGCCATGACAGACTGTTGATTCATAGTCAATTTACCAATGGAGAATACTCCCAGATACTTTTCATAAGGGCTTCTCTCCGACCTCGTGTACTTCATACTGTATGCATATCCATGATTACTGTGTCCCAGTCACAGAATCCTGTGACTTGGTCTCATTAAATTTCATGCAGTTATTGATCGCCCACCACTCTAATTTTTCAAGATTTCTTTGTAAGGCCTCTCTGCCCTTGAGGAAGTCAACAATTCCTCCTAATTTAGTATAATCTTCAATCTTACTCAGTGTGCACTCGAGTCCTGCATCTAGATCATTTAGAAAAAATCATTAAAGAGAACTGGCCCTAAAACAGAGCTCTGGGGTTCCCCACTAGTGACTAGCCAGCAGCCTACAACCCTTTGAGCCCAACCTTGCAGCCAATTGTTAGCTGTATGCTAGACATTTTGTCTAGAAGGATTAGTGTGAGAGAATATCAAAAGCTTTGCTGAAATCCAAAAGATTACATATGTTGGCTTCCTTTAGTCAACTAGTTGTGGCAATCTTGTCAAAAAAAATAAAAAACAAAAAAAATAAAAGCAAGCAAAAAAGCAAGTTAGTCAAGCAGGACTTTCCCCTGTTGACTCTGTGTTGACTGTGAGCAATGACTCCATTGTCTTTCCAGTGTTTTTCAATAACTCCCAGGATAATTTCTCCAAAATAGGACTAGGTGATCAAAATTGGACTAGGTGATCTTGTCATCAATCTAGTCCTCAAAATTGGACTAGGTGATCTTGGAGGTGTCTTCCAACCTAGATGATTCTGTGATTCTGTAAAAATTTTAACAGGCACTGAAGTGAAGCTGGCAGGCTTGTAATTACCAAGGTATTCTTTCTTGCCCTTCTTGAAAATTGGATAATGTTTGCCAATATCCAGTTGACTGTGACATCTCCAGATTCTCCAAACCATTGAAAAACATGAGAGATGTCACGTGATGACATCAGTCAGCTCTTTGAGTACCCTGGAATGAATCCCATCAGGCCCCATAGACTTATGTGTGTCCAGATAGAGCAGCAAATCCTACACAAGTTAGGGGTTGGCTTGGAATTTATCGTTCCTGCAGTCTCAGTCCTTCTTGGGCCAGGCACCATCAGGTGCCATCATGGTTCCAGGCACCATCATGGTTCCAGGCATCATCATCAGTGTTAAAGATAGAGATGAAGAAGGCATTACATGCCTTTGCTTTATTTATGACCCTCTGTGCTGTGGCCTCACCAAGTAACAGACCAAGGTTATCTCTGGTCCTTCTTTTTGCTGTTAATAAATGAACTCCAGGTCTGGAGTCCCCAGCACAAGAAGGATATGGAACTGTTCAAGTGGGTACAGTGGAGGGCCACAAAGATGATCAAGGGGCTGAAGCTCCTCTCCTATGAAGATAGGCTGAGAGAGCTGGGAGCGTTCAGCCTGGAGAAGAGAAGGCTCCATGGTGACCTTATTGCAACTTTTCAGTACTTGAAGGGGACTTATGAAAAATATGAAGATCAACTCTTTGCTCAATCAGATATTGACAGGACAAGAGGGAATGGTTTTATGTTAAAAGATTTAGATTAGAGGTTAGGAAATTTTTCACTCAGGGTGGTGAGGCACTGGAACAGGTTGGCAAGTGAGGTTGCGGATGCCCCATCCATGGAGGTGTTCAAGACCAGGTTAGATAAGGCCCTGAGCAACCTGATCTAGTGGGTGGCATCCCTGCCTATGGCAGAGGTATTGGAACTAGATGATCTTTGAGGTCCCTTCCAACACGAGCTATTCTATGACTCTATGATTCTATGAACTCCTCCACTTGCCTTTGGCCTGGCTAGAAGCAAGGGCTTCCTACTACAGTACTTCCTATAACATGCAACTGAAATCATGGATTATACTGGTTTAAAGGCCTATCCCTATCCTTGTCCTTTTGGACCAGGCCATAGTGTTTAACATTGCAATGAACTCCTCCCTTCACCATGCCCCAGACTGGGCAGGACATAAATAAACTTTCTATGCCAGATTCACCAATAAAATAATGCTAATTCGTAAAAAGAAAATGGACAAATCATTCCAGTTTAGCTGAGAAAAATACTACGTACAACTGTGGTGGTTTTACCTTGCTGGACCTTCACCACAAAGCTTGCTGAGCTTCACTACACTCTCTCAATCTCCCTCCTCAGAAGAAAAGGGGAAGAAAATACAATGCAAAGGTCTCAAGGGTTGAGACAAGGACAGGAAAATCACTCAACAGTTATTGTCACTAGCAAAACAGAATCAGCACAGGGAGATTAATATAATTTATTACCTATTACTAACAAGATAGAGCAGTGAGAAACAAAGGAAATAAACTAAACACACCTTCCCCCCACCCACCCTCTTTTACCTCCTCCCCCAAGCAGTGCAGGGGAACAGGGAATGGGGGCTGCAGTCAGTCCCTAATGTGTCATCTCCACCACTCCTTCACAGTCACTCTCAGCCCCTGCTCCAACTGGGGGTCCCTCCCACAGGACAACAATCTGCTTCACTGTGGCACCCATGGGCTGCAGGGAGACAGCCTGCTCCACCAGGGGCCTCTGCACAGACAACAGGGGAACCTCTGCTCCATGGCTGGAGCACCTCCTGCACTCCTGCTGCACTGACCTGGGGGTCTTCAGGACTGGTTCTCACTCCTCCCTCTCCCAGCTGCTGTTGCACAGCAGGTTTTTGTTTGTTTGTTTGTTTGTTTGTTTTTTCCAATCTGCTTTCCCAGAGGCCCAACCAGCATTGCTCACTGGCTCAACTTTGGCCAGCAGCAGGTCTCTTCTGGAGCCAAATGGAGCTGGCTCTGATCTGACATGGAGCAGCTGCTGGGCTCTCCTCACAGAGGTCACTCCTGCAGGCCCCCCTGCTACCAAACCCTCGCCAATACACTCTTTGAACTTTTCTAAAAGTTAATCTCTTGTTTCCTAACTGGACCAGCAGGAAGACTCCTTTAACCAGAGAAGCATGTTCATCTCTGTTTACTTCCTTGTTTTCCAAATTGCACCCCTGTAGAACCTGGCTAAAATAAAAGGATTAACTGAAACTGAGCCAATATAGCAGATGAAAACTGCAAGAATGCTGGCAGAAATGGTACCCAGCTTCTTGTTTTTGACAATATAAATAATGTTAACTGCTATGCAAATTTTGTCATGAAACTGCTGCTTATCCTACAAAAATTTGTACAATCCATGAAGGTAGCAGCTGGTAACTGTAGTTAAAGCTATTCAAAACCAAACTGGGAGTATTAAAAGAAACTGGACTTAATGCGTGCACTGATTTGTGGATTTAATTACTTGTTTGCTTTCCTTAAACGTGTATTGTATAACCAGATAGTGAATAAAGTGACACTGATGAGTTTCTGGGAAAACATTTCAAACATTTGGAAGGCTGAAGACTTATAAGCCTTAACATATATTGGAATAATATAGGCATTATCAGATATTTGCTATCACTAATGATGCTCACACTAATGTATTTTAGGCAAAATCAGAACAGGGTAAATGGTGGCCTACCTCAGATAATTATCTGACATTTGAGGAAGAGTTATTTTCCCAGTTTCTTAATTCGCTAGTGGCCCGTTTCATAATACAAGGTCTGTCCTACTTTTCCACTAATTTACTTTTTTTTTTTTTTTAATCTAATTGATACGTAGTTTCTAAGCTTTGGAGGTATGTGTATATGTGTATAATGTGTATATGTATATTTGTACTTGTGCTACATACTTGTGTTACAAATATACATATTTGTAAGTGTTACTTCTGGGAATACACTGTCATACATTCTATAATAGGATTTTCATATATTGCAAAACATTCCATGTATAGAGAAGGGAAAGGATAAGCTGGCTGGTTTTCCCTTTAGCTTTCTTCTTGAAATGAACCCAAGCTTCAGCTAGGAAACGTATTTCAACCCAAGATACTTCAAGGTTCTTCAGTTTAAATTGCATGTCTCATAAATTATATATACATATATATATGTACACACACATGTATTTCTAATTTATTATTTTACTATATAAAAGAGGAGATTGTAATGAGGTAGACAGCTAGTATGAATTATTTACTCTATGCTGTGTGGTGATACTACTGACCTTGTACATAAAATAAATAAATAAATATATTAGGTGCTCCTTCTACCATTTATAACACACTGAATGCATGTTCGATAAAGATTTTGCAGTATTGGCTTTCGAGTAACTCCAGAAATAGCTTTCCATAGCTTTCCAAGAATTTCTAATAATGTTAAGAAGTTCAAACAATTATTATTATTTTAAGTTGATGTGAGACAGCATAGCATTTTCAGGGATTATGGCTATTTCAACTAAAAATGAGTGAATCAACTCAGATAAAACAAGAGCTAACCTAGCCTTTGTCCATTCTTTGAATTAAACTCCTGTTGACATTTGTAAATGTCATAACATTTACATTTTTTCAAACCATTTTTTATGTCTTGACTACTGCTTTGGAATGATGAGACCAAGATATTGTAAATGAATCTGACTTTAAAAAGGACTGTGTTCCTATATCCTGAAAAAATCTATTGTCTCAAAAAGACACAAGAAGAACTGGGCAAGAAAAAGATTTTTTTTTTTTTTTTTTGGCATCCTGCAAGTGTTTCCTGCTGTGTATGAAGATGGATCTCACAACTTTCAAGGTTTGAAAAAACAACAACAGCAAAACAAACAGAGCTATAAGGCAGCCTAGCACACTTACCTGGGTAAAAAGAGGTTTGCTTCTCATCCAAGAAGCTGTCTATTTGAACTTTATTATTTATTTATTTTTTTTTAATCCCTTACAATCTATTTCAAATGCTGAGGATACTATTTCCTCTCATTTTCTTTGAATAGAAATACTGTCTGTGTCATACTTATGGAAGGTTCTAGTACCAGCTTCTTAAAAATATTTCAATTTGATAAATTTATATTTTAGATTAAAAATTATTTATTGAAATAATTGCAGTCATAGCCTATCGCAAGATGAATTTTGAAATCTGAGGAACATAAACCATCAATTGTAGCCAGATTTTTTCATTATTTAAAGAAAAAAAAGGAAAAGGACCGAACCTCTATGTCTTTATTAATTAATTATTATTATTATTTTTCTCAAGAAATGAAACTGTAACCAACAACGAGAAAAAAAAAATAAGAAAGGAACAGTCCATTCAAACTCTCCGTATAAATACATGTGTGTGTCTAGATTTACTATGATCTCCACCAATGAGATCTAAATCTTGGCTATATTATAGATATGATGTATGACGAACTCAAAGTAAACCATATATCTAATCTCAGTTTGTTTTAAGCACGTCTGTCATCTTTTCTTTACTTTAAATGCTAAACTGTTTTTCCTTGGTAGCTGGGAAGCTAGCCTCTACTTTAAATAAAGTTTGAAACCTAAGTAATCTTTGAATAGATTCCATTTCCCTTATATCCAGAGTATTTTATTTTATTTATTTATTTATTTGGAAGCAAGAAAGGAGTCAAGAATAAATAGGAGAAAGATAAAACTATCAATTTTTATTTTTTCCCCTCTGTTACTTTTGAAGTATATAAATGAAATTGCTTTCTGCCAAGTGTAAAGGAAGAGAAAGAATATACTGAACCCCAAGCAGAAATAGGAAAGAAAGTTTTCCACCATTATTTTAGCTTCTGGATGAAAACCAATGATAATATAATTTGAAAACACAATATGGCATAAGGACATTGAGGCCATGGAACCTGTCCAGAGAAGGGCTATGAAGCTGATGAAGGACCTGGAAAATCCTTTGAGGAGTGCCTGAGGGAATGGGGTTGTTTAGCCTGGAGAAGAGGAGGCTCGGGAAATGTTATTGCTCTCTACAACTACCTGAAAGGAAGTAGTGGGGAGCTGGGGGTTGGCCTCATCTCTCAGGTAACTGGTGATTGAACTAGAGGGAATGGCCTCAAGTTGTGCCAGGAGAGGTTTAGATTAGAAATTAGGTGACATTTCTTCTCAGAAAGAGCAGTCAGGCATTAGAAAGGTTTGCCCAGGGAAGTGGTGTCATCACCATCCCCGGGATCTTTAAGGTTCAAGGAAAAGTTGCACCTGGTGCTTAATGGACATGGTTTAGTGTGTTACATTGGTAGTAGGGTGATTTTTTGGACCAGATGATCTTGGAGGTGTTTTTCAACCTGAATGATTCTATGATTCTATGATATTGAAAAATTAAATATTTATTTTCCACAAATGGAATACAATGGCTACTAAAAAGGAACAGTGAGTTGAAAAATTGTTTCTGTCAACAATTAAATTAAAGGTCTTTTTCAGTGGAAGTTTTTATTGTCTGAAACAAGCATCATTCTGAATTTGATTTTTACCTCTAATTCTGTAAAAAGAGCATTGGTTTTGTTCCAGGGAAACTGTGCTGCTAGAGGTCGAAGAAAAAGAATGTCCCCTTCTGAAAACAAACAAACAAACAAACAAACAACAACAACAACAACAACAACAAACAAAATGTACAAATCGTTTATTTTTACATAAAGAATTTACACTTGCATACCAATATGAAGATTCTGAAAGAGGTTTATTTTCTCATAGCCTTCCATGCACATTTGAAAAAATACAGGAGTATCCCATGGTATTCAGGGACTAAAGATATCTGAAAGAACACAGACTAACTGCCTCCCACTATTGAGAGAGAAAAGGCTATTTACATCCATAAATGTTACCTGTTTTAGTCTATAGGAACAGCTTCAATACCTGAATATGGAAGGATTGAAAGTGATGAGCATTTCCACTGTAATGTCACTAGATTTTAATTATATTATGTATTTCTATTTCTAATTATAATTATACATTTCTATTATAGGGTCTCTTTTCCATCCATATAAACCATCTCTAAACCATCCATCTTTCTTCATTTAATCTTACAAATTTATCACTCCTCAGTGATTTCTGCAGTAGACAATCTTATACTCAGTAACAAAAACCATAACAACTTAGATAACAGAAAAAAAGGAAAAAAAAAAATCTCCCGTTTGTATTTTGCTTGTCTGATTAAAAAGGAATTAACCATTCAGAGAGCATCAGAGAGCAGTGTAAGTGATTAGTCCAGGACAGAAGCAAGCTGGACTACAGAATTTGGAGAATTTCACTGCAGTGGTATTCCTACCTACTCTTGTCTTTGTACAGCAATAAGCTCAATTATGAGAGAGGGACAGGGCTTTTCAGAGCCATTCTTCCATAGAAATGAGATTGTAAATGGAATAAATTGATAAAAATGTTTCAGTTTTATTTCCTCTCTTTAATCTGCCTAGAGTAAGATTTTTTTAAAATATTATTATACTGAATTTCTACTTTCATAGTCAGGAATGTGTTCATAATTTTTCAGTGCGTATTTATTATGATTTTTTATATTTGGTTTCTAATTTGAGCTTTGAGCTTTGAGCAAGACACGCCCATGATTTTGGTGTTATTGTTTCCATGGCTTTACTGAAATAGATCATTGCAGATATTTTATAAAGCAAGCTTTGAGGTGTCTGGACTCCTGGTGTTTAGCATCCCTTTTGTGTTTCCCAGTTCTGGAAAAAATAAACAAACTAATTTGGATCTGTTTCATTGCAGATTTAGACTGCAATCGGTTATATTTCTGTGGCTGCTGCTGTGCCAGAATGAAATAGTTTTGACCTCCACTTGCACTCAGTTATTAATCACTGTCCACTGACACTTGCTATTTTAACTGTACACCTCAAACTTTTCATTTCTAAGACAATCTGGGTTAAACAGAATACTTTCAGTAGCAGAGTTTTAGACAGAAATATGTATCAAGTAGGACACAGTGGAAGATTTTAAATGGTGTATGTAAGGATAATTGTTTGGTGGTAGATTTTAAACAGGGTATGTATGGATGACATTTTGCAAGGGGTGAAAAGCAGACGTCAGAGCAGCAAAAGTCACCTTCAAGTTTGGTTCAGCTGGAACCGCAGTGACAAGACTGTCAGGAATGGCATTGAGCTAAACAAAGCACCTCTAAAAACTGATCATGAGCTTAGAAAAACCTGAGACCTCTACTACTGCTGAAAACAGATGTAGGTTCCTGCAAGTGCTTGTAGCAGCTATTTCACAAAATTTCATGATAATCAGTAGAAACTACTAGCAGAGTGAAAACTGAACCTAGAAAAAGCTACATTTGGGGGGAAATTTAACATTGCCTTCTGAGTGATGGAATGGATATTTTGTTTTTTATCTTTATTTATTTTTTTTAAACTCAACTGAAGTTTTAATAATTAAATTGTCATATGAATTAAGGAATGTAAGAATGTTAGATCAAAAACAAAACAAAACAAATCACGTCTTTTTTAATATAATTTAAAAAAAAATCAGAAAATCATCAGAATGAGAAACTGAGAGAACAGATTACATTAATGGAAATTGTTATATATTTTTAAAAAATCTGTAGTATTGCCTTCTTATGTTTTAGCTTAAACAGTTTTCATGAACAATGCAGAGTATCCTTTACTTCCTGTTTAAATACAGGAGATGACAATATTCTTTATATGGTAAACTTTTTTTCAGTAACTCATTGAAAAATTTTCTCATGGTCCAGGGCTGGGATGTCCACAGCTTCTCTGGGCAACCTGTTCCAGTGCCTCACTACCCTCAGAGTAAAGACTGTCCTTATATATAACCAAAACCTACCCTCTTTTACTTTAAAGCCATTACCCCTTGTCCCATCACTTCACTCCCTTACAAAGAGTCCCTTCCCAGCATTTCTGTAGGCACCCTGTAGGTATTGGAAGTGCACTATAAGGTCTCCCCAGAGGCTTCTCTTCTCCAGGCTGAAAAACCCCAATTCCCTCAGCCTGTCTTCATAGACATTTAGATTAGAGGTTAGAAGGAAATTTTTCACTCAGAGGGTGGTGAGGCACTGGAACAGGTTGCCCAGTGAGGTTGTGGATGCCCCATCCCTGGAGGTGTTCAAGACCAGATTGGATAAGGCCCTGGACAACATGGTTTAGTGGGTGGCATCCCTGTCCATGGCGGCGGGGTGGATCTTTAAGGTCCCTTCACAGTCAAGCCATTCTATGATTCTATGATATCCTACTTTTTTTTTTTTTTTTTTCAATAAAAATCTTGTTAATCAAGAACACATTTATTTGAGGAAGAAACAATGAAGTGGAATATCAGAATGTTTTCAACATGCAATTATTTAAATCGTAAATGCAATATCTTTTCATTAAAACTAGGTAGTAAGACTATATGTCTGATAGTCTTTATACTTGCAGTTAAATGTTTTCTAGAAAAATGTAAGAAGTATATTTATTATGAATAGGCTTTCCTCAAGATTTTAACAGCAACAACGAATAGCAGCAACAAAAAGTATAAACTTTTTAAGACTACAGAATTTGCTCTCATGAAGATAAGCTAATTCACAAGAAATTTTATGAGAGGAAATTTATAGAATGAAAATCTATGGTCTGTCTCTTCCATTTCTGCCTTCCAGAAGGTGACTATTTCAGTCCGTGCTAGCTGTTATGGTGAACAGAAGAAAATATAAGCACGGTAACACTCCAACAATCTAGGGCACTGTATTCATAGGAGATACCTTCATTCTAATTATCTCAAAGGAAATCTAGATAACTTTCTTGAGTTTTTAACAGTTAAGTTCGCCACTTTCCCAAAAACGGACAGGACATAGAGCAAAGACTGGATGATACTAACAGTGACAGCAATGGACATTACAATTAAGTGATCTGTTTTTCTTCAAGAATGAACAAAAAGAAATATCAGTAGATACGCATACAAAATCATGCATAAGGGTTAAAGATTTTGTAAGACACAGGAAGAATGAACCAATGGTTGCACTGTGACTTTGTTCATCTTATAGCTGGGTGAACAGATAAGTAATGTGTGAAGACCTGAGGTTACCAAAATCCTTTGAAAACTTGTTGAGGAAGAAAAGTCAGGTAATTCCCAGGAGAGCTGAGGATGAAGCAAAAGCTGGGCAATAAGCTACTTCTGGAATGTGAAACCAAGCAATTAAATAGAGGCAGTCAGACTAGAGGTTAACTGTGATCTTTTTGCCTCGAAAGTGATGAATTGGATAAAGCCTGGGTCAGACATTCTCTCAGTGATCAACATACTTATGAGATTAAAAGGTGTTGTGTTTATTTAAGGGAGAAAATACTTTCGGAAAGACAAAGGGTCAAATACGTCAACTTGCAGTAACTCAAAATTAAACAAATATTTAAGTTTTGTGCTTTTGAATATATCTTACAGAGCAACATGAAAAAATGTACATTAATAAAAAATGTAAAAAAAAATGTACACTAAAAATGCGCATTAATAACATTTGGATAATCATCCACTATGTTACACAAATAAATAAATAATAAATAAATAAACTACTAGAAAACCATAACAAGGGAAGGGAAGGGAAGGGAAGGGAAGGGAAGGGAAGGGAAGGGAAGGGAAGGGAAGGGAAGGGAAGGGAAGGGAAGGGAAGGGAAGGGAAGGGAAGGGAAGGGAAGGGAAGGGAAGGGAAGGGAAGGGAAGGGAAGGGAAGGGATTTATCTCTCTCTTTTCTCTCTTTCTCTCTTTTTTCTCTCTTTTATTTCTCTCTCTCTCTCTTTCTTTCTTTCTTTGTTGCTTGCTTTCTTTCTCTCTCCCTCTCTTTCCTTCATTTCTTTCTTATGCAATATACATAGACAAAGCTGAAATGAAATGGAGGTTGTTATGAGTAAGGAAAATATCACTGATATAAAACAGTTGCTGATATAAAACAGTTGCTGACAGCCTGTGGTCTGCCAGGTACATCAGCTGATTCCTGGTTCATTTCTCCAATTTGTGATATGATGACATTGGTGATGGTTGGACCAGATGGTCTTGAAGGTCTTTTCTAACTTTAATGATTCTATGGTTCTATGATATGGCTGATATTTCTGGGTCTGAGTAAGAACTGCCTGTGTCATTTCACTTCATTTTGCAGTAGAATCTCACAAGATGGTGAAAAGCAAAAAAAAAAAAAAAAAAAAGCAAAAAAAAAAAAAAACAAACATGGGAGTTGGGAAGGAATACATAGAAAATGTATAAGAAAGCACTCAGGATTTGTTAGGCTGATTCTTATGATTAGTGAATGGGCAATTGCTAGTAACTCCCACTCATGAACTAAATTCAAGACATTTCAATAAGTCTGATGGTGTAAAAATGTACAAATGAAGAAGAGAGTCACAGGAAAGCTAAGCCATCCTCTTTTTACTCCTCCTGGAACTTTCAATTCTCCACTTTCTATTTTTTTTTTTCCTTTCCTGAGAATACCCCAATGCATGGGAGACAGAATAAGATACCCCACTTTTCCCCTCTTTGGTTCTGCTGTAGACCTAATTTTTCATTGATGGATTTCCAGAGTTAGACTCTTTGTATTTATTAAGAGCACTCTAGATATAGAGTCTAGAGATAGAATCAATGTATGTTTAGATATTTAGATTTTAAATCAACAGCCTTAGGTTGCTTCTAGGTCTACCTGAGGTAATCAGATGTACTGTCAGTTTTGCTCTCTCTATAGATTTTGTTTTTCAGCTTTCTGATTAGCATCTATCATTATGGGCAACTATGACATTTTAAAAGATTCCATTTTTGTTTACACAGTCATCTTTGATATACACTGACTCTTCATGAACACAACAGTGACCTACATCTTTCATCCATCTGTGAGAGCAAGGTACTAAGAAAATTTTATTTATTTATTTATTTATTTACACACATAAAAGAAAATCTAGTTCATTGGACCTCCTAAATTTCTTCAGTATGGAATTAAAAAAATAGGTTAGAGGAATTAGAAAACTAAGACTCTACTGTGTAAGTACCAGGGTTATGCATGTTCTTTGAAGTTCCTAGATGAACTAAACCGAAGTGCTGTCATGCTCTAGTAACATTCAGATGAACAAAAGCACTCCAGCTGTTCCCCTTACCCTTTCAAACATTTACTTTTAGCTGTCATCTAATTTATTGCAGAATAGAAAAAATACTTCCCTCTTCTCTTGGTGAAATGTAACACATTGCGGCACCTTTTCATGGATTATACTGTTCACAATTGCAATTTGAGATATGGTATTTGTATTCAGACACAGCCTTATTTAAGCCTAGTAGCAGAAGCCTAAGAGTTAATCAAGTTTTTTCTTTAGAACAAAATAAAACAAAACAAAAGTAAAAAAGGAAGCCTGAAAAGAGATAATCTCTCTCTTGACATTTAGTAGTTAACAGCAAGATAGTTGATATGTGGCAATTGGTAAGTTCATATTTTTTGTTATGTTTCAAAAATAATGTTTAAAAATAATGTTTTAGGAAGATCAGAGTGCATACCAGTCTCTACCAACTAACTATTCCTATCTGTAACTTGAGTTAGTAGTCTCTAGTCCTACACAATATCTTTTAGATTTGGAGTGTAAAAGTTTTAATCTGAAGTAATAAGGAAGTTGAGAGATTGACGAAGTCATGAATATACTGTGAAGCGTGAAAAGGTATTTGCGAATCTCTTCTATGCAGGACTGTTGGTGCCCTACACTACATGTACTCTGCCTAAATGGAAGATGCTAAAAAAGCTGTAGCGTGGGAATGGGTAGCAAAGACTGAGCAGCATAAAACACAAAATCCATGGCTACCATTGCAAGATTGACGACCACAATATGTAAGTCAAGTGTCAAAGTAGGAACAGCTGGCCTCAGAACTGCCTCATCAAAGGAGAAGACTGTTAATGTTAGTTATATTTTAGGAATTAAATATGGTCTGTTACTTTGTCTACTTTTTTTTTTTTTTTTTCCTCACTCTCCTCCATGAAATATTGTTTGCTTGTATAACTGACCTATGTTTGCAATACAAGAAAACTGAGTATCACAAGGTATAGCTTAATCATCTGATGTCTCTGGGTGGAGGCTTGAATCAATGCTTTGTTAGCTATCCAAATTGCATGAACATTTCCCTCACTGTTGCCAACCAACACTTGACAGAATGATTACAAGAACAGACATTATTTCTAATAATTTTATTTATTAGACACATTTTTGTTAAGACCAAACAGAGCGTGGCCTTAAGGGAAAACAAACAAACAAACAAAGAAAAAAAACATACAAATAACAACGACAAAAACCCAAACCAACCAACCCAAAACAAACAAACAAAAAAACAAATAACAGAGCACACTAGTGATAATCTATATTAATTAAAATTCCTTTAGCAACATTCCTACTGATCCTTTTATTAGTAATTTATAGGGAAAAAAAATAATCTCTGGTTTAAGCTACAGATCAGCAGAGATATGAGAAGAATGGACCAAAGTATAAAAGACAAATAATTAAAAAAGTTCAAATGCTGTGCTAATTACTTGAGAAACAGAATACCATCAGGCCAACTGCTTGCTCCCTGTTGTTGCAGGAAATGGCAATAGTGATTGTATCAAAAATGAGGAAGAATCTGTAAATGAGGAGAAACACAGGTGGTGAAATGATTAATGTTGGATCTAAACAGTACAGGTGTCTGGCAGTTCTTGAAATGCCCAGGAAATAAATGGGATATTTATTCTCCCTGACAGGAAGAGGAAAAGCCTGTGCTTGATTCTCCTTTTCAGCAAATGAAGTGTTGAGTAAACTGTTCTGTTGATTTATTATAGCGGTATCAGCTAAGACTCCTACTGAAAATTTTCCATTGGTATTTTCTGTATAAACCACTATTTCAAGAATCTTCCCTCTAATCTAGAATATTAACAATAAAAATATGCTGCAGTAATTTTGGTAAAAAGGATAGACATGAGAAACGTCTGATACAACTACTATTGCTCTCTCTTTATATGTATCTATCTAAAGAAAAATAATATTCCAATGCCTGAATATTTTCTCAGTTGTTTGATCTAGTTAGTCTTGGACCTGTCCCTCTGCTGTATATGCTTGTTGCACCAGCATTTATTTGTTCTGAGTTCAGTCCATGTTCATCCTCTAATGACTTATCCCTATGAATAGTTTCCCATCTGAGGTTGTTTCATTATAAAGGGTCTGGGACTTTGTCACATGGAATTCCATTATGGAGCTTTAATCTCCATGTCACTTTGTAAATGGAGATCAGGGATCTTTCATCCCTATTTTATCAAAAGAGAAGGCAAATGAAGTATAACTTACTTTGAAACTAAGATTTTACTGATGACATCAGTAATTACACTTTTTTTTTTTTTTTTTTGTGTGGTATAGAAGAATAATATTATATATGCTTTTTAGATAGAGTATTTATTTCTCATATATATTTTGAAAGTTCTTATTTTTTGTCTTCAGATTAAAACTTTAGTACAAAACCTAAAAGGGATAGGTAGTCACTTTAATACTGTGTTTGGTAAAGCTTTTGAAATACTGACCTCTTTGTGTAGGTAAACCACAAGATAATTGGAAAGTAGTAGGGGAGGGGGAAGTTGTCCAGAATCTTAGGAGGAGGAAGACCACATTGGATCATAGGCTATACAGAAACAAATATATTACCTGGATTGATATTCTTCTAACTATGCATTACAGATTCAACTTAGAATCACAGAGTCATAGTATATTTTGAGTTAGAAGGGATCCACAAGGATCAGCAAGTCCAACTCCTGCGTCCACACAGAACCACACAAAAATAAATCATATGTCTCAGAGCATAATCCAAATGCTTCTTGATCTCTGACAGGCTCAGAGCCGTGACCATTTCCCTGTGGAACCTCTTGCAGTGACCAACCACTATCTCAGCAAAGAACCATTTCCTAACACCCAGCATGAACCTCCCCTATCACAGCTCCAATCATTCCCTCAGGTCCTGTCACTGGGCACCACAAAGCAGAGACCAGCACCCCCGCCTTCTGCTCCTCTTCATGAGGAAGGGGATGAGGTCACCCCTTGGTCTCTTCTTTAGGCTGAACAAAATAAGTGACCTCAGCTGCTTCTCATACAGTTTCCTCTCGAGACCCTTCACTATCTTAGTAGCCCTCCTTTAGACACTCCCCAATAGTTTTATGTCCTTCTTATATTGTGGCACTGAAAACTAGTACCTTAGGTGAGGCCACACCAGCATAGAGTAGAGCAGGAAAATCACTTCCCTCATCTGGTTACAATGCTGTACTTGTTGCACCCCAGGATGCACCTGGCCTTCCTGGCAGCCAGGGCACACTGCTGACTCATGTTCAATTCACCATTAACCAGAACCCAGATCCCTTTCCGCAAAGCTGCTCTTCGAGCTCTAGTCTCCCAGCCTGTACATATATTCAGGGTTGTCTGGTATAGGCACAAGTTGGATTATTAGTGCCATCTGTTTGATGAAATTGCTTATATTTATAATGGTAAACCTGAGTGAGACAGTAGTAGATGGGAATATAGTTGCTCCTAGAGAAGAATTTGTTGGCATACATCCATAAAGTTTATCTTTGCAGCCTTTACTAAATTGAGTTCTTTTCATTTCCCCTTCAGTCCATAATGTCAAAAAAAATAATAATAAAATAAAATAAAAGAATAAATTAATGTTAACTTGTAACTTGTTTACTTTGAACATTTTTTTTGGAAATAAGCAATAGAACAGAAGTTACTATGAATGTACCCTGTAATGGCATTGCAAGATGATGAATGAATATGTTTAAAAAAAAAAAAAGTTTATAATTAAGATAAAATATGTTATTTTCATATTCTTCCTTTCTTTATGATAAATGATTCCTGGAAAGATTAAAGTTGTTATTTACAAAATGAAATGAAGCAATAACCTCAACTACAATTTTTGAAGTTTCATATATATATAATTTTTAGAAATAGCTATATTAGAAGTGGATACTTTCCACATTCAACCCTTTCCAACTGCCCCACCCAAACCCCCACCCCTGCAGGGAAATCTGGGAGATTCATCTCCAAAATGAGTTTGCAAGCAATACTTTCTAAATAAGAAGAAAAATAAAATAATATTAATTAATTTGTTCAGGAAATTCTTCTGAAAATAGGCTCTTTTTGAAAACTACAGGTAGAAATATTAAGGAAAAAGTTTAAGAGGAAAAAAACCTATGATTCCTCAAAACTTTATGAAATAGCCTGACATTGCATACATTCATAAATTCCTATGCTTGTGGGAAAATACTTCAATTCGTTATTTCAGTACTGTATTTTTGAAAAACTAACAAGATAACAACCCTCAGAACTTTCTTATCTGATGTAAAGCTGCTTAACATTTAACTTTCTGAGAAATAAGATACTTTAAAACCATATGCATATATTCTGTTGTAAACTTACAAAAAGTGTGCATTACTTTTTTTTTTTATTATTATTATTATTTTAGTTGACCACATAGAAACATTGGTTAGAAGCTTAAAAACAGTATTGAAAAAATAAAGTTTATTAAGAATGCTAAAAACTATTGAAATTCTTGGAATTAGTCATTCAATAGTCTTCTACACTATCGCTATTTGTGCTATTTATAAGTTTTGTAAATGTTTCAGGTAATTAGTATTACAAACAAAAGCTACTAACTTTAAGTATTCCAAGCACAAATACAGCCTGGGTGGAGAATGGATTCAAAGCAGCCCTGGTGAGGGGCTGTGGGTGTTGGTTGACAAGAAGCTCAACATGAGCTAGCAATGAGAGATTACAGCACAGAAATCCAACCGTATCCTGGGCCACATCAAAAGAAGCGTGGCCAGCAGGTCTAGGGAGGTGATTCTTCCCCCTCTGCTCTCATGAGACCCCAGCTGGAACACTGCATTCAGCCCTGGAGTCACTAACGGAAGGACATGGAAGTATTAGAACAAGTCCAGAAGAAGGCCACAAAGATGATCAAAGGGCTGGTGCGCCTCTCCTACAAAGACAGACAGAGGGAGTTTTGGTTGTTCAGCCTGGAGAAGCGAAGGCTCTGGGGAGACCTTAGAGTGCAATTCCAATACCTAAAGGAGGCCTACAGAAAAGCTGAGGAAGGACTCTTTACAGGGAGTGTAGTGATAGGATAAGGAGTAATGTCTTTAAACTAAAAGACGGTAGGCTTAGGTTAGATATAAGGAAGAAATTCTTTATTCTGAGGATGGTGAAGCACTGGACCAGGTTACCCAGAGAAGCTGTGGATGCCCCATGCCTGGAAGTATTCAAGGCTGGGTTGGGTGAGGCTTTGAGCAACCTACTCTAGCGGGAGGTGTCCCTCCTTATGGCAGGGGGGTTGGAACTAGGTGTACTTTAAGGTCCCTTCCATCTTGAGCCATTCTGTGTTTCTATGATTCTATTTAAGACTTTTTTGATACAGCATCTTCTCTCTTTTTAGTTAAATAAAATTTTGCAATGGAGATTAATAAAGACAGTTAGGAGCTATTTTATGTA
This sequence comes from Aythya ferina, assembly GCF_964211825.1. NCBI lineage: Eukaryota > Metazoa > Chordata > Aves > Anseriformes > Anatidae > Aythya > Aythya ferina. The sequence goes on from NC_140296.1 coordinate 46,657,960, forward strand.
TTCCTGGAGATTTGTTTTCTATTTGTGTTCTGTTGATTTATGTACAGAAGAAAATAAATAAATAATCAGGATTTTGCACTGTATGCTATATTATGAAACATCTTTTTCTGAACTCATCACAATTCTTTGGTATAAAGTTAAGACACTTCATTTAGAAAGAAAGGAAAGAAAGGAAAGAAAGGAAAGAAAGAAAGGAAAGGAAAGGAAAGGAAAGGAAAGGAAGGAAGGAAGGAAGGAAGGAAGGAAGGAAGGAAGGAAGGAAGGAAGGAAGGAAGGAAGGAAGGAAGGAAGGAAGGAAGGAAGGAAGGAAGGAAGGAAGGAAGGAAGGAAGGAAAGAAATCTGTTTTCATTTTATTAAGCAAAGTAGATGACATTCCTTATAAATATACCAGATGACATAAATATGTTTTCACAAAATGCTGTTTTAATCCAGTCAGCGTTTTCCAATCACAAAACTTTCCACTCAAGCTTCTTATAATGTTTAATAGCATTTATTTATTGTTATTAAGAACAAATTGTTGTTGAGTGTATAATTTTTCTCTATTTATCAACACAGAAACTGTGTTCTCTGGATATCACCTGTTTCTCTAAAATATATTGAAATAAAGTAAGGGTAATTTGAATGATAATGTAATGCTTCTTATTTAAAAGGCATCTCTATCACTTAAGGCACCATGCCACGTACTCCTTGTTTAGAGCAGTCCTGTAAAACACCTATTAGTGTCATTTATTTTTAAGGATGATGAAATTATCATCTCGTTATATAGTTATATAATTATATAAGTAGGAAGCTCTTCACAATGTTTCTGTTGCTAGTCTGATTATCATGAAAAAGCTTTAAATACAATGATTGACAAAGGAAAACTTGTAAGAAAATGACAGATGCCAACAAGATTTTCAATTAATACCATTACAGAATACTAGTGCACTGTCTTTTCTAGAATTTTCTCTTCCTGGCTTTGATGTTTGATTTCAGTCTTCTTTCAATCCCTTATTGCCCCCACAACCAACACCACACCTCAGTCCTGTTATGACCCACTTATTTTGTTGTCACTTATCTTAGCTGCTTGTTGTTTGTGACAAAGTTAACTGAATAGTCTTCCTCCCTCCTCCAACCTTCTTCCAACCCACAGAGCAGATGGTCTCACTCTAGCTTTGTCTAACATTTTCAGCTTAAAACCCAAACATTACAGAAAACATAAGGGTCTAGTATTCCTCCCCCCTTCCTCCTCACTGATGCCATGATGCAGAAGCAGCACAAAATAGAGAAAATCTTTTACTGTATTTCATACAAAACTTCTTATACTTAGAGATTATAGGCTACTGTGCAAAATTAACTCCATCAGCTAGAAATACCGATCTGGAACATAACCTCGTGGTTATGACATGCAGGCTCACATCATTCTTGGTTATCCATACATCAGAAAAAGCAACTTGAGGAAACTGTGTAGAGCTGACATCCAGGGACAATGATCTTACCCCCAACACTCCTCACAATATTCATCGAAGCTTGTCTGCTGGATCAAAAGAAAAAATATTTTATCAAAACAACAGAGTCAACTCTGAACACAAGGTAACAGATAGACTCAGTAACTTTAAATCTTTCTTGTTTTGTCCTGTGAAAGGTAAGATGTTTTAGGTTCTGGATTGAAAGGTTTTGACATAACCAGAGGAAGACAGAAGCAGACACCATTTGAGGGAGATATGGTGTCATTAACATATTTACTAAACTGTGAAGTTATTTACCATTGAGTATATGGTAAGGTTTTGGTAGTGGGGGGTCTGCAGAGTGGGGAGGCAGAGGGAACATCAGTGTCAGAGGTGGAAGAGGTTCTTCAATGCACAGGAGATACTCACTGAAGATCAAGGAGAGCCAACAATGGTGCAGATTTTTCCTGACAAGAGCTACAGTCCATGCAAAAATCCATGAAAGAGCAGCCTTTTTTAGACTTTTTTTTTTCCTTTTTTTTCCTTAAGAAAAAAAAAAAAAAGTTTGTGGATAGCCCAGTTTGGAACAGAAGAAAAATGTGAGGAGGAAGGAGCATCAAAGAGAAACTCCTTTGAAGGACTGACTGAAACCCACCATTGCCCCTCAGGGCAAGGGTACAGAACTCAGGAGTGGAGGAGTGGTATTGAACTTGGGAAAGGAGGGAAGAAAGATGTTTTTTAATGTTTTTATTTTGTTTTCCACTACCCAAATTAGTAATTACATTTTTATTTTAATTGGCAATAAATAAATTCTTCCCAAGTAGTCTATTTTGCTGCAGTGTTAGCAATCTACCTGTCTTTATTTTCACCTAAGAGCTTTTCCTTCTTTTTCTTTCTATTTTCTAACCCCATCCTACTGAAGGTGGGATGGAACAAGCAGCCAAGTGAACATTTGGCTGCTTGCCAATGCTAACCCGCCATGATACTCTAAGGATGTCTGCCTCATTCTTGCCTCCTAAACATTTAGTTGTTATATATCTCTACTAAAATAACACAAACAACAACAACAATACAAGCAAAAACACACCACCACCACCAAAAACAAAACCAACAACAAATAAACAAATGCAGAAACAATGAATCTGGTTGGAAATAGCAATATATCAGAAGAGCTCAATGTTTTCACCTTGGACATGTAAATTATCCTCCAAAGTACAACTGTATTGTAAATAAATTTAAATATGTTCTAAGAGATTTTGAAAACTTTGAATTTAAAGAGACTTTTTTTTAGTGTAGGTAGACTGGATAATTGTTGCTCAGAAGGTTTTGTCTAGGTTTATAATCTTTAGAGACACCACTACCCATTTTACCCATTTTCTTCTCTTCCCTTTGTGTCACACTTTAATTTTCATCAGTCTTAATATAATGAATAAAAACCCCACCAATAGTATTAGATATTATAACAATATCTGTCTAAGAATTCCCAGTTATGAAGCAGTTGATGTGATATGTGCAAAATGTATTTTGCTTTGGTCTAATGGAGATGTGTCTCTGATTTGGAATGTATTGTCTTGCTACTTGTGCAAAAAAAATACAAATAATTGCTTGTAAACTCTAAGAATAATAACACATTAATATCATTAATATTGTTACTTGTGTGATAAAAAACAATCAAACAACAACAACAACAAAAAAACACTAAACTAGTTTACAATCTAGGGAAACATATTGAGTTCAGCAAGTTAATATTTTATTTTAGTTTTATTAAAATATCAATATTTTTATAGCAACATGTTCATGCCAATGTACTTGAGATGGTGTCAGCATTACCATTACAAATAATTTAAGGATTTATAACTCAGTAAAAGAAGAACACTAGTTTGGCCACAATTTAAATGAGTTATTTTCTCAATGTATCTTCAAGGATTAAGGAAGTATAATATTAAACTTACATTTTAATCTGAGAGCATTCATAAAGAAGTTAGATGTTCAGCTTTAACCAGATAAATTAATTTTAAAAAGGTTCCTCAATGCTACTTTGAATGCACAGCCGGTGTAAATATGATGTAGCTACACTCAGGATAGGATGATTTGGGGATGTGTTCCAAGAACAGACTCAGCAGTGACTACCACTATTATTCAAATACAAAATAATAAGAATGCTGTTACATAATACAGAGGATAAGTGAGAGGCCACAGGAAGGAAAAAATATTTTTTGTTAACAGATTATCCAGGAATTCTGTGTTAGCATTAGAAAGGAGAAAATATATGATGTTGGTCCAGGCCCCTTTCCAAAAAAAGCACTTAAACATTTAATTTGTTTGTGTGTTAATGATAAGTCTTGCTGATTGCATATGAAATACATGGCTAAACTGAAGCCCACATTTAAAGAATTGCTGAATTGTTGCTGAGATGTGGGCATAATTAGGAAGCAAAAGAGCACTAGTTAGGTTGAAGCTAGCAATGATGTTCATTAACTCGGTCAGAATGCTACAATCATTCCCAAAGTTTTGCAACATTCAATTCTGTTTTTCTGAAGGACTAGATCCACACAGGAGATCGTAATCAGAGGAAAGTGGAGAATGAGTGAAGTAGTCATATGTGAAGCAGGATTCACCAGGTTTATTTTTGAATAAAAAGAGTTTTGATGTAGCAGGTTTTTTTCGTTAATGGCTGTAGAAACATTCTGAGGTATAAGTTACTCTGTTATGGTTATCTGAAGTTTGGTGATATGAATACTAAATGGCATTTTTTGTTACTCTCACTTTCTTTTGTCAAAGTGTAGGTGAGGAAGTAGAATTAATGGAGTTAGGATTAACATAAGAATTTGATGATAACTGTTGTGAAACAAAGGGATAGTGTTTTGCAGTGGATGAGTTACTCCTGGCCAAATGCTACATGCATCGTTTAACAAAAATGTACACTGAATGCATGACATCATTCCTAGTCTTTTTTTTTTTTTTTTTTTTTTTTTTAATTGCTATTGCTAGGGCAATAATTATTACACACATATGCAAATATATATATATAGTGTTCTGAAGGAGCAGAGGACATTTTGACTAACCTTGGAATTAAGTAAATGCTAGGCAAAAAAGAAAGGTGTGTAGTAGGCGCACCTGATGATTTACAAAGTTGTTTTTTTTTTTGTCTCCTTCCCTAATGAGGTACTGGGGAAAAAAAAAAAATAAAAAATCATTCCTTTTGTGTTAAAGCATAGCCTGTTTTGTCTACATGGTATGTCCATATCACTTGAAGTACTATTCTAAATATCCAAATTATTCCAATCCCTTGAAATCAGCATGAACAGATAGAAAGCTTTCATTCACAAAACTGATGAAGAGCCATTAGGTAGCCTCAGAAAAGATTCTGAAGGGATAAACTATTGTTGTTTTAGTAAATTGTCAGGTTTAAAGTTCCAATTTCTGTTTCACATGGTGCAGGCAGATCACCTGGGGAGCTGAAGAGGCTGATACTCTTTAATTAAGAGAAAGACTTTATTTTCTTTAACTCATAGTTTTTCTATCAATTCATAGGAAAGAAGCTTTGAAACTGCAGCTCACAGGGCTTTTAACATTTTGTAGAGACTGCCTGATGAGGTTATGCAGAGATGCCTTTATAGAATGATGTGATAGTCTCCCAGAATACTCAAATAATCCTTCAGAAATAGCTGCTGAAGCTGTTTTACTTCTTGCTGTTGCACTTTATCCCACTGTAGTTTTCGACTTCTCCACAAATTTTGAAAATCTCTAACCATATTTCTTGTTTGTAAGCTAATCATTTGTGAGCTGGACAGGGTTCTATTTCAGCACTTTGCTTTGGTACCTTGAAAACAGTACTTTGAAATGTATCTCATTTATAATCATAGTACATAGAGCTTTAATTTACAAATCTATTCTCCATATAGGGAGATTACGCTACTAGAATGTTAAATTACGCTATTAGAATGTTCAATGCAGAGGTTGCTTTAAAACATGGAGATGCAGATTTTAATACTATTCCATTTCCCCTGGCTGATGTTTCAGAAGATTTTTACCTATTCTTCACAGACTTTTGGAACACAGGTTTTTCCATCTCAGGAAGAGTGTTCCCATCTATTTCTGAGTTTGGGAGCATGGCAGTTAATTTGTAATAGTGCTCTTTACTTTTTAACTGACCTTAGTCATTACTGTTGAACCTTAAATCTCTACAGAAAGGTTAGAAGATTATTATCATGAGACAGGACTGTGCCAATAAAACTAATAGAATGAAGCTGTCTTGCAGATGCACCCTCCCACACTGTTGCCTCCACCCCTCCATGCAAAATAAAAAAAAAAAAAAAAAAAAAAAAAAAAGGAAAAGAAAAAGAAAGAAGGAAAAAAAAAAAAAAAGAGAGAGAGAGAGAATATTAATCAGTAGATGGCAGTATGAGCAAGCAAAAATCCTAAAGGCTAGTCTCAGAGACATTTTGCACATTAATCATACATATAGCACATTCCACAAAGTACAAGCTGACAAAGACCTTGCTTTACCACAATCAATCTTTATTCACCACTAGATTACAGTGGTTAGATATATTTGATTGCCAGAGGTCCAGGACAAAGCTTATTTATAACTATATATGTAATCAGCTTAAATCTTTGTCATTGTATTTTTGGTTTTGTTTTTGTTTAAAACTGAGATTGGGGTGCAATCTGTTTATTCTTAGCTTTGCTATATGAAAACCCAGCCCATCTGTCACCTTGACTGCAAAGCTGTAATTTTAATGTTTGGCTCTGTAAATGTTTAAAATATCATTCTATTATTTACAAAGGGAAGGATACATCTAATAGAGTGCAGTTGAAAGAGAACTGTCTCAGCTCACTTGTCTTTACTCCAAGACTTTTGCTGCTGTGTGGCTCTGTTTTCAACTGAAATGGTATCACAACAGTGGAGTAAATGCTGCATTACACTGCAGGATCCATTTTGGACAGCTCTATTCTCTTGCTCGCTTTGCTTTTCAGAAACTCAGAATGTACAAAGGATGTTGTCTTCATTCCCTTGGGAAAGGTATCAATGCAAATATTTTCTTAATATGCACTTAACAATACAAACTCTGTAAGGATAAATAAAGAGAAAATAAAATAATGATGTGGAATTATTTTCCAGCTCACTATATATAGATATTTAGGAATGCATGTTTAAGTTTCTGTAAATCTGCAGTCTTTTTTAATGGCTTAATTAACATGAAGTATCAAGTCCACACTGTATTTCTCTATTTATTTGTCCAATCTATGTATTCATGTACCAATTGCTCCTGTTTTTTTGTTTGTTTGTTTGTTTGTTTGTTTTGTTTTGTTTTGTTTTTCTTAATTTACCTTATCATCCCTTTCTCTGTGGAAATAAAATCGCCATTTTTCTGCTTCCCATTCAATCATACAAATGCGCAAGAATTTTGTAGCAATCCTAAAATTTATTGCTAAATAAAAATATTTTCACAGCATGATAATACAATAGCATTATGTAAGGTCAAAAGTAAATATATATGTATATATTTATATATATAAATGCCAGATGAAAGAGAAATTATTGGTGGACATATTTTCCATAGGATATATAAAACATTTCCACAGGAAGTGAGTAGGGTCAGAGCACTGGTTCTGAAGAACACATAAACCTGGGAAAAGAGTAGTTAATAAAGAAAATAGGTAGCAAGAGTAAGAGATGCATATGCATGCACAAAGACATATATATTATATATGAACATATATGAATGTAGTTACAGGTTTTAACAGGATAATTAATTTCTGTCAGTTCTTCAATATTAGGAACCATTACATGGCTTCTGAGTAGCTACATTTGCTGTAGGGTGCTTACATTAATAAATTCAAATACTATGGCTCAAACATAGATACAGAAATGAATTCCACACAGTAAGTGACCCTATTCTCTTCACACAGGCTATACTGATGTTTTATATTCTGTTGAAATCAACTGAAGTGTATCACATTGGCATCCAAAGAAACAACAGGTGGTGATTTCAGATTTCCCAGGTGAAGACTGTAATCAGTTGATCAAACTGCAATTGCTTTTTTACTCTGGGGTAAATACAAATATGCATGGATTGTTTTTTGTGGTCATGCTTCACTGGTATTCAGCTAGCTTCTGACATCATCAGCTTCAAGTGCATATCCTTTACAGGCAGATAATTTTATCCTTTTGCCAAGGACATTCACATTAGTCACAGCATTTTGTATCTGCCTTGGCTCTTTTAACTTTGAGAAATAAATATATTTTACTGACAACTTCGATTCTAATATTTTTTGCATCATTCATATTTCTTTATTATTTTATGTGTTCTCTTCTCTTTAAAGCTAAAACAGAGTATTCCTTAATAAATAAATAAATAAATATTTCCTTTAAGAATCTTGTGCCAAAGACTGCACAATAGACTTTAGTAAAAGCTGAGATTCATTCATTGCAAGTATAAAACATTTGAGGAGCCTGCAATGTAATCTCACCCCCACCCCCCTTAGTAAGCAATTGGTAGGCTGTAGAAAGCTCTATCCATTTTCTTGATTAATACAGTACAATATTACCTTTGGTTCTCTATCAACATGAAGTTTAAAAAACATAGTAGCATTCATGACATGGACAATATCTCAAACAGAAGACAAGAATGTTAAATATGTATACTTTTTTTCACAAAACTGTTGATGCAGGACTAAAGAGGAGGAATAAAATACCCTCCTGATATTATACTTTGTGGGGGGACACCACCATCTTTGTACTTGAATTTTTGTTTGTTTAGTTGTTTGTTTTTATTTTTTTATTTATATATATATATATCGTTTATATTCTGGCAGAATATCTGGAGCATTGATCTATTTTAAAAATAAATAAATAAATAAATAAATAAATAAACCAAACAGAATTTCACTAATATTTCTTTTTATTTCATGTTCACAGACTGAAGCTTGTTGCTGTTGTGAAGATGATCAGCAGGTCAGAGTGAATTTTGTTAAGTTTTATGTGAAAAGTAATAACTGCTGGGATCAAAGTCTATTCCACTTTATTCATTCAGAATATAATCAGATAAATATGGGCTTAACAGCTTCTCTCTTTAAGCACAAATTCAAAAGTTTCATGTGAGTTCTACTATCTTGTCAGTATGGAAATATTGAGAATCACCTTCCTTGCTGTTGCAAGTTTTATACTGGAATATTATAATGCGCTAATATCTATCTTGGGAAACAGGTGTTTATTGTATTAATTCAATTCTCATTAGTATCATAACTTTAGAACTAATGGCAAAATGATGTAACAAGATAATGCAGTCTGAAAGTGAACAATAGAAATTATGTTCTCCACTCCAGACAATATTAATATTTTTAAAAATTAGACAATTTGGAGAAAGGCAATGAGAATCTGCAAGCCATTATCAGTATTTGATGATGAGGAGAAATACAGAGGAAAAGAGAGAGTACTGGAGATGCAAAAAATAGAGTACTGACTGTACAAAAGTGATTCTCATGTAGCACTCTGAATTAAGGAATTAACCTTGATTTACCTTGTTACTTCAAAATATTGATATTTAAAACAACCACTCTGCTATGAAAATAAGTTTTATTCAAAAGGTTGCAGTATCAGCAGTATTAAATTACAAAATTATTTTATGAAACAGAAAAGATTTGAAGCTTTATTAGTTGTTCAATTAACAAACACATTTTATTAAAAAGATTCATGTAAGACATGTTCATCTTATATTTACTGGCCTGCAACACCGTTGTGTGATCTAACTGTCCTTTGTATACACAGTTCTTTCTGCTAATTGCCATTCAAAAGACAGGTAGCAGAAAATATCTTTATCTGTCTGTCAGCATACTCAATCATCTGAAAAACATGCCGTCTTCACTTGAAACAGTATAAGTCAATGTAAAAACATACTGAAACTGTCATTACTTCCTAGATTTTTATCAAACTTAGAGTCACAAGACAATGCATTTTGAGACCAATTATTTTTGCATGTGGCTATTATTGTATTGTCTACATCAACAGGCTGTCTGTTGGCAAACCAGTTCACTCTAGAAAAACTGCATGCTGTTATCCAAGACATTACGGGCTTGGTATAGACATAAATGGATTATAAAATGGGTGGGAAAATGACAATTCAAAGGTCTGACAGTGCAAAAACCGTTTGGTGGTCAGCTACTTAGAATCAGAGTAACAGGGTCAGTACTATTCAATAGTTTTGTTAACAGTTTCAGTGATGACATATTATGTACTGTCAGTGAGCTTAATGAAAACACCAAACTGAGAGTAGTTGCTGGAGTAGTCCCTGTAGTCCCTGTAGGGTAGGGCTGTTATCCGGGAGAAATGGTCTGACACAAAGGTCCTGAAGTTCACCAAACATGAATACAACATCCTGCACCAGGGAAGGAAGAATCATATGTGATAGCGTAGGCTGGGGACTGGTTGTCTGGAGAGCGGCTTTTCTGAAAAAAAGACAAGAGGTCAACAAAATTTGAGTGAGTCAGGAAGATGCCTTTCAATAAAGAAGGCCAACAGTACCATGAGCATAAATAGCAAAAAATGCGTCTATCAGGTCACAGAAAGTCATTATTCCCTTCTAGCACTCATGAAACAGCATCTCAAGTACTTAGTCTGCCTTTGAGCTCCCCTCAAGATGGACATTGGCATACAGCAGGAGGCTACAAAGGTCAGGAGCTAGATGGAGCTGGATGGAAGGTATTTGTTTTGTTTGGCCTTAAGAAGAGAAAGCTAAAAAGGGAATATTATTTTCTTCACCCAACTAGGGTGAAGGGTATGAAGAAGTCAGTTCTACTTTTCCCAGCGTCTCAGTCTGGAAGGAAGACAGGCAACAGATACAGAAGGAAACATGGAAAAATCTCAGTATAGGAAAAAATGGTTTTACTGTAACAGTGATAAAACATTTGCCTGTGCTGCCTAGAGAATATCTGTCCTTATCTGTCTTTCCTTTCAGAAAGTGAAATTTTGCATTTGTTGGTTGTCTACATGAAAACTTATAATGGGGGTTGAGGGGGGAGGGAAGAGAGATTTATTCTCAGAATACGAAAAGTTATCTTAATAAGAGATGTGGTTTTAGAGAATGTAGGACAACAAAGTTCATTTCACCCCCCTCTCCCCCCAAAATAAATAAATAAACAAATAAATAAATAAAAGTACAGTTACTGTAAACAGGAACCAGTTTCTGCTGTGCTGAGACAACATATTTATGAACTGTAAATGACCCAGTGTGTCATGGGATATTTTGATTTGTCTTTAAGTTTCATTTAAAGGATTGTCTGTAAAAAACACACTTTTTCTTTGTATTACTAGCATGCATTCTTAACAACGCCTTCCTTCAGAGTGACTCTCTTGCCATTTACAATTACTGCAAATATTCTGAGGACACATCTGTCTTACATAAAGCAGTACCATGTCTACACACCTAATATACTGCTTGATATAGTGTGTTCATTAATAACTAGTCTTCACATAACTCCAGATTCACATAGCAGTACTGTTTCAAGACAACAGTTCGTTGGACAGTGAGTGATATTCTAAAGAATGTCACTTAGTCTAGTCTGATGCTATGGAGCATGTACTCACCAAATCTCTCTCTCTTTCAATTTTTTATTATTATTTTTTTTTTCCCTGGTGTCATGATCCTTCAAAAAATAAATAAATGGTCTAAATTTCGTTGACATTTCATACCAAACCAAGAGTGGGGAGAGTCAGGAAAGCTTGTAACTGTAATAAAATACTTCTACTTAGAACGGGAATTGAATAAACAGCTGTGAAATGTGAGAGTGAAACATTTTACTTACTGTTTTTGAAAGTTCATTTTACACAGAAGTTAATAAGTTTTTATTTTGAAGAATCTTTCATTCGTTTATTAAGGGTTTTGAACAATGAAGATTTGTCTAGTGCAACTGATTTTCTATTTTATTTTATTTAAAAGGGGGAAGAGAAAGATACTGAATGGATTTATGTTTAATTTTAAAAGTACCAAAAAGTGTATTTTTAAAGGATCAAAATCTATTTGTGGTTTCAAATTTTATATTAGGAAATTTAGAATATGCCATGGTAGAGGACATTCCTTCATGCATGTTCAGTATGCATCTTTAATTGTACATTATATATTTTTATTTCCTGGAACATAATAAATTTTCCCTCAAAAATCCTTTATAATGGTGCTCCAAAAGCAGTCTTAGCTTTTCTGTTATATAAGTAGGCAAGTCAGCCTACACCCCATATCAAAACCACCTCCATCATGTTGTCATAGGTGACTGTTTACTGAGGGGAACAGAGGGCTGACTGCACCCAGTCCATTATGCTGACTGGACCCAGCCCGTTGGGAAGTCTACTGCCTCCCTGGGGCCTGGTTAAGAGATGTTACTGGAAAACTCACTAGTTTGATATAGTCCTCTGATTACTATACATTTTTATTTTTTTTCATGTAGGCAGTGATGAAGTAGCAAAGAGAAGTCCAAGGGCAACCAAAAAGGTGTTTAGGGCTTTGGGGCAATTGGTTAAAGGATCAGGCACATAGGTAGTGTTTTCCTCTGTCTTTCTAGTGGAAGGGAACAACAATGAACAGGCAGACCCAGATGATCAATATATGACTCTGAGGTTGGTGTCACTGGCAGAATTTTGGGTTACTCAGTCATGGGATGGTCTACACATCACCATTCCAGCTGGTGCCTGAGGTACCTGAAAGCTGGTACCTTTCCTAGAGCAGGAAAAGGATTTTTGTGAAGCAGTTAGCAAGGCTGATCAATGATTTTAAACTAAATTTGAAAAAGAAAAGGGGGTAAAACCAGGCTTGTCAGTGATAAGCCATGGGAAGGCATGCCAAAATTTGAGGGTCTGCATGCTAGTGAGATCCTTCAATATGCTCCATGGGGTGCTGGGTACAATGAAGCACATTTGAAATGTTTCTACACCAATGCATGCAGTATGACGAACAAGCAAGAGGAACTAAAAGTCTTAGCTCAGTCCCAGAGCTTTGACATCATTGGCATAAGTGAAACCTGGAGGGAAGAGTCCTGTGAGTGGTGTAAGTGGTGTCCCAAGTAGACCATTTTAGGTTTTTCAGAAGGGACAGGCAGAGCAGATAAGGCAGGGTGGTGGTGCTGTATGTAATGGAGGGGCTGAATAGTGAAGAGCTTGCAGATTGTCATGGCATGGTTGAGAACCTCTGGGTAAGGATTAAGGGACAAGCAAATAAAGCAGAGTCACTAAGACTCTACTGTAGACAATCCAGCCAGGTTGGTGACACTGATGAATTATTCTTTAAGGAACTAAGAGATATGTATAGATAAGACACCCTTGTCCTTATGGGTGACTTCAGCTTGCCAGACATGAAATGGGAATGCCACACAGCTGATGCAAACATGTTCAGGAAATTCCAAAAACACCTTGATGATAACTTGTTGGTACAAGTACTAAGGTAGCCAACTAGGAAAGGCTGCCTCCCAGATTTGTTGTTGAGACAGAGAGGGTCTTGTGGATGAAGTGACAATTGGTGTCTGTCTTGGCCATAGTGACCATGAAGTAATTGATTTTAAAATCTGTGGTGATAGGAGGAAAACTGCCAGGAAACCTCAAACCTGGGCAGAGCAGGCTTCAGAGCACTCAGCTAACTAATTAGTCAGGTTCCTGGGAAACTGCTTTTGAAGACATCAAGGTCCACCAGTGTTGGTCAATTTTTAACTGCCAGCTCTAATGAGCACAAGAAAAGGCAGTTCTAAAATGTTGGAAGGAGGTGGGGCAGAAGTTTGGCTTGGCTAGGCAGGGATCTTATTCTAGAGCTTAGGCGGAAAAAGAAAATTGTATGGTCACTGAAAACAAGGTCAGGTGACATGGGAGGACTGTTCACCATAGTACGGAGAAAATTTGTGAGACCAAAGCTCAATTAAAATTGAATTGAAGCTAGCCAGTAGACAATAAAAAGTATTTTTGTTTGTTTGTTTGTTTTGTTTTGTTTTGTTTTATGTAAACAGCAAAAAGAGGAATATCAGTCTGTTGCTTGATGGTCACCTCACGAGTAGGGACACAGACAAAGCAAAGACATTTAATGCCTTCTTTACCTCTGTCTTCAACACTGATAATGGGCCCTGGAACTCCCAGATGCCATGAGTTGGAGGACCGTGACTGTGGCAACAACAAACTGCTAGGCAACCTGGAATTGTGTTGGATTTTCTGCTCCAGAAAATCACAAAAGTCTATGGGGCTTGATGAGATTCATCTCAGGGTACTCAAAGAGCTGACTGATGTCATCATGAAACTGCTCTCATTGTTTTTCAATGGTTTTGGGAATCTGGAGAGGTCCAAGAAAGCTGGAAAATGTTGTTCCAGTTTTCAAGAAGGGCAAGAAAGACGACCCTGGTGATTACAGGCCTGTCAGTCTCACTTCAGTGCCTGGTAAATTATGGAGAAGATTATCCTGGGAGTTATCGAAAAACACCTAAAGGACCGTCATTGGTCACAGCCAACATGGGTTCACAAGAGTAAAGTCCCTGGTTTACAAACTTAATTTCCTTTTATAACAAGGTCACCCACCTTGTTGACCAATGGAGGCAAGTTGATGTAATATTTTGGATTTCAGCAAAGCTTTTGAAGCTGTTTCTCACAGTATCTTTCTGGACAAAATGTCCAGCATACAGCTAAAAAAAATACGTAATACAATGCACAAACAAATAGCTGATGTGTCAGGCTGAAATGGGGTTACATTGGGATGGCAGCCAGTCACTAGTGGGGTTCCACAGGGCTCCACTCTAAGGCCGTCTCTTTAATATTATCATAAATGACAGGGCTGCAGTTCTTGAAGGTAGGACTAAGTAAGTATGTGGACAGCACTAAATCTGGAGGAGATGTTGATTCCCTTGGGAGTGACAGTCGTTGCAGAGAGGTCTTTATAAATTAGAGGGCTGGGCAATCACTAACATTACGAAATTTAAAAAAATCAAGTGACAGATTCTGCACTTGAGACAAGATATACATGTATGTACAGACTGGGGGATGAGAGGCTAGAGAGCAAAACCACGGAAAGAGATCTAGGGGTTCTGGTTGCTGGTGAACTGAACATGACTCAGCAGTGTGCCCTGGCAGCCAGGAGGGCCAGCTGTATCTTGGGGTGCATCAAGCACAATATGTAGCTGATCAAGGGAAGTAATTGTCCCACTCTACTCTATGCTGATGCAGCTTCACCTTGAGCAGTGTGTGTAGTTTAGTGTGCCACAATATAAAAAGGACATAAAACTATTAAAAAGTGTGCAAAGGAGGGCTCTGAATATGGTGAAGAGTCTTGAGGGATTAGATAAGGAGAGGCTGAAGTCACCTGGTTTGTTCAGTCCAGAGAAGAGGGCATTGAGTGGAAGCCTCATGGTGGCCTGCAGCTTCCTCACGAAGGGAGTGGAGGGGCAGGCGCTGAGCTCTGCTATCTGGGGACGGCGACAGAACCTGAGGGAATGGCATGGAGCTGGCACAGGGGAGGGCCAGGCTGTGTATTAGGAAAATTTTCTTCACCCAGAGGGTGGTCAGGCACTGGAACATGTTCCTTGGGGAAGTGGTCACAGCACCAAGCCTGTCAGAGTTCAAGAAACATTTGGACAAAGCTCTCAGACGTATGGTTTGATTTTTGTGTAGTCCTGTGTGGATACAGGAATTGGACGTGATGATCCTTGTGAATCTCTTCCAACTCAGAATATTCTATGATTCTATGTTTCTGTAATTGCAATTGTAATTCTGCAATGCAATTTTAATCAGATTTGTATCTTTATTTGACATTAGCTTACAGGAAAATCATTTCTTAGTATAGATTGTTTTGGCAACGACAGAGAATGCATTTTTAAGTGGCCTTGTTTGATGAATGACTTGCAGATTGCCAGTGAAATCAATGATAGAGTATAATAAAACAATTAAAAATCACCTTCATAGAGAACCTTTTTACTTTTCTTTTTCTATTCTGATTCTCACTTTGTAATTTTATTAAGTAGGAAAAGTTTTTGTATTACTAGTAGTAGTTTGTATCTAACACTAACTGTTTTAACTAAGAATAGAAAGAAAGCTGTCATAGCTGTATTTGTAATTTCAAATTCAGTGCCAAAACTGGGTCATGACTTCAGTGACATATAGTCCTGGATGCTGCAGGTATTGAACCAAGAACACTTGGAGTCAGTTTTAACATTTATATTAGCAAAGGTAAGAAAGGTGAAGGCATGTTGGCATGAAGGCAGTTTTGAAGGCATCTATCCCAGTTTAGAAAGGGTTTCTGGTGCGTTTGAAAAGAGACCTTTAAGCTATCCCCTAGCATCCCAGCAAGAGCATATATCTGCTCATTTCCATTTGCTGTTATTTTATGCTTTCTAAGTTGATGACTTAATTACTTATCATTCCATTAATTATGCTGAAAAATGTTCTGTGATACTGGGGCAAACACTTCACTGAATTTCCAATCTTGCAGTTTATGCTAGTTGCTATCACTTTCCTTTTGTAAAAATAAATAAATAAATAGTCTTCTTGGTTATTTTGGTGTTATTGTTGTACGAACATGTTCATTTAGGGAAAAAGAAAAAAAAAAGTTAATTCAGATCATTCAGTTTCCCCACGGAATTAGTCACGGCACCAAGTCTCTCTGAATTTAAGAAGCATTTCGACTGTGCACTTAGTCACATGGTCTAAAATTTTTGGTAGACCTGTGTGGTGCCAGGAGTTGGACTCACTGATCTTTATGGGTCCCTTCCAAATCAGGATATTCTATGATTCTATGATTCTACCTTTCGTACTATTTTCTAGGACTTCTCATTTGTCTGGGTTGTACAACTCCAGATGTATTTGTCTCAATCCTTTATATAATAATGCTATCTACCTTTTGCTTAAATGCTGTTCAATCACTTGCTCATTCCTGTTTCAAATTGCCTTTGACTTTTCATGCTTCAGGGAGAAGGATAATCAGAAGGATGTTAAGAGAGTTATTACTTAATTCTTCAGAAGAATCCTGCAAGAAGAAGTAAATAGTTTACTATTTTTGGAAAATAAACACTTAATGTAAAATGTGTTTCTTCATTAAGAAAGGACACTTTTTTGATTATTTATTTGTAAGCATCTACTTTGATTAATACTAATTATATATGAAATACCAAAAATTTTCAAGTTAGAATTTCAGAACTTTGGGAGCATAAATATTAAACTTTCTTCATTTATTGAAGAAATTCATTTATTCATTTATTCAGTCTATGACTAAATATGACTTCTGTGTACCATCCTGAACTCAGTGTTTTTCTGTTGGCACGCTCTGTATGTGTCTCATATATACTTCCTTAGGGGAAGTGGTCAGGAGAAAAACGTCTTGAATATGATGTGGAAATAAAAAAATCGTGGATGGATATTGTGTTGATAACTGTCAGACTCGTCAGTTCTTGGGCACACAACATAAGGTCTTTAAGAAATTTTAGAAATGCGGTGTGAGGCAGCGATGGATCCTCAGGCATACATCACTTGCATAGTTAGTGGATTTTTCTCCTAAATATCTACATGATTCTTGTTGATTTGAGCTTTAATCCATTGAACTCTATATTCCTAACAACTGGCAGCTCACTTTGGGATGCAGACAAAGATAAAGAATATTCAAACACCAGCAGAATCCTGAATTCATCACTGAAACTTACATCTGCTTGTTGGATCTCAGTCTACACATTCTCCAGTGTACAGATAATGAAGTGACAGACCTTTCAGAAATCCTAACTGACAGACATGCAATTGCTTGGGAAATAAGTTTTTCAGTTCGCACTGCTACAAATATATGCAGTAAAGATCTGACGTTCCTTTCAACAGCAATAGTTTTACAAGACAGTTCTAAAGACAGACTTATTTTCCCCAAACAAAAATACCGTAAGTCTCAAAATCTTCTACAGAAAACATAATTCTGTTTAGTGTTCTCTAAATATCACAGAAAAGTATACGGTTTTATTTTTCTCTTGCCTTAGATGCTAATTTAGAATTGTATGAAATGTTTGTTTCAACGCAGTATGTACCACATTAGTAAATATATTAAGACAACTTCTAGGGAATGTTCTGTACAGATAGATACAGACATCATTATTCAGCCTTTCTAGATGCTTAATGAACTAGCTCTCTATGAAGCAGATTCCTACCTACTTTGTTGTCCCCTTTGCCTTCTCAGTTTTCACATTTGGACTGCCCTTTATGCCACTGTCTACGTTTTGCCAGATGATGCAATTTAGCTTGCAAAGCGAGTTATTCACCCCAGGCACCATCCCAAAAGCACTTCTAAATTTGGAGCTGTAATTTTGGATATCAATGTCTCTACAATACTTGTTTTTATGAACAACAAATTTTGAATTCCAAACTTTCTCTAAGTATCAGCTATATTTTTTCTTCTGAAAAATAGCTAACAGAGCACACATGGCAGTTATTAAAATTCATAAGAACTTCACAGTGGTCACAGATCATGTGTCTTTCATCTATGCAGTGCTCTGCACAATTTTCATCAGACAGTAAGAGAAGTATTTATTCACTTCTCTCCACTCAGAACATACGCTTTGTACCTAAATTCTGGGAAGTGATCTTGTATGAGCTGGTGTGACATGTTATAGAACTCAGTGGGGATGAGAGGCACAAATTGTACTCATGACTTGCTCTGAGTTCCTAATGGACTAGCAGGAACAGCCCATGAACTTACCAAAGTGTGGTGTTCTTTGTTGTAGACTAATCAATTTATGTGATAATGTTCATTGCTGACCTGTCAGTGTAGCATCTGCCTGGTACTTTTACCTTTCATTGTAAATCTAATCTAGAAATACAGAAATATAAAAGATTAGTGAAAAACCTTGCACAAAGGGAACACACAATAGATTTTTACACAGTGCAAAAGTAAAATAAAAATAGCTGAGAGCAAGCCCCACAGGAGTGCATCAATAAAAAGCTACCCTACTTATTATTCTGCAGTACTGTATTATTGTTGATACCTCCTTTGTTGACTCTTATAAATCTGCTAACATAAGCTCTGCCTGGTGTCCTGTAGGTAACAGATTAATCTTATTTTATTTTTATTTTTATTTTTATTAGTTTCACAAAACTTTTTCTAGCATAATAAATTTATCTCCAGAAGGAATACTTTATTACCTATGGCAAGATAAATTTCAATGCATAGCCCACGTGCTGCAACAGTGTTTCATTCAGCCAAAGCTTAACTTCTGAAAATACAATTTTCTCTATTGAAAGTTTTAAGCAATATAGATATCAGTTTTTCCCCCAATAATTATATATGCCATTGTTTGTAGCATATGACTAGTGAAACTCCCATGCTTTTTGCTTATCTGGGAAGATCTGGGTGAGCGTGTTTTATCAGCAAGGCTATGAACTCACCAGTGAATCTGTTAAAATAGAAAATTTCTACCAATTCCTGTAGACTGCATCAATAACATTCTATATGGTCTCATTATTATTGAGGGGTTTCCCCTTCCCTTTGATTGCTTTTTTAATATTTTCTTAATGCTTTCCCCTTCCCTTTCCCTTTCTCCTTAACTTTCCCCTTCCTTTCTTTCCTTCCTTTTACTAACATTTTGCATCTAAAGATGTAGTTTTAACTTACTTTATGAAAAGATAATATGACAGGAAAATTAGTCAGTTATCAACAAAGAATCTATTTGTTTATTTATTTAATTATTTTAAACTTAATGTTCATGTATTTTTTTTTTTTTTTTTTTTTTTTTTTTTGCAAATACACAGATTAAGTTAAAAAGGGGCAAAATATGTCTTTTTAGAGCTTCCCAAATAAATGTGGGAAAATTACACCAAATGTGTAACATGTATTGACCATCTTCTAAACCCTTACTGGACATTTTTTTGGAATTGAATTAAGGCTAAGTTAGAGGGAATAAAATATGAGTGAAGTTCTTGCTAAGAAGATTTGATGCTCTTCCATACAGATGCAAAAGCTAGTTGAAGATAGAAAAGCTAGTTGAAGACAAAAAGTTACTGAGCAACCTAAATAAAAGGATATATGGTTATCGAAAAATAAAGACTTAAGGAATCCCAGAGAAATTATTTTTAAGCAAACTGAAAACCGTACTGTCAAGGAGGCCAATACTGCTGAAGCCTAGTATTGGTTGTGCATGATTTTTGTCCTCTTAGTACAAGTTTTACATCATATCTGTGAATATATCATTCATGGAGCTCAGATGTCCCCTTTTTAGATACTCTTTAGATATCTTTTGTATCTTTAGATACAGCTAATAAATACTATATAAAATATAAATTTGACTTTTCAAATTGTTTTAGAAAACAGTTATAAAATTACCTACATACATATCATAATTTTCCATGTTGCAACTATGACTATTGTCTCTTGTCCTTATACTGTGTACCTCTGGGAAGAATCTTGCTTAATAACTTCCATTACAAAATGGAAATCTGCAACAAAATCTTCTGTTTGTTTCCCAGGCATGTGTGTCCAGGTGCTTGAGACAGTCCACTGTCACCCTGCTTTCTCAGGGTCATAGAGAAATTTTTTATTGTGGAGATATTAGAGATATATATGTAGATATTACAGATATCTATCGTAGAGATATTCTTTATTATGTCCCTGATGTATTTTCACCTATTTTCAACTTCTTCACTTGCCTATGAGTATTTTATCATGCATTGAACCTAATGTCACCAACTACCATTCCAAAACATAAAGTAAATATTGAGGTAATAAATAATAATAATAATAATAATAATAATAATAACAAACCCTACTAGTCTATGGCCAATTGAGAATGCTAGTCTAAGTAACATATATGTGTCTATGAATTTAACTAAAACACAGAAAACAGTCACACCTGACAATCACAGAAGAGAGGATATGGGGACATACGATCAATTTTTGTTTAAGAATTCAGAGTAAACAAGGCATTCAAGGAGAAAGAGGCCTAAAATAAAATAAAATAAAATAAAAAAGTAATCAAGATATTTTGAAGATTAATTGCCTTTTGAGACAGAAAATATCTGAATAAATGTTCAGTTGCTCTTTTGATATTTGTTCACATACAAAATCTAAAATAAAAGAAGAAAGCCCAAGTAATGCTAATTTGGTAATCTTGACTTAGAGGGATATCTAGTAATACCTGAACAATAGAAACATTGCACTCAACCTAAATGACACAATAATGAGGTTCTTAGCCACCCTCTAATAGGGAAATATTCTAAAAGTCAATGCTGTCAGTAACATTGTGTTTACCTTTTGAGTATTTCCTAAACATGAAGAATAGGGAATGATTCTTTTTTTCTTAAACTCAACCTGAAAACCTTTTTAAAATGTAATCTCCTGTGCAATGAAATGAATAATATGCTAACAAATAGAGGAGTTGGAAATGCAGTCCATGAATTTCATTTCAGTAGTAAGAGCCTTTTTGAATGTCCTGCAGGTAATACTCCTCTTAAGTCATGTAACCACTTGGTAGGAATGCAATTTGTGGGTAATAAAAATAATACAAATACAAATAGTTTTTGACGTACAGACATTCAAATTCCTTACATTCAGCTCAAGAAGATTATACATAAACTAGCTCTTTAGCAATTGAGTATTTATTTCGTATTTTAAAGCATAACAAACATAAATCTCTCAACTGTGTAGTTGCCTAGCTATTAGTCCTTAAAGCTCTCTAAATTATGATGAAGCTAGGAGTTTGCTCTTTATTGTGACCATTTTTTATATTGAAAGGAAACAAATATTTATATCAAGAATGGAAGTATTTAATTATTCTGCTTGTCAAAATACAATTTTTCTTCTATTTTAAATGGGGAATGTCTACATAAAGAAAAAAATGTACAATTAAATTTATTTCTGAATTCTAATGCAAAGGGATCTTCACATTTGCTCCATTTTAAAGTTTTCTTTGCATAAGAATGTTATCTTTCTGACATCATACAAGTGAACACTGGTTTGTGAATCATAAATGTTGCAAAATAGTTTGTATTTATCTAAGCTTTCATGTCATGATGATTTGCTTTGAATTTCTACCAAAGCTGGCAAAATTGTAATTGGCATTTATTTTTAGAATCAGATACAACTTGTGTTGAAATGCATCCCCATCCTTCTACCAGTCAAAATCTTTGGTTTCCCTTACTAGGAGATCTTGTCCACCTGTGAAGGAGATGAGAAATCAAACAATTTATTTGATCAAATATGACCAAAACCAAAGAAACAGTCTTCCTTTTAGAGTCATGTATCACACTATCACACTATCACACTATCCACATGTTTTCCTCATTTTATTTTGAAAAAAAAGTAGTACAAAAATGTCTACTACGGTTTTCCTTGATGTCTCTTCAAGTATCAGGCAGGGAACTAATACAAGAACAGTGTATTTCTTTCTATCCAGGTTAGTCTCTTTGTGACACCCTAATACTTAAGCAGACTATGAAAATATTTATGCTGAAGAATGAGCTTCCTCTCAGATTATAATACAAAACTTGATATTGTCTGTTGTTTTTTTTTTTTTTTTTTTTTTTTGTTTTTTACTTCTCTAAAATCTTCAGAAACATATTATGCTTATCTGCATAACAGATAAGTGTGAGAAAGTTCCATACTATGTAGCAGTAACATAGTAACATACCCAGTATTTTCGCCAAATTGTGGAAGAAAATTTCTCAGTTCTTCCAAAGTCTAACTGAGAATAACATTAAAACTGACTTGGCCCTGGTATACCACTAGGAAAACAAAGCAGAACAGAGCAAAACAAAACAAAACAACCAACCAACCAAAACAAAACAAAAAAAATCCCCACCCTTTTTAACCATAAGAAAATGACATTTAAATGTAGAGGAAACAAACAAACAAACAAACAAACAAACAAAAGAACCCAGCCTAAACAACTCTTTGTCTAGTAACAAAGAAAGGTTAGAAGACTTGATGAATATTTTTATTGACTTTGAGAGAGATATAATGTGTCAAAGTACATGAGAACAAGTAATTGGTCTTTTATGACAACCAACAAATTGTAGCCCTACCTCTGCAGAGAATGTTCTCCTTCAAACCTATTTTTTATTCTTACTTGATCAGGGAGGCACATAAACTGTTTCTGTAGTGACCAAATGCTAACATTCAACAACACAATCACAGCATGACCTAATACTCTCACAGGATCTTCCTATATACTTACTTCATGTTCTTCTATTCCTACAAGAAGTCACTGTCCTTCCATTTTGAACCCTCCTCTGTTCAGAAGGCTGAATTGAAAGGAGGGCAAGATACAAAATAGAAATGAGACATAAGCCTAACAGCTTTTCAAAAGACTATCTATCCTGTGACTAGCCAGGTAAAAGCTTGCCTACCATGTTATGGAAAATGGAGACTATATAATAGCTATGGCATCTTTTGGACCCCATGATACTGTCTCCATACTTTTCTTGAATCTGTGGTTCTCTCATAAATTAAAGGTTCCGGTTCCGGTCATCTGTTATAGAGGTCACAAGTGCAAGAATCAGAACTTGTTCCATACCAGGAATATGATTTTCTAGTTTTCATTTTAAGTTATTAAAATTAAAATAAGTTATTATTAATAATAATAACTTAGACCCATGACTAGCGGTGTTCCCCAGGGGCTGGTGCTGGGTCCGGTCTTGTTCAACATCTTCATAGTGTCCACCCTCAGCAAGTACACTGATGATACAAAGCTAGGAGGAGTGGCCAACATGCCAGAAGGCTGTGCTGCCATTCAGCGAGACCTGGACAGTCTGGAGAGCTGGGCAGGAAGAAACCAAATGAACTTTAACAAAAGCAAGTGTAGAGTCCTGCACCTGGGAAGGAACAACCCGAAGTATCAATACAGGCTGGGGGACGACCTGATGGAAGGGAGCTCTGTGGAGGTTCTTGGGAACGTCCCAGGTTCCTGGAATCTGGGAGTTCTGGTGAACAACAGATTGACCATGGGCCAGCAGTGTGCTCTGGTGGCCAAGAAGGCCAATGGGATCCTGGCATGCATTAATAGGAGCATGGCCAGCAGGTCAAGGGAGGTGATCCTCCCCCTCTCCTCTGCCCTGGTCAGGCCTTACCTGGAGTACTGTGTCCAGTTCTGGGCTCCCTGGTATAAAAAAGACAAGGATCTCCTGGAAAGAGTACAGCAGAGGGCCACAAGATATGGTGTCTGGAGCATCTTCCTTACGAGGAGAGGCTGAGAGACCTGGGTTTGTTCAGCCTGGAGAAAAGAAGTCTGAGAGGGGATCTTATTAATGTTTACAAATATCTTAAGTGATACAAAGGGATTTGGCAAACCTCTTTTCAGTGGTTTGTGGGGACAGGCAATGGCCACAAAGTGGATCACAGGAAGTTCCGCACCAACATGTGAAAAAACTTCTTCACAGTAGGGTGATGGAGCACTGCAACAGGCTGCCCAGAGAGATTGTGGGAGGAGTTGTGCCCAGGGAGGTATCTCCATTTCTGGAGATATTCAAGGCACATCTGGACGCCTGCCTGGGCAACCTGCTCTAGGGACCCTGCTTTGGCCGGAGGGTTGGACCCAATGGTCTCTTGAGGTCCCTTCCCACCTCTACAATTCTGTGATTCTGTGAATAATAAATAAATAAATAAATTATAATAACAATAACAGCAACAACAATAATAATAATAAAGAATATAAAAACATCAATTTATATATAACAAAGGAGTACAGATTGAGATTTTGAAATACTAGGAAACACTGAGAACTTGAAAAGTGTCAAAAATTAGGTCATTGGAAGACTAAACCGTCATTGTTGCTAAATTAGTGCTGTGTTTGTTGTCTTCAGTATTTTTAAAATGATATACTCATACAGTCTCTCCCCTCCAAAGAAATGTAATAAAGAAATAATCAGTATTTTGAGGGAGAAGGATGACTACTTTCAATACTTGTAGATAACATCTTCTAGAAAAAGATACTTCAAGTTATTCTGTTAGAACTACATCTGAATCTGAAAATGAGTAAAATTCTGTATGTGCAAAGTTAATGTATTTTTAATAAACTGATCATTAATATTTCAAACTTACTTCATTATAGTACTGCATAAGTACAACTATCATATGTGATAAACATCTAGTCTATTTAAATTGATGATTTACCAGTAATTGGACAAAATAAGTCTCTTTTCCTTGGCTTTGTTATTTGCCTTTCTAAGGAAAAGTGTTATTCACATGGCTGAAATTGGGGCTCTTGCAAATGCCTTCCTCTTTTCATTAACTGTATTGAATTTTACTCTAAATGTTTTTCTTTTTATCCACTTAGATACTTAAATGTGGTCAAATGCAGACTGTTTGAATATATCTCCCCAAAATGAATGCAGACCTGTCAGAGACTAATTAATGTCACTCCCATTAGGGATAATTCCACAGACTGCTTGTAGGCTCAACAACATCTTGGAGAAAAAAAAAAAAATAAATCAAGTTTATTTGAAAGTTCTGCCTTCATCTCATTCCTAGCATGTAAGCCTTGGGCTATTTCCAGAATAAATTTATTCTTTTTAGACTAAAT
Source organism: Aythya ferina (assembly GCF_964211825.1). NCBI lineage: Eukaryota > Metazoa > Chordata > Aves > Anseriformes > Anatidae > Aythya > Aythya ferina. The sequence continues at coordinate 46,682,884 of NC_140296.1, forward strand.
TGCATACATTTTTGCTGTAGAAATGTAAGAGCAATCTTTAATTCTGGTTATTGTAGAATTCAGTGTGACTAAGCAAAATGCCACCTGGAATTCCTGTTCCATTGTGATTGATGACTACTATAAAACTAATTTGTACAGTTAGAGTAAGTGTTTTCAGGATGTGGGCATTAGCCTATCTCCTGCTTCTTATGTTTGTTTGCTTTTTTTTTTTTAATTTTTATTTTTATTATTTTTTTTAAGCTTCTGTCATAGCACCTAACACCCTCATAGCTATAATCTTATTTGGACTATTAATAGCTTTTATTGACTGGTACAAATAATAAAAAATTAACATTTAGACTTAGTAAACATTTCTCTAAATGCTTGTAAGTTACATAATGCACTATAACCAGATTTCCAATTTCTAGTTCTGAGTCACTCTAACACAATGAATAAATAATAGCATCTAAAGGTATAAAGCATGACTTCCAGTTTTAGCTACTTCTACATTTCCTATCCCTGATTTTCTATAATAGCAATGATGCTCCATTTTTCTTCTGATGTTAGCAGCCTCAACAGGAAGGAATGTGTCATTAATCTCATGAAGCCTGCTTTCATTGCACTCAGAGTGTTTTCTTATGTAATCAGAAAATTTGGATAATTTGTAAAAGATTTAGATGAGCACATTTTTGCAACCCTATGGCAATTCAACTACTAAAGACTTTGAAGTCCACCCATTACTGTTGGGACTTGACCAGTATGGTTCACAGTCTGTCAACTGCCTATATTAATAAAGCCAAGTCATTAGTTGCACTGTCTGAATGAGGAGTTTCCAGTTTAATCCATACTATATTTTCTGCATGACTGCTATTGACTTTGAAAACTGACTATTCAGCTGGGAGAAGGGTTATTCTTCTGAATGAGATAACAGAAACCCAACTGAGTGAATTTAACCTACTACAGGTTAATACAGGTGAATATGTTCCGCTATTCACATTTTTAATGTCAAGTTTCTTTTGAAGTGTCTAATGTGAAGTGACATTGGCAGTAGAGATAGAAAACTAGGTTAGGTTGAGCACTTTGATCCCAGATGTAGGGATCAAATGATCAAACTGGCAACTACTCAATAAATGTTTCTCCAACTTAATTAAAATATTGAACAATAATTCTAAATATGTATTTGACAATATGATGACTTGAGTTTCACTTGCCATTTATAGCCTTCAGAACTTTTCACAAACATCTGGAGTATAGAGCTGTATCTCTGCATTTCAGAGTAACTACAGTGGGATATAAAGATAAAATAAGTAACAAATGTAAAAAGAACTTATTTGTTAAGTTTCATGAATGTAGTTTGATGGCTTAAATGAGAGCAGCAGTGGTTGTGCATAATAATTTCCAAACAAAACATTTCAGAAAGGGATCTTTAACTCCTTTCTTTTAGACTAATACTGTCCCAGTTATAAAAATTGCAAACAAACTTTTTTTTTTTTTTTTTTTTTTTTTTTTTTTTTTTTTTTCCATAGAGGGAAAGGGAAAAGGTGACCTTGTAAATACTTTTTCATCCTCTTAGATTCCAAAGCAAGAAGAAGGTTCACAAGGCCATAGAGCATAATTATTATAATCATCAGCTTTTAAATGCCTATCCAATCTGTAGGAGAGATTGCATTAAATGATATCAAACAGTTAGAATGATGAAGGCACATACCCAGGGCCACTAGAATCCACGTTGCTGGATCTGATCTTCTATTTACTTTTTCTTTTTTTTTTTTTTTTCCTTTTATTCTATGTGTTGTATGCATGAATGGAAATAAACGGCTGAAATGGAGAGTATATGTAGGAGCTTAAGCAAGACACGTTACTCATTCTTAATTTAACTGCTGCAAACTGTACAGTCTATTACCTTGCAGATGCTGATATTAATATCTGTAAGTCATTGCCTCAGCTGTGTTTTTGCCAATTGAAAAATAATGCAATAGCATGAAGCTTTTGTTCTCTTCTGGATCTCTGAAAATGCTAGAAATTCACTCTTAATTTAGTGTTAACATACATGGGTATGTATGTTAACATACATGGGTATGTATGTACATGGGTAACAGCCTTTCTGCAGTTTCTGTGGCAGCCAATACATCATAGTTTCAGATCCCACCTTACAGTAAATGTACTACAGATCAAGTGTTTCATCTCAAGGATGCCAAAAAGAAAGCATCCTTCTGTAGCAGAGAGTTAAGAATGGTAACAGGTTCTATGGTGATACAATGTAAGCATCATAAAAGTGATATATTTATGTAGAGACAGATAGGCCAATATTAAGCTTGAATGGCTCTATGAAGTCAGCTTCATAGTAAAAGATTAAGTCTAATGCACCTAAGGATCACGATTTGACTGAAAATTAAGTAATAAAATGAAGACTTAGACTGTATGCTTTACTCGGGAAACTAAAAGAAGTTCTTCTTTCTATAAACATAATGTATTGCAGACTTTTTTGTTTACACAAAATTAGTTACTAGCTACATGAAGCTTACATTTCACTTCATTGTTTTTTGTTATTTGTTTTGAGTGAAAATTGTGGTGTTCTTGATAAAAATAGTATGTTTTTCACAAATAAAATCTTCCATCCTTCTTATCCACCAAATTTTTGGCATTTCTTTACCCTTGCTCATTTCCACCTCTCAAAATTTTTCCATGGATTTTCACAGTAATTTTTATACCTCCTGCAGAGACAAGTAAGGCCTGAGAATCCTGAAACTCAATGAGAGATGAAGAGGAACCAGACATTTCTCCACTTTGTATCCTAAAACATCATGTGTTCTTTTATAATTTTGTCACATGTACACATAAGAAGGATGTGTTTGTTGTTGTTGTTGTTTGTTTGTTTGTTTCTTTGTTTGTTTCTGCTTTAAACAGAAAGCATGGGAAAGTAGGCAAGGGCAATAGAACCTGGGAACCCTCTCTCTCAGCTCTGCTTTCATTTGTTGGATCTAAGCAATTCTTAGGGCATGTTTATACAGATAGATGTAGGCAGACTCAATATCACCCGCCCAAACCTTCACTGTGAGCTATGTAAATGAGCTATTTGTACATGGGAAATACATTAATGCAGGAAATACATATTTTATCTTTTTGATCAATAGCTCTACTCTGACTAGCTTTGTACATATACAAACTTTATGTATTTGTGCACCTATTCACCTCCTTCCATTCAATATGCTTTAGTTTTTCTAAAGTACCAGTTACTCTAGTAGAAATTATCTGCACGAACTCAAGATTGACCTAGTTTTGTGCACAAATAGTTAAAAATTCCTTTGAAAAGCTCTAATAAAATAAAGAAAACAACAACAACAATAACAACAACAACAAAACAATAATAATAAATCCCAGGAAATGTGAGGAAAAAAACAAAAGAGGTTTTTCAAGCTTCATACTGATCTTTTATTTATTTTATTTATTTTTTTAATGTCAGTGCAATTTTTTGTTTGCTTGTTTAATTGGGATTACTTCTGCTTGACACTGCAATAAGAAAAAAAAATAGAATAAAGTCTGCTATTAAAAGAACATTAAGCATAAACTATTTTTTTTATTAATTAACCTGTTCCTTAGTAAAATGTAGCCTTTGCAGAGCAAACACAACAGGATTTAAAGAGAATCAAAAGACAGCAAATGTTGTGTATTCAAGGGTATAATTTATAGCCATTTCCTAAACTGTTGGTGCTTGCTTGAACTTGCCTGTGAAGGAGTAAGTAGACTAATTTGTTATCTGTTTCTTTACACAGGAGTTAGCATTATGCTGTTCACTAAACAGAGTAATTACAAAGCTATTCTTTAAAAATGCATATGCTGTAGGTGTGTTTTGAAAAAAAAAAAAAGTTTGGTTCACCATTAATATTGTAAATAAATATTAATGAAATCAATATTTAATAATAATATTCTATTTTAAAATTAAATATATTATAAATATATTATTAATAAATGTTAATGTTTAATAATAATAGCTCCTATATTAATAGAAGAGCTATTATTATTATTTATTATTATTATTATTATTATAAATGTAGCAAGCCTTTTTAAATATATGTATTAAGAGGGTTCCCATGCACCTGTAATACTTCAGGCTCAGAAGACATCTTAAAACTCACAGAATCACAGAATCACAGAATTTTCTAGGTTGGAAGAGACCTCAAGGTCATCGAGTCCAACCTCTGACCTAATGCTAACAGTCCCCACTAAACCATATCCCTAAGCTTTACATCTAAACGTCTTTTAAAGACTTCCAGGGATGGTGACTCCACCACTTCCCTGGGCAGCCTGTTCCAGTGCCTCACAACCCTTTCAGTGAAGAAGTTCTTCCTAACATCTAACCTAAAACTCCCCTGGCTCAACTTAAGCCCATTCCCCCTCGTCCTGTCACCAGGCACGTGGGAGAACAGGCCAACCCCCACCTCGCTACAGCCTCCCTTGAGGTACCTATAGAGAGCAATAAGGTCGCCCCTGAGCCTCCTCTTCTCCAGGCTGAACAAGCCCAGATCCCTCAGCCGCTCCTCGTAGGACTTGTTCTCCAGGCCCCTCACCAGCTTCGTCGCCCTTCTCTGCACCCGCTCAAGCACCTCCATGTCCTTCTTGTAGCGAGGGGCCCAAAACTGAACACAGTACTCGAGGTGCGGCCTCACCAGAGCTGAGTACAGGGGGACGATCACCTCCCTAGCCCTGCTGGTCACACTGTTCCTGATACAAGCCAGGATGCCGTTGGCCTTCTTGGCCACCTGAGCACTTATTTTTGCTTTAAATAACTAGCTGTTATGCATAAAAATTTAAATGCAGGAATTGAGTATTAATCTGATAGTTTTATTCATGTAGGTATAAAAGCAGAGCAAACAGTTTGCTTCTTTTCTTGTATGTTTTCCTGTGCTTTATTTCTTTTTTTCTGTGTGATATATCCCCTGCAGGGTCTCTGGCAAATTCTCTCTTGTTGTACAACTAATGAAATGTCCTCTTGTAATATACTGCACCATACCTCAGCAGCAGGCATCTTTCCCATGTCCTTCAACATATAAAGTATTGCAGTAATTATGTGCTTGAAGGGGGAAAACCTGGGAAGTTTTTGTTAAAATTCCATCACTAAACTAAGTGGAAGCTTAGGGTTATTTTTCATCCTCTGATGAAATTTGTGAATTTGTGCAAAATGTGAAACCACTTCTTCCAGAGATTAATTATTTCCAGATTTTTAATACAATTGCCTTTGAAGAGCAAGCTCTGTGCCTGTTGGATAGGGCCAAACTGCATCAAAAGGCAGATTAAAATATGTATCTCCAGGTTTTGTCATGTTGCCTTTATTTTATTGATAAGTAGCTGTTGGATTTTTAATTATTATTACTTCATTATTATTATTTTTTGGTGAAATGATTGAATTTTTCTTCCCTAGTTATTTAGTCAGTTTGGAGATTATAAGGGACTTCAATGAAATTGATAAACTTACTTGTGCATTGTTATAATACACTTGAAATTCTGACACACTCATTTTATTAAAAATGAAACAAAACAACAACAAAACCAGTAATTCATTATTTTAAAATACACAAGATGGCCCAGTTGTTATACATAAGGGAGTTAATAGTTTTCATTATGTCTTTGAAAACTATAGTGCCTAATGATTTTGACGTTGGATGGATTCTTTTGAAGGAAATGCAACAATGATAGTTTTTTTTGTTTTTGTTTTTGTTTTTGTTTTCAAATATTTAATGATATTAAATTTAAATTTATCGGGTCGAAAGTAGCAAGTTAAAAGATTGTTCATAAATTGCTCTTTCCTTAGTCCCTTTGCATATCTTAAGGTTGTCACATCTCTTGGTCCTTCCTGTTATAAGGAAGGTGGAAATACTAAGAGGATTAGGGACAAAAGGGAAAAAAAAAAAAAAAAAAAAAAAAAAAAAAAAGGAAAAAGAAATAAAAACAAGACTGATAGAGACAGAATTTTTTTTTTTTTTTTTTTTTTTTGTTTCTCTTTTGTGTTTGTCTTAGCTTTATTTTGTTTTCTAAACAGCTGGGGATTCCTATCTTTCTGCAATAGAATACTGAAATAGAATGGGATGTGTTGTCATAAGGTAACATGAGGTTTCAGACCAGTTTTAACGATATACTGAGGGGTCAGCTAGAAGTGCTGAGAGCATAAATCTGGGACTGTAGGGAGATTGTAGGGGTGTTCAAATGCAAGTGAGAGTGGAGGCTGCAATCAGTGTAATTGGGTTTAAGAGATAATGACTTTGCAGTATTCCCATGGCACACAGAATCACAGAAAGATAGATCTGGAAGAATTTTAATGAGTCTGCTTATTTCAATAATGCAGAAAATGAAAGATATAGTTAATCCTGACATTTCTGAGTAAGACTGAGATTCAGTAGTTTGGCTGGAATAAAATAGTAAGCTTTATTAATAGAAGTTGTAGGAATGTTGTGATAAATAACTAACTCCTTGACTAAAAACACTATCCAAATGTCTTTCATACATATAATTTAAAGAACTACAAGAAATCCAGCTCATGTAAATCAATATACTCCCACTGGGTTCAATAGAACTAAGTCAATTTACAGCAACAGAGACTTTAGCTCCAGATTTCATGATTTAAACTCACCATAAAACAGTGAGAAGAAATTTAAGGCAAAAAATCTACAAAGTTAAATTGATCTGCAAATGTGAAGTATTTCTCAACATAAATTAATTTGTTGTCAGATACTGGCTACTATCACATAATGTCAAGAAATTCATTTAGCAGTGAAAGAACTGAAGAGTCAGTCAATTGCAGTTTGTTCATTTTTACCTTTCAGCATTTCTTGTATAAAAGACTGAAAATAGGTTTTGTAATGGAAAGCCTGCAAAATCCCCATAACAACATCAGTAAAAACAAATTCAGCTGCAATAAGATAGCATAAAGCAAATTTACTAGAATAATATGTGGGCAGTTCATCATCACAACTGTAACAACATTTTAAATAACAGGATGTCTGCTCCCTGGACACACTGCAATTAAAATGGGTTTGCAATAAACGTGTTCATTAAGTTGAATCACAAGGTTGTAAATAGAGTCATCAGACAGATGACTTCAATGTAGTTAGTTTCATTTGTTTCATTTTTTCTCTTCTCCCCCTTTTATTTTTTTGTATTTTAAAGAAAGAGAATTTTCATTTATACACACACACTTTATATGATAAATCATAGTCATTTCATTGATTTTTCCTACATAACTTTCACATGGGAACCTGCATTTCTTCTGCTAAAATTCATGTTGTTTATTCCTCGGACAAGATTACGTAAACGGCATAGGAGTTAACTGTAAGTATCTCATGTTACTATTTTTTATATCTATATCTTTTTATATCTTATTATATATTATTTTTTCTAAACACTGGCTGTCTTTTTGTCAGATACGTGAGCGATATTTTCTGCAAATTGTATGGTAGAATTTTAGTACTCTGAGAATGAAAAACGTGTAACAGCCATTTAAAATCTGTTTAAAGGATCTGATTAATCTAATAGCGGAGCAGATGAGATATCCTTTCTTTCTGTCCCTTCCTCTGCTTTATTTCCTCACTCACTATTGACTTTTATTATGGTAATTTATCTAGATCTACCAAAGCTGAAGGGGAATGTAGAGGAAGAAGTGTCTCTCTGTGTAGTTAATAGTTACCCTATGGTATGAATAGCTGTTTTGGGTTACAGAAAGAGTGATGAAGCTGATACAGCTTCTAGTAAATGAACTCATTTGAGCTGATTCTATTCTTGCTGATAAATTATGTAAATTGGGAGTAGCTCTGGGCATACATATAAAACTGGTGAAGGTTTGCTGAAAATCAGGACCAGATGCTATCTCTATAATAAACCATAAAACTGAATGACTCTTTTTTTTTTTTTTTTCCATGCTTGCAAAAGAATCCAGCTATTTGTTATAAGCCTGTGGAAGCTGTAATTCTTTAATACTAATTGTTTTGAAAGTACAACAACCATTAAAAATGAAACAGCAATTTAACAAGAAATATGAAGTAAAAAATTTCTGAAAAAAAAAAAAAAAAAAAAAAAGTAATGCTGGAAAGTAATGCTGGAAATTAGGTTCCTATATCATACATTCTAGAAGTAAATGATATTTTATTAATTTTTGGGTGTCTAAATTGAGACACATGTAGAGATACATTAGACTTTTGGGATACTTCCTGGTCAGCATGGAACTCAATGTACAACCAGAAACTTAATATTTCCAGAAAACACAATAAAAGGTCACCTACTCACAAAATGCTGACATTGTTTTTAAGCTTGTATTTTCCCTACATTTCCCTATTTTCACTCCACCACAATCCCTCTCTCCCTCACCTACTCAGAAGAGGATGGGAAGAAGAAAAGAAAAAAAAAAAGTTGAGATGAGAATAATTTAATTAAAGGAAAATAGTCATTAAGGTAAAGTTATTATTAAGGGAAAAAATAATTTAACTAAAGGGAAAAAGGAAGAAAAAAAAAAAGTCCATGTGGAAGCACAGAGAGAGTGGAAAGAAATTACTTCCCACCAATGAGCGATGCTTGACCATGTCCTTGAAGCAGGGCCTCAATGCACATAGCTGTTCTTTGTTGTTCAGGAGGACAGTCATTTTCATAATGACAGTGCACCCCTCCCCCCTCCTTCCCTTTTTCCACCTTTTATTGCTGAGTGTGACATCATATAGTATGGAATATTCCTTTGGTCAGTTTAGGTTAGCTGCCTTGGTGATGTCCCCTCCCCACCTCTTGCCCCAGCCTGCTGGTTCTTGGGAAGGTTAGAAGGAGTCCTGATGCTGTGCCAGCACTGCTCAGCAGCAGCAGAGACAACACTGGTGTGATACTGATGCCGTTCTAGCTACAAGTGCACGACACAGCACTGTATGGGCTGTCACAGGGAAAGCTAGCTCCACTCCAACCAGACCAAGTACAAGCCATCCAACCTGGCCTTGAACTCTTGAAGGCATGGGGTATCCACAACTTCTTGGCACAACCTTTTCCAGTGCCTTAGCACTCTCATAGCAAAGAATTTTTTCCTAATTTCTTTTAAACCTAACATTTTTAGTTTAAAGTTATTACCTTTTCTTTTATCATTGTACTGCCTGATAAAGAGTTCCTCTCATCTTTCCTGTAGACCCCTTGGTAATACCAGAAAGCTGCCCTAAGTTCTCACTGGAGCCATCTCATCTGTAGGCTAAATTACTCCTAATCCTAAATTACCCTAATTTAACCTTAAAATACCTAAATAACTCTCTGCCTCTCTTCATAGAAGATGTGTTCTAGCCCTCTGATCATTTTGTTGTTGCCCTGGTTTTAGCTCAGATAGAGTTAATTTTATTCCTAGTAGCTGGTATAGTGTAATGTTTGTGATTTAGGATGAGAATAATGCTGATAACACACTAATATTTTTGGTGGTGTAAAGCAGTGCTTACACAGAGCCTAGAAATTTTTAGCTCCTCACACTGCCCTACCACCAAGGAGTCTAGGGGTGCACAAGGAGCTGGGAGGGGACACAGCCAGGACAGCTGGCCCAGACTGGCCAAAGGAATATTCCATGCCATATGATGTCATGTTGAGAACTAAAACTAGGGGTATTTGGCTGGGGCAGTCTGCTGCTGCTTGGGGACTAGCTGGGCGTTGGTCAGAAGGTGGTAAGCAATTGTGTTTACAATCGTGATCACTTGTTTTTTATATTCTTTTATTATTATTATTATTATTATTATTATTATTATTATTATTATTATACCTTCCTTTTTCTGTGCTATTCAACTGTCTTTATTGCAACCTATGACTTTTACCTTTTCCCAATTCTCTCCTTAGTCCCACTGGGGAGGAGTGAGCAAACAGCTGTTTGGTACTCAGCTGCCTGCCAGGTTAAACCACAAAGTGATCCTTGTCTGCATCTACTATACCAGGACCACATCTCTCTTGTGCTGGGGGTCCAAACCTGGATGTAGTTTTTGAGTTGCAGATGGGGTGATCCAGGTGGGGTCTCAAAAGGGAGGATTAAAAGGTGAGAATCACTTCCCTCAGCCTGCTGGCTACCGTCATTTTGATGCAGCCCAGTATAAAATTGGCCTTTGTGACATCAAAGAACATCTTGGGATCATATCTGAGTATACTGCTGGCAGCAAATACACTTTAGAACAGTTTAGTGGTCCTTGATCACCCCTTTGAGAAGGGACTATTCTCGAAACATTCTTTCAAACTTAAGAGAGAACTATCTCTCTGTATCCCAAATGGATGTAAACCTCTGCTTACAGCACTGAGTATGTGTTTTTCAATGTCTATGTGTTCTATGACTTGAGGATGTTTTCTTTCCAGCACTCTCATTTTTTTGCACCATTACTCTAAAGAACCAGTCCTACTCTGCACTGTAAAAAAGACTCAGAAAACCACATGGGGTTCTGGATTCCACTTCAGGGACAACTTGCTTTAAAGTGAGAAACCAGTCTACCTAACTTATGGGAAACCACTTCCTTAATTGGGCAGATATTTGTAACTTAACATTGAATAGTGCATCGTGGACTATGGAATCCACAGATGGGTGTACAGAGTCTGAGTATTTATGAATGCAAGAAGCTAGCATCTTTGAATAACACCCAAGTCAAACAGTGCACTGGACATATTGAAATAACAAATACTGATCTTTGTCTGAAGTCTTAAATCCTAGCCCTTAATATGCCATGAGCTTTCATGAAGAATATCTAGCCCTTTGTGATTTATGTGTGAAACCCTTTCCCTGAAAACATGTAACTATGCCTTTTCTTTTATTGTCTGTCTCCCAAGTAATTGGATACAAATTAGGCTAAAGTGACTTCTCTTAACTGCCAGGCTTAACCACAGCTTCTGCTGTGCTAAAGCAGGCACAACCTCTAACTGTAGGCAATTTTCTATGGGAGGGCATTCCACTCCTGTTGTGGAAGTTATCTCAGTATGCAGAAAGAAACCTACAGTTTCTTGGCTCTAGTCATCACAACAACTGTGCAGAAAGTCTGGTTTCTGAATTTTGATCTCTGCTTCAAGATCTACTTCCCTATGTAACTTAATAGCTGCCTAGACCATTAAGGGAAAAAGCCATTTGACTTGTAACATACACTTACTCAAAAATCTCAGCCTTCAATCTCATGAGTACACTGGAGTGGAAATTTAGGTTCCCAAAAGATTATATTGTTTGCTAGGATATAAATAGAAAAGAATAAATAAATAAATAAATAAATAAATAAATATCCAGGCACATAGTATAGCGAGCAGGTAGGTGAGAGAGAGAAAAAGAGAGAAAGAGAGAGGGAGATATTATTTATTTTAACTGGTTCTCTGGTGACAGCTGCAATATTGTATGGTGATTTTACCCGGGTGGACAGCCAAGCTCCACCACAACTACTGTCTCACTCCCCCTCCACAAAGGAAAAGAGGGAGAAAATATGATGCAAAGGGTTCAAGAACTGAGATAAGGACAGGGAGCTCACTCAACAATTATCAGGATGAGCAAAACATTCAGAGTAGGGAGATTAGTAAAATTTATTGCCTATTACTAGCAAGCTACAGAAGTGAGAAACAAAGGAAAGAAACCAAGAACACATTCCCCCCATTCACTCCTCCCCCCAAGCAGCACAGGGGAACAAAGAATGGGGATTGTGGTCAGCCTGTTGCATTTTGCCTTCACTGCTCCTTCATAGTCACTCTCTGCCCCTGCTCCAAACTGGGGACCCTCCCACAGGATGCCGTCCTTCCTGAATGTGGGCTTCCCACAGGCAGCAGCTCTTCAAGAACTGCTCCAATATGGGTCTGTCTATCCATCAGGAGCAAACTGCTCCAACATGGGTCACACACAGGCGACATCTCCCCCCAGATCCCCTGCACTGGCATGTAGATCCTCTCCACAGGCTGCAGCTCCAGCCTGTGGCCTGCTCCTGTGGGGGCTCTCCATGGGCTGCAGCCTCCTTCAGGCCACAGCCACCTGCTCCACCGGGAGCCCCTCCATGGGCTGCAGTGTGGAGATATGCTCCATGTGGGACCCATGGGCTGCAGGGGGACAGCCCGCTCCACCAGGGGCCTCTCCACAGGCCTCAAGGGAACTTCTGTTCTGGCACCTGGAGCACCTTCTCTCCCTCCTTCTGAACTGACCTTGGGGTCTGCAGGGCTGGTTCTCACTCCTCACTGTCCCTGTTGCTGTCATGTAGCAGGTTTTTTGTTTGTTTTTTTTTTTTTTTTCATTTTTGTTGTTTATTTTATTTTATTTTATTTTATTTTATTTTATTTTATTTTATTTTATTTTATTTTATTTTACTTTATTTATTTTTTCCCTTTCTAAAATCTGCTCTCACAGAGGTGCAAACAACATCACTTGTTGGCTGGACTCTGAGCAGAGACAGGTCCCTTTGAGGCCAGCTGAAACTGGCCCTTATCTGACATGGGGCAGCTTTTGAATTCTTCTCACAGAAGCCACCCCTGCATTTCCCTGCTACCAAAACTTTGCCACATAAACCCATCACATATTGAATGAGAAGCAGATGTTATACAACACTAGTAAGACAAAATATGTATATGGTGGTATATGTAGCTGGGAAACCTGTGTATTCTAGAATGTAAAATAGAATCATACAATAATCTAGGTTGGAAAAGACTTTCAGGATCATCAAGTCCAACCATTAGCCTGACCTACCAAGTCCCATCACTAAACCATGTCCCTTAGTGCCACGTCCAAATGACTTTCAAATACTTCCAGGAATGGGGACTCCACCACTTCCTTAAACAACCCATCTCAATGCTTAACCATGCTGTCCATGAAGAAATTTTCCTTAATATTCAATCTAAACCTTCCCTGGTGCAACCTGAGACTGTTTCCTTACACTTGTCACCTGACAAAAGAGACTAACACCCTTCCCTTAGCTTCTTCTTCTCCACATTAAACAAGAACAATTCCCTCAGCCCCTCCTTAGAAGCCTTGTTTGCTACTCCCTGAACCAGCTCTGTTGCTCTTCGGTACATACATCTGAGCAACTCAACATCCTTCTTGTAGTGAGGGGCCCCAAACTGAACACAATATTTGAGGTCCATTTTCAGCAAGGGGATGATCACTTTCCTAGTCTTGTAGGCCACACAATTTCTGATTCAGGCCAGGATACTATTTGCCTTCTTGGCCAACTGAGCACAGTGCTGGCTCATGTTTGGGCTGTAAACCACCACCCCCATGTCCTTTTCTCATGGATAACTTTCTGATCTCTCTTCCCCAAACCTGTAATACTGTATGGTGTTATGACCCAAGTGTAGGACTTAGCACTTACCCTTGTCATTGTCATGTGACTGCACTTGGCCCATTGACCTAGTCTATCCAGATTCCAATGCAAAACCTTTCTACCATCAAGCAGTTCAACAGTCTTGCCTAACTTGGTATCATTGTTGAATTTACTGAGGGTACATTCAATCCCCTCATCCAGTTTATTAATAAAAATGTTAAAAACTGGCCCCAGTACTGAACCCTGAGGAAAGCTACTGGTGGCTGGCACCAACTAGATTGAATTCCATTCACAGTGACTCTGTCAACCTGACTATCCAGTCATCTTTTTACCCAGAAAACTTTACACTTGCCTGTTGCATGAACAGCCGAAAACATGACAGACACTAGTATGGTCAGATCATGCTCTCTCTTTATTACCCAAATAGCCTGACTATTATAGCAAACTTAACAGGGGCGGATAGTGTCTCAGACAAGATTATTGGTCAAAAGCAATCAGAAAAACAACTGCAAGAAAACAACCCCACCTGCAGGAAAACAACCCCCTTGTGATTAGCAGTCACGTAGATCCAGTCCTTGAAGCCAGCTGCTGGCAACAATATTTTTTAATTCCTCAATTGGGAGATGTGGGAACACTGTCATGGGAATTTCTCATGACATGTCATGGGAATTTTCCTGGTAGCTTGGTTTGCTCAGCCACAGCAAGTCATGGGATCTTTGCTGTTTCAAAAATCCCTCAACACTTGCCCAAGCTACAAGTTTCTCCAGGAGAATACCGTCAAGTTTGCAGATGACTCAACTTGAGTGGTGTAGTTGATACCAAAGAAGGAAGAGATGCCATCCAAAGGGACCTGGACAGGCTGGAGAAGTGGGCCATGTAAACTGCATGAGGTTCAACAAGTCCAAGCACAGGGTGCTGCACCTGGGTCAGGGTAATCCTGGACATGAGTACAGACTGGAAGAAGAACTCATGGAGAGCAGCTCTGCAGAGAATGACTTGGGGGCTTTGGTGAAAGAAAAACCCTACATGAACCAGGAGCATGTGCTTGCAGCCCTGAAGGCCAGCTGTATCCTGGGCCACAGCAGAAGAGGTGTGACCAGCAGGTCAAGGGAGATGATTGTCCCCCTCTACTCTGCCCTTGTGAGGCCCCACCTGGAGTGCTGCATCCAGGTTTGGGGGATAGGGGGCACAAGAAAGATGTGGACCTGTTATAGTGAGTCCAGAGGAGGGCTACAAAGGTGCTCAGATGGCTGGAGCACCTCTGCAATGAAGAAAGGGGAAGACCTCATTGTGGCCTTTCAATACTTACTAGGTTTTATAAAAAGGACGGAGAAGGACACTTTACTTGATAATGATAAGGCAAGGGGGAATGGTCTTAAACTAAGAGAGGATAGATTTAGATTAGACATTAGGAGGAAGTTATTCATTGTAAGGGTAGTGAGGCACTGAAACAGGTTGCCAAGAGAGGTTGTGGATGCCCCATCCCTTGAAGTGTACAAGGACAAGCTGGATGGAGCTTTGGGCAACCTGATCTAGTGGCCTATGGCAGGGGGGTTGTAGTTAGATGATCTTTAAGATCCTTTCCAACCCAAACCATTCTATGATTCTATGATTCTGTGACTGTAGGAGATGATGTCAAAAGCTTTGCTAAAATTCAGGTAAACAACATCCACATCCTTTAAGCTATCTTACTTGATTGGTTTACCTTGTTTTGTCTGAAACCCCTATTCCCCATTCCCCTGCACCACTTAGTGTTTTTAGTTTGCTTTTAGTCTCTTAGCAACAAGCAATAAATTATATTAATTTCCCTACACTGAGTTTTCTTTGCCTGTAATTGGTGACTGATTTCCATGTTCTCTTCTTAACCCTTTAGCCCTTTTTCATCATATTTTCTCTCCCAGTGCTTTTGAGGAGAGAGAGTGAGGAATGGTGTGGTAGAGTTTAGCTAGCCATCAGTGTGAAACCACACACTCCTACCCTTCACAAAGTGTCTTGGCATGTTCCTCAGGGACATGTCCTGTGAAGAGAGGGGGAAAGAGAAGGAGAAGGTAGTCATTAGAAACACAGAATACAGGAAAAACAAACAATCAAAGAAAACAAAACAAAACAAAACAAACAAACAAACAAAAAAACACACCACCACCACCAAAAGCATGGAAAGTCATGGAGATAAAGCTGAAGGAAGAAAAAATGGGAAACTTCAGGAATACCAGGTCCCAGAGACCATTCTGAAAGTCTGGAGCAAGGAAAATGTATCATTGGTGGAAGAGGACCAGGTCAGGGAACAGTTAAGCAGACTACTTAAGTCTGTTGGCCCTGATGAGGTACACTCATGAGTGCTGAGGGAGCTGACAGATATGATTGCAAAGTGACTATAATCCTATATAAAGTGTCCAAAGACTGGATGAAAAGTAAATGTTATTCCTATCATCAACAAGAGCAAGAACAAATATCCAGGGAACTACAGGCCAGTAAGACTCATTTCAGTCTCTGGAAAGGTGACAGAACAGTTAATCCTGGAAACCATTTCCAGGCACATGTAGGAGAAGAAAACCCTCAGGAGCAGCTGGCATGAACTCACCAAGGGGAAGTCATCCTTGACCAACCTGAATGATTTCTATAGTGATGATCCACCAGTCTGGTGGATTAGGGGAGAGCAGTGAACATCAGTCAGCAATGTGTCCGTGCTGCTAAGAAAGCTAATGGTATTTTTGGCTGCATTAAGCAAAATATTGCCGGCTGGTCAAGAGAGGTGATACTTCCCTTCCATTCATCATTGGCGAGGCCATACCTGGAGTGCTTTGTCCAGTTCTACCCCACTCCCCACACCTCCCTTCTCCAGTATGGGAGAGACATAGACATACTGAACAGAGTCCAATGTTGAGACACTAAGATGGTCAAGGAATTGGAGAACCTCCATGAGGAAAGGCTGAGAGAACTGGTAGTATTCAGCCTGCAGAAGAGGAGGGTCAGGGTGAATCTTATCAATGTATATTGATAAGGTGTTTATAAACACCTGAAAGGAGGGTGCAATGAAGGCAGAGCCAGGCTCTTTTCAGTGGTACCCAATGCCAGAACAACAGGCTATGGGCACAAACAGGAACACAAGAAGTAATGTGTAAACATCAGGAAGCACTCCGTTACTGTATGGATGACGGACCACTGGCAGAGGTTGCCCAAAGAGGTTGTGGAGTCTCCCACCTTGGAGCTCTTCAAAAGCCACACGAACATGGTACTGGGCAGCCTGCTCCAGGTCTCCCTGCTTGAGTAGTGTTGGGTCAGATAACTTCCTGAAGTCCCTTCCAACCTCAACCATTGTGTGATTCTGTGATTCTTTGAAAACCCTGACCAAGCAACACAATGGGAATAAAAAGTCCCATATCTGTCAGGAGCCAAACCAATGCCTTTCAGTCCACGTTCATTGATCACCGTAGTGAAAGTTATCAATAGGTAAATGAAAATTACATGACTCCTAGCAGTCCCTTGTCCCCTCCTGTTCAGGTCTCTGTGTTTCCTGACCAGACCCTCCTCAGGACTTCATTTCCTAAATGTGACTTGTCCCAGTCTATCTCCTCCAGCTCTTTCAAGTCTGAGAAATCCTGATCACATGTCCCATGCCACACCATAGAACCCAAACGCAAATTTGGCAAGAGTGTCTTCCCTAGCTGAGGTATGCTGGGCACACAGTATGCAGTGGGCAGGGATGCTTTATACAAAAATAGCATTTATTGCAGACAGTACAAAATTCGGTGATCTCTTTGGATTTTTCCCTCCCTTAAATATTAAATAATCTTCATGTATCCATGACTCAAGTGGCTATGAATCAATTTACAATTGGAATGTTTATTCAACCAGTAAGGTGAAATTTTGGAACGACATTTCAAAAAGAGCAATAAATTCCACCAAGGGGAAAATTAAAAGACCTATCTTCCTATGGAGCAATATATAATCTTCTTAGAAGCCTCTATGATACATAACTACAGAAACAGAGAATTGGATAATATTTGCACTTTCTTTCCAATACCATATCACTCACTAAAATCTTCATCTCTTTCTGTTGTCCCCTCCTCACTGAATCAAAAGGAGCAATGCTGAAGCCTTATCCAAATTTTACATGTGCTGACTTGATTTCCAGTACTGTCCAGTACTGTGAACAGCCATTCTAGAAAGAAAGATAACTGCCATGATCGTATTACAGGTTTTCTGTCACTGAGGAAGCTTATAGGGTCTCTGTCTACTTCCAACACTATTTTTTCATGAAACTTGGTGGAATTTTGTATCATTCAAGACTTCAATATTAGTTAAAATTTATCAGCAGGCTTGAAGGTATTAGATGAGTGACTGAAGGACATGCAGTTACCATCATTGTCTAGAATGTTCTATATCTTCAGGAAAACAGACTAAAAGTCTCTCTGTGAGGATGGCCTTAATTGGTTTGAGGAAGAAATAGTGTTTGTTAGTTCTGTGCTTTTGCTTTATCATACATCCTCAAAAGTGAGAATGAAGCTGTGTGTCTAATAATGAAACAGAGAAATCTGTTGAATATCTAACAAACTCAGCTCCAGTAATAACAACCTGAAGAGCTATTAAAATAACTCATTTAGTACATAACTGTACATAACACAATTTAGCATTAAATTTGTTACCACTCTGCAGTTATATCTGAATAGTAAGATATAAATTTAGTATAACACATGAAAAGAATTATGATATTGAAGAAACACAGCCTTGCAAATCAAACTCTGAATTAGCAATCTCACTTAAATGAGAAAGATAAACAAAAAAATGCCCAAAGAAGAAAGCAGAGAGTTAGTTTTTCCATATATCTGCATCAGTAAGTAAGTAAGTAAATAAATAAATAAATGAAAGGAATTTAACGTGACTTGAATTTTAATTTAATTACATTAGAGGCTAACAAACAGAACTTTGTGTTTGGAAAACATGTAGTTTAACACTGCTGGGATGAAGAATGAAAGCCACGTTGTGATGTTTAAAATAGATCCCCTTGCACTGGGCTCTATCTATCACTAGTGTATAAACACACCACTTAGCCCATTTCAGTTGAAAACATATATACATGAAGGGATTATTTAATTGTCTCTCTACACCCATTTCCAATGATCAAGCCATAAAACACTTTGCAATGTGTTTGAGAGAAAAAATAGTGAAGAACATTTGTACTTGGAGTGGGTTTTGATATTTATGAGGCATCTTACTTCAATAACTACTAACTCCAGTGGACAGCGCTTAATTCTTAATGAGAAAGAATCACAGATTGATGTGATTTGCAGAGGACCATGTAAATGGGAGTCAATAATGCTAACTCTGGGGGGAGTTCCAGAGGATACTCTATTCTGCTCTACTAGTTTTCAAAAAAACAAAACCAAAACAAAACAAAATAGATTCTTTAGAAAATGTCTGACTGTAGATGTGAAACTGGATTAGGTTTTGTTTGTGCAAAATTTTCAGAATTAACCCAAAGGGGACACATGACACAAGAAAAAAATTATCCTTTCCTTTCCTTGACTTGCCTTGCCTTTTCCTTGGGGACAATGACAACAGATATTTTGTCACCAGAAGTGAGATGAAACAAATGATTTGCACAGTAGACAGCAAAGGAGAAAGAATTGGGAAGCTGATATATAATTTGTCAAAAATTAAAATCAAAATAAACATAATTTTCCTCTCAAGGTCCATCAGTAACCCCAAAAATATTCAGATATTTCTGTCAGTACTGTAGATCAGATCTCAGTGAGAGGGGTTTGGATTGTTGAAGGAACTGAGCCAGGGAACATTCATGTCATTGTGCAGCTGTCACAAGAATTTGATGTCAGCCACCATTTTTCCTGAATGTGCTTAAAGGCAGCAAAAGACAAGGTATTTGCCTCAGGTTATATGTAAAACTGGTAGAATTTCTGCTGCTTGACCCTAACATCTAAGTAAAAAGAAGTATATTATCTGCATATTTTCTCTGTGGTAGTTTGTCTTGGTTTCAGTGACTGTATTTACTTTCTCAGGAATAAATTATGATAGTGGATTTCTCATTGTCTTGAGTATGTCTTAAGTTTACCAATCATGGACTAGACAAAGTTCTTTTATTCTCATTGTTTTTGTCTCCTTTGATTTCCTTCTCTTTTCTTAGATTATGTTAATTTAGACTTTAAGACTTTTTAGATCCTTTACTGAAATAGAAATGCCATTGTTAAAAACAAAACAGAACAAAAGCAAAAAAAAACAAACCACTAGCACATTTTCAGTAGTGTTACACTGATTAAACTTTGCAAAGACAGCCTGAGAGTAAGAGAATGTTAAGAGACCATGCTGAAGTGCTAAAAGTGCTGGAAACACCTGGAAGTGATGTCTTTCACTTCCAGGACATGACAGGATAACCTTCATTTAATCTATGATCATTTTCACCATTGTGAACCAATGGTGAAATAAATGGTGAACATTTCACCAATGTTCACCATGAAAAAAATTATCCTTTCCTTTCCTTGATTTGCCTTGCCTTTTCCTTGGGGACAATGACAACAGATATTTTGTCACCAGAAGTGAGATGAAACAAATGATTTGTACAGTAGACAGCAAAGGAGAAAAAATTGGGAAGCTGATATATAATTTGTCAAAAATTGAAATCAATTTCACCAATGTTCACCATTTCATTTTCTAAACATTTATCTCTGATTTTGGAAATGTGATCTTATTTCTCCCTAATTGTATGGCTTCCATAAAACATCTATAAAAGACAAAGAGGAAAGTAGGCACAAATTCACCAAACAAACAAACAAGCAAAACCCTTCAAAATGGTGAGGTAAGGAATAATCTATTGTGCCTTTAGGTAGGTAACTGAAGTTCGAATCTCATGAATGCTTTTCACAGTATAAATTCCATAGGTTATCTGCCTACCTGCAGTGTCTGAAATGGAAGTCAACAAGACCAAACTTCACCTGGAACACACTTTCCCTGAAAACTGGAGGGATGAATGTTTTATTATCAAATATGGAAACAAACAAACAAACAAAATCAAAATCAAGAACTATGACTCTAATAATCTTTTGACTGCAGACGGGGACATAAAGGAAAGACTGGACTTTCAGCCTGCTGTCAGTGCAGAGTCACAGGGCTACAGCTGCTACCATACTACTACAACTCCTTGAGACCCACCTGGGTCTGGCCTACCACTGCCAATGCATCAAGTTATGGGTTCCGCTAAAGCCTATCTATTATACCTGTCAGCTCCAAACAGTGTCTCAAAAGGTGCCAGAAACCTTTATGTGGATAACTGAATTCTTGATCACCTGCATAACCCTTAGGGTCCCTGAGTATATTGATGAAAACAGTTTTTCTATCTAAAAAAATAAAATAGTATCTAATGTCATCATGATGCCTTAGCATATCCTGCTTGGCCTCCAGCTGACCCTCTACAAGATCAAGAATCTCTTGTGGGTTCCTGTTTGCCAAGCTCAGATATCTGTCTTAGGTCCTTGGTATAAGACTCTTAATTCAAATTGCTCTATACACTTAGACAGATCTGATAAATTGAGTCCTAGATTTTTTTCATAGACTCTTCCTAGACTCATAATTCTTAGACTCTGATCTAAGTAGATGAGGACACCTATGGTAGAGACATCTGACAGTATACCCCTCAGCCTGAAGTATAATCCTAACCCTTGGGTTGTCTAGTCTGAAGAATAGAATGCTAAGAGGCAACCTGATTGCTCTCTACAAATTCCTAAGGAGGAGAAATGTAGAGGGAGGTGCTGGTCTATTCTGTCTAGTAAACAATGACATGGTACTTATGAATGGTACAAAGATGCACCAGGAGAGCTCAGAATGAACATTAAGAGTGTGGCAAATACTGCAACAGGCTTCCTACAGAGGTGACTGGTGACCCATGCCTGTCAGTGTTCAAGGGGCATTTGGATAATGACCTTGTTAATAGGCTTTAACTTTTGGTTACGCCTGAAGTGTTCAGGCAGTTGGACTTGATCTTTGAAGCTTCTATTCTATTCTATTCTATTCTATTCTATTCTATTCTATTCTATTCTATTCTATTCTATTCTATTCTATTCTATTCTATTCTATTCTATTCTATTATATTCAACTTTTAAACCCACGGCTACATTAAAATATACTTATGAGAGAGTTGTACATTTCTGGAGAGAAAACTGGGGTCCAAGCAGAATACCTATAGATGGATTTCATGCATGATCACTTAGGTAACAAAATGAGAACATAGATTACAATATTTGGAAGTTTATTCCATTAAGAAGCACTGCTTGTTAGAAAAAAAAACAGCTAACCTATGCCTTGGAACTGAATTATCTGGACATCTAACAAAATAGAGGGAATCTTTAGAACTTTACAAGCCAATCAAACAGATCAGTGGCTTACTTCTGCAGAAAGAAAACCTTGCACTGAATATGACCATCTGCATTCCATTCATTCATTTTCAGTAAAACATATCAAATTTGTGTAGTATAATTCAAAAATATTTCAGCATAGCTTGTTTTGAATAGTAAAAGCTAAAGTTTATACGATTGTATTTCCATAATTTAAAAGCATTCTACCATAAATTATTAATTTTTAAGAAATATTTGCAAAGTGAAAAACCTAGAAGCCAAATGGTCCTCTTAAGTTTTGCATAGGAACTATGGGCAAGAAAAATATTGGAAGAACATTTTTGCATTAGTTTCATTCCTGAATGTATGTGCAGAACTGAAAATAAATAAATAAATAAATAAATAAATAAATAAATAAAAATCTGATATTTGTAGTGGATATTTGTAGTTTTCGTTTATAACGGAAATGATTAATATGTCACTTTTTTTCAGCACAACTGTAAAAAGATGCTACACTTCAATGCCTTTATTGGAGCCTTAGGGAAATATATCTTCTTTTATGAACATCACTTAGTAATTTAAAAAACTCCGTATTTTAAATTTTAAAAAAATCCCTATTTTAATTTTTAAAAAACTCCCTGTGTAGTTTCTTGAAGACTTTTAAAATTAAGTTTATTCTGATGGATAGAATTTAGTAAATTTTAAACTATAGTTTTACAACATGGAATTTTCATATTTATTTTCAGTGCAAGAGTAGCCAGAATACTTCATTATGTGTGCAATTTTAAATTTGCACATATAATTATAATTATAAAGCAATTCATTTATATACAGTTGCCAGTATTATCACAGGAAACAAAATGAAACTATTTTCTAGGGATGGAAAAGGAGAACTATTGTATTTGTATTCTTTAAGTATACTTATAATGTTAAAATAAAATTAAATGTAGTCCTACTAGGATTGGTCAATTCAAGTTGTCTGTCAGTATTCTGACAAAGTCAGTACACCTTCAATGATATTTGTCATGTTGTCATGTTACATTTTGTTCATTTCTATTCTGTTTTTCTTGTGAAAGAACACATTGACAGCAACAAATTGTCTTCTTATCAGATTTGTAGATTGCATTTCATGTACATGCACATAATAAATATATATATTTTGGTACAGAGTATACAAATCAATATGAAAAGCTAAAAAATTAATGTGGTTATTGGTTATTTTGGCTTCTAATACATGAATGAGAAATATTTGTAAATATTTTAGAAATTCATTGATATAATAATATACCTAGACTTGAATCAGATAACTCTTAGCAATAATTTGGATGCCTTTGACAATTTTGGCAAGTATTACAGTCATTGTAGATTCTCTTCAGATTTATTTTGTGTAAATAGATATTTGAAGTAAAAACAAACAAACAAATAAAAAGCCACATACATACACAAACTAAAAAAGGTTGGATTTTTTTCCAATTTTTCCCTCTAACACTAAATTCAGTTAGTTACAAATGCTGAAAAAATAGTCTGCGTATTTTGTATTTTGCATTAACTGCATATAGTTTAAATCATCTTCTAAATGACCCTTTTCTTTGAAAATATCCTTCACATTTGTTCTGGTTTGTGTTGGAATTAAGTTAATATACATCATAACAGTTTGTATGTTTTGGATTTGTGATTAAAACTGCTAATAACACACTAATGTTTTAGTTATTGCTGAACAGTGCTAACAGAGTCAGGCTTTGTTTCCTACACTGCAACTAGGCTGAGGGTGCACAAGAAATTAGAAGAGGACACAGCTGGGACAGCTGACCCAAATTGTCCAAAGGGATATTCCATACCTTATCATGTCATGCTCAGTAATAAAAACTGGGGGAAAAATAAGGGGGAGGGCAGAATGTTTGGACTTATAACATTTTTATTCTCAAGAAACATTATGTGTGATGAAGCCTGTAAATATGTGCCTGCTGATGGGAAGTAGTGAATAAATTCCTTTTTTTGTTTTGTTTACATACAGCTTTGCATGCAAACTATTAAAAACTCTATTAAACTGTTTTTATCTCAACCCATGAGTTTTCTCACTTTTGCCCTTTTGATTCTTTTTCTTTTTGATTCTTTTCTCACTGCAGGCGAGTGAGTTGAGTGGCTTTTGGGGGCTTAGCTACACACTAAGGTTAACCCACAAAAATTCTTCATCTGTCTTACGCAAACTCCCTCCCTCCCCCACTCCCTATTTCTGTTTTTCAAGAAAAATTCAAGAGTACTTTTGCACAACTTTTTCTGGGGGGAAAAAAAAAAAAAAAGTAATATTCTTTACAACAAAGAGAGACAAACTAACCTTTTTTTTTTTTTTTTTTTTTTTTTTTTTTTTTTTAAGTTGAAATGCTTATTTTACCCTATTATTTATTGTGATTGAAGATTTTGTGTTTCATCCTCTTGTAGTTATAAACAGTGGCTGAACATCAAGTTGTACTTCTGTTTACTAATTCATTTTTATTTCTATATTATATACTTCTCTATTTTTAATTTAGTCTTTGTCTTTTTAACTTTTTGACAAGTGTTTTTTGTTTTTTGTTTTTTTTTTTGTTTGTTTGTTTGTTTGTTTTTGTTTGTTAATTTGTATTTAAAAATAACTGAAAAGGAATGTTTTCAAAAAAATATAGCACCCACCAAAGATATATCTAGTTTTTAATTAGAAAAATGCATATCAAGGTTTTTATTTCACTTTTTCTTTTGTGCTTCAGAGCTTTGTTGATTGAACCTGTCCACCCTTCCTAAACATTCATTTACCAAACTTGCATATTTCACATCAATTTATCAAGACTTGAAGAGACCATATATCTGAAGGATGGAGAATTCACTTTTATTGCTTGGCATTTCTCAGAAGTTTTTAGATATGTCTCCTCTCAAATAAAATTTGTATTCCTGGAGGTGATAATATACCTAGTTATAGTTTTTTAACGGTCTGTATTAGCAATCAAAAAATTTTGCCACCCATACCCTATTTGTCAGTTATTAAAGACTATCATAATATGTTTTTATATTCCTGTTTGTATTTTACATCTGAAGAAAGTACATTATGGAATATAAGTAGAAAACAAAGCTCTTTATCCATTTGTGGTTCATGTGAATGTTTAGAATGGTAAAGCTGATGCTTTTGACTGATATCAAAAGCTCTGATGCAAAGATATCTGAAGTTAATGAATGTTAGCACTGAGACAGTTTGTAGTCTGTTCTAATAGCAAAGACTTTTCAACAAACAACAAATACAACTATTAACTGTGTAACATTGACATGGCTATGTTAGACAATACTGGCTGCATCTATGTTATGTTTATCCAGTCCAAAAGTTCAGTACCTATGCCCTAACAATGTGTCCCTGACTGTCGCTTTTATTGCTGTGACAGAAAATGTGTTTCCTGTTGGGGATCTGTGGACAAGAGGAGGCTGATATCTTGATGGCCAGATTTAAGTTTATGAGAAAGTAATGGTCCCTTATTCTCTACTGATTTGTTTGAAATTTATCCTGCCTTTAGAAAGGGTGGCTTTCAAATTCACAAGTATGTTGGTAAGCATATCTTGGATTAAGGTATTCTGAGATTGATCAAGGTGATTGATCAAGAACAAAACACAATAAAACCCAATTAAAATGCTTACAATAGCTCAGATCTATTTATTTTTTAATCTCTATCTAGATTATGAAACTTTCAAGTCAACTTATCTGCTAAAGTAAATTAACTTTTTCTTTCTGTCTTTCATGTGAATAGTTTCTTTTTCTCTCTCTCTCTCTTTTTTTTTTTTTTTTTTTTTATTTATATTTAAAGAAACAGAAAATAAAGCAGCACATAAAATTGCAATGATTTGCTGATGTCTGCAAAGTACCTTTGTCTGAAAACATATACTAATATAAAACTATAGTGTTCTTTAACATATGGTAAAGAATGAACTGGTGGTTTGACATGAAAAGAGGTAAACTGATATTGGGAATAAGTGGTATATTTTAAAGAAAAGAGAGTGATTAAAATGCAAAATGAACCTGCCCAAATATTGAATCTACTCTGTAAATTCATTGTAAGGTTCAACTGACATAAAAGAATGCAGCTTCACTGACTGAAACAATTAATATCATTTGGATATCTACTTGGATATAATTTACCTCTATGTGTTGCAGTTCATCCATGTTTTTCCTAATAATGTAGACCAAGCTTCTACTGCCTTTGTCATCTTCATGATCATATTCTCATAATTATTTTTTCCAATGCTTACAGATGATAAAATGGCTAATATACTTCCATTGTTTAATTTATATTGTCTTCAGGCCAGATTCTGTTCTTTTTGAACTATTGCTGAAAAAGAATGATGAAATAGATATAAAGTTTGCCTATGTGCTAATTGAACACATCGAAATTTTGCTAATATGTATCATTTTCTGCTACAGTGTTATTTTATTTTATATATATTATAAAAATTAGAGTGAGAAGAGCATTCAGCTAAATCTTTTATTTATGCTTTACTTAGTGTTTTTCCCAATGGACAGTAGATAGCATTTTTGTTGCTTTGGAAATTCTGTTTAATTACTTTTATTAGGATTCATGTTTGTTTACTCAATTCAATAAAGTTATGTCCTCATAAAAAGCTGTTGTAATTAGTAGAAACAAAATGTATAATACATACAATATATCTCAATTTGTTTATATTTCAGCCTGAAGTAAAAAAAAAAATAAATCAAAATATTTGATTCATCTAATAAAATTTAATCTCTCTAAGAGGTAGGATGTTTGGTCTGAGAGAGGCATTTTACTTCTCTTTGCCCGTCAGCAGAGACAAGTATCACTAATGTTCAATTCATTCTTACAATGTGATGAATCACCACCTGAATGTGACTACAGTCTACTACTGACTTCTGGGAGTACATGCATTTCAGCTCCTAGATGAATAAAATTAGTTAGGATGAACCCCAACCATAGAGCTGTTTATAAGATTAAAAACACAGAAAACTGAAAACTATATTGATACATAGTCTTGATTACATTCTGGTATTCCAATCTCACTTTTTCACATTCTTTGTTTGTGCATTTTCACTAAATTATTTCAGCAGATTGGTTCATGAGGTAAATAAATTAGGCATATATAAGAAAGTCTGTCTGACTTTGAGTTGCATGTATATATACATATATATATTCTGGAGATCGTGGAAGATAGCTTCCTGACACAGCTGGTTAGTGAGCCTACCAGGGGAGGTGCCCTGCTAGACCTTCTCTTCACAAACAGAGAAGGACTGGTGGGAGATGTGGTGGTCAGGAGCTGTCTTGGGCAGAGTGACCACGAAATGGTAGAGTTCTTGGCAAAGTCAGGAGGGGGATCAGTAAAACCACAGTCTTGGACTTCTGTAGGGCTGACTTTGAGCTGTTCAGGACACTAGTTGGTAGAGTCCCTTGGCAGGTGGTTCTGAAGGGCAGAGGAGTCCAAGAAGGCTGGGCGCTCTTCAAGAAGGAAATCTTAATGGCTCAGGAGTGGTCTGTCTCCACGTGCCCAAAGACGAGCTGGCGAGGAAGCAGACCGGCCTGGCTGAACAGAATGCTATGGCTTAAGCTTAGGAGAAAAAAAAGGGTTTATAATCTTTGGAAAGGAGGGCGGGCCACTCAGGTGGACTATAAGATTAGATTATAAAATCCTAATATTAGAAAGGCCAAAGCTCATCTGTAGCTCAAACTGGCTACTGCTGTTAAAGATAACAAAAATATTTTTATAAATACATCGACACAAAACAGAGAACTAAGGAGAATCTCCGTCCTTTACTGGATGTGGGGGGAAACTTAGTTATAAGAGATGAGGAAAAGGCTGAGGTGCTTAACGCCTTCTTTGCCTCAGGCTTTAGCGGCAAGAGCAGTTGTTCTCTGGATACCCAGTACCCTGAGCTTGTGGAAGGGGATGGGGAGCAGAATGTGGCCCTCATAATCTATGAGGAAATGTTTGGCAACCAGATACAGCACTTGAATGTATGCAAGTTGATGGGGACAGATGGCATCCACACGAGGGTACTGATAGAACTGGCAGAGGAGCTGGCCAAGCCGCTTTCCATCCTTATGAGGAAAGGCTGAGAGACCTGGGTCTGTTCAGCCTGGAGAAAATAAGACTGAGAGGGGATCTCATCAATGTGTATAAATACCTGAAGTGTGGGAGACAGAGGGATTTGGCCAACCTCTTTTCAGTGGTTTGTGGGGATAGGACAAGGAGTAATGGTCACAAGATAGAGCACAGGAAGTTCTGCAACAACATGCAAAAGAACTTGTTCACGGTGAGGGTGACAGAGCACTGGAACAGGCTGCCCAGGAAGGTTGTGGAGTCTCCTTCCCTGGAGATATTCAAGGCCCATCTGGACGCCTACCTGGGCAGCCTTCTGTAAGGAACCTGCTTTGGCAGGGGGGGTTGGACCTGATGATCTTTTGAGGTCCCTTCCAACCTCTTCAATTCTGTGATTCTATGATTCTATGATTTATCAGCAGTCCTGCTATCAGGGAAGATCCCAGTCGACTGGTGGCTAGCAAACGTGACGCCCATCTACAAGAAGGGCTGGAGGGTAGACCCAGGGAACTATAGGCCTGTCAGTTTGACCTCAATGCCAGGGAAGCTCATGGAGCAGATTATCTTGAGTGTCATCACGCAGAACTTGCAGGGCAACCAGGCAATCAGGCCCAGTCAACATGGTTGAAAGGCAGATCCTGCTTGATGAACCTGATCTCTTTCTGTGACAAAGTGACATGCTTAGTGGATGAGGGAAAGGCTGTGGATGTGGTCTACCTTGACTTCAGCAAGGCTTTTGACACCATTCCCCACAACATTCTCCTCAAGAAACTGGCTCCTCATGGCTTGGACTGCCTTACACTTAATTGGATTAAAAACTGGCTGGATAGCCGGGCCCAAGGAGTTGTGGTGAATGGAGTCAAATCCAGCTGGAGGCCAGTCACAAGTGGCGTCACCCAAGGCTCAGTACTGGGGCCAGTCCTCTTTAATATTTTTATCGATGATCTGGATGAGAGGATTGAATGCACCCTTGGTAAATTCACAGATGACACCAAGTTAGGTGCATGTGTCAATCTGCTCGAGGGTAGGAAGGCTCTGCAGAAGGATCTGGATAGGCTGCACCGATGGGCTGAGGTCAACTGTATGAAGTTCAACAAGGCCAAGTGCTGGGTCCTGCACCTGGGGCTCAACAACCCCAAGCAGACCTACAGGCTGGGAGATGAGTGGTTGGAAAGCTGCTTGGCAGAGAAGGACCTGGGAGTATTGGTTGATAGTTGGCTGAATATGAGCCAGCAGTGTGCTCAGGTGGCCAGAAGGCCAACAGCATCCTGGCTTGTATAAGAAGCAGTGTGGTCAGCAGGTCTAGGGAAGTGATTGTCCCCCTGTACTTGGCTCTGGTGAGGCTGCACCTCGAGTATTGTGTTCAGTTTGGGTCCCCTCACTGCAAGAAGGACATGGAGATGCTCAAGAGAGTCCAGAGAAGGGCAATGAAGCTGGTGAGGGGTCTGGAGAACAAGTCTTACGAGGAGCAATTGAGGGAGATGGGATTGTTCAGCCTGGAGAAGAGGCTCAGGGGTGACCTTATTGCTCTCTATAGGTACATTTAAGGAGGCTGTAGCAAGGCGGGGATTGGTCTGTTCTCCCACGTGCCTGGTGACAGGACGAGGGGAAATGGGCTAAAGTTGCACCAGGGGAGGTTTGGGTTTGGGTATTAGGAGAAATTTCTTTACTGAAAGGGTTATGTGGCATTGGAATGGGCTGCCCAGGGAAGTGGTGGAGTCACCATCCCTGAAGGTCTTTAAAAGACATTTAGACGTAGAGCTTAGGGATATGGTTTAGTGGAGTACTTGTTAGTGTTGGGTCAGAGGTTGGACTAGGTGATCTTGGAGATCTCTTCCAACCTAGACGATTCTGTGATTCTGTGATATTAACATGTTTCAATATGTGTGTGTGTATAAATATATGCAATTCAGTACATAAACTTTCCAAAGACAAAATAAATTTCTTCATAATCATAGAGTTGCTGAGGTGGGACAGAACTCCATTGGTCATTTACCCCAACCCCACTGCTAAAAATAGGGTCTCCTGGTGCTGGTTGCTCCAACACCATGTCCACCCAGGTTTTCAGTCTTCAGGGACTGAAAAGCCACATTCTACATAGGCTACATGATCGAGAGTTTAACCATCCACACAATAAAAAGTTTCTTCATGTTTAAATGGTCCTTATTGCATTTCAGTTTGCATCCTTTGCTTTTCATCTTACCACCTGATAACACTGAGAAGTGTCCAACTCCATCATATTTAGTCCCTCACTCTAGGTGCTTATACACATTGTTATGATTCCTCTGCAAGCAATTTCTTCATCTGTCTCAGGCTCTCCTCACATGAAACGTGGTCTAGTCACATAATGATCTTTGTGGTGGTGTACAAACACTAGCCCCAATATGTTCACATATCTACACTACTGGAAATCCCAGAAATGGATACAGCACTTGAGACCTAAGCACTAGTGAAAGGGAAAGGATCACCTTCCTCAGCCTACTGCCAACACTCTACCTAATGCAGTGCAGGAGGTTGTTGGAGTTCTTTTCTGTGAGTGGTGTTACCTTGGTATCCAACAGGACCCCAATCTTCTTTTTTTCTTGTACCTGAAAGCTACTTCCCATTTGATTCATCCCCAGCCTGTACTGCTGCATGGGGTCATGCTTCTACAAAGACAGGGCTTGGTATTTCTTTTTGTTGAACTTCATGATACTCCTGATGGCCTGTTCCTCCAGCCTATTGACATTCTTCTCAACAGCAACACACCTCTCTGGTACACCAACCCCTACTCTGAGTTTTGTATTGTATGTGAATTTCCTGAGAGTACACTTTGCCCTGACCAATAGCACGCTAATGAAGATATCAAAAAGTGCCAGAACCAGTACCAGCACCTTGGACACATCACTAATGACTGGTGTCTAAATGAACTTGATGTTTCTGATCATAACCTTATAAACTTAGAAGTTTGGGTAGTTTTCACTTCACCTCACTGTCTATTTTCCTATTGTGAAATTGCTTGCATATGTCAACAACATAAAATATCTTCCTAGTGACCTCCTACCTATAACCATTTAACACTGGTAATTGTTAGGGATAACAGTACAGTTACTAGAAACTGCTCTTGGCTTATTGGGATATACAGTTCAGATGAACCTCATTAGCATGGCAAAAATAGTAACACAGTAGAAGGAAGATAAATATGGATCAGAAATTATAATTAAATAATAATTATTAAATTATTATTTCTTTCTTGGTCCTTTGCAAAGATGTTATCATCAGGGCTTTAAAATTATTGTCAGTTACTTAACTGGTAGATATCTAAGGTCATCTGATAAAGATCTTATATGGACGAAAATAAGATAAACATTGTGTTTTCTGAATTTTCTTCTTTTGAATGATATGAAAAGACTAAGCCGAATAAAACTGCCTAACACTAATTACATCTAATTTTAAAATGTTTGTGCATCAGCTTTTATATGTGGCTCCCTGTACATTTTGTTCTCATTAAAATGCCCCAGGGAATCAGTTTTGAATAAAACTAACTAAATAACAAAGCCATGCTTGAGATTAATCCTCTTTGTTGAAGAAACACTTAATAGGCATACACATATGAAATCTATTTAGTCTGCTCACAATAATAACGATGATCCTTTTTAAGAATATGAAAACAGAAATGTATGAAACTTATTTTGCATTTTACATTCCATAAATTAGCATAAAGTATAATGAGTTATGAAAGTATCTCAAAGTTTGCATCAGTTTAAAAGCCAAGTTTAAATATATTGAGCTTCACTGCTAATGGTAAAACAATTTGAAAATTCATAAAATATCAGTTCCACACTTTCTGAATTTGATTTCACTCTCACAGACATTTATTTGCCTCTTTATTGATAATATAAAATCATTATAATTATAATATTTGAGAGTTCTGACATTAATTTTAAAAGATTTGTTTTAAATATATATTTTATTCAGAAGTTGGATATGTATGTATACATATATATACATACACATACATACAAACACACACTCTCCTGATGACACCTTGGCGTCATAGCAACTATGGTGTTTTCACTGCCTGAATGCTGCTGAATTCTACTCTGCTGCTTGATCTGGACTAGTGCCAATGTTCCAATGACATAGCAAGGTAGACCATTGCAGAAAATTAGATGTATGGCTGGAATTGAAGTCTGGATGATTAATGAAACCCGGGATATACTGAGGAAAAATAACCACAAATGCACCAAAACCAGTGAGGTAGACTGATTTAATCTCCTGTTCATATTGCTCTCACAAACGTCTAGTATACATCTCATAGCACACTAGTGCTAGGCTTACAAAAATTCTGATAATAAATTTGGACATAAAAAGTAAACAAAGTGAAAATCTTACCTCTAATGTTAAAATTCACAGGTCACTTTGCAGTAATCTTAAACTACATTTAGGACAGCAAAGACAGTTGGGAAGGGAGGTTTCCTTGCCATAGGAGGATATAGTGATTACAAGACATTTCATTGTGGTGGTTTTAATGAGAGAAAAAAATCTGTGTCTTGTTTGTAGGCTGTATTGGATCCTTACTCATAATATTTCCATAGACAAGCCAGGCATCTAGCATTGCCATATTTAGAAGCATGTACTCCTTTAGGCCACAACTACTTTCCACCTGTCAGAGAGAGCAATGGAGCTTTACAATTCACTGTTCTTTACAGAGACCACAAACATTCCAAAACTGATTAAGTGTTCATGCAGAAAATTTTCCAGAGAAGTGACAAATTACTTTGGGTACCTTACTTCAAACCCCAAGTGACTCTTTTTCATGAATAGAAACATTTATGAATCTCCTTTAAAACAAACAAACAAACAAACAAACAAATAATGCATTGATTTTGCCTTTGCAACATATACCAGAATATCAACTGCAGGGAGGCATTTAAGCACCTTTTTTTAGACCTTAGGATTCTTAGATGTAGAAAAAATCCAATCTGAATACCTCAGATTGTATCCGACAGTGAAGATACAGCTTTATGGAGCAGATCCTTGTAAGACCAAGGATACCCTGACATTCACAGAAAATCTTTTCATTTTTTCATTTTGGGGTTTTTGGTTGTTATTACTGTGGGTGGGAGTTGGGGAATAGGGATGGGGATTCATACCAAGTTATCTGTGAAAACTAAATCGACGTAGTTACAGATAAACAGAAGATACTGTGGAATGGTGTGAAAGTTCTGCACAAAACAGTGTATATGTATAGTCACAGATGCATCTTTTTCATTATGGTTATAACAATTGCTCAGCATTTTCACTGATCAAATGCTGACCTAAATGTTGTGTAGTCACCGAGGAGCTTTTCTCAAAAAGAAAACTTACAAACTTTAAATTAAAATGTTCTCTCCATGGTAGACCTTTTTGTACTTTACAGTTACCTCAAAGGAGGTTGTAGTGAGGTGAGGACTGGGCTCTTCTCCCAAGTACCAATGGCCTCAAGTTGCACCAGGGGAGGTTTGGGTTTGGGTATTAGGGGAAATTTCTTTACTGAAAGGGTTGTGCGGCATTGGAATAGGCTGCCAAGGGAAGTAGTTGAGTTGCCATCCCTGGAGGTCTTCAAAAAACATATAGATTTAGAACTTAGTAGCATGGTTTAGTGGAAGACTTGTCAGTACTAGGTTAAAGGTTGGGCTAGATGATCTTAGAGGTGTTTTACAACCTGAATGATTCTATGACTTTGTGATTCTATGTACTCATTAGCTGATTTTGACATTGATTCTTAACTACATAAATTTTACTTCACCTTATATAATAAAAAGAGAAAATGAGAAACAAGAACAAGAGTCAAAATTAATTAATCTTATTTTCATATTTTTCACTGCTTTTGATACCTCTAAACCTGTGTGATTCTTCATTGTGTAGACAATTGACTACATTAGCTACAGAAATTGCTTATTAGCTTGGTTTGCTCTGACACCTTCTACTGGAGGTACCACTCTGTCAATATAAGTTTGTTTAACCACATTTTTACTTCATACAAAGCCCACTGGATCTCATCTGTAATCTGCGTTTCCAAGTTGCATTCACATCCTGTCTACCTTTCCACAATATGTGCAGAAGTAATGTTTCTCTCTTGGAACTGAAGCTTATTGATTGGTATAAAACACAAAATCTGTTTCTTGCTCATCTAGCTTGGAATGAAGAAAATCAGTGTAAGAATTGTTGCTTAAAAACTATCTGTTAGATTTGGGAATTGTGATATTGCTTAATGTGATAGTTACAGCAATGGTGCAATTACAACTAAAAATAGCTAAGGTAACGAAACAGTACAAAAAATTTCCAACAGTAATTAGTCCGTCTGTCCGTCTATCTGTCTCTCTGTTTCCCTTCCCCCTTTCTGAATATAGAGGAAATCCTGATTGATGAACTCAGACACAGAAAATTATTAAAAGCTGAAGTTTTCACTGATGAATCCCGTTATTTAAGAACTGTCTCTTATACTTGTTGTCCATTCACAAACAGCTTGGATCTCACTATTATGCTCTCCTGTCTTACAATTGCAGAGTAAATTGACTTTATGGATTAAAAATTGTCTCTCCTTCTCTTCCTACATACACCCTTGAGAATAATAAGTCATGCCATTTGGAAAAATACCTCCTTTCTCTCCAGCAGCAGCAGTACCTCAATCATTCTGGCTACCACATGCACATTGAGAATAAGAAAGGCCAGGGTCTTTAACTTTAATAGTATCTTTAACAGTTTGTGATTGCCCTATGTGTACTCAAAAATCAATTATCTGAGAAGATCTAATTTCTCTGATTCCCTTCTTTACGAAGGAGCAAAATATCACCATATGGAAGCTAACAGAATGTAAAAACAGCTTTATTCTCTGCTGTCTGGTTGATCTTTTTTAACAGAATTTATAATTTATTTTTAAAATTAACTAGAAATAATACCTACCACAAGCTACAAAAGACAGGAAAATTCTATTAGACATCCAACTGTATCTTTAAAGCACTAAAACACCTTTGAAATGCATCTTTCAGTTTCTGACCATGCTAGCCAAGGCCTTGTGTCCGGTGTCTGTACCACGATGCTGGCAGCAGGGGTCTCCTCGGTGAGGAGAGGCTGGGGCTGCCCCATGATGGACACAGCCATCTCCAATGGCGCCAACACAGGGCCCAGCAACCAAAGTGGTGACACCTCAGAAAAAAAAAATGATTATGGAAGGGCAGAACACTGGACAATTGTGTAGGGATAGAGGGAAAAAAAATAAATATGTGAGAACCAACTACGTAAACACCAAGGTCAGAGAATATGGAGGGAAGGAGTTGCTCCAGATGATTCCCCTCACGCCTATACCTGCAGCCCATCGATGACCCCATACTGGAACGCATGGACATGCGTGAAGGAACTTTGGTCTGCGGAGAGCCTATGCTGGAACAGATTTATCCCAAAGGACTGAATCCTGTAGAGAGGACACACACTGGATCATGGTAAAAGTGTGAGGAAGAAGGAACAATGGAGAGGAATTGTTATGAACTGACAAAAATCCCACCATTTCTTATATCCCTTGTGATGCTCGGATGCATGGAGGAGTTTAAGACTGGATGTGGTGCTTAGTGACATGGTTTAGTGGGTTATCTTGGTCGTAGGGGGACAGTTGGACCAGATGGTCTTGGAGGTCTTTTCCAGCCCTAATGATTCTATGATTCTTTGAGTTAAGAATGAAGAGGTACAGCTGAGCCTAGGAAAGAAAAAAGAAAAAGGAAAAAAAGAAAAAAGAAAAAAGAAAAAAGAAAAAAGAAAAAAGAAAAAAGAAAAAAGAAAAAAAGAAAAAAGAAAAAAGAAAAAAGAAGAAAAAAAAAAAAGAAAAAAAGAGAAAAAAGAAAAGATGTGTTGCAGGAGAAGATACTTCAGAGCTTTTGTGTGTGTGTATATGTGTGTATTTTCATTTCTCACTATACAAATTTATTTTACTTGACAATAAATGAATGTTCCCCAAGTCAAGTCTCTTTTGCCCCCATTGCTAAATGGTAAGTGATCTGTCTGTCTCTATCTTGACCCATGACCATATTTATTTTCTCTTTCAAGAGAAATCCTTGTTGGGTGAGGAGTGGCAGCAAGAGCAGCTGGGTGGGAGTCTGGGTAGGAGTTTGACAACTGGCCAAAATCAATCCATCACAGTTCCTTTTTATAAGAGGGTACTCAGTCCATAAAATGTATTCCCAGAGATGATGATGATGTTGGTGACGATGATGATGATGATGATTTAAGAAGTAGGAAATTGTGACTGTTAATTTATATGCATTGCTACTTACCAGCCTGGATGTTGCACAAAATGAAAATACTGTCTCTGTCAATTCTTGTTATAAGCACGAGGATTTATGAAGCAGACTCTATGAATGAATGAATTTAATACAATAAAATTATAAGCAGTTTCAAATGTAAAATTAAATCAAAAGGAGATTTTTTAGCTTATAGACTTTCAGAAATTATGATTCAGTCAGAACTACTCTAGTGCACCTTTAACTCTAACAATAAATATTTTGAATGACACTTGTCATGAGAGAATATTTAGGAGACTATTAAGGAAGATCACTAGGAACAGAAAAAGGAAATAATTTGCAAAGTCACCCTAAATCTACATAATAACCTGCAGTAGAGAATAATATATGATAAGACATTTTTGGATCAGTCATTATGAAATGAACAGACATTAGCTGAAATTCCTTTACAGTTTCACTTTCCTGTATCTTTTTACTCAAACCTTTGTACAACAAAAAACAGCTAAAGTAATGTGTAAACTATTTGAGCTGGAGAGTACACGATGAATCAAGATCAGGACATTCCTCAGTGAATCAAAGTGGAAATGTCCTTTGTGAAACTCAGACTCACTGTGAAGCTCAGTGAAAAGAATGAAAACAGAAATAAAACAGGCAGTATAATCTACATTCATCTTGCCTTAACTGAGCACCAGCTGATGTACTTAATTTAACAGCTTAGCTCATTTACACTTTCCTACGCTCACAAAAGAGAGTTAGGCACCTCTGAAGAACAATTTAAATCTTAAATTTAAATTACTTTTGACAGTCCTTAGTTAGCTGTTTTGGATAAGAGCCTAAAACTTTTTTTTTTTTTTTTTTTTTCAGTATCTTTAAAAGTCTTAATGAATATATTAAAAAAAAAAAAAAAATCACCAAAATTATCATTTCCTTATATTAAAAGTTACGCACAAGTCTTCTTAACTTCTCCTCTCTTCAATATACCTTAAATTAGCTCCTACTTCCTATCAAAACAATGGATAAATGGAAATACAAAGCACACTTATTTTCTACACTTTTAGCATTTAGATGGTCTATTATTAGGTCTATTCCCATTCTTGACCATATAGCTGGATTTACATGTCCTTGCACATGTATATTTATTTATGGAGTATGACAAGTATTTTGTTGGAATATAAACACTTGGTAAGAAACGTTTTTGTTACTTGCCAACCTCATGGCAAGTAGATAGAAGACAAGTTGCATGAAGTTTCTGTTGACCATATTAAGTTTTCAGAAAGTTATGGCCCTGTATTTACTGGTACTGAGCAATGGTTTGCATGCTAATATATAACTCTAAAAAGTTACTATCGAATCCTTCTATATTAAGTGCTTGCAGACATACAGCATGAAATATATTGTTATTAATCTACTTCTGGATGTCTGTGAATCAGTGGTTATGTCAATAAAGTTATTAATTATTTGCATTTCAGAATATATCTTGCCTGCTTTGCTGAAACTGTATATAGTTATGTTTCATTTACAACCACTAGTTGTGCATGAACCAGCTATCCAGCAGCAGCAGCAGACATCCTGAGAAGGAACACAGGCAGCTGCTGCTTGTGTTCTCATCTCACTTTGAAGACTAGAATAGAATAATAATGCCTCCATCTCTTCCATTATCTCCTCAGGACAGTACTTGCTCCAGGTAATAAGTCAATAAGGAGGGAAAGTGCAATCCCAATATTTCTCTAAATCCAGTGTTTGCAATTGCCTTCTTGATTGTGTAAAGAAAGCTAATATTGGTATGGCTTACTGTGGACCTGAGTCCAGATTTTCCTCAACTGTTGACACTGCTCTATATTTGGACTGTGAGATATGAAAGTATGATTTAAGATTGGGAAGAGAAGTTTCTATAAAACATTCACTTGCATAATATGTGCAGCAGTAATAAAGGGGGGTGGGGGAGGTGGGGTAATGAATCAATTTAAATATCCAGCATATCACTTCTCCAGCTTTTCTTGATAAATCAGTGATGACTGCTAGTCCTAGTTCAAATGTTTTGATAATATAATTACACACCACACAAACTATTTGTTGTTGTTGTTGTTTTGTTTTGTTTGCTTTTAATTAGATTTCCAGTAGCTCTTTCAGGACTGACAATCTTCAGGCCAAGTCTCTGTTTCAACAAATAGCTGATTTAGTAAATATGAAAGACAGCATTTGTAATAGAAATTATGGTAGAATTACAGGAAAACAGAAAGGATAATTTGTAGATAAAAATATTCAGTTTCACCCTCCACTCCCCCCCCCCCTTTTTTTTTTTTTTTTACTCACCTTTCTCCTCAGGAAAAAATAAATAAATAAGAGAGTTTGTTGTCAGCAGAATGGATTGAAACACTGACACTCTGGCCTTATTACAAAGGAAGGCTGTGATCAGTGGATTAGTTAATTTGCATGAACATATTTTCCTACATTTAAAATAAAATATTTCTGCCTGTGAATGATGAATACAAGTTGTATGCAGGGTGGTGTGTTATATTTTGTATATATCATGCATCATACTGTATGTGTAGTTCATTCACTGAAAAAAATAGAGACTAGTTGATCAATTGTTAGAGAATATTTAAAACATTTGTTCTAAGCGCTAATACACTCCTTCTAGTACATTTCTTAGCACATGAAATTGAATATTGATGCCTTAAAAACAGGTCTTAGGTAGATAGGATTTTTTTCTTTGAATAGCTGCAAAGACATCTACTTCTTCTCAATCAGCTTATCAGGTACAGAGGAAAATCTTAGTGTAAGAAATGATAAGCTATTGTGTTCCAATTCTTCCACAACAGAAAGCAATGCAGAAGCCTTGTAAGATTCAACATGAGTCTGAGTAGTTTCCCCTAGAAAGACGGAAAGGAAAAATTTCCTACATAACCTTTTTTTGAGTGAAGGCAGGGGAAAAACAGATGAGAGAGGACAGTGACATATGTGGAGTTATCCCTTCCCTTCCCTTCCCTTCCCTTCCCTTCCCTTCCCTTCCCTTCCCTTCCCTTCCCTTCCCTTCCCTTCCCTTCCCTTCCCTTCCCTTCCCTTCCCTTCCCTTCCCTTCCCTTCCCTTCCCTTCCCTTCCCTTCCCTTCCCTTCCCTTCCCTTCCCTTCCCTTCCCTTCCCTTCCCTTCCCTTCCCTTCCCTTCCCTTCCCTTCCCTTCCCTTCCCTTCCCTTCCCTTCCCTCCCCTCTGATTAATTAACCAGGGCCAAAACCCTTTTTATTCTTTAACTACTTATATAAAATTTATAACTATTAATGTTAAATGGGAAAATAACTGGAAGCAGTATTTTAAAGGATCATTAAACAGAAAATTGTCTTAAAAGAGGGATTTCAGGTTCACAGAAACTGAATTCTTTCAATACTTACTTTCACTCTCATTTGAATCCTGGCAAACATTATTTTCAATGACACAGTGAACAGGATGAATGCCACAATGGATGAATGTCACACTGAACTGCATCCTGTGCTTTTTTTTTTTTTTTTAACCTTTTTTCATGCAGAGTTCAAGGGATTTTTCAAGATTTGGTAGTTCAAGAATACTACCTGTCATGATCCCTCAGATCTTTTAAGTCTGTTTCAGACTTACCAGACTCCAGCTGTTATCCATAGGTTCATGGCCCGTGTGCCTAGCCAATAAGCATAAGATTTGGAATCCACACAAAGGCCTTTTGTTTCATTAATTCTTCAGAATCAGGTGCTTGTCCATCTCTTGCAAAGCAAGCATACCTCTGACTTGAAGTACTGTTATTTATTCACACCTCATTATGGGTCAATCTAGAATCTTCCTTCAGGCCACTTCCTCATTCTTGCTTTCGTCTCATCTCCTTTGTTTTCTTTAATTTAAGGATACTTGTCTTGTTTTCTTTAGCCCAAGACTACAGTTTCCCCCTTTGAGAACTTGTTTTAAGGCTTCATAGTTCTCAACTTTGTTCACTTCTTTTTTAGAAGTACTCTATATTATCTATGTATAATCTTGCCAACATTATTTGCTTAGATTGGCTGAACAAAGCACTACACAAAATTAGACAGATAGGCATGCATTGCAAGCCACAACTACATGTGATTACTATGACTACAATTAATGCAACAAATAAAAACAGTTGTTTTAACCACATAAAGTTTGGCAAACATGACATGAGCTATGAACAATCTAGCCCATTGTTAATGGCTGCATCCTGAGATACTTGGTGAAATAAATGGAATGCTTGCCAGATTCAATTAATAACTGTTTGGATTTGCTTCTTCTCATTTACAAAGACACAGCAGCTGTAGTTTATCACAGCACAGACACCTCCTTGTGCCACGAGTAGGCTGTCTAAGGCAAGACAATTTTCCAGGGCTATTTTGGATACCTGTTCAATTTCTGTTTATATTTGATCAAAAGCATTTGTAGAGACATTGCTTATAACTTCCAGTGCTGCAGAAATATTTTTATTGCCTTCTCATGTTCTATTACTCCCAACGAGGGGATTAAAGCCCTCAACAAAATCATAAAAACAGATATTTCTGTGTGAGAGGGGATTATAAATTTCTCATTTTTTCCTTAGGCATCATAAAGATAGCTTGTGATCTTAGCCAGCCCCTTATGTGTGAATAGCTTTGGAGTCTAACATCCAGAACTAATTCTCCCAGGGTACAGGTTCCATACCATCCACAGGAAGTGCTTTATGTGTCTGTGGGCCATATAGCCAGCATACTCCTTCTGGGGCCAATATACTTCTTTCACTAGTGGAGGCCTATAAGCCTGTTGACATTTCCATATTTTTTATGATGGAGTAAATTGGTAGTTTCAATTATAATAACAGTTCTACATTGTTCAGTCAGATTCCTGGATGGCATTCTCTTTATTGGTCCTGTTAATTGAATACATGGCAGATTTTGCCTTTTAATAGGATACACAGAGATAGAGGGAAACTGTGGTGGAGAGGAGATACTAGTATAGCTCGAGTTTGATAACTCCCACACGTCTGTCTTATTCACAATGAGTGGTATAGATGGGAATTCTCTCATTTACTGAGACAAGTATATGAGTGCACACCCAACAAGATGCCATATTTGAAGAACAGGTCAAGTTTAAAGCTATCTGAGCTATAGAATTCTGTGTCCAGAATTGGAAACATATTAGACCCATATTGGAACTGTAGGTGAATTGTTTCAAAATAAAAAATGAATAAAAATCAATACAATCAAATCCCCCTTTCTTCTTCACCTCTTCTTCTGAGGAGTGGGAGTGAGAGAGCAGTTGTGGTGGAGTTCAGTTTCCTAGCAAGCTAAAACCACCACACTGCTTCCCAGATTCTCTTCAGCAGCTATTCACACTTGGCCTTGACTTTAACCAGTCAATCAGTTAATGTGGCTCACAGATCTATATCCTATTCTTGACAAACCACAACATCAGTCAACTAATGTGGCTCAAGGGTCTGTATTCCACTCTTGTCAAACCACAGCACCTACATGGGAGGCTGACAATTTGCTCTCCAAATACACCTATGGAAGATATAAACTGTACTCACCAGTCCAAGTGACTTTTCCCTTATCCCCAGATTTTTGATGTTTTGCACTATTGTATCATTCATTGGCCCCACAATATTGGGGGATCAAGGTTAGATCTCTGATAAAATCACCAGTTCACTCTTGGTCACTGGAGTTCTCTCCTCCAACACTGATTCTGATAAGTAGGAATGAAATGGGCAAGGCTACTGTAGGGTCCCATCTGGGTCACCAAAATTGTTATCTATAGCTTTGAGACTGGTGCACCTAACCATTAAGTAAACAAATCAGAATCTACATGAAGGACTTTTGTTTCATTAATTCTTCATCATAAGGTGTTTTGAAATCTTTTGCAAGCAAGTATAGCTCTGACTTGAGCTATACTTCACAGCCAATTTATGAAACTATTCCTTGCTACTTCTGATTTGATTGGTTGTCCTAATTTGCCTAGCTTATCTGCTATTCAACATGTGTGTTACAGAGGAGCAGAATGTGTGTGTGTTGGGGGGGAAGCAATTCCAGCATTTACACACATAGAATCATAGAATATCCTGAATTGGAAGGATCCTACAAGGATCAGGAATTTTGACTCCCGGCTCCACACAGGACCACCCCAAATTTAAACCATATGTCTTAGAACATTGTCCAAATGCTTCTTCAACTTGGGCAGGCTTGCTGCCTTGACAACTTGCCTGGAGACCCTGTTCCAGTGCCCAACCACTCTCTCAGTGAAGAACCTTTTCCTAATATCCAGCCTGAACCTCTCTTGATGCAGCTCCATGCCGGACACTCTTTAATAATTTTATGTCCTTCTTATATTGCAGCATCAAAAACTACACAGAATACTTGAGGTGAAGCTGCACCGCCAGTGCAGAGTACAGTCAGGACAATCACATCCTTCAAACAGCTACAATGCCATGCTTGATGCACCCCAGGATGTTGGCTGCTATGGCACACTGTTGACTTATATTCAACTTACCATCAACCAGAGACCCCAGATCCGTTTCTGCAGTGCTGTATCCCCCTTGTCCCCCTTGTCCCTCTTGCCTCTTGTCCCCCAGTCTGTACATATATCTGTCCCACATGCAGAATTTGGCACTTGCTCATGTTAAACTTCACAATGTTGGTTACTGCCCAACCTTCTAATTTGTCAAGATCTCTCTTAAAGGCCTCTGCACTCGCAAGAGAGTCAACAGCTCCTCTCATTTTAGTGCCTAATAGTTCTAATAATTTATTTAATAGCTTTGTTTAATATTTAATAGTTTATTTATATTTATTTAGTTTTAGTTTTAGTTTTAATTTATTTAGTATAGAATTCAGCACTTGCTCTTGTTAAACTTCATGTGGTTAGTAATTGCCCAACAGTAACTTGTAAAAATCTCTCTACAAGGCCTCTAAACTCTTGAGAGAGTCAACAGCTTCACCCAATTTAGTGTCATCTGCAAACTTACTCAATACAGCTTCTAGTCCTGCATCCAAGTCATTTATGAAAACATTAAATAGAACTTGCCCTAAAATGGATCCCTGGGGAACCCCACTAGTGACTGTCTGCCAGCTTGATGTAACTCCATTTACTATAAACTTTTTAGCCTGACCTATCAGCCAATTACATTTCCATTTTTATGGAAACATTTTTAATATGCTAATGATCCTTAATGATCCTTAATGAGCAAAAGGTTACTCTGGGTCAATCTGGAATCTTCCTTGAGGCTACTTCCTCATTCTTGCTTTCATCTCTTGTCTCTTTGTTTTCTTTAACTCAAGGTTATTTGTCTCCTTGTTTTCTTTAGCTCAAGACCACAGTTTGGAGCAG
Organism: Aythya ferina; assembly: GCF_964211825.1. Taxonomy (NCBI): domain Eukaryota; kingdom Metazoa; phylum Chordata; class Aves; order Anseriformes; family Anatidae; genus Aythya; species Aythya ferina. The sequence goes on from NC_140296.1 coordinate 46,726,120, forward strand.
AGATCATGAAATCTGAAACACTAGTCAAAACTGGACTAGAGACAGGTTTCCTGGATTATCAGACTCCAAGATCTGGCTAATCATGAATTCAAAGCACAGAACACCCTACCACTCTCCATATTTGACTTCATGAGAGTTGAATTTTTATATTCAGATAGTTTTAAGCTAACCAAATTGTATTTGTAGATATGCTAATTTTATATTAGCAGGCCTAGCAGGTGCTCCGATCACAGTTGTCATGTCCACTTAAACCAGTATTTTGGAAATAAATGACTATGGAGTAGGTGTGCTTTTTGCTGCACTGCGTAAATTCTAAGAAGAAGAACATTCACCTGCTTGTCTTTTTGAATAATGGGGCTTTGAAAGACATGTAAAAATAGTGTCACTGAGGAAGGAATTTGGAGTATAAAATTTGTCTTGCCCTTGTATGCTCTTCTCCATCCTGTTCTCTTCCTCCTAACTAGAAGTGTTATACAGCTTTCAAAATCGAAGACTCAAAGGATTGACTGCCAGAATTGAGGATTGCTGTGCATATTCATTATGATTCTTTCAGTAGTTGAATAATTTCCTGACATTTTTTCCAATGAGACCTGCCACTAAATGTGCATATGTAATGTAAAATTTATCAGCACTATGTAACATTTCATTTTTCTAATCTTTATGTAATGCAGTAAAAAATTGCAGATCTTAAAAAATGAAACAAAACAAAACAAAACAAAAACCAACAGTTTATATACACTGTATCTGTACAGGTTTATTTATTTATATATTTATTTCTATCAAGAACACTTATAATCTCATTGAGAATTAAATTGTATTTGCATAGTATATCCTGATGTTTACAAATCATAGGTGACCATCACTGACTGGAATTTATATATCTCCAAACTTCAGCTGGAAATTAGTTTAATTTCCAGGTTACTCAGTTGATAAATTTGTAAATCAGAAATACTCACTTAGATCTCTGAACTTCATCAACTATCGAAATAGCACATAGTGCTCAGCATGACTTTTTTTTTTTTTTTTTTGGCAACACTGACAATACTATGGGATAGGTTATATATATTTTTTCCATCTAGAAGCCCTCTACAGCCTGCCTAGGAATGTTGTCCTGAAACTGCTTGAAAAGTAGTTTCTCTTTCTTTTCTAGAAAGAGAAATCAAATCTGTTTGTGCTACAAAGAGAAAAAGAGTTCAAAAGACTAAAGGACTCCTTGATATAGCTAAGTATGTGGCAAAGCAACAACAACAACAAAATATTATTTATGTTTTTTTAGGAATGGAATGCAAAATAGAAAATACATGAGTAAAAGAATAAAATGGAAATTGACTCTGAAAGATAGAAAAGAGACTATACTGCCACCAAAAGTAGAGAACAAAAAGATTAGATCACAGAGGTGCAGGAATTTAAAGGAGGAAGACATAAATATTGAGATACTACTAAATGAGTGTTACGGGATCATTGGAATGGAGGGAAAATGAAAACAAACAAACAACAACAACAAGACACTCTATCAAGCTAGGTCTAGCAAGAGAAAGTCAAATATGCTCATAACAAGACACAGTGAAAAGAATAAGGGAGACAATATAGCTTATTTTATTTTTCTATTAATTTTATAATTGTATTTTTGAGGCAATAGAAAACTTTTACACTTATTAGCTTTTATTTTGCATCTAATCATTGTTTAGGTGTGTGTATTTATGTCTGTGATGAGCATATAAAGGTCCTTTTAATGCCACTTTTCTGAATTTTGGAAGTTATTTTATTCACTTAAAAATATTAGTAACTGCTAGTCTTTACTATAAATTGCCTTTTTTTAGTACATTTTAACTGAGGAAAGAGTTCCTTCTTTGGCTTATTTTCACTGTTGTTTTGAAAAGTCTTTAATTTACTATTTCTGATTTAATATATATATATATATGCCTTTATTTTACTGTATTTTAAGGAGTTATTAAGAAATATAGATTAACAAAAAATGCAGAGGAAATCCAGCCACAATCCTCAAGAATCATTCAACAATCCCACTCTCCAAAAATGCTGAAGGAAAACTACCATAAAAGTAGAAAATCGTGATGGACATGACATAGAAATCATATTCCCGTAAATAAAATGTCAAAAAATATAACATTCAGATAAAGTAAAATTCAAAAGCATTAAAATGAGATTTGTGAATGCATTCTAAAACATTGCTAAACAAACACAAAAGAAGACAAATCAGTGAGAAATAAGATTGAGTTAAGCCGAGATTAATACATTGATTGAATGCAACTAGCTATTAATTAGACAATAGTATTCAGTATGGGAGGAAGTTTTTAGCACAGTAAGCAAAACACATGTATTTTTGGTTCACTTACAATGCCCTATAACTCGTCTTTGCAGTGAACAGAAGTCTCTTTGCAACCAGTGGTATCTGGTGCATAGAATGGTGCATGCTGGGACATCACAGGTGAACAGATGACTGGAGACTTGCTAATGTGATGCCCAGCTATAAGAAGGGTCTTAAGGAAGATCCAGGGAACTACAGGTCTAACAGCCTGGCCTTGGTGCCAGGAAAGGTGATGGCACAAGTCATCTTGAGTGTAATCACACGTGTAAGACAGCTAGGGGATTAGGCCTAACCAATATGGGTTCATGAAAGGCAAGCCCTGCCTGACCAACCTCATCTCCTTCTATGACTGGGTGACCCTCCTGGTTGATCAGGGAAAGGCTGCTGATGTAGTCTAGATATCAGCAAAACCTTTGACACGGTCTCCCACAGTATCCTCCTGGAGAAAGTGGCAGTCTGTGGCTTGGACAGGTACACTCTTTGCTGGGCTAAAAACTGGCTGGACAGCTGGGCCCAGAGAGTGGTGGTGAATGGAGTGAAATCCATCTGGTGACCAGTCACCGGTGGTGTTCCCCAAGGGTCAGTGTTGGGGCCAACCTCTTTAATATCTTCATTGATGATTTAGAGAATTGAGTGCACCTTCAGTAAGCTTTCAGACAACACTAACCTGGAGGGTAGTTTCGATCTGCAAGAGGGTAGCAAGGCCCTGCAGAGGGACCTGGACAAGCTGGATCGAAAGGCAGAGGCTAATGGGATGAGGTTTAACATGACTAAGTGTTGGGTCCTGCACTTTGGCCACAACAACCCCATGCAATGCTACAGGCTTGGGGCAGAGGGGCTGGAAAGCTGTGCAGAGGAAAAGGATTTAGGGGTGTTGGTCAATGCTCACCTCAACATGAACCAGCAGTGTGCCCAGGTGGCCAAGAAGGCCAATGGCATCCTGGCTTGTATCAGGAACAGCGTAGCCATCAGGAACAGGAAGGTGATCATCCCCTTGTATTCTGCTCTTGTTAGGGTGCACCTGTGTTCAGTTTTGGGCCCCTGTCTACAAGAAAGACATCAATGCCCTGGAGTGTGTTCAGAGAAGAGCAATGAAGGTGGTGAAGAGTCTGGAACACAAGGAGTGGCCGAAGGAAGTGAGGTTTTTAGTTTGGAGAAGAGGAGACTCAGGGGAGACCTTACTGCTCTCTACAGCTACCTGAAAGGAAGTAGTGGGGAGCTGGGGAGCCTCTTCTCACAGATAACTAGCAATAGGACTAGAGGGAATGGCCTCAAGTTGCACATGGGGAGGTTTAGGTTGGAAATGAGGAGACATTTCTTCTCCATAAGAGTGGTTAGGCATTAGAACAGGTTGCGCAGGGAAGTTGGTGGACTCACCATCCCTGGGGGTCTTTAAGGAATGGTTGGATGTAGTGTTTAGGGACATGGTTTAGTGGATGATATTGGTGGTAGGAGGATGGGTGGACCAGTTGATTTTGGAGGTCTTTTACAACCTTAATGATTCTATGATTCCATGAATCTATAATGGACAGTGGTCAGGAAGCTAATTATACAGCCACTGTCACTTGCAGCTCACTATCTCCTGCAGCCATAATCCTTGCAGGTTTTTCAGAATCCACTAATTTGTGGAAATAGTGTAGAATTACAGGACATGTTTTGTAATAATCACAACAGATCTTTCAGAAGCTTAAATCTGTCAGAAAATCAAAGGAAAACAGTTTACTTTTTAAGTTTCCATTAACTGCCAAAACAATTGGCCTTGGGAAACCCTTTCAAAGTACCAGGCTTTTTTTTTTTTTTTTAGTTATTATTATTTTAAACTTTTTACTTTGTATTTATTCCTTTTTAAAAAAAATATTATTATTATTATTAATTTCCAAATATATTTATTCAAAATTATTTCAAAACTTCTCGATGCTTTTTTTCTGTAGGAGGAAATACATCAAAAACTTAGGGCCCTTATGACCACTTCTGGTTTCAGTATTCAGTCTAGCACAACATGTAAATACCCTGAAATCATTGGTCCTCTATGTAAGGTTAAAGAAAGTAAACTACCTGACTTCCAAAAATCCTTTCAGAAACCATCTATACACTTGGAGAGTATACTGTAGTATTGAACATATTGAACAGATAAATGGAGAGAGGGTTTTTTGCAGTAAAACAGAGAAGAGATCTTTAATGGTCCTACTTGCTGAAGTCATCAAAGAGAACAAAGTGAAATAATACAAAGTGATTAACAAAACAGAGAAGCAAAAGACACAATGTTATTAGGTCCTATCTCTCCTGTCTACAGCAGAAAAATGTCTGTCACATTACTTCAGGGCAGCTGTTGCATGTTGCTGGGAGTAGGGTGGAGGAAAAAATAAAGAGGTCTGAGCTGTGTTCCAGTCTTCAAAGAAAAACAAAACAAAACAAAACAAAACAAAACAAAAAACAACAAACAAACAAACAAAAAAACAATAAGATGTTGTAGCTTTTCTGTAGCTTTTCAGACTGGTAAATTTGACTTACCATTACTAGTAGCACGCCACAGGCTTGTACCAACTGGAAGTTCTCAGAACAAGAACTTGCCAGCTGTGATTTGCTTATGCTTGCCTGGAGCTCATTTTAATTTTTTTCAGCAATAGCATAAATTGTCTAGCAACCAGATGACAGATGATTATTGCCTAATCATTTTAATTTTGCTTAACTTTGAATGACTATATAGTGTGCTATATTACTTTTGGTATAGGTCTCTAATTAAAGGTGAAACAATTCTCATCTGAGTAGTGCATGCTGTGACCCCAAAATAATAATGTGGTGTAGAGGACTACAAACAGAATGAGGCATCAAAAGTGTGAGCACAGGATGAAAACAGAGGCTTCAGGGTTATAAACTAATCATTAAGGCTCACTTACTATTTGTTGAAGGAATACCACCCTGAGAGCTGGGTAAAATTGTGATTGGAAGAGAAAATGAACAAATAGGCAATGTATAAAACACATTGTGTAAATTAAGGTATAACATGGAAATGGAGACCAATTTATAGACATTTTTTATGCACATTTGTAGTGTGTAATGGAAAATGTGAATAAATATCCCAAGGGAAGTACAGAATGAGGAGAAATAAATCATTGCCATCACAATTATTCTTTTTTTTTTTTTTTTTGTGAAGATGTCCGAAACTGATGACTTGCTAGTTTTCCTTGCCTTCTGGAGGAAGAGTATCATTATCAGTCTTAGATGCATTGAAACTGGAGGGGTAAAAAAAGGGTGAGCACAAAAGCGGGGGACTGTGTACTTCAAGTTTTGTTTGTTTGTTTGTTTTGGTTTTATATATATATTAGCTATATTAAAAATGATCCAACATAATATAAATTAGGTGATTTCAACTGAAGAGTATTTTTGTAACTGGACTAATGATAATTAATTGATACTAGGGCTAGATATTTATTTGCACTAGCAAGACATTCCTAAGTTTGCATAAGAGGTATGTTTTTTAGCCCACATATATTTTAAAGGGTGGAAATCCTGGTTACCTCAGAATTGGCCATTAAATTTAAATGTGCTGTTGTAGTACTTGTACTTGTCAAACACAAGGATTTGCCTACCAAAACCAAAATGACTCATAAGTGCTCCATCTTTTTTCTTCATCTGTTCAAAGCCTCTCCATGTTATTCCCACATGCATGAATTTCTTCCATCCTGATTAGGTTTCCATCCTTGACAAAACCATCCCTTTCATTTGCACAGAATATTCCTTTTTTTTTTTTTTTTTTTTTTTTTTTTTTTTCTGAATAAACATTTAGAGAAACAAATAGCCTTCCAAAGCTCTGTATAGACAGCAAACAAAAACATTTGCATTAGAAAATCTCCCAGTCTTCAGCTTTGAGATGTGCATCATCCTCTCAGAATAACCAGGAAGAACATCATCAACTGTTAGGCATTTTTTCCCTGATTAATCTTCAGTGATCTTTATCTTTCAGATTTTTATGTGCAAGCCTTTCATCTGGATTTTTTTTTTTTTTTTTTATATATAGTTAATAGGAAGAAACAGACACATCTAAGCTGTGCTATGTCTTCTGTCCAGATGGCCAGATGAATTGTACTTGAAAAGTGCCTTCTACTTCTCTAGTAGAAGAAGGAAAGAAAGTATATTAAAAGACATGTATTTCTGATTTGCAGTTTACAATGAGAGATAACTCAACCAGCACATATGGATGCTGTGGACATGTGCAAACAGTATATATGTGTAAAAACAGTATATTTTATCCTGACTGACAGCTGATAGCAAGTTTGCATGTAGCATCTTATTTTGAAGACTTTACTGTTTGTAAATATAATCATAAGCTATTTGTAACATTTAGCCTAATATGTGGAAAGGACTTTGAGCACTAAATTTACTGGTGTATACATATCCTCACTGGATACTTGTATTTTCAAAGTTCCTTTCCTGAGAAAATTTATTTTCTCAGGAATTTTTACAGGTTGAAAATTTATTCAACCTGTAAACCCAAATATCCAGTGTACAGGTTGGCAAGGCATCAGTGAACGGTACATCGGTCCTCTTTAATATCTTCATCGATGATCTGGACGAGGGCATCGAGTGCACCCTCAGTAAGTTCGCAGATGACACCAAGTTAGGTGCGTGTGTCGATCTGCTTGAGGGTAGGAAAGCTCTGCAGGAGGATCTGGATAGGCTGGACCGATGGGCTGAGGTCAACTGCATGAAGTTTAACAAGGCCAAGTGCCGGGTCCTGCACCTGGGGCGCAATAACCCCAAGCAGAGCTACAGGCTGGGAGAGGAATGGTTGGAAAGCTGCCAGGCAGAGAAGGACCTGGGAGTGATGGTGGACAGTCGGCTGAATATGAGCCAGCAGTGTGCTCAGGTGGCCAAGAAGGCCAACGGCATCCTGGCTTGTATTAGGAACAGTGTGACCAGCAGGGCTAGGGAGGTGATCGTCCCCCTGTACTCAGCTCTGGTGAGGCCGCACCTCGAGTACTGTGTTCAGTTTTGGGCCCCTCGCTACAAGAAGGACATCGAGGTGCTTGAGCGGGTGCAGAGAAGGGCGACGAAGCTGGTGAGGGGCCTGGAGAACAAGTCCTACGAGGAGCGGCTGAGGGAGCTGGGCTTGTTCAGCCTGGAGAAGAGGAGGCTCAGGGGTGACCTTATCGCTCTTTTTAGGTACCTCAAGGGAGGCTGTAGCGAGGTGGGGGTTGGCCTGTTCTCCCACGTGCCTGGTGACAGGACGAGGGGGAATGGGCTTAAGTTGAGCCAGGGGAGTTTTAGGTTAGATGTTAGGAAGAACTTCTTTACAGAAAGGGTTGTGAGGCATTGGAACAGGCTGCCCAGGGAAGTGGTGGAGTCACCATCCCTGGAAGTCTTCAAAAGACGCTTAGATGTAGAGCTTAGGGATATGGTTTAGTGGAGGGCTGTTAGCGTTAGGTTGGAGGTTGGACTCGATGACCTTGAGGTCTCTTCCAACCTAGAAAATTCTGTGATTCTGTGATTCTGTGATAAAAGAGGAAGAAAAACCTCTCATGTGGATTTTTACAATGGAGACATCTACATCTGAATTAGTCATTCTAGGCACTCTTTAAAAACAATTGAAAGTAATAAGTGATAAGTCTTTAAAAACACTGGAAAGTAATAAGGCTTCTTCTTATCCTAAAATATAACTTCAAGATTGGTTAATTAAATCTTAGACCAGAAGACACATTTCTTTCAGTTTTAAACTACAAAGGGTATCTAAAGTGACTACTAAAATTTGGACACTTACATTATATTATGGTAGGAGTTATTCAAGATGAATCCTATTACTCGAATACTCCTTTTCATTTATTTATTTATTTATTTATTTATTTATTTTTCCCCCAGAAAATTCTGCATTTTCTGTCATGAAGAGACAAACAGCATCTTGCAAATACTTGGCTATGTCAGCAGGTGATAGGATTTGCCACTTTATGCCTCAATCTGTGTACATTTTTTCGACCAGTGTTAGAATCCAATCCTTACAATGAGTATATGTTGTACTAAAGAAAGTAAAGAGATTTATTTTGAAAATTTAAAACTAAGATATTATTTAGGAATTAAAAAAACTGCTCTTCACTACTTTGGTTAAAAAAAAAAAAAAAGGAAAAATTGGGAAAACAATTTCAGAAAACACAAAAATTTTTTTACAAAAAAATTATCCTACTTGCAGAGGTAAAGAGAAATATATGACCTTATGCCTATAAAATATTTGGAATATAAAAAGAGAAAGAAGATGAATAGATCATTAGAGGAAATAATTATATGTTCAGGTGTGGTGGTTTTACTTAGGTGGGCAGCTGAGCTCCACCACAACTGCTCTCTCACTCCCCCTCTCCTCAACGAGGAAGGGGGAGAAAATACAACACAGAGAACTCGAGGTTTGAGATGAGAAAGGTTTAATTAAAGGGAAAGGGAATGAGGAGGAAAAACAGAAACAAAAGAAACAATCAGTCCATGCGGAAGCACAGAGAGAGAGAAAAAAGCTATTCTCTACTTCCCATCAGTGAGTGGTGTTCGGCCACGTCCTGGGAAGCAGGGCCTCAAACGCGTAGTGGTTGTTCAGGAGGAACAGCCCCCTCCCCCACGAGAGCCCCCCCCTTTTATTGCTGAGTGTGACATCAGGTGTTATGGAATATCCCTTTGGTTGGTTTAGGTCAGCTGCCCCGGCAATGTCCCCTCCCCATCACTTGCCCACCCCCAGCCTGCTGGCTCTTGGGGGCTTGGAAGGAGTCCTGATGCTGTGCCAGCACTACACAGCAATAGACACAACACTGGAGTGATATCAGTGCTGTTCCAGCTACGAGTGCAGAGTACAGCACTGTGTGGGCTGCTGCAGGGAAAAGGTGACTCCAGCTCAGACAGACCCAACACATCAGGAAAGTGTTCAATGGAAAAAAAAAGAAAAAAGAAAAAAGAAAAAAGAAAAAAGAAAAAAAAAAAGAAGTATCACTGTCCTTTTCAATTGGTTTGTATAAGTATGCAACAAGATTTTACTTTATTTACTAAATGAAAACACTGAGATGGAAAGTAATACTAAAATAAGAATATGAGAGAGGACATACTCTTTCATATGAACCTAATAACTATTAGTCATTGAAAAAAATATAATCAGAGTTATTTTGCAACTGCTGTTTTGGAAAGGCTACTTCACATGATTGAAGGGAAGACAGGAGAATTACTCCTGCATGCAAGGGCAAATATATGTGGTATTGTAGGCATTTGAATAAGGTATTATAATTCTAGTGAATGACTGTATGTCATATTTAATGCCTGTCAACTTAGTTAAATATCTGTATATATTTTTAAGCTGGTAGTTGTGCATCACATCTGGACTGTGTTGTGCATCACATCCATGAACCACCTATCTCTGTGAAAACTTGCTTTTCACATAACTCTTTCCAAATTCCCATAGCAGAGTATTATTAGCACAGAGGCCTGGATTTGCCTACTCATAAAACTAAAAAGGAGTAGCTCTCCTTTGCCTATATACAGGAGCTGACATAAATGATACATGAGGAAAGAGTCAAACTCATAAATAGTTAGATGTTTTTTTCCAGCTTAAAGGAGACAACTATGATTATGTAAATGAGAAGTTAAATGTTGGATGAGTATTAGGAAAAAAACAAACAAACAAACAAACAAAAAAACCCATCAACAATAACAACAAACAAGCAAACCTCACAATGAAATCTATTCCACTGTGGACCTGTTTTGTTAATAAAATGTCATCATCCTCTACAGGAACTGAGACAAATGTTCACCATGAGTTCATCTCTTCAGCTAATATTCGACTTTTACCACTAAAGATTGGTGCTCAGTTTGGACTGTATGAACTTCTAAACACCACTGAAGCTCAAATGCATTTCAAGTTATCATTAGAGCATATCAGGCTGCTTGATACACATTTTAGGAATCTCTAATAAAAGGCAAAGACCATTTAATACAGGTTATTAAAGTTAATCATGCACTTAAAACGCAATTCTTCTGTAGATGATACTAGTCTTGAAACTTTCCAATATATTTCTATGCAGTTGCTTCTAGAAAATATTGGACTTGGTACAAGCTAACATGAACACACAAGATGTCTGTGAGTAGACTGGAATTTTAAGATTTTTCTTTATTTTTCCAAGTACATCTCTTTTTAAAACAATCTATGATGCAAAAACTTCAGAAGAATGACTGAAAAATTCAAATGATTTGAACAAAATGCCATGTTGTTATGCTTCTATACAATGGACATAGAGGTTGGATAATATACCAGTTCATAATGAACTTACACAAAAACATCTTAATTTGTCTGAAAAAAAATCTCGTTGAGTTAAATATGGTGTAATTCTTGTCAATGCAAATAGAAATGTATTTCTACTATGACCCAAAGAAAAACTGAATCTATCTTTTGATTGAATATGTCATTGTAATTCTGTTCTGAAAAATAGGCACTACGTTGCTCTATACATTAAAGTGTTCTGTGGTTTAAGCAACTTATATAAGTCATTAAGCTCCAAACTAAGAGAGTGTCAAAATAAATTATTGGTGAAGGCTAGTTGTATAGCAAAGGGATTATAAATTATAAAATAGAAAATATCAATAATGCTGAAAATGCTAAATGCTAAATGCTAAAAATCATATTTTGCCTAATCTATTTATAATAATACAATGTCTTGCTATTAAATTACTTTTCAATCATTAAGATAATGATTACAGTGCCATATATGGAATCCTGAGTTCAGTGATTTTATTTTGTAGAGTGCAGATGCATATGGTTCAAAGATTTAACTGTAGCATTATTTTCCTATTATATGGAACTTAATAATGGTAAGAAACTATTGCTAAGAAAAAAAATAAAAAATAAAAAAAAAAAATAAAAAAAAGGAAAAGCGTGCTTTTTGCTGAGGATAGCTAGTGTGTGTTTTAAATCACATTTTCATGTTTTGGTCAGTGGTACAACAGCAACCTAAGAACATATAACTGATCACCAGCAACAAGACACAATAACACTGATGGTCTCCTCTCTTATTATTTCACTGTTGAGCTTCTGTACTCTAACTTCTTTGAAGTTAGTTAATTTCATTGTGGTGAATATGCCTGGTCCTCACTGAAACTCCAGACAGAGACTGTCATTTGTCAAAGCTTTCCAAGACTGAATAAATATGAACTAGTAGAAAGCCAAATTTTATCTCAGTGGAATTTAACATGGACCACTACCGCATGTTTTAGAAAGTCTCATCTGTAACTCTGAACATTATTCACATCTTTATCCAGTATCAACCCATAACTTTCCATTAGCTCTCTTAGAACTTCCCAGGACACTAAGCAGATGGAAGGAGGGAATAGAGTCTGACAATAAATAAATAAATAAATAAATAAATAAATAAATAAATGACAGCTTGTCTCAAGTGCCTCCCAGATAACCCAGATAACTGAAATTGTGCTCACAGATGAGTATTAATAGTCCATAACATGGAAGACAGTTCAGAAGACTTATATCATGTATTTCATTTACCATTAATGATAATAAATCAATCAAAAGTATTCATTAAATAAAGATAAATAGATCTGAAAATAGACTGGCTAGTACACTAGATCTGGGTACTCCTAAAGTAGTTTGTTACAAACTACATGCCTCTTTGCACTCCCAAAAGGATTGATTGAACATTTCAAATAGACCAGAAATATATTTCCTTCAGGAAATGAGATTACATTACAATATGAGATTCACTGGACCAGGTGACAATAGGATTTGCTGTAAGTGAACTAGTGCAGTACCATGGCTTACACCCTTGTCGGAATAGAATGATTGTGCCAATATTCTCTTCTTATAACAGATCCCAGCCTGAACCACATTTTGACTTCATTTGGGAGAGTAAAATGATGCCAAACCACACTATGAAGCAAGTTAACAGTTAAGCATTGAGGAAGACTGTGGCCCCTTGCATGGACTGTGCCAGACATGGCACAGTCAGTACCCCTTCGCTGACCCACTTGACCTTCCATCTGGACCATGTTGTCTCCCCTGCAGGAAAGGGGAACATTAAATAAACCTCTGACTAATTATGTTTCTATGTCTGAGCCCCTTGGAGTCTTTACATTGCTTCAAATTTTTCAAGGAAATCATATCATACCCCAAACTATGACAGGGACTCGTGATTACACAATCTCTCTCTCTCTTTTTTTTTTTTTTTTTTTTTTTTTTTTTTTTTTTTTTGATCCCTCTTCATTTATCTGGTTTTGAGGCTGAACAGTCTGCTGTTTCACATATGAAATGACTCTGCCACTTAGATCTCTCTTCATGATTGATTCCTGTAGATTTTTGTTTTACATTTGCTTATGCATCTATTTATTCTTGGTAACTCTATCCAAATAGCTTAGTATCGCAAGTGAACTTTGCCATCTTTGCCTCCACTCCCTTTTCCATCAACGTGCAGAGGAAATCAATCACTATTCTACTAAACAGAGATAATACTTATGTACTGTTCTCTGCAGTTCAATATTAAAGGATTTAGTTTGTGGCTTTCTGAATACTTAAGTAAAATACATACAGTGTTTTATCGGCAGTCTACTATAGAGTCAGACTAATTTTGAGAATTTAATTTGTTCAAATGTATGAATGTTTATCCCAGCAGGGCTGTCTGATTGAGGACTTCTAAATTGGGAGAAAATGACTAGATACAAACCTTCCAGTCTCATTAATTTATGGGCAATCAGACTGTGTGTACTGCTTCAAGGAAGGATGAACCTTGCAACTGATAAGAGTGAAGCAGAGTGTCCCAAACTGTGGGGGTTCAGAAAGCTGCAGAGCTCTGCAAACCCATCAAGGGGTGTAAAGGGGGAAAGGGAAGTAAGAGGAACAACATGGGGTGAGGTTGAAAAGGGTGCAAAAGGGACAGTTGCATGTAAAATGGGGTTGCTCAGTACATTTGTGTGGCTAAGCCCTGTACCTGATCACTGCAGTTGGTCTTATCTTCTTATATTTCCTCATTATATCTTTTCTTAACTCTCAGTGTATTCACACTTTCTATGGTGTGTATGTGTGCTGCAAGAACTATATGCCAGCTACTGGCAGGGGTGTCTGTGTGTGAGTGAAAGTTGGTGCCAGCTACTGGAATCAGGTTGAGGAGTAGAAAAACCTGGCCTGCAGTGGTAGCTACTGGAATAAGTATGGGGGTATCGGTGCCAGTCACTGGTGGGACATCTTTGTGTGTGTATAAGTGGAATTGGTGTCAACTACTGGAGTCAGGCCAAGGTGTAGGCCCATGGACTGTGATACCAGCTATTGGAATGAGTGGGGGTCAGTAGCTGGAGAGGCCATAGCTCTGGATCTGAAAGGGTGCTACAGACTGACCGTGGAGTGCCACCTACTGGGGGACCTGCACTTGTTAAGTGGGTGCCATCTACTGATGTCACACCTGGGCTGTAAGTCCCCTGGACTGTGGTGCCACCTACAGGAGTGAGGGGGTCCTAGCATCAGCTACTGGAGACCCCATTCACTGGCTAGAATGGGGTCTTCTTCCAGTCACTGGGACAAGAATGGTGTCTGTTCCCAAACCAGCTACTGCAGGGAGTGACTGGCATGAGTAAGGCAAATGCAGGGCTCCTCACCTGCGGCTGGAGCAGAGCTGCAGGTCACAGGCCTGGTGCCAGCTGCTGGGGACTGAGTATCTGTATCTTCCCCAACCTGGTGTGTGAGGGGTGTCTGTGTGTATTCACTTAGAAAACTTTAACCTGGACTAGCCAGAGAGGAGCAAAGGTCTCGAGTCTGAGCTGAAGCATTGGGTGGACAGGGAGACCATGCTGGTACGCCCAGGGGAATTGCAAATATGGTGTGCATGAGGGATGAGGGTGGGAGTACTCTTAGTTTGTAGCAAACTTCAAGCTCAACTAGCTTGTGAGCAGGGAAACCCTGGAGTAAGGGGTGCTGGATGGACAGAGGTGCCAGGTACTCGGAGGATCTGCAAATGTGTGTGCGCTTACGGAGAATGCTGTGTGCCCGCAACAGTTCCAGCTGGAGAAGAGTAAGGGGTTTCAGTGTCTGTTTAACATGAGTCCTTTGTGTAAAGCAGCCCTTAGCTGGGGAAGCCTGTGTGACTGTTTCTGTCCCTATCCTATCTTTGTTTGTGTGTGTCAGTGTGTCTCGGGTGTATGTGCTCATATTTGCTACTGCCTGGACCTGCAAAAGGGAAAGCATCAGCAGTGTCCCCCAGATTGGACAGAGACCCTTGGTTCCTGGATGCTGGATGGGGCCACAGCATTCAGACAGGAACAGTCCTGGGCCAGAATGTGTGCCACATTATTTTATTATTTATTTTACTTTATTTTATTTTATTTTATTTTATTTTATTTTATTTTATTTTATTTTATTTTATTTTATTTTATTTTATTTTATTTTATTTTATTTTATTATTTTATTTTATTTTATTTTATTTTATTTTATTTTATTTTATTTTACTTTGTATTGCAATAAGTCTAAGAAATATAAACAATAAATTAGTTTATTTTAGTTTATATGATACAGGTTAACTCCACTTTTATTTTTATTTTTATTTTTTTAATTAAGACTTCTTACCTAAAGCAAACTGGCCTATATAGGTTACAGTCTATAATCACCTGTAGCCTATAACCGTGCAGCATTGCTATAGAGTTTTTGAACCTTTCCAGTTACTACTGAAAATTATTTGAGTATGGGTAATACGAAAACCAAGCAAGATTTTCAGATTTTTTTTGATCTTGAACATATCCACTATATCTCATTCCTTGTTTTCTTAACATAAATTAATGTATGTCTATGTCAGACCTACAAACAGCATTTTGAGTTACAATATATAGCTATGAATTTATTTATTTATTTATTCTCATAATAAAGATGAAACTTAAATTCATTATTTAAACAAATTAACTCTGAATTACTAAAAAAAAACTATTAGAAAAAACTCTGAACTGTTAGAAAAATGTATGCTGAATAACTATTTGGAATACTGACAGTAAACTTACAACTGCAAAACCTGGATATAAATTAATAATCTAGGTTTGTTCTGAAAATGTTATTTCAAATATTAAAATGCAGAATGATGAAGGCATGTTAGCATACTTTATGATATATACAGTTGGATTATTATAATTGGAGTATTATAGCCTTGCACTGGCACAAGTATAGATATTTGTCGCCCATGTGTAACACAGAAAATGATAATCCACACATAATGAACAGTCACTAATGGTTTGGTGCTCTGGACAATTAGTTTCACTAATATGGTAGAACATAGTCAAGGTCATACTTAAAAACAGATTGATGAAGCAGCAATGTCAGTGAACGACACTCTTCTGTCTAAGCAGGAAAATTCATTAATATCTGGAGCAACCAGGTACTAGAGGCAGATAAGATTCACTAATTTCATTATCACAGCTTTGGAAGGGATTAGAAATGAAGGAGCATAAAATTATCCAATTATTTCGAACTGCCTACTTGTGGGTGAGTTGTAGGTTGAGAACATAATTAAATTAATAGCAAGTTCAATTATATTTATATTCATATAATAAAGAAAGATTTTGAAAAATAACCCTTTTCGACTTAAATTATTTTTTGTTGCTATGCACTGTAGATTTTTTTCAAAATCTCCCCTATTTATTTCAGAGATGCCTCCTGCTCATAGCTGGTATTTAAACATAAAATTTCCATGTTTCAAACAACTCACACTAATTATTGAATTTATATTTCATCTTTTTTTTCAGAGAACAGTACTGTCTAAATTAGATAGAAAACTTATTTTTCATGTTATTATATTTTTGTTTGTTTCAGTCTTTGTAAACATAAATTCAGGGGCAGAAAAAGTCTCAAGCCATCCCCTGGTACTCAGAGGATGTATTGCATCTGTATTACAGTGATGTATTGCAAATGTTTAGAATAATGGAGGTAAAGCTATGGCACTCCCAGGAAGAGTAAATATTACAAAAATTGGGACTTTATGATATAAACAATGCAATAAGGCACAAGAAGAAGCAAAACTACCTTAAAGCTTTGAGTGGAAATGTATAGATATATGTAATTTACTCACCAACTATTACAACTATATGTTAAGCTCAACCGTCATTTTCACTAATTCCTGCTTTCCAAGACGGTTGACTAATTATTTAAAATGAAGATAATGAACTAATAAATAGATCAAAATATTTGAACCAGAGATATATATCAGAGGAAAAAAAAAAAAAAAAAAAAAGATATAAAACATGCCATTTCTAGAAAAAATAATAAAAAACAATCTTTCTAATTACATCAGGTTTATAGGAGTAAAGAGAAAAAAGAAAAAGAAAAAAAAAAAAAACACACAAAAAACAACACAACAAAAACACCTTTCTGTAAGTACAAATGATGACACATCTCACTAAGTGAAGCCAACATTTCACTTCCCCTGCTATTGCTGTACCATTTTTACCTTTATTATCATACACCTCTTATTTCCCTGTTCCTTCCTGTCTTCACCTGAATAGCTGCAGAACCTTGGCTCACAAGAACAGGTCCATGATTTATTCATCATTTATACAATTTATACTTTCACATTAATTGCTGGCTTTACGGTGATATTCTCTATTAAATCTGTTATGAGCAAAAGGGAAAACATGCTAAATATATGCAGACTAAGAATGTATTTAGTGTAACTAAAGTCTTAGCAATCTAATCAGAATATATCAGTTATTGGTTCAGTTAAAGTGATGCTAATACTCCTCAAAAATATCTACTTGTTATCAGAGGAACAACTCTTCAACTATTGTCGAAGTGTTGAATTTATTACATATACACATCCTAGAGTCTCACTGGAGCCTGAGGCTGACAATGCCAGACTTCGTCAAGGGGTCTAGGAAGAGAATGGATCATGTCAAATCATCAACATCAAGAGGTCTTTGCTTGGAGGAATATAATGCTTGTTTGATTGCTGCTTCATCATCCTTCACGTTATTTTTACACTTTAAAAAAATAAAAAAATAAAAAATCTGCTTTTCTTCTAGTTGGTTTCTAACTATCCATTCTTTTTTGTTCCTTGATAGCTGTAAAGGTCTTACTTCTTCACTCTGGGACAATTGTATTATGCTTTATTCTAGAGTCATAGACAGTTCATTCTACAGAGAATAATTACTTGTTATCTATTAACAGTAGACTTCATATCACACAATTGTACAAAGTTGAACAAAATGCAAAACAGATCAGTTACAAAACAGATACAAAGCAGTTACCTGACCACTAGGCAATTGGTATCATAGCTGAAAAAAAGGTAAAACCAGCTCAGGCCTACACACATCCAGGGGAATTCTAAGACTTAGTACTGTCAGGCCAGTAAAAATCTTGTGTCTTTTAACTAGCATAATCATACTTCCAGAGATACATGTCCGGTTATGCTTCCCTTATTTATTTGAACACTCTCCTCCAGTAAAGTAAAGGATGGAAACTGAACAGTGCCAGAATTTCTGATCATACAAAATAAGATCAAATTTACCAGCAAGTTTGGAACAGGAGAATAACTGATGTTAAATCTAAGTCTTATTCTTGATTTGACATAATTATTAGTAATAGTTACTTCTGAGCAAACATAGTAAAAGCAACAGGAATGTAAAGAGAAATATATATGAACAAAACTCCAGGCTTATGTATGCTGTCACTACTAGTGACATGTCAGTCTTAAAAAAAAAAAAAAAAAAAAAAAAAAGATAGCTTTTATTGTTCTGTGTACTAGCTTGGTAAGGGAAAACCTCAGCTTCATGATAGCTTCCTCTTAATGAAAGGTTTTTCATTAGCTGGATCTTCTGCCTTGTGTGTCCTTCCTGATGTTTGCATTCTCTATGATGAGGATGGCTGAAACAGATTTTCCTGACACTACTGCATCAACACCGTGACCCAGGCTTTGTGCTTTTTCTAACAGAGGCAGAAAGGACCTTTCACATTGCATTAAGGAAACTGTCTGTCTATAAATGTATCACTTCTGCTTTTGGGATGTTAGCAATATAACTTGAGCTGTATTCATCTGGGGTATGAAAACAATATTTCAGATTGTAACAGTCATTTTTCAAATTTAAATGCTATGTCACTTTCCCCTGGGTTTGGATCAGTAATGGTTTACAAGTTTCTTCAAAGAAAGTTCTTCAACAGATAGAAATACAATGTATGCGTTACTGAAAAAAAAATAAAAATAACCTTGCAAACCTCCTGTAATTTGCTTACAACATTGTTATAGTAATTCGTCCTGCTAAGGTACAGGTACAGAAGCTAACTGAAAGGTCATTGTGGCCAAAGTAAATTTTCAGTATAAATAGTTAATGCAAACAGTTGGGAGGCTGAAAATTTAAAAACAAACAAACAAAAAATAGCCAGCACCACCCCTCACCCAAAACAAACAAACAAACTAACAAACAAACAAAAAGTTAAGTTTTCTACAAATAATAAATAGCTGAGGCAGGGAGACAATTTCCTGACTCTAAAAAACTTGCAGTTGGAGTCTTGCATTTCTGAAACTCTTCTAATTTTTACCATATTTGAATCTGGCACATAAAAACTGTTTAATTAAGTTTTATCTGAGAATTCAGTTCTCAGTTTTGAATAATACTTTCATAAGACATATGGCATCATGATTCATTTAATCCTTCTTATAAATGAATCCTTAAATTTCATAATAACCAAACAAGCAAAAAACTTCCCCATTAAAAATTAAATTTTAAAATTTAATTCTTCAGATATTTTGTTGTTAGATTTCTCTCTCCACAAAATATGAGAACTCTTCTCTTCAAATGTGAAAAGCTCTTCTTTATCTATTAGGTTAGATCTGCTTTCAACATTCATTCTCTCTCTCTCTCTTTTTTTTTTTTTTTTAATAAAATTATTCCATATGTTTTATCTACCATACTGATATGGCAACTTTTCATATGAAATTTTAAGGAAAAAATTTTCAACAATCCTTGTCCAGTGTGTTGCAGTTCATTCAGTTAAGTCCACTTAGTGACATACCTGTATGTCATATATGCATGTAAATAAGGAAATTATGTACTGAAAGTTCAAGGTCATTTAACCATTCATTTTTATTTATTTATTTTTAAGAAAAATATGTCTAGAGAGCCCTTACTTTTATGAAAATCATAGGAAATATGATCAGAATTACAAGCCTAAATAAGGAAAGAATTTTTATTTTTAAATAAAAATGCACAGAAGATAATACAAATGAAAATTAATTCCATCTTCAAATTACTATAGATTATCCTTATACTAATATATCAGTAAATACGTGTATTCTATACATGAAACGTTTCAGGTACACCAAGCCATAAATACAGTTGGAGGAAAAACTAAGCTGATGTTAAACAGTTCACTCAAATACATTTAAAGAAGTTTAAAGAAAGAAAGAAAATACTTCCTAACATTTTCTATGTATGTGCCTTCATGCATTTACAGTTCATACTTTGCAACTCTTCTTTTCTTGATTCCTCATGGGAGAGAAGCTGTATTATTTCTTCTTGGACACTGTCGCAAACTGGGGATGAGAACATCGCAGGGGCATTAGCTGAAAGAGACAGAAGTAAACATTTGTGTATGAGAAAGTGTAATAACATGCGAAACGTCGAATAAATTGAGTGGCAAAATTTCTAGGCTAGCCTCTTGTCTGGTACTTCTTACAGGTTAGCAGCCTGGATTGTGCTAGTGCACCTTTCCTAACTTTTCAGAGATGCAGCATACATACCAGCTTTGTCTTGTCAGTTGAGAATCAGAATAATTCAATCTGAAGCTTGGAAGTTAGTGGAAAACATGGTAAATCAGGGAAAAATAAAGAAAATATAGGGAATAGAGGAAACTCTGAATAAAATATTACCCAAAAGGGAAAGAAAAAAAAAAAAAAAAAAGTAACAAAAATAAATAATAGTGAATATATATATATTTAAATAAAGGAAACTTATTTACAGTTTTTATATCATCATTTTCTGAAATTTCTTCTTCCACTTTCACATGAAGTTTGGAATGAGTAATACTGTGTGAAAAAATACACTTTTCATCTGTTTCTCTTTTCTGTCCTCAAAACAACATGCTTGCAAAACAGTTTTTATGGTCATCTTCATTTATATTAATGAAAACATGCTAATTTTCAATAATGATAACTAGATGCAGGCAGAGTATAGGAATCCTATCTGTTAGGGAAGAGTGTCTTCAGTTGCAATAGATAGACAGACAGACAGACAGACTAGGAATATGGAATAGTCTTAGGAATATGGAATAGTCTTTTACAAATATTAAATGTGATCCCTTTCCAAGATAAAGTTGCTAAATCCACTGAACAGGAATTCTGAGGAAACCCTATGTACCTATCCCTCCCAAAGATTAACAATTTAGTTCATTGTACCAGTAACTGCATGGTGACTTGTAGATCACACTGGAGTGCTACAGATCAGTCTTCTTTCCTGTCATAACTTAACACAGTTAACTCAGCACTTTTTTCATTATCAACATCATGGAGTGCTTCACAGTCCCACAGCCAGATGGTATGGATAAGTTCATCGTATAATGTGCATTTTTAGTGCAGATTATCCTCTGTTGTGATATTAACTTTGTGCTATCACAAAGAAAACAGCTATTTGTTTTTCTACAAACTCATGAGTGCAAAATAGGCATATACTGCCTATTCCAAGAGAGTTATGAACTGGGATGAAAGAGGAAGCAAAGCCATGTTGTCAATATAAACTTGCAAATGGGAAGTTTCATCTATGCCTGATTACAGCACAGTCTTTGTTAAAGATGCAGTGTTTTAGTTATAAAAACTCCACAGGCTAGATTGTCAGCAATGTTCTTTAAAATCACTATTGGTGTGTATATGAAAACATGCTTTTTTAGACTTGCAAGTAATCTTCCTGGGAATTCAAAGAATCATTTATATTGCACTTATTTAATCTTCTAGATTTATTATTTTTCAACTGGATCAATATGTGACTAACTATACTTACATTGGTTTTACTTAAGAATTAAATGAATTGTCAAATATTTCAAAGTAACATGTCAGTAACAGTGAGGTACTCGAAGTGCTAGAATGATCAGAATAGTTGTTGTTGTTATTGTTGTTTTTCCTCCAACTTACAAAATAACACTTTCCTTTTAAAATGTCCTATTCCATTCCCTGGGGCCATGTGGGGAAAGGTTCTAGGCTATCAAGCAAACTCTATTGAATTACTATAGCACATGAATCAGCTTCATGTACAAAATAAGGTAAGAACAGGTCTTTCAAAAATAAGAGAAGAGAAACAGAATAGCACTTTTATGAAGTCAAGAATGTCTGGATCACAATCCTAATAGCACTATCCACAGAGTTGTTTTTGTGGTGGGTAATTGAGATGATTAATTTATAATTTATTTGCTTGTAATACTGTCATCTCTACCTATAGCTCTACATTCCTAGATTTCCTTGTGCCAGCATGAATGTTCATCAGAGGAGTTGTCAAGGGCATGTGGCTAATAATTCCTTCATTTTTTCTATTATATTTTCCAAACTGTGGTACTTAGTTCCATACTTACTGTTTAGTTCTTCTTTGCAAAAATACTGCCAGGAATAATGGTTATTTGCTGTAAATATGATGTTTCACTAATTTTATGTAACTTAGTCTCATTTTTCATGGTAATACAAAAGATTGTGTTTCTGATTGTAATTTTGATATGGGTAGAGTTCGTTTTGAGGCAGGCATGTATAGAGGACGTGCTGTTCTTTTACACGAGACAAACTTTACATGATATTTTTGAATGAGTTCAGATCCTTTACTGACAAGGAAACCACCAAAATATTTTGTATAATTTAATCTTCTTGAAGTAAAATGAATACATATGATTTCAGTTTTTTTCAATGCTTATTATTTAAGTGAAAATCATCTTTTAATATATTATTATTTATTATCCTTAGAATATTTGGATACATTTTTTATCTTCGTCTGTATACTGACATACCAACGTACTTACATGTAGAAAGGAATGTATCTGTATCCGAGGGTATTTATGTTATATAGCTGCCCAGTTTGTTTTTGGGTTGTGGTTCCCTGTGGTTTCTTACATTTTGAAATAAACACAAGCAAACAAAAGCAAGAAACCTGTGCTCTTTTCTAACCTCTCTTTTGGAATCAATTAACATATTTCCTTTGAAATAATACTTGCATGCAGGTTTGGGCATAGAGTAATTCATGGATTGTTCAAAATTCAATTTGGGTATCACTGCACCAGTTTATCACTGCACCTATATAATTCTCCAATGCTCTCTGAAATCTTCTCAAGACCCCTCTAAAAATTCTCTCAGATCAGAGGTTTCCAGAAAATATTCATTATCATCTCTCCAGCTGTTTAAGTTCATTTTGTAAGACAACTTCAAGTTCGTTTTGTAAGACAACCTTTTGTAAGACAAGTGTTTTCAAACAGATCTGTTATTGAGTCATTCTTCTGAAACTTGTTCTTTCTTTAGAACTATAGAACAGTTTGGGTTGGAAGGGACCTTAAAGATGATCCAGTTCCAACCCTCCTGCCATGGGAAGGGATGCCACCCACTAGATAATGTTGGCTAGGGCCTTGTCCACCCTAGGGCCTTGTCCAACCTGGTCTGGAACACCTCCAGGAATGGGGCATCCACAGCAACCTGTTCCAGTGCCTCACCACCCTCTGACTGAAGAGTTTCCTCCTAACCTGTAATCTAGACCTCCTCTCTTTCAGTTTAAAGTCATTCTCCTGTCATTGTCTGCCCAAGCAAAAAGTTACTCTCCAT
This sequence comes from Aythya ferina, assembly GCF_964211825.1. Lineage (NCBI taxonomy): Eukaryota > Metazoa > Chordata > Aves > Anseriformes > Anatidae > Aythya > Aythya ferina. Next base: position 46,749,211 of record NC_140296.1, read on the forward strand.
CTTTTTTTATAAGTCCCCTTTAAGCTTTGAAAAGCTGTAATAAGGTCACTTCTGAGCTTTCTCTTTTTCAGGCTGAACATCCTCAGCTCTCTCAGCCTTTCTTCATAGGAGACTAGGATTTATGTCTACTTATCTTTTATGTCTGCTTAAGACACACATGATTTTCTTGGGACCCACTGCTTGGGCCCATTGCTTGAGTTCTTATGGCATGCCTACAACTAGGATTTTTCTCTGACTTGTGTTCTAATTTTATGTTAAAATTGTCAAGTCCCGGAAAGATCTTTGCTTTGAGAATGAACACTAAACACTACACTGACTGGTTAGGAAATAGATTTTTGTATTTCATATAGTAGACCAACACAACAGAAGAAAAACTAAGCAGTAGTCAGGACAAATGAAAGCCCTGCCATGTTTTGCAGGATGTATCTGGTCAAACACCACTAAGGAGATGAATGAACTATTTGCTCAGATGCAAATCATGTAAGACAGTTGTTTGTTTGTTTGTTTGTTTGTTTTCTTTTCCCAGTTTTGGATCGATAGTATTGAGAAAATGCAAATTGAACTGCTATTTGGGAATTCTTGCTGTGAAGAAGGAAACATTCACTTATATTACTAATGCTAGTTAAGCATTGGACAAACAAAGCCATTTGAATTACCAGAATTTGGATTTCCTTAAGGCCTGTTGGAGAAAAGATTTTAAATATCACAGGTCTTCCTTCAGGCACATTCAGCTTATAATTTGCTCGTTAAAGAAGAAACACAAATGCATAAATTCAAAATATCTGTGGGCAAAGCAGTTTTACTGCTCTTTAGGGATAAATAAAGAAGCTAAGAATGTCATGTGACTGTGTTCAGAGACCATAGCCTAACTATGTAGAGTCTGTCTCAGGTATTGTGTGTATTTCCTTGTTGACTGTCAGACTGATTCCTTTAGTACTTCCTAGTTGTCTCACTGACTTTGGATTTTATATGACTTCTGATCTCTTCCATAGACAAGGCAACATGATCAGTCCTTTTTTGTTCTCCTTCTACACACGTATGATTAAAATAGAATGACATGTCATTGGCAAGAAATGACTAGTTATAGCAATGTATAAGGAAATAACCACTTATATAATAGGGAAGAAAAAGAAGAAACAAATGCAATAAAAGGGAAGATAAAACACTTTTTTTTTTTTTTTTCCTAACCAAATAGAAATGCATTGAAAAATCCAGATGTGGAATTTATTCATATAGCTTCTAGGGAAATCGTTTTATTTAGTTATGTACTCTCTTAGCCTTGATACTCAAAGTACAACATTATGTAACCAATAAAAATGAAGACAAACATGACAACAGACAGTGATTTTAGTTTGGAATTCTGAGTAAATAATAACAAAGAGAAATGCAGAAGTGCAGCAAGTAATAAAGTTATTTGAACTGCAAGGGTACTGGAGAAGAGATTCCTACACCATAGCATAAATGTAGTGCATAAAGGGAGCAGTTCTACAAAATACTGTTAGGCCCTCTTCACAGAAATGGTACTCAGGAAAATGAATGATCCTTTTATTAAAACTGAAAAAAAGCATTGCTTGATTTTTTTGAAATGAAAGATGAGGTAGCCTAAAAGCGTGTCCTAAAATGCTGGATTTTTTCAAAATAAACTAATAATGAGAAGCCATTAAGTATTAAAACAACTTTTATTAAAACAACATGTATTAAAACAACTTTTGCAAAAATTGTACTATTTTGTTTAAATAGTACAATAGTTTAGTTTAAACCAGAATCCATGTTACAAATCCGGTTGTCTGTCTTAACTCCATTGACTTCACTGAAGAATATTGTATTGAACTAACTGAGGATGTAATCTGATGTTAGTGTGAAAAGAAAAAACAAACAAACAAACAAAAGGGGAGGCAAAACAAAACACCTTCCTGCTGCCTTTTTTTAATTGTTGTTGTTGTTCTTGTCATTACCAAAATGTAACAGATGAATGCAGCAATAAATGAAAAGCACACAAATGCATTCTGATTACTTATTACTCTACTTTTATTGTGCAATTGTGAATTATGTGTGTTTTTTTGTTTTTGTTTTGTTTTTGTTTGGTTTTGGCATCCTAATTATAGAGGACACAACAGATGGTGAAAGCTTACTCTGTATTAAAATAACTTCAGCTGCCTACTGACTATACACTTTAAGCAACAGATATTTCATAATAACAGAGTTAATTGTTCAGCCAAACACTTAGCACATTCTATGGAAATTCATAGAATCATAGAATCACAGAATGGTTTTGGGTTGGAAGGACCTTAAAGATCATCTAGTTCCAATGCCCCTACCATGGGCAAGGACACTTTCCCCTACATCAGGTTGCCCAAAACCCCATCCAACCTGGTCTTGAACACTTCCAAAGATGGGGCATTCATAGCTCCTCTGTGCCTCATCACCCTCAATTTTTATAAAAATAATCATTGTGAACTATGTGGCTTCTACATTATTTTTTTTTCTTCTAATTTAATTTAATCTCATCATTTAATTTAATCTGTTATCCACTGCATAGATAAGTGTTAGATTGCTAAATTCAAACAAAGAGGACAGTAGTTTAGTTTCTTGGGTATGTGTGAAAAGGTGAAACAGATTGTAAGGTAAAACTCCCAATTCTAACCAATTCTAAACCATTTTAGAAGTGGAAGCTTCAATGAGGTTTCACCTCTGTTGTCCACATACACTTCATCCAACAAAAAGGTCACCTTACATTCTTGACAGCAATTGGGTTTTGCAGTAGACAAAGAAAGGTATATCTCCTAACCAGAGTTTCCTGTAAGGTCTCCTATGAAGACAATGTTTAATATTTCCTTTTTCCTAAGATGTAAGAGTGATATGTGGAAAGCAGAACACCAGAAAATAGTGATAAAACAAGGATACCAGGCTATCATTTTAGTTTTCTGTGGAACTCAGAAGCATTGGCCTGCTTCCCCTGAATATTTTAGATGGCCATTTCACAATTCTATATGTTCTCAGGCTAGAAGAGCCCATTAGGTTCATCTAATGTAGCTTCTTCAAAGCAAAGATTTGGACTATCCAAACTAATCTGTAGGGAACAGTTTATTATTCTATGCAGTGCCGCACACTATTGTAATAATGTGCATTCACTCATACAGAAATTATGGTTTTATGCAAAAATTAGTGGATGACATTTTTCCTGCTATGTTATGTGGATAGACTGAATAGCTTAGATGTCAGGTTAGTAACTGTTCTTTCTGATTTGAAAATTGGTAAATAAACCTACAAAACAAAAAGGTTGGGGAAAAAAAAAAAAAAAAAAAAGTAAACAAAGCCAACCAGCCAAACAAACAAAAAACTACTACCACTTAAAAAACTATAAGGTGGTCTACTGTGATGCTAAATAGAAACTGTCCTGTATAATGGTATCAGAGATAGGATACAGGGCTGTTGTCTAATTCCCAGGTCTCAGTGAACCCATTAGCTATGTTACAACAGTTTACTAGGGAATATCTGAAATTGAATTGCTAACATAGTATAATATGTTTCTTTTGGAAGAAAATCTTTATATACGGAGTAGAAGGAGCTGTAGTTTATTCTGATATCCCATTCCACCTGACAGCAAAATATACCACCTACCCCAACATTATGGGACTTGATTTTTAACCACTTTGACCAAACTTCACAACTATTTTTCTAATATCTCCATGTCCTTATCCTGCTAGAATTTAGCAACACATTACTTATTTAATACATGAAAAAAAATTACAGTAATTCACCACAAGGATTTCTTTCCTCTACTTTTTCACATACGTCATGAATATCAAACAAACAAATAAGCCAAACGTGTCTTTAATCTCTATATTCAAGAATTCATCTTTTTAATGGGAGACAGGACTATGTCTCCTGTTTAAAGAACCACACCTTTTAGGAGTGATCTCATCAGGATAAAAGCTATATAAAATGTCGTTATCCATAAAATGCAGATAAATGATATAAGCTGGTGTAAAATGGAAGTAGACAAACACTGTTCCTTTAATATAATGACCACCCTCTTAAATTTATATTCAATATCTCTGTTGCATCTGGAATTGTTTACTATTTTATTCTGTATAACAAAATGAATCTAATAAGTATGTGACCTTAAATTATATAAAAACGCAAAAAATAGTTATGGGAAAGAATGATTTTTAAATTTCAGCTTTGTAACAAATTGTAAGTAACACTAACTATATGTGATGCTTGTATTAGTAGTATTTTAGTTATACATAGCTGCATGGCACTGCTGCTTGGTAAAATGTAGACTAGAATACCAAAGAAGATCAGAGTAAGAGCATTTGTAGCTCACTTTGTCAGATATTGATACAGTGATACAAACAGTAATTCAGTAAATATATCAGGTGATATATATGCCTGATATATATATATATACCTGTTGCATATGACCCTGAAATGGAGATTGTAAGGAAGAAAATAAAAGCGTGGGTGTGGTTGTATTTTTCAGTCTTGAGAGGTTCTGAGAGAAAATAAATAAATAAATACATAAATAAAAATTGTAAAAACACTTCCAAATTTTTCAGTGTGACAATAAATAAAAAAGTTGTTAATATGGATATGATCTGGATTAATTCAGAAAATACCTGTCTTATAAGACATAATTTGAATGTAGGCTTTTGTTATTATAATGGTTTATATTTGGTATGTGGTGAAACATGCAGCTCCATGGCCCCAGCAGGGGCTGAAACCCTCTGCTTTACCATGAAAAAATATAAGCAGAAAATTAGTAGCTAAAAAAAGAAGTAGATGATGACACTCAATCAGTAGAGATCAAGCTCTCAAGCCAATAAACCAGTCATGCTTCTTTATATTAAGCAGGCAGAAGTTATTGAAGTGTTTTCTGCATGCTGAGCATATACTGGAGCTTTTGGAAAGCTTGTACTGATTTTGCTAACTGACAAATAACGTTTTTCAAACATACTGCTGAGGGCAATATTCCATTTTTTTTTTTTTTTTCTGGGGAAAATGAGGTTGCAAATGCAAATTCAGAACAACAACATTCATATACCAGCATTTATCACTCAGCAGTTAGAATTGATTCAAATATGCTAATATGTGCTAACATTTCCCTACAGAGTTGTAGTAAAATGCTTTTACAAATTACTTTTTTTTGTTTGTTTGTTTTTCTTCCTGCTTTTTCACATTGGAGCTACATACTGTTTTTTCCTACTATACTTGCTTGTTTTCCTCATATCCAGGAAATGTTATTGCTCTGATTCTCTGCAAGTACAAAAAGTGTAGCAATGTTGAACTCAGTGAAGAGCTGGCAAAAAGCAGCACTACTGAATATGCAAACCTACTGAGATCTGGTCTTGTACCAACAGATTCATTGTTCTTACTTTTACCTCATTAGCACCTAGTGATGTGAAGCAAGACTGATGTTGTGTGAGCAGTTAGCTGCAGGTGTGTACATCCAATATGGAAATAGTTTGTGACAGCAGTTCCCCAGTGAAATAGGATTCCTGTTTTTATAAGTCTGATCATGAGCTAGAGAAATTAAATTACAGAAATAGGGTCTGTAGCTGAAAGGAGCATATGAGTCTATGTATGAAAATTCAGAGTGCAGTACAAATGACAAAATCTGAATATCACTGATATGCAGGGAAGACTATGCCAGCTCAATGAAAAGTGCAGGATGCTGTTCTACTGCTGCTAGGGAAACCCCTGAAAGCTGACCAAACATATACTTACTCATCCTATCTGCAGAAGGGTAGTTGTAGAGATCATGCAGTATCTGCTTTAAATATTGGAAAAGTTAAACCGACATGCATACACTAGGGTGATTATTTGAAGCAATGGTCTATATTCAGACAGGGCTGCTACTCTGTGTAGCGTTGGCTATTTAGTCACGGTCTATATAGAGAGTTACCAGTTTCTTAAATGACTAAGCACAGGCCCTCCTTACAAGCATGTAACTATCCCACCCTAAACAGGCAAATGTTCTCTAATGTAAAAATGAGCAGACACCGTATGCTCTTGAGACTGACATAAACTAATACATAACAGCTGTACCTTGTAGAAAACAGTCAGTGATTATCAGAAAGGCATGCTCCTGACACATACTATTACAATAGAAGGAAAAGAATCTAGCCAGAATAAAGATGTGCTTTTTTGGAAGACAGCTGAGTATCGATCCTAAATTAATTTTTGACATGCTGGTTAATAAGTCAAATTTTCTCAAAATTCACAAAATTTGGGCACCATAACCTTATCAAAATACATCTGACATTCCTATTTACTTCCATTAATTGCAGTATTCACACAGGGTCAGATTCAGGTTCCCTTGATACCACTGAAAAAACAAACAAACAAACAAAAAACAACAAACCACCAACTATCAATTTTAACAGAAGCAAGGCAGTTTCATAGATTTTTCATGCTAAGTGAAATTAGAAAAACATAAAAAGCTCACAGAACAGAATGTTATAAATCTCAATGGAAAATCAGTGGAATACTGGTTTCAGAGTTGTGAGCATTTTTATGCTAGAGGTGAACTACATTAGCATAGACGTGAGATCTTACTTGCCATCAGATTCACACGACAACAAGCCATTGATTAGTTAGGAAGATGTCATAATCTATACCAAATCAAATATCACTGTTTGGATATATAATTTTAATAAAACATACAGCTTTCTTATATCTCTAGAAAAATAGCATAAAAATATTATTTTTAAAAGCAAGAAGAGTAGTTTTAAAACAAAAACAGTAACAAAAAAAGAAAATAAATAAGTCTATTTTTTCTTGCTAAAATACATTTTTGTCATGTTGGTTGATCTGTTATGCATTTGAGTTGATAGACATAAGTGGATTTGTTTCTATAAATTTCTATTTCAATACTTTGTCATCCCACAGCATCTGAGCTATTATATTACAATGTAAACTCAGTACTCTTTGAAGTGACTTTCTAAGTACCTATTATCTTGGGATGGACTATATTTACAGGTTGCAAGATGTTGCTGTGGTATCCTCACACACAAATTATTGATACTGAATTATTATTCTATTCATGTTGTTCAATTTAAGGCAAGATTATCATACTTTTCAGTTTTTATGTCATTTTCATTGCCTGGCCTGCAAAACAAGAGAAAGTCAAGGATGAAGCACTCTCTCTGAATTAGCTTTTTATTTTATAGCTACCATTCTTGCTCATCTAGTATATAATTAATGAAAAATAAAACTGTAAAAAACTGTAATATTTTATGGTTTTAATTTTCTTTTATTTTGTCTAGGGTACACCAGTCCTATTTGTCTCTTTCTTGTAGTCCATCATTCTGAATGATTAGCCAGTGCACAATACTGCCAACTTTACTACATAATATTTTATATTACTCTCTAACAAACCTGCTGTAATCATTTATAACTCAACTCATAGCATCTGGACAGAGTCCCATGTCCTATATTTTGTCCTTATATCTCTGTTATTGTGTATTGTTTGCTATGTCTCACATAAATGAGATGATTCTGATCCCCTAAATTAAGATTTTTTCTTCACAACTATTCTTCAACAAAATACATTTAGTTTGCTGCTATTTAGTGAATTCCTCCTCCTCCCCCTCCTCCCTCAATAATTCTAATCTACTCATTTTTTCTCCTTCATGAACAGTTCGTTATCACCATCTGTTTATGGCCCGTAGAATCCTCAATTTCTCTAAGCCTTTCTGTCACTAATCTTCCTCTAATCCTGCCTGTCACTTCCTTTCTTCCATACCTCCTGTTTAGCTTTCTATGACCTGTCTTAATTCAGTTTACTACTGCAGCAGAATACAGCAGAAAAAAAAAAAAAAAAAAAAAAAAAAGTTTACATACTGATTAGTTCAGCAAATTTTGTTGTTAAGAGATTCATTAATCTCTCCACTGCCTTTTTTTTTTTTTTTTTTTTTTTTTCTCATGTCTCCGCCACAATCTCACAGATTTTGGAATATACTTAAACAGTCACTATGCTTGTCTTGTCATTATTGCTATATTGAGCATTTTATTACCCAGTTTAAGTAAGGGATATATGTTGGGATATATGTTAAACTTATTTCAGCAAATACCCTCAGCATTATCCCTATAAAACAGACATTAAGTAGCCTCTCCTTTCAGTTGTTTGACTTGTTAGCCATTTTCATTTCCTTGTAAGTTTTAGTATTAGAAGCTCTGGAAGCCGGATATAATAGGGAAGAAACATAGTAAAGAATCATTTGTGGAAACAGCATTGTTATTTAGGATTTAAATCATAATTGTACTATTGTACTGTTCATTCTTTTCTGTGAAGCATAAGCTTCAAATCTCTCTCTTCAAATACTTTTGCAATTCCTTTATGTGACACACCACTTATCTTATTTATGTGAGAAACTGTCCTACCATATAATTTCTGTACAAGCAGATCTTTGAGTATTTCTTCACATCTTTTTCACCACCACCCTTTCCTCTTCTGCATTTGCAACTTTTTCCCCTGCATTCAATTCTTCTTTTCAGCATTGAACAACAGAAATGTTCTCTTCATTAGAAACTGTTCTCTTACCTTAGCATTTCCCTCAAATCCTACTTACACAAGAATCTTTAGTTTCTACATGATAATTTCTTTCTACTTCTGATAAAGAATGGGTGTTATATATATAAAGTTACATATGGAGCACCACCTTTGTCTTCTTTCAATAGAATATCTATATATCTCTATAGATATATCTGTATACTAAAATACTACAACGATAATAAATACTACTATATAATATATATAAATAATATATATAATATACACATTATATTATATATAACATACATAATACTACTATACAATACATATATCACTATATTACTATATTAATATATACGACTAATAAATAGAATAATAATAAATACTACTATAATAATAAAATAAATACTACGATACTACTAATACTATTAATAATTAGAAAAAGACTATTTACTAAGAGGCTGGTTGGGCACTGGAACAGGCTCCCCAGGAAAGTGGTCACAGCACCAAGTCTCCAAGAGTTTAAGAAGTATTTCAACAATGCTCTCAGACATATGGTTTAATAAATCAGGTAGTACTGTGTGGAGTCAGCTGGATTTGCTAATCCCTGTGGATCTCTTCCAACTTGGGATATTTTACTATTCTGTGATTCTATACGCACATATATATGCATATCATAAGGGAATTAGAGATTACTGTGATGGGAATGTCTGACTTCCAAGACTAACAAGTCACATCAGTTATAAATTTTAAAACAATTAAATAAATTTTAAAACAAAATTTTAATTTTAAATAAATTATAAATATTTAAAATATAATTTTAAATAAATTTTAAAACAAAACTAATATTGGACAACAGCACACTTTGTGCTAATGATAATTTCTTACATGTTGAGACTACTACTACACGTATGTGTACAAAACTGCTTGTCCTTAGCACTCATACCTTGTATTAGCTGTGAGCATACAATGCCATGGATCTGATGCCATAGAGTTAGCCATTATGGCTAGAGTCCTTGGTGGTCCACAGTCACTGAAGAAAGGGTGCTCAGGCCAGAGGGCTCTTTCACGAGACAAGTCTGATCTGAAGCATCTTTTTTTTCCTTCAGTTTGTCGTGTGGTATTTTATGCTACTTGTACCTTTCCTGAAAGGGGGATGCCATCTACTTCCATGATGCATACCTTTTTTTTTCCTTTTCCGTTCATCCTTCTTGTGTTTTAGGCTCACCTAACTGTGGTCCTTCATGTTTATCTTGTTATTTGTTCTTCATCTTACAAATTCTGTTACTCAGGTTGTTATTTACATATTTTCCCATGGCTCCTAAGTACTTCAACACAAGTATTTGTTTGTTACTTTGGTGGTCAGAGTGCGCACATACTGCACTGAGTCTGGCTGGGATGAAGCTAGGACTTTTCCTGCAGCAGCCCATATACTGGATGCTGTTGGGATTTTCCCTGCAGCATATGTTGTGCTCTGCTCTTGTAGCTAGAACAGCGTTGGTATCACACCAATTGCTGAGCAGTGTTGGCACAGCATCAAGACTCCCTCCAAAACCCACAAAGCCTGGCTGACAGTTGGCAAGAACTGTGGAGGGCACATCAGGAGTACAGCTGAGCTAAACCAACCAAAGGGATATTCCATACCATATGCTATCACACTCAGCAATAAAAAGTGAGAAAGGGGAAGGAGAAGGGGACTCTTGTTATGAAGCTGTCAGTCCACTCAAATAACTGCTACGTGTATTGAGGCTCTGCTTTCCAGGATGTGGTTGAACATCGCTTGTTGATAGGAAATAGAGAATAATTTTATTTTTCTTCCCTATGTACTTCCAAGCAGACTTTTTCTCCCCTCCTTCTATTCCCTTTGATTTAATTACGCTTATCACAACCCATGAGCCTTTTTTTTTTTTTCCCCATTGTCGTGGTTTCAGTTAGGACAGAGTTAATTTTCTTCCTAGTAGCTGGTAGAATGCTATGTTTTAGCTTAGGATGAGAAGAGTGCTGATAACACCCCGATGTTTTAATTGTTGCAGAGCAGTGCTTATACTAAGCCAAGGACATCTCAGCTTCTTGCTCTGTGCTGCCAACGGGCAGGCTGGGGGTGTAGTAAGAGCTGGGAGGGGACAGACCCAGGACAGCTGACCCAAACTAGCCAAAGGGGTATTCCATACCATCTGACATCATGCTAAACAATATATAGGGGTGGCTAGCCGGGGGAGGGGGGGGGTGGACTGCTTGGGGTTAGGCTGGGCATCGGTCAGCGGGTGGTGAGCAATTGCATTGTGCATCACTTGTTTGCACACATTATTAGTAGTAGTATTATTATCATCATTATTGTTATTATTATTATTGTTATTATTATTATTGTTATTATTATTATTGTTATTATTATTATTGTTATTATTATTATCTTCCTGTCTTAATAAACTGTCTTTATCTCAACTCACAGGCTTCAATTTCCCATTTCTCTCCCCCATCCCAGAGAGGGAGGGAGGAGGGTGAGCGAACGGCTGTGTGATGTTTAGCTGCTGGCTGGGTTAAACCATGACACCCATCATACTTTCTTCTCCTCCTACCTCTTCTTTTGAGAAGGCTTGACATAAGGAGAATAATATTACTTATTGCCTATTACTAAAAGACTAGAGCAGAGAGAAACTAAAAGCAAAATAAAATCACCTTACCTCCCCCCATTCCCTGTCTTTCACCACCTCCTCCTGACCATGAGGCCTCCCATTCCATGGGAATGGGGGTTGTAGTCAATCCATAACACTTCATCTTCTGCAGTTCCTTTATCTCTCTTACCCTGTTTCACTTTGGCGTCCCTCCCATGGGATATCATCCTTGCTGAACCGATTCTACATGGGCTCCCCAAAAACTTCAGTTCTTCAAGTACTCCAACATGGGTCTATACCATGGGGTCCATCCTTCAGGAATGGACTGCTCCAGCATGGGCTGCCCATGGGTAGCAGCCCTTGCCAGACCACCTGCACAGCTGCGGTCCTCTCTCTATGGGCTGTTGTTCTGGCCTGAGTCTGCTTCTGCGGGGGCTCTCCATGGGCTGCAGGCTTTTTCAGGCCACATCCACCTGCTCCACCAGGGGCTCCTCCATGGGCTGCAGCATGGAGATCTGCTCCATGTGGGACCCATGGGCTGCAGGGGGACAGCCTGCTCCACCAGGGCCCTCTCCACAGGCTGCAGGGGAACTTCTGCTGTGTGCCTGGAGCACCTCCTGCCCTCCTGCTGCACAGACCTTGGGGTCTGCAGGGCTGTTCCTCTCTACATTTTCTCACTCCTCCTTCCCAGCTGCTGTTGCACAGTGATTTCTTTCCTTTTTTAAATCTGCCTCTCACAGCATTGCTCATTGTCTGAGCTTGGGCCAGCTTTGAGTCCCTTTTGGAGGCAGCTGGAGCTGGCTCTTGCTTAACATGGGGCAGCTTCGGGACTCTTCTCATGAACGCCTAAACATTTTGTCTTGCTATGCTATCACAGTGATATAAAACAGTTATATGCTGTTGTTGATTACACTGTTTTATAATGTCTATATTGAAGTTCAAGTCAAACTAATACTATTGACTATACTGTCATTAGTGCAGCTATAATTTCTAGTGGTCACCAGCCTGCCAATTGGCTGAGGCTTAGCCTTTCTTGTAAAAAGATTCTGAAGAAATGAGTTTGGAAAGCTAACTATAATGCTTTGAACATAATATTTTCTCAAAAATTTTGTTTTAGTCATCTATATATGATCTGCTCCTCCACTGATTTGTCACACAAATTAATTCACTCTTGAATTAAGTTGTCTTCATTCAGTCAAGTAGGCCATAAGATTGAATGATATGGTGTACTTCATTCAGCATTCCTCTTCACCTTCTTTTATCACGTATTCTGTTGAGTTCTTGCATTGTTTCTATTATCTTTACAGCTGTATTTGTTTTACATGGAAAAGGGGTAGGGGTGGGGAAAGACTGCAAGTGAGGCCTCTAAAAAGAGATCAGGAGCTGAGCCCATGTCAGACACAGCCAGTTCCAGGCAGCCCCAAGACAGTCCCACAGCTGGCCAAAGTTGAGCCAATCAGTGACATTGGTGCTGCCTCTGTAATAATCTATTTAAGAAAGGATAAAGGTCACTAAAAACACACAGTGAAGCAGCTGTGAGAGAGAGGAATGAGAAAAATGTGAGAGAAACAACTTTGCAGACAGCAAGGTCAGTGAAGATGGAGGGAGAGTAGGGTGTCCAGGTGCAGAAGCAGAGATTTCCCTGCAGCCCAAGGAGAGGACCATTGTGAAGACAGTTGAAACCCTGCAGCCCATGGAGGACCACATCATTGCAGATACCCAAAATGTAGCCTGTGAAGACCTCACACAGGGGCAGGCTCCGGGTAAGGAACTGCAGACCATGAGAACACTGCTGTCTTATGCTGGAATAGGTTTTCTGGCAGGAATTGTGGCTGTAGGAGGCCCACACTGGAGCAGACTTTTGCTGAAGAACTCTACCCTGTGGAAAGGAACCATACTGGCACAGTTCTTAAAGACCTGCTGTCCATGCTGTCCACCCATTTGGGAGTGGTTCATGAAGGACCGAATCCTGTAGGAGGGACCCTGGAGCAGGAGAGAAGTGTGATGAAACAGAAGCAGAGATTAGGTGTTAGGTACATGTACTCATGGCAATCCCCATTCCCTATTTTGTGCTGCTTGCAGGAGGATGAGGTGATAGAAGGGAACAAAAAAGTTGGACCTGGAGATAAGGGGGTTAGAGAGAAAGCAGTTTTAGTTTGGATTTGTTTCTTCCTATCCCACTGTATTTTTAATTGGCAATAAATTAACCTTCCCAAAGTCAAATGTATTTCACCAGCATTGTTGTTGAGCAATCTCCCTGTCCTTATCATGACCTTGTACATTTTTCATCATGTTTTCTCCCTGTCTTGCTGAAGAGTTTGGTGGGCACCTGGAAGCCAGCCAAGGTCATCCCATCACAGCCATATATTAATGAGGTTTGTTCTGAAAATCAATTAAAACAGTTTTAAAAGAGTTCATAAAGTACTGCCATACTCAGCATAGACAGAAAAGCCTGACTTAATTATTAGTTTTGAAAGCAGGAAGAATTGTGAAGTCTATACCTGAGCAATTTCGTAGCATTGCATTTCTGTCAGAATGTCCTACTGCAGTCATTGAAATTTCACTACAAACCCTCATAATAGGATCTTAAACATCCTTCTTCTGTCCAGGATGCTTATGTGGATATTTATATCATGAGAATGATAAAGACAGACCTTATACAGACAAATGGACTTATGATTGTTTCAGCCACAGGTGACAGATTACTTTGAATTTGATTATTAGGCTCTACAAACCTCATAGAGGGAGAAGAATAAAACAGCACCTAATCAGCAGTTTCAATACATGAAAAATATTATTTATTTTCATTATAGTGAAGAAGAAGAAAAAAATAACAAAACAAAACATGGAGGACAGAAAAAGAAAGAAATGCATTTAATCTAAGAGATTTATTTGCAAATGATACAAAATTGGAAGTGGTTGATATATAATATACCAGATGACTGTAGTGCAGTTCAGGGAGATCTCGACAGTCCAAAACAATGTAATGACAGGAATCTCCTAATGTTCATAAAAGGAAAATGCCAAGCCCTGCATCTGGAGAGAAATAACTCCATGCACCAACATAGCCTGAGGACTCGTATGGGGTTTACACGGCAAGGTTTTGGTAGTGGGGGAAAAGAGAGTGGGTGGCTTCTGTGAGAACAGTCCATCAGCTGTCCCATGTCAGATCAGAGACAGCTCCAGACGGCTACAAAAGGGACCCACCTCTGGCCAGAGCCAAGTCAGTGGGCGACACTAAATCTGAGCAGATTTAAGAAAGGGAAAACAAACAAACAAACAAACAACAACAACAAAACCTGCTGCGCAACAGCTGTTGAGAGAGGAGTGAGAACCAGCATTGGGGCTACGTGGTTCAAAATAGAACCAAGGTATGTAACTCTTTGGGTGATCAGAAGTCCAAGGTTTAAGCCTATTATTTAGCCTCCTTTTATTTACTAGAAAGGACATCTTTCTCATTTTAATACCAGAGAATTTTTGGGCAGAAGAACCTATATAAAAGTGAAAAGAAGTGCTTTTCTCTGTTTTATCATTAAAAAAGAAAGAAAGAAAAAAAAAAAAAAGCCATGAGTGTTGTTCAGATGGATAACTGTTATTGCTTTCCCTTTTTCTCTAGGTTCCCATAAGTTCAAGATACAAAACTACATACTAAAGAAGATACCTCTTCTTTGAGTGTCTTGACGTACTGGTTTATTTCCCAATACACAAAATGTTTTGCTATTGACATTTGCTAATGTTAACTGTATTTCTTTTAGGAGTCGTGGTATATGTATTCTTTTGTTAAAATTTTGACTTTTCTTATACGTTCTCTACTATTATGTGCTCAACCATATCTATTCTTCCTTCTCTTACCTCATGCTACTTATTGATCTCATCAACGGTTTCAGTATTCCCTTTCTATAGATTATTTTTTCTATGCTATATACAGTTTAGTGAAAGCTACTCACCCATGTCTTTTACCTGCCAGTTTAGTTGCTTATACCTTTGCAAAGCTGTCTTGCCTGCTGTTTTTTTTTTTCTGTGTTATTCATGTTTTCTTCATTTAAAATTCTTTTTCTTCTGCCAAGAAACTGATTATGATTTGTGTTTGTAATTGGGATGGATAGCTCATTACACTTGCTAAATGGAGCAGTTCCTATGACCTTCAGTTTATAATTTTCTATATTCAGAGCTGTCCTTTCTAAGAAGGGCATGATTTTTAATACACAGACTGGAGACTTCATATCAGGTATGTGAGTTTGGGGTTACTAAAGAAGTTACCTAGTCATACTTAAGCAAGTGTTTTTATTTCTTAGATACATAGGTCAACCTGAGCAACCACCATCCTGCTTTGAGAGAGTTTAATCTCACAAAAATTCAAGGGGGAAATATTTCCCTATCATTATGAACTGTATGATTTGTAAATATGCAAGCATTTACATAGTTTTTTCTTCTTTCCTGCAATTCCTTGTTATGTCTGATGAATACTAATATGTCAGAAATATACACCTCTAAGGCACCAAAATTTTCAATAGCTTGCCTGTAACATGATGCAAAGTCTTAGGCAAACACAAAGGAACTGAATGGTGGAAATTTTTATTTTTCACTACAAAACATTTTTTATTTTAAATTTACTACATATGACAAGACAAAATTGAAGTATCAAAAGATCTGAAAAAAACAAAAACAAAACACCAAACCCAACAGATTAATTCCTAATATTCCAGAAAAGTGAGGATCAAATAAAAATTGAGTGTTATTGCTGTTGTTTCTTTTTTGCTTTATTCTTTTTAATTCTTTTACAGTCTGAATGAGCTCAGTTTCGTGAAGACCTGGTGGGAGAAAGATTAGTGAGAGAGTTATTCTTCTGCAAATTTTATTTTATTTTATTTTATTTTATTTTATTTTATTTTATTTTATTTTATTTTATTTTATTTTATTTTATTTTATTTTATTTTATTTTAATTCTGGAGAGAGAGACAATCTGGAGAGAGAGAAATCTTTTCGATTTCCCCTTCCTCTATTGTGTTATTATGGCAAATCACCAGAAGTGCCAATTTTTATTAATTTATTTCTTCTTGTATGCTTATTCTAATTCTTTCAGAGAATTGAGTGAAAATGTGAGTATTCAGTAAAGCAAGTAATTGTAAACTAGTTACGTTTATAATCAACACAAACCAAGCATAGATTAGTATGGTTGAATGTAGTTAAAACTGCCAATTCCTAGTCTGTTAAAATACAATCCAAGCAGGCTTTAGGATGCACCTAATAGTCTAATATTGTGCTAAAAATAAAATCTGTAATATTCAGTGCTCAGACAACACCCATCTGAAAAAAAGCTTCAGAGATTAGCAGATTATATCTACGTATAATTGGTAAACAACTCCATGCAGCTAAGCTTCAAATTTGACTGAAGCTGACTTCCTTCACTGTGATTCACTATCTTTTATAGAGATAAATATACGAGTGTTTCTTTTTGGGTAACTATGCTGACAAAGATTGTTCTGGGAACTGTATCAAAGAAACAGCATGCCTCATATCTTACTTATTAGCGATAGAAAAACAGGTGTAAGATCATCCTTTTGCAACACTGAAAGTCCATATAGACCTTAATCAAGAAAAATAAGGAATAGAAAGAAAGAAAAAAAAAAAAAAGTACTCCTTGGCAAAACTTTTAACATACAAATCCCATGGAATTTAAATTTGCTACATTAATCTAAGCATTTTTTCCTTTCGACAATTTTGGAGTGAGTAATTCAAAGCTTATAAGCACAAGTTGAATATGAGTGCTGAACATGAGGCCACAGTCTGGCAAACAACAGGGCCAACCATGTCCCGGGGTGCAATTGTAATTGCTAGTTTTCTAAAATATTTTGTAAATAGATGGGTCTACTTTGTTTTGGGATAGAAGTTTGTGAATATACACATATGTTTTAATAGAAACTTCATATTATAATTTCACAAATCATAATATTTTGAAGCATGGAATTTTTGAAGATATCCAAGGAGGGAGACTCCACAACTGCTCTGTGCAATCTGTTCCTGTTCTCCATCATCTGCACAGCAAAGAAGTGCTTCCTGATGTTCAGGAGCCTGGTTCCATTATCTTTTCACCCTCCCTTCAGTTATATATTGATGAGATCCCCTCCAAACCTCCTCTTTCCTAGGCTACACAATCTCAGCTCTCTCAGCCTTTTCTCATAGGAGAGATGATCCAGTGCTGTAATCATCTTTGTGACCTCACTTTGGACTCTAAATTATGCCCACATCTTTCTTGTTCTGAGGGACGAGGAAGTGAGCAGAACTAGACACAGTACTCCAAGTGTGGCCTTACCCGTCCTGAGGAGTAGGATCACCTCCTACAGGAGGAGTAGGATCACCTGCTGACAATCCTTTGCCTAATGCAGCCCAGGATATAATTAGCCCTGTTTACCCCAAGGGCAGATTACTGACTGATGTTCAACTAGGTGTCCAACAGGACACCCACAGGTTCTTTTCTGCAGAGCTACTTTCTAGATGAGTAGACCAGCAGGTATTGCTACTTGGGGTTGTTCTTCCCCTGGTACACAACTTTGCACTTCTTGTTGAAGAGCAGGATGTTATTACTGGCCCATTTCTCCAGTGTGTCAAGGTCCGTCTGGATGGCAGCAAAACCCCTATTGTTCCTGTCAACCTGTCATTGCTCCCTCTAATTTTGTGCCATCTTCAGACTTTCTGAGAGTACATGCTGTGCCATCAACCAGATCATAAATGCAGACATTAAGCCAGACTCAATCCAGTGCAGACCCCTGGGGTACACTGCTTGTTACTGACCTCCAAGCAGACTTTCTGCTACTGATCAAATCCCCTGGGCGCAGTCATTCAAACAGTTCTTAAGCCACCTCACTGTCTGCTTATCCAGTTCATACTGCAACAACTTGTGTATGAAGATCTTACAGGAGACAGTGAAATAAGCTTTACTGAACTCCAGGTAGACAGTATCTTCATCTACCAACCCTGTGATTTAATCATATAGGTTTATCAAGTTGGCCAAGCGTGCCTTTCCCTTGGTGAATACATACTGACTACTCCTGAGAATTTTCTTTTTTTTTTAATGTGTCTGGAAATGGTTTTTAGGACTAGCTGCTCAGTCACTTCATTAAACTCAATCACATAGTTACATAATCAGCAACAAATCTGTGTTAAAGCAAATCTACTTTTGCTAAAAAGTTAGTGAAGGACTCACACACTTAGTGAACACTAGCTTGTCGTGAATAGCTTTTCACAAAACTTTGATCTAGTAGCAATTTAAGATTTATTAATATTTTATGGTAAATCTCAGGATTAGATTGCGTGATTTTTAATGGCACTTAATCATCAGCCAGTTTAACATAATTATTCAAAAGAATTTTCTGTTAGAGTATTTGCTATATTAGAAATAGGAACTACTTGAGGAGTCAGCCCTGAGAGACATTCCACCTGAAAGGTGTCCCAGCTCACGAGCAGATGGAAGGTCACAGCCCACTGTGATAACCAAAGTGCTCATGGGGTTCTTCAGTTAAGGACACTGTGTAGAGCCATGAGATGACTGACTGTTAGTCCGTACTTTTCCATCCTGACTACGGTTCAGATAAGGCAATTTTGATATTTTCCACCATTCCACCCTGCCATTGCAGTACCTTCCAGAATGTACAGTTCTGGTAGTTCCCAGATCAGGTTGTGATCCAGGCCTCAAGGTCCAAGATGCAATCAGGAAGTGGCCGTACCTACTCACTTGTTATGCCTGTTACCCACTGACATTACAGGAATAATATGGCATTAGATAATCTTGAGCTGAACTGGGGAAAGAGCTTAATATTCAGTAAGTGACTTTAGCAAATCTTCAGTGACTGTTATCTGATTAGTCAGATATAGACATCTACATTACACCTGTTATGTGAGATAAATCCCATTCCACCTAAAAAGTAAGTGAAAATTGTAATGCAGACCTTGCTTGTGTCCTTCTGGTCCTGCAATAGGAATTGCTAGAAGGAAAGAAATTAATTAAGAAATTATACAAACATAACTTACAAATTGAATAGATATTAATTCCATAGACTATTCAATTTTTTAAGCCTTCTGCAGCAAGAGTAATATGTCGGATTTGTTCTCTTCCATCTATTTCATTCAGTATTTGAAGGAAAAAAATGTCTTTCTTACAAAATGTCCTGAAGCTTTCTGTAATAGAGAGCTGAAAAAAAAAAAAAAAAAAAAAAAGCTTAAATGTTAGGAACATTTGATTTTAACATTCCCATCTCCTTTTTCAATATGCAGTGTTCAGAGGTGGCAATCAGCAAGAAATCAGACCGTTAGCTATGCTATACCTTCAGTGCAAGAGGAAATATTTCAGTAACATAAAAGGAAAGTGAATGTGTGGGAACATAATGGCTTTATGTGTCATGTTACTAATACCAGCTTTTCATAGTATACAATAATTGGCTCAACCCAGAATGTACTACAAAGTGTTGCATTTCCAAAAGGGACAGTTGTCCTTGCACAAACACACCCCTCTGGATATCTGACTGTGGGTGTTATCTTTCTCCTTAATAAATGGTATTCAAATTCATTAGTGATGTATTCTATCAAAACAAAGCAAAACTTTCAAAATCTTTAATTAAATTATTTTATTGAAACTTTCTGGAAACCAGTATTATGAGTTAGTTAAAATTTGTCTTCTTCATAAGGTTTAGCTTCCCCTGTACTTGAAGACTTTACTCTGTTGCATGCATTGTCTTAAATTGTTGCCTTATATCACAAATCATTTAAAAATCATACTGCTGTTTGATGTCAACCAACTTCAAAAGTAGGACTGCTGGCTTAAAAGAAGTCCTTAACTTCTGCATCATTCATTCACCGAGTCAGACACAAATCCAAAAGAGGTAAAAGATTACTGATCTAAAATTCATTATACTTAATTATTCATAATCTAGAAGCTAAATATCAATAATTTATAATAGTTATTCCACTAATTAATCACGTGTAATATCCAGAAGTGGAAAAAAAATCTAATTAAAACCGTAATACAAGGAGTGACAGAGAGTGATGACAGATTAGACTGTATATCATGAGACTTAAGGTTCTTGAGTAGAGTGATGATTGCAAACAAATTGCCTGTAAAATTTCCCAGTTTCTTTTTACCTTAATATTTTCACCTGAAAGATGTGATAATCCAGAATATGCTTCAGAACAGCAAACTCTGACGTATGTTAGGCAGCTAGGAACTGAAACAATTTCTGTTTTCTGACTGTAATGCACTAGATGTAGAGTTTCTAGAATTAATGTACTCAGACAAAACTTTATAAACTTGACAAAAAATAATATTTTTCTGTACTAAACGGCAGACTTTCAATTTTGTATGTAAATCACTTTTATATTTCAAAGAAAAATTATTTACTACAGCTTTTAAAGATATTTTATTCACATTATAAATTGGTGAGATGTCTACATCTAATTAAGACATCTAATTTAGACATATCTATGTCTACATGTAGACATCTCATATGTCTCATATGAGACACTCCAATGTATTCTACTGCGTCTAGCTCCTCTTGTAGGAGATACTGGTCCTGATCTATCAGCCCCAAGCAGATAACAGAGATATTCAATTGGGAACCTCACAGGGATTGGCTGCAGCGAGCGCTCCTGGCAGGGAGACTAACGAAGTCAACACCAAACCCCTTAATAATGCGGAACAGAGCCACAGCCCCGGCCCCTCCCCACTGCCCAAGCAGGCAGGAGCTGTGCTTGTGCCACCGTGGGCATTGATGTGCTGAGTGTGGAGCCAGGGGTGACAACAGCCCACCCACCCCCGGTGCTATAAAAGTAGTCCCTATGGAGCGCTGCAAACAGGACACGCTAACAGGACTGGCTTGGCAGTTAGCGCAGACAGTTTGCACAGGGCAGTTCAAGGGGGGCAGGGAGGAGAACCTAGACCTCGCCACAGTGGGCACCTGCCACAGCAGTTGGTCCAAGGCAGCAACCCAAATGGAGGAGATGCTGTCTCTCTGGGCTCACGTGGGCACCAAGGTGGATCCCCTGAGAGGGGAGGTGGAAGTCCAGACAGGTGACTGCAGGGAACTCCAGAATCTGGAGGCCCATCTGGGCCATGAGGGAGGAGAGCGCTGTCACAGGTGCAGGTGTGCCCTACTTCAGGGACTCCTCAAGCAGGTGGTTGGGCTGCAGCAAGAAATTGGCAGCCTGAGAGAGTCTCTGAGGGTGACAGATAGGAGGGGTCTCCCTGCCCCTGCTGTTTCTCGGCAGCCCTCTCCTATGTCCTGACAAGGGGTAGACTCTGCCCCCATTGAACACATGCAGAACAGAGGGCCAGACTGTCCACAAGGGACAAGGAGCTGAACCCTTGTCTCAGCGTGGAGCAGAAACAGATGTCTGCCCCCAACACCCACGGTGACACCTACCCCCACGGTGTCCCTGGGAAACAGATTTGATGCTCTCAGGGAGGTTGCGGAAGATTCTGAGGGTCTGGACAGTAGTCCGAGCCCAGGAAGCAACCCTGAGAAGAGAGTCAGGATTGGGGGAAGTACAAAACATAAGGATCAAGGCCAGATGGAGCACCACATTGTAACCTGTGCCACAAAAAAAGAGCGGAGAGGCCTGGTGATTGTCCCACCACTGAGACGTGGTGGGACAGCTTGCATGACTGGAACGCTGTCATTGAGGGGTATGTCCTCTTTAGGAGAGACAGGCTGGGGAAGCGAGGGGGTGGGGTTGCCCTTCATGTGAGGGAGCAATTAGAGTGTACCCAGCTCCAGCTGGGGGAGGGTGAAGGACAAGTGGAGAGCTTGTGGGTAAGAATTAAGGGGTGGGCTGCTATGGGAGACACGGTGGTGGGGATCTACTACAGGTCTCCAGATCAGGAGGAGGAAGCTGATGAGGCCTTCTATGAGCAGCTGCTAGTAGCCTCACAATCACGAGCACTGGTCCTCGTGGGGGACTTCAGTTACCCAGACATCTGCTGGGTAAGCAACTTGGCCAGGCACGAGCAGTCCAAATGGTTCCTACAATGCGCTGACGACAATTTTCTGACACAGGTGGTGGAGGAGCCGAGAAGGCGGGGGGTGCTCCTGGGCCTCGTTCTTACCAACTGGGATGGCCTTGTTAGGGATGTGAAGGTTGAGAGCAGCTTGGGATGCAGCGACCATAAGATGGTGGAGTTCCAGATGGAACTAGGCAAAGGAAGTAAGGCTAAAAGCAGGATTGCTCCCCTGGATTTTCAAAGAGCCAACTTCGATCTCTTCCGGGACCTGCTTGGGAGTATCTCAGGGGATAGGTTGCTAGAAGGCAAGGGTGCTTGTGAGAGCTGGGCTACATTTAAGCAGCACTTCTTCCATGCTCAGGATTGGTGCATCCCTAAGAGTAGGAAATCGGGGAACGGGGGCAGGAAACCCACGTGGATGAGGAAGAAGCTCACCAATAAGATCAAAAGGAAGAGGAATTTCTATGAAATGTGGACAAAGGGCGTGTCCTGTTGGGAGGAGTATAGAAGTGTTGTCAGGGCCTGCAGGGATGCGATGAGGAAGGCTAAAGCCCACCTAGAGATGAGGCTTGCGAAAGAGATAAAGGATAATAAGAAGGGATTTTTCAAGTATGTAAACAGCAAGAGGAAGACTAGGGATAATGTGGGTCCCTTGCTGAATGAGGGAGGTGTCCTGGTCATGGGAGACGCTGAGAAGGGAGAGATACTGAATGCTTTCTTTGCTTCAGTCTTTGCTTCAAGGACACTCCCCCGGGACTCCTCGCCCCTGGCAATAGGACAAAGGGTCTGGGAAATGGAGGGCTCCCCCTGGTGGACGTGAGAGTGGTTCGGGAGCGTCTGAGTGGGCTCAATGCACACAAATCCATGGGTCCCAATGGGATGCATCTGTGTGTGCTAAGGGAGCTGGCAGATGTGATCACCGAACCGCTCTCTATAATCTTTGAAAGGTCCTGGAGAACGGGTGAGGTGCCTGAAGACTGGAGGATAGCCAGTGTCACTCCAGTCTTCAAGAAGGGCAGGAAGGAGGATCCAGGAAACTACAGGCCAGTCAGTCTCACCTCTGTCCCTGGAAAGGTATTGGAGCAGCTAGTTCTGGATGCCGTCTCCAAGCAATTGGAAGAGAAGAAGGTCATGAGGAGTAGTCAGCATGGATTCACTAAGGGGAAGTCATGCTCGACCAACCTCGTTGCCTTCTATTATGGCATCACCATCATAGATGGGGGGAGATGGGCGGAGAGCGGCGGATGTCATCTACCTTGACTTTAGCAAGGCTTTCAATACTGTCTCCTGTGACATCCTACTAGGAAAGCTGAGAAAATGTGGGATAGATGAGTGGATGGCAAGGTGGGTTGAGAACTGGCTGACTGGCCGAGCTCGGAGGGTGGTGATCGGCAGAGCAGAGTCTGGCTGGAGGCCTGTGACTAGCGGCGTTCCCCAGGGGTCAGTGCTGGGTCTGGTCTTCAACATCTTCATCGACGACCTTGATGAGGGAATAGTGTCTGCCCTCAGCAAGTACGCTGATGACACAAAGCTGGGAGGAGCGGCTGACACGCCAGAAGGCTGTGCTGCCATTCAGCGAGACCTGGACCAGCTGGAGAGATGGGCAGGAAGAAACCAAATGAGGTTTAGTAAGAGCAAGTGTAGAGTCCTGCACCTGGGAAGGAACAACCCAAAGTATCAGTACGGGCTGGGGGACGACCTGCTGGAGAGGAGCTCTGACAAAAAGGACCTGGGGGTCCTGGTGGACAACAGGTTGGCCATTAGCCAGCACTGTGCCCTTGTGGCCAATGGGATCCTGGCGCGCATTAAAAGGAGCGTGGCCAGCAGGTCAAGGGAGGTGATCCTCCCCCTCGACTCTGCCCTGGTCAGGCCCCATCTGGAGTACTGTGTCCAGTTCTGGGCTCCCCAGTACAAGAAAGACAGGGATCTCCTGGAAAGAGTCCAGCGGAGGGCCACAAAGATGATACGGGGCCTGGAGCATCTTCCCTATGAAGAGATGAGCTGAAGAAGAGCTGAGAGACCTGGGTCTGTTCAGCCTGGAGAAGAGAAGACAGAGGGGATCTCCTCAGTGTATATAAATATCGGAGGGGTGGGGGACAGAAGGATGTAGCCAACCTCTTCTCAGTGGTTTGTGGGGATAGGACAAGGGGCAATGGCTGCAAGTTAGAGCACAGGAAGTTCTGCACTGACATGCGAAAGAACTTCTTCACGGTGAGAGTGACGGAGCATTGGAACAGGCTGCCTAGGGAGGTTGTGGAGTCTCCTTCTCTGGAGATATTCAAGGCCCGTCTGGACGCCTACCTGGGCAGCCTGCTCTGAGGAACCTGTTTTGGCAGGGGGGTTGGACCCGATGATCTTTCGAGGTCCCTTCCAACCCCTACGGTTCTGTGATTCTGTGATTCTGTGATTCTGTGATTCTGTGATTCTGTGATTCTGTGATTCTGTGATTCTGTGATTCTGTGATCCAGTTCTGAGGCCCACAGCACAAGGATCTCTTAGAGTGGGTCCAGAGGAAGAGCCATGAAAACAAGCTGAGTGCTGTTATACCTCTCTTATGAAGCAAGGCTGAGAAAGTTGGGTTGTTTGTCCTGGAGATAAGAAGTACTTATTACAGCTTTTCAGTACATAACGGCGGCTTATAAGAAGGATGGATAAAAACTTTTTACAAGGGTTTGTAGTGACAGGACAAGAGAAAACTGATTTAAATTGAAAGAGGATAGATAAAGATTGGATATAAGGAAGACATTTTTCACAATGAGGATGGTAAGATAGTGGAATGAGTTGACCAGAGAAGTTGTGAATGACACATCATTGGCAATGTTCAAAGTTATGTTGGATGTGGGTTTGAGCAAACTCATTTAGTTAAAGACGACCCTGCCTATGGCAGAAGTTTTGGACTAGGTGATTTTTAAAGGCCCCTTCCAACCCAAACCATTCTATGATTCCATGACTGGTGCATGCCTATGACTAAGAAGTCAAGCAAAGGGAGCAGGAGACCTGCATGGATGAGCAAGAATCTCCTGGCAGAACTAAAGCAGAAGAAAAAGTATACCTAAAATGGAAAAAGGGACAGGCCGCTAGGGAGGAATATAGGAATGTTGTCAGAATATGCAGGGATGTGGCAAGGAAGGCTAAGGCCTGTTTGGACTTAAATCTGGCAAGACATGACAAGGACAACAAGAAGAGCTTCTTCAAATACATCAGTGGCAAAAAGAAGACTAGGGAAAATGTGGGCCTGCTGCTGAATGGAGTGACCACCCTGGTGCTGAAGGAAACATAGAAAATTTGATATAAAAATATAAAAATAAAAATAATAATTAAACTTTCTTTACTTTAGTATTTACTGTTAAGGCCAGCTCTCAGGAATCCCAGATCCTGGAGACAGGACAGAAAGTCTGGAGAAAGGAAGACTTTGAGGAGAATCAGGTTAGAATTAATCTAGGCAAAACTGATATATGAAAATCTGTGGGCCCAGATGGGAAACACCCGCAAGTGGTAAGTAAAGAAGTAAAGGTATAAAGGTGAAAAAAAAAAAAAAAAAAAAAAAAGGAAGGCTCCTGTGTGCTACAGTCTGTACAAATAGCCAAGGTTGCCCCATCCCAGGTACGGAGTCCAGCACTTCCTCTTGTTGAACTTCATAGAATCATAGAATCATTAAGGATGAAAAAGATCTTTGAGATCATCTGGTCCAACCATCACCCTACTACCAATGTACCATGGTACTATGTACCATCACCCTACTACCACTAGACCATGTCCCTAAGCACCAGGTCCAACCTTTCCTTGAAACATTTCACTGCACTCCAGCCTTCGTACACATAGCCCATGCTGATGGCCGGCTGCAGTCATGGCTTGAAGGTGTTCCTGGAGAGCCCTCAGTAGGCACCAAGAAGCTCATCCACCACTTCCTCCAAGGCCTTACACATGTCAGTCATGTTTGGTGCCAGACACTGGAGGCAATCAGCCTAAACTCTATCCAGACCCCATGTGTCATCAGATTCACTATATTCTTTGACTTCTTCCTCCTGCTCCTTCCCCTTCCTTGTGTAGCATCCTGACTCATCTGCTTTGCACTCTGCTGCATGCGCTTGTGTACACCCACATCCATATGGTCTGCCACCCACTGTGTCCTCTGGGAGATGCAAGGAAGATCATCAGCAACATGGACTGCAGGAGGTGTGTGCCACACTCACTGATGGCCAAGGCCACAGTGTGGCAACAGTAGCAGTTCTACCAACACTACCAACACTACCAAAAGATCTTTGAAGTCCCTTCCAACCCCTACAGTTCTGTGATTCTGTAATTCTGTGATTCTGTGATATGCTGATGAGTTTTAAATGACACTGGATGCCAGTCTGAATTCAGCTAAATTCAGCCCTAGTTACCTAAACTCCCATTTGTTGAGCGTAGGTAACTATCAGGTGAATCAAAAGTAGATATCTAGTGAAATTTGGTACAGTATCAAAGACACCTGCTTAGGGCTGAGAGATAAAACCTATAAAAACCTGAGCGCTTCTGAAGACAAAGCTGATTGCCATATAGGGCTTTTCTAGTAACATTAAATACCTCTGTTTAAGCAACCGATTCAGCTCCTAATACTGTATAAATCCACATTTGGTCATATGAAACCTACATTAAATGTCATTGTTTTCTCTAGGATAGCTGTTGTAATCACGTAGTTTTGGCATCTATATAAAAGCTATAAATGAATGATGCTAATTTTTTTTATAAGCTACAGTTGATGTTTTTAAATATCAATTTAAATAAGAACAGTGCTTCATGCACATTTTCAGGAAAACAAAAAAAATGAAAAAACAAACAAACAAACAAACAAAAACAACAAAATGAGGGCTAGCATCGTTATATATTTTTACAGTCAGATTTGACTGCAAGTGATTTTGATTTTCTAACAAACTTTTATCCACTAGTTCCCAATAAAGGGGTCTAACTTCTCTAATTTCTTGTCAAGTAGGAAAATATTTAATAATAAAAATCCTATATTCTTAAGATTTTCTATTCCAATATTAAATTACTTTGAACCTACTTTTTCCACAACATTTGAACCCCAGTCTTAACATTTTATGATGAAACCAATAAAATAGAAATATTAACCATACAAAACATTTTGGTTCCAAATGGTTGTTTGGTATTATTGCTCTTTGAATAGGAGCAAACATATTCTTGATCTGCTGCCTTCTAAAAGACCCAAAGCAAAATGTCTGTAGAATCAGTTTAACTTTTTCTTCAGTGATATCCTAACCATCCCCTTGCATCAAATCTTCTGACACTGCAAATGCATTAGTTCAAAATTATATCCATACTGAGTTTCTCGGCATATACTTTATTTTATTTTTTCTGATCAACTGGGAAGCTTTGACAGATGTAAGAGAACTGAAAAAAAAAAATAACATTTTCTGCACAAGCATATTTGATTTATTTTTTGATATAGCAAGTGAAGATGGAATGCCCAGTTGAGATCAAGGTTCAGTAGGAGATTGAGTTTTCAAAGAGTAAACATTGTTTCCCTCCAGAGTGCAGAGAAAAGCAGAGAAATATAGCAAGTTTAACTATGTCTGAAGTATTTCTCAGCCAGCTAGGAGACTCCATTCTAATCTGGATCAAGTTGCTGTGTTGAATCCAGGCTCTGATTTCCTGCCAATCTCAAATGCAGAACAGGACTGTTTCTGGTTAATAACACTAGTGCTTTAAGCCATGAATCATCAGTCACTTAGTGTGAAAGATTTTGAGGTCTTTTTCTCACCCCAAAAAGCATTCTGATTTTAATTTGTATTACTTTTGTTTGCTTGCTAACATGACTATTTATTCCTGTGTATTTTGTTGTGGTTATCATGATAATCTTCTGTGTTGCTTAGTTAAGACTTGGTTGGTCAATGTATTTACGCACTGCTATAAATGAGAATACTATTTTAAATGTGGTAAAACTGTATGAAATTTTAGAAAGTAGAATATGCTTTTTAATGTATATGACAGGCTGCATTTTAAAGGTGCCATCAAAATGTTCTGACTGCAGATTTGGAAGTAAAAAACATTGGAAGTGCTGTGTTTTTTTTCTTCTTGTGAGAGGTAGAACTCAAAGTGGTCACTGAACAAGATGGTTGTGCAGTTTCAGGACCCCCATAACAATCAAAGTCCCAAATAGGTCCTCTTTAACAAACTAAATAAATAAATAAAAATCTGAGTGAGATAAGTTAAATGAAGGGCTTTAAATGCTCTAACATCCATCCTCCATAGCAACAGAAAATTTCAAATAAGGTATCAGGATGATATTAAACGTTGTTTTCTGATTTTTTTTTCCCAGCATATTTATTTTATATAATTTATACATACTGTACATATGATTTTAAGCTTTAATTGTAATCTTTATATTGTTTCACCAAATACATTTTATATTAATTAATTCAGTTCTGGAATAAATTTATAAAAAAATCAAAGAAGCTGTTAAATCTCCATTAATGCTTTCCTTTCATCCTTTCGTCACAAAGCAGGCAACTGTAATTTTCACTGTATAGTATTTTCACTGCCCCTCTGCAGCCTCAGTGTCACCTGTCAGAAATAGCTGGTCAGCCCACCAGGTCTGGCACATGGGATCTGAAGGCAAGACAGGTTTTTTGTCACTATGTGAAAACACTGACATCTGCCCACCTGTTAGTCCATACTGCAACCCCACAATGACCGTGGTCTGACATGGAGTTGTGCCTCCTGGTTGCAATAAGGAGCTGCACTTCTACAACTGCGTTTCACACAAGGCAGACTCAATCAACTTTTCTGGCTGCATTGTAGATGTAAGGGAAGATCAGAAGCAATGATCATCACTAAAGCAGCTATGCAACATGGAAAGAAGACCTAAGCCATTTTATAATCAAAAGCTTGAAGGCAAAAGTTGCTTGAAATGAGCAGTATTGCACCTCAAACAAAACAAAACTAAACTAAAAAAACATTTGCTTGCCATTAGTCTGATTGATTTGCTTATTCTGTGCACTTATAATGCATTTCTATGCATCTAAAAATCCTTTAATGAAACCTTTCTCTTACCTCTTAAGATAAGTACCTTTTAGACTGTAAGCTCTTCATGGCAGGGACCAAACCTTTTTTTTTTTTTTTTTTTTTTTTTTTTTTTAACGTACGTGATCGTGTGTTTTAATTTATTTTTTTTAAACACCATGAACCAACTTTGGAAATTATTACTTTAATAAGTAATAATAATGCTGCCCAAATCCTTAAAACTGAGGTTTACTGGAAAGTTTCTATTGCAAAGAAAATGACAGGTAAAACTTCCTCAGATGAACAGCACCAACACAGAAAAGCATCAGAATAATTGTATTAGCTAAGTTTTGCTGGGTGTTGTGTTATGAAATGAAGCCAGTGCCTGCTGTGACCAAATAAATCAAGTATTGCTTCATAATATGCAGCTGTATTTATTCAGTCAGGTTACTCATAAAAGTGCTACTCCCATCGTGGCCATCTTGAACAGCACATTCAAAAAAATTAATAAATACACAATATGCTAATTTAATTTTGAGATGACTTAGTAACAATACGAAAAATGTGCTCAGTTGCTGTGGTACTAAGCAGAGGAACACTTCATGCTGGCCAGAAAGCTGTAATCTATCAATCTTTGTATTTCAGTTACCCAAGGTCAAAAGAAGAATCTCATCAGAATTATTTCTTCCTCATCTGCTCTTTGGACTTGATGCCCAGAGGCAGAAAACTTTTTTTGTCCAATGTTTATCTGAAATGATGTTTCAAGCATAGCAGGAAGACCACTCATTTTCCAAAGGTCACATTCAGAATGAGTGAACCCATACTACACACTTTTCAAGGCAGTTTCCACTAAGGGAAATGCCCCAGTATGTGATAGTGAAGTTTGGAATCAGACAGAGATTCCATATCTACTTGTTATCATTTGGGTCTAGGATTCTCTTAGAAATACAGTAATAAAGATAACAGGTACAATAATGAATAAATGATCATACTCAGCTAGAATGTGGAGGTATGTCAAGGAAAATCCAAGTATTCTCTATTTATATTTAAAAATATGTCATATAGAGATCGCAAAATCTAAGGAGAGGTGTATGGCTGTAGGTGCCAGCATGAAAACTAGTTCTCTATACTAATGTAATGGGGAGTGAAGGAACAACTGAATTGCTAATGTGAGTTTGTAAGGGTTAAGATACCTGAGATTTCCTAGCTGTGTAGAACAGATGTGTTGGGTTGTAGAACACACCAAAACCCTTCTGTAATTCAGGGAGTACTCAGTGACATCCCAGGTGATCCATGGTGAAGCAACTGAATCACATTTACAGTGGTTATAATTCCATCATTTAAGGAAACATCTATATTTAGAAACTTATGTTTAGACACTTACATATGGGAGATGGAAATCCTAGTTTTAAATACATGCCTTCCTTTCTAGAGTAACTGGCTGTGAGGCAAGCTTATTAATACTCTGATTGTGTCACATTTCCTCTTGAGTTGCCCAGATGAATAGCTAGTACATAAACATAAAGCTTATACTCAGACTGAATCAACACATATCTTATCCTTTTTCATTATTCCTCTTACCCAAAACATTTGTTCCATGTTTTTTAAGATAATGTTTAGTAGTAAATGATTTTCAGGTACAGACAAAACTGTGTGAAAAGCTGAGATAATAAACATTACATTTCATATCTGGGGATTTATTATTTTTATTATTATTATTATTATTATCAGGCATAAGAAAGTATTATAAAGTGATTTATTTCATGGAGGTCAAAGTGTCTTTTGTCTCCTGATTCAAAAGATATGGAAAGCTCTAGGAAAAAAGCGTGTCTTTTTGTGGAGAAGATATCTGTCATTATTAGTAGATAATTTAGTACAATTAAGGTCAACAAACTAGTAAATTCTCAGAAGAAAAAAAAAAAAAAAAAAAAAAAAAAGACCCTCATTTAGGTAAAAAAACGACTATTATTTAAGAACTTGAAGTTTCTGTATATAAAATCTTCCCTGACTTTTAATTCAACCTAAATACAATTTGTGTTTATTTATACTGTTTATTCCTGGCTGCCGTCATGCATCTGCATATCCAAAAGACTTTTACCTGACAAGTTATTTGCATATCAAAGAAAGAACATTAAGCTAAATGTGTGTTTTTTTTTTTTTTTTTTTTTTTTCAAACGAAAATAAAGCATTAAGCAAAAAATAAACAATGTTGAATGGAAAAATATGGGAAATTTAAGGATAAACAAAGTAATGCTTTGGGAGTTCAGGCAGACTGTTTGATTTGGCAATAGATGTGTTGGGCTTTGAATCAGAACTCTGGGACTGAATTTGACGTAATTTTTAATCACTTTTGGTAGAATTCAGTCCTACAAAGAGATAGTTACAAGTACCTATCAGTAAGTCTCCTAGAGGAAACCTGAGCTCTTCTGAAGCAGAATCAGTGGCCAGAAGAGACACCCAATGGCACCATGAAAAATAAACAATAAAAACAACAAATGCCAGGTTTCCAGTAACCAAATCCTAATCCAAAAAACACACACCTAACAATATCTATGTCACCCTTAACTATATAACCATTTTTGTCTTTCTTGTATATGATACCTTGATCCTTTGAGATTTTAGATAGATGCCCATGTGTTTGGGTAGACTATTCTGTTAACAGTTAATAGGAAAGATTGTTTGCTTGCTTGTTTGTTTTAATTTTACTTTTAGTATACAGCATACATTTTCAATATAATATATTTAGAACTATATGCTCAGTACAAAATTTGTTTTCCTATGAACATAAACTTACAACTCTATTAGCTGTAAAGAATTAAGTTTTGTTTTTTATGTATCAGTAAATGGTGTTTCACTTGAAAGATTAAGCTTTAAATGAAAGAATTTGTATTAAGGAATTATTAATAATGCCATACATCTTCAATGTCTTGTTTTTTGAAAGATTTTTTTTTTTGTGTGTAAACGTTCCCATTGAAGGTGGTGGGTTTTGGAAGTACTTGTAGCTCAAGGGGAAAAGTCTTACAATTGATGTTTGCCATGGCTGACAGTGCAAAGAGTCAGCCATGCAAGGAGTCAATACTCCATACATTGTTTATATTCCCATTTGAAACAGTCAAGTGTTTCAGACACAGCTGTAAGAAAAGTTTCATTTTTTTTGCAATCCTGGTTATGTCTGCTTATAGTGCCTGTTCTCCACAGCAAGACATGGCATATAGCATATCATAATGGTTAGCGTTCCTTCTCTTTTCAATGCTTTTCTATAGCTTCTGATGATTTTGTCACAGCTCCTCCATTACAGTAACCAAATGTTTTAATGATTTGATTTTTGACCCTTAGTGAAATTGTTGTAAGACTCCTCACAGATCCAACAAATTAAATACTCAGAGGAAACAACAACAAGAGAAAGTTCTGTAAGTCTCTGCAGGTCAGAAAATTCAGTCACCATAAGGTGCTTTTACAAATTTTAATAGATAGATAGATAGATAGATAGACAGATAGATAGATAGATAGATAGATAGTTCACAAATCCAGATTGCCTCTGCAACCTACGAAAGGAAAAGCAGATAAAAGGTTTTAGATTTTTTTTTCTATATTTCTTCTTCAGGATTACAACATATGTAGATTCCACAGAACAATAACAAGTAAGAAAAAACATATAAGAATAAAAAGTGTCCTTTTATATAACTATAAGTTTCCAGACGAAGCTGAAAGACCTATAATTTTAAATTTTATGGACATTTGATAACACAAAACTGCATCTTATTCTTAAGGGAGGAGAAGAACCAAGTGTGTAGCTGCTTTTTCCAGCTGCTCTGGCCAAAGACCACTCTTGCCTGACGCCAGGGGTCTAGACCAGTGCTTGGGGACCCAGGGTCTCTGCCCAGCCTGGGAAACACGGCTTCTGCTTTCCTCTTTGCAAGTTCAGCCAGCAGCAAAGCTGAACTGTATCCCAAAGTCATACAGATACACACAGACAGACATGACACTAACATGCCTGGTCACACAGGCTGCCCCAGTTAAAGGGCTGCTTCCAATAGCTTTCATGTAAAACAGACAGATAGACAAGTCTCATTCCTTCTCTCTGGCTGATAGAGGTGGAAGTTCATTAGCAAAGGCATACACACAGCACTCTCTAGACTCACAAGCACACATGCATTCGTGGATCCTTTGCATACCTTGCGCAGCTCCTGTGTCTGTTCAGCCCCCTGCCTGGATTCCTCAAGTTCTGCCACAGCTCCTTTTTTGCCCAGCACCCCTGCCCTGATCCTGGACCTCTTACCTACTACTCACTGGCTAGTCAAGCTTAAAGTTCCCTGCAAACATATACAAACTCAAACACTCATTCCTTATGCACACCACATCTGCAAATCCCTCAGGCAGTATCAGCATGTACACCCTCCCCTTCCTATTAAGACCCTGTTCTGGACCTGAGGCCCTCACTCCTCTCTGGCTAATCCAGTTTAAAGCTTGCTAAGCGAATGCACACACACACCCAACACACACAAGGCTGGGAAAGATACAGACACTCAGCCCCCAGGAGCTGGCACCAGGCCTGTGTGACTCACAGCCTAGTGACTCACCAGAAACCTGTGGAGACCTCCCTGGTTGCCTCACTCTCACAGCAGGTGGTTTGGGAACACACACTACTCCCACAATAGTGACTAGGAGTAGAAGACACCCACTCACTCCAGTCACCAATATCACACACACACTCATGCACGCACACATGCTGCCTCTTGCCAGCAGCAGGCATGTAGTGCTTGCAGCACACATAGACACTGCAGAGTGTGCAGAGTATGAATACAGAGTGAGAGAGTTAAGATTTAATGAGGAAATACAAGAAGATAGAGCAAACTGTAGTGATCAGAGCTTGGCCAGATGAGCGTAGTGACTGGCTACAACTACATGCAGCCAACGATTTTTTTTTTTTTTTTTTTTTAACCTACATTACCTCTTTGTTCCTCTTGCTTCCCCTTTTACACGTATACCCTCAGGGTTTTGCAGAGCTCTGCAGTTTCCTGCACCCTCCTACTCTGGGCCCTTTGGTTCGCATGCTGTCTTACCAGTTCCAAGATGCATCGTTCCTGGAAGGAGTCCTGTAGCTTCTTAGCCCACCAGTTAGCGTGACTGGAATGTTTGTTCCTTGTGATTGTCTCCCAGATTAGAGGTTCATATTCACATGTCCTTGCTGGCATAAACATTCCTGCATTCCCACCTGCTCTCATAAAATAATGTGACTGCCCAGACTTGGTTCCCATCGCTTCCTCTATTTTATTTTATCTCTTTTTTACTGTCTTGGGTTTAAGTAGCAAGGACTTGGTAGCAGGATGGTTCCTGGGGACGATGGTTCTCTGTGAGAAGAGCCCAGCAGCTGTCTCGTGTTTGACCAGAGCCAGCTCCAGATGGCTCCAAAAGGGACCTGCTGCTGGCCAGAGCCAAGCCAATAAGTGATATTGGTTGGGCCTCTGTGAGAGCATATTTAATAAATGAAATAAATAAATAAATAAATAAATAAATAAAATGCTGCACAAAACAACAACAACAACAACAACAACAACAACAACAAGAGAGAGATGAGAGAGTGAGGAGTGATAACCAGCCCTGTAGACCCCAAGGTTAGTGCAGAAGGTGGGCAGGAGGTGCTCCAGGTACCAGAGCAGAAGTTCCCTTGCAGCCTGCAGAGAGGCTCCTGGTGGAGCAGGCTGTCCCCCGGCAGCCCATGGCACTACCATGGTGGAGCGGATCTTGACACTGCAGCCCATGGAGAACTGAAACAGGTGATCTGTTAGGAGCTTCCACCCATGGGGATCAGTTCTGTAACAGTCTGTTCCCATGGTAAGGACCCATATTGGAACAGTTCTTGAAGAGCTGTCTGTGGAAAGCCCACACAGGATCAATTTGGGAAGGACGGCATCCTGTGGGAGGGTCCTCATGTGGAACAGGGTTAGAGAGTGACTGTGAAGGAGCAGCATGGATGAAGCCTTAGGGACTGACCGCAGCCCCCATTCTCCGTTCCCCTGAGCCACTTGGGGGAAGGAGGTGGAAGAGGGTGGATGAGGGGAAGGTGTTTTTAGTTTGCTTTTAGTCTCTCAGTGCTCTAGTCAGCTAGTGATAGCCAACAAATTCTATTAATCTCTCTTCGCTGAGTCTGTTTTTTCCCATGACAATAACTGTTGAGTGATCTCCCTGTCTTTATTTCAACCCATGAGCCCTTTTCATCATATTTTCTCACCCTTTCTCTTTGAGGAGAGAGAGTGAGAGAGTGGTCATGCTGGAGTTCAGCTGTTGCATAGCAAGGTAAAACCACCACATTGTCTTGGAAAAGGCCCTAGACCACAAAAAAGGGGCAGACACTCTTTCCACATACTCTTACACTAATTATCACTTCCTTTCTTCAGGGTGGCTGACTACACTTGTGACAAAGATTGGAGTACACTTGAGCCAATCTTGGAGAAATGGAGATTCCAGTACAAGGAGAAAATACAGTATCTGCTTGTGGAAATTTTGGTGAGTGCTTTGATGCTGAAAATATACATTTGTATTGCAAAGGTTAGAAGATTAAAATCCTTTAATTTTGAGTTTTTATAGGCTATATAAAAAGAGAGGGCAAGGAGAAGAGAGGAAGAGGAATTGAGGAGGGTTACATATATTTAAATTCCTTTAGAATAATACAGAATAATGCAATTTGAATAACATTTATAAATGCAGCAAGGAAAAAAAAATATTTTTTTTACAAAAATTCACCGAAGGCATTGTTTTAGGTATTGACGACATATGACACATAAGAAAGAAATTAAAAATAATAGTTACAAAGATTAATACTTTATATGGAATATGGTTATGTATATGGTTAGATAGTGAACCTCTTGACATTTAATGCTATAATTAGAAGAAAAAGAGAAGTTTAGAAAACAAGATAGATAAAGAAATGCTTTGAATGCTTCAACGTTTTGAAACACTCAAAAATCACAAAATAGTGTCATGTGGGTAAAGGATGAGACGAAAGCTGCCTTAGATCTGAACTGATGTATTCATGTCCTAATCTAAAAGAAGAAAATATAGGTACTAATTTTTATGCATTTTATGGCAAAAAAGACAATTCTCCGAATGAGTTTGCTGAGAACAAAAAAGGTTGAAACAAATATAAATAAATTCTGTATTTAGTTTCAGTGTCTTTTATTTTAAAAATAAAAAGAGAAAAAAAATCTTTCTGTGACAATTTATCATTTGTGTAAAAGAAGCCACTGCAACATTTAGGGAAATGGAAAACCTCAATCTATGCTACTACATCAACATTTATACAATTAATCTAGCTGTTTTCGTTTACCAGTATAGTCAATCTAGCTGTTTTTGTTTACCAGTATAGTCAAAACCAGTTATTATATTTATATTTAAACAGGGATATATTTAACCAAGATGGGAGATAAGTGTCAAATGCTTTTATATCACCTACTTTAGGAAAAACTGTAAATATGGCTTCATAAACAAAAAGGTAATTTTGCATTAAAGCTGTTTCTTTCAACTGGAAGCCAATTTCACATGTATTATCTTTAATGTCCTCCAAAATGTCTTTAAAATTTTGTAAAGCAAGCACAAGAGTAATATTCCTCTTCTGTGGAGACCTCTTTCAGGTATTTATTCCCATTTGGTACTAAAACTATTTAAACAAATGTATTCATATGGAGTTTAAGTGCTGTGTTAAATTTAACCAAACATGTGAAAAGAAAATGTCATATATGCTTTAACATTTGTGGCAATTCACCAGACATCTATGAGACAATTTAGCACACCCTCTCTCTTTTGCATTTGCATTTACATTTGCAATTCTATTTGAATTTATGTAAGCTGCTTGCTCTTCTGGTGGTTACTATTTGTGTTTTCCCCTTTGGAGGGCATGTTATGCTTTTCTTATTTGTTTAGATATGATTCATGTTTGCAATGAAAAGGAGTATATAAAACTGCACCATCCATGAGCTAGTTCATCTATGACTTGTAAGTCCATCAGCCAATTTCAGCTAAATTTACCAAGGAGGCTAAAAGATAGGACATTCCTACCAGTTTTGTGACACTGGTAGCTGAAAGCAAATGCTTTCAATTCATACCATAAAATGGTATTTTTATCTCAGCTTCTTACCAGACAGGTAGCAGTCAGATGACCAGGCAGCACTTGCTTCTTGCTTTTAGGCTGGTACAAACATATCTCCAAACCACTCACATTATATATTGCAGTTTGTTTAAAAATGGAATATAAAAACTTTTTTTTTTTTTTCCTCTGTGAAGGAAAGCAAAACAAGAATTGTTTGTCCTAGAAGACAATATGGCATTGATTATTGTTACTCCTGCTGCTACTCAATTTTGTTAAAAGTGGGTTACATCTTGACATCTAAGAAGGAATCGAGGTCTCTGTGTTCCTCCCAGGTTACCTGTCATTGCTTCCATACTCTGTATACTTCCTTTCTGTGTTTGAGTTTGGCAAGGAGCTTCATGTTCATCTGCGCCAGCCTCTCATCACTTTTGCCTGACTTCCTCTTGGTTGAGATGGACAACTCTTGACCTTGGCAGAAGTGATGCTTGAATATTAACCATCTTTCTTTGGTTCCTGAGGGCTGCACAAACTGCTGCATCTGTTAGCTGCCTCTATTAGCTGCATTCTCAGAGGTTTTCTCTCACTGGCTGTTTTTCTTCTTGTGTTGACCTTTGCAACTATGGGATCTTTATTCTAATATTTTCTTGTAAAGTTAACAAGCTTCAATGGTCCTATAACATTTTCAAATACCTAGAAGAACTAAATTCCTGCCTTGGATACCCTTAATAGACCATGTTTTCAAGCAGAGTCTATATGAAAAGAATGAATGTTTTGATGGGAATGGAGGGAAGAAAAGAGCATTGAATGGAAAAATTCAGCCAAGGTTATGCTTGAGCAGATAAAGGTCAATTACTCTCCCTAG
The DNA here is from genome assembly GCF_964211825.1 of Aythya ferina. Classification (NCBI taxonomy): domain Eukaryota; kingdom Metazoa; phylum Chordata; class Aves; order Anseriformes; family Anatidae; genus Aythya; species Aythya ferina. Next base: position 46,787,263 of record NC_140296.1, read on the forward strand.
CTAATTAAGCATTCTGAGAGGGAAGCTTCCTTTTTCTGAACATGTTTCAGCTTTTTGACTTTAATTTAGTATCTGCAAAATGTTGATATACATATATACCCCTTGCTTACTTGCAGGAAGTGTTTTTCTCGGTGCAATCTTGAACTGCTGCTACATTTCACAGGATGCTTTTGATCTGCAACCATTCCTTATGCATCACCAGATGATTCACAGTCCCTTCTATGTCTGTCAAGTTTAGGTCTGACCTCCACATGCCTTATTTGGACATAGTAATTTTATCTTAGCAGTGCTAAATAAAAGCATGAGTAGAAGTATCTCCAGAGTTCATTTACCTCTTGCATTGACCTGTGATTTTTTATTAACAAGGGCCCAGTACTGAATGTGGGATATATTTCAGCAGGATCGGGCTAATTTTTTTGATCTAGAGTTGGAGGTACATCAGTGCAGTGGTAAGAATTATCAGAAGCTGAAATGTGCCAAGGAAAGGTGCAAAAACACATGGGACACCATGAAGAAAGTGTCAAGGACCTTTATCAGTTGGTGGAAGGAGAAGTAGAAGGGGTACTCTGAACAAACAGAGGAGCTGTTGCTGATCTGAAAGTAGTTGTCATTTTCACTGAGCCCAGCAAAATGCTGGATGCAGCACTTGCCTCAAGTCCTAAGAAAAGCAAGTGAAAAGCCAAGAGCTCAGAGTGCCCTATTCTAGTTTTCCAGAAGCCACTGTTTGAGGTGTGAAGTTTCTTTAGAAAAAAAAAAAATCCCAAAGAAATTGTGGAACATCCCAAAAAATATTGCTTTCTGAAGTGAGTTCAAGGTTCTTTTCTTTGACTTTGTCTCTGCAATTTACATTACAACTTTGTTATATGAAGCAATAAATAGAAAAACAGAATTCATACGTGCCTATAAACTTCTGCAAATCATAGCATTGAACAACTGCCTTGCAAATATATCTCAGAAGATACCAGAACTCACACAGCACAGATGTTACTTCTGCCTTTAATGCAGGGCTGCTTAGATGCAGCAATGATGAGCACCATATAAAACTTTGTGTTAGATGGAATTAGGATATTCTCAGATGGAGTGCAGTCCATTTTGAAAATGTGAAAGAAAGACCACGTTCCACTTCGTTTCAATTCAACTTCAATTAAAACCCTTAGAATATGGCTGAAATGGAATTTGAATGTTACATACAAAAGTGTTTTGGCTCCTTTTTGTAGAGTAAATTTTACCCATGGTGAATCAATGACAGGTCTAGCCGACAGTCCTTCATGGTGAAAGAAGGAATTCATAAATTCTTCATAGCTTTTCTACTTCTAAATTGAAGTGTCTCTCAGTGGTAAAGATAACTAGCAAATCATAATCAAGTCACGTGTTTCCACACAAAGAATAAACATTTTCTCTTGGCTATTTTCCAGTTTACATTATGTAAAGCGAGGAGTCCAACCCTGAACACAATATTCAAGGTACAGATTCTCTTGGGCTGTGTACAAGGGGACAGTCATTTCCCTCGTCCTGCTGGCCAACTATTTCTGATGCGGGCCAGGATGCTGTTGGACTTCTTGGTCAACTGGACAAACTGTTGGCTAAGGTTCATATTTTTGTCCCTCATTTTAAACATATAAACATTTTATAACTACTAAAGACATCAAAATCCTGTTGAATTTTCAAAAGATGTATATCATATAGAATAGAGTGGTTTTGACCACCATACAAGGTTTTTATAGGGATGCCTATAGTATGATTTACATCAGTGACAGTTGTAAGAATCTTCTGTCTTATTTTCTACTCAAACAAAGATCTAAACAATTGTTCCTCATATTCATCTTTGCTTGAATCTCTGGTATTTTATTCTATTTCCATATTGCTTTAAAAAAAAAAAATACTATTCTTACTATTAAAAACAATAAAAAGTAAACAAGCCTGAAAACCTGGAATAGAATTCATCAAATTATTTTTAATCATGCAGATAATATTCTGCACTCAGTTCTGTTATCCACACAGGGCTATCCACTGTTGTTTTAGGCATTCCTGGGTAACCTGCCTGGGCTTCAAGCCCTGCTGTAAATGAGAATGGCTCTGAAAGGCTCTGTTTGATATCTGCAAGTTTTGTCTCATTTAGTACCTTACATCTGAAATTAAAACAGACAGCTATGTCTAGGCAACTGTAACCCATCTTTAAATCTGCATGAGCTGAACCTTCCTGAAGCTGTTGGTGTAAGTTTGCCTTCAACAGCATCTTAAAATAAAAGATGTACTTTTCATAGTCTGTGGAAAGAGACAGGAAATGTCCAGAGAGAAGTAAAACAGATGTGGTATACATGTATAACCTTTTAAGCCATCTACTGCTTTTGAAATATTTCACTTGTACTTTTTTCCAGGAGTAGACCAAAAAATACCCTCATTAATTTTCCTTTTGTTGTTGACAAGTGTAAGCACAACAATAATTTAAACTGTTCTGTTTTTTCAGTTTTCAATATTATTTAATGTCCATCAGCTCTCTTGATATAAATAAAAATGTTACTTCTCCAATCCTTTTGTGTGTTATTATGTAGAACCAATGAAAGGTACAGCTATAAAGTATAAAGGACATTCAAAACTCATCAACAACTGGTTATTTTTGCCTGTGTCATAAACAGAACCTTGAATAATTTATGGTTATATGTGAATGATATAGACTAATGAGTATATCTAGTTTTCTGCAGCAATTGTTATATTAGAATGAGCCAAGAGATGAAAAAAAATGGCATTAATAAATAAATATAGTAGTTTAATTAGAAGTAGAGACAGAAATGTAGTTATGATATTCTAAGGCAGTGTGCCATAATGAAAATCACAATTTTTCTTCAGAAGTGAAACTTCAAATCAAATAGTGATGTTAACAAAGAAAAGTAATTGTACTCTATTTTCAACAGAAAAAAAATAGTATTTTAAATTCAAACCTCTTTTAAATGTATTTTCAATGTTTTTCTTGCTTTTCGTTTAGTTTTCCACAAAACACTTAAAGAAAACCCTGCAATTTATAGTTTTGAAAAGTCCAAAAATGGGCCTGAGATATAGGAAAACAGTATTAACCAGGATATTTTTGATGGCAGGCAAATATATTTTAGAGAATATATTAAATATATATCACCTGAGAAGCTGAGTATCTGTGCTTTAGCAATTTTGTCAGAACTACATTGTCAACAGTTTGCAGTTTCAATCATGAAATTAGAACAGCTTTTGAAATAGTAAAATATGATGAGAGGTTTCTGTGTGAAACAGAAATAGATAAATGATTTTATGGTAGTTTCAGACTGCATTGCAAACAAGACACATTGCTAGGTATTCTTGGTTAGCTGTCTTACACGTATTTTAAATACCCATCGTCTAGTCTGGTGATGCCAAGTTATCTGTCAGTGGAAATTTTATGATAACTGTTTTTTTCTTGTAAGTCTGCTCTTTCCTGACAGAATGAAGTACTTAGCAAAATTCACATCTTAACTACAATTTCTCTAGACTGCATATTGGTCACCTCTGTGTCTCATACTGTAACAGAAATACATATAAATTTATATATATATATATACATGTATATTTTCCATCTCTCTCTCTCTCTCTTTTTTTTTTTTTTCCTTTCATTTTTGTGCCCACCTTTGAATGGTTCAGATTACACTTTTATAGAAGTTATATCAAGTTATATATCATTGAGATATATAGATATATCATCGAGTTATATCAGCAGTGTCATAACACATTGCATCATGTTTTTGATAATGTGAACATCTTGCAAGTAAAAAAAAAAAAAAGTCTCATCCCAATCCTATCTCAGTGCTAATATATTCTCCACACAGATACATTATACCTGTTCAATTACTCTTCAGAGACTTTGGGGCATTTTATTACATTTCTCTCCTACATGAAAGACTGAACTATTGGGACCAATTAAGCAAATTTGTGTTCTTTTTTGTTTGTTTGTTTGTTTGTTTGTTTGTTTTTAAGATTGGTATTTGAGACCTCTGCCTGGGCCTAAGTGTCCTAAAATCCCTACTGGATTTTGAAGTTAAAGTTCCACACATTATTGCAATGCAGTTGTCATCTCTTTATTGTAGCTTGGACTACTACAAAAAGAAGGCAACAGAAAGTGTCAGCCAAGTCCAATCTGCATTTCCTTAAATGGGAAGGATAAAAATAGAAAGAAGAGAGTCTTAACAAGAATTAGAACCAAAACTCATGTCAGTTGAAAAGGTGATTTAAAATAAAAATACTTGAAAAGGTGATTTAAAATAAATGATAATATTATAGCACAAGTAAAGACATGTTGATATTTCTGGGGTCATTCATGCTTCTACAACAGATTTTGATGAAAAGCGAGCCACAAAGATGGAGTTACATTCTGGATGAAGTTAATCAGCATTTTAAAAAGGGTTTGAAATTGGCAAGGCTTCATTTGGAAAAAAATCCAAGGTAGCTTTTGTATCTTTTGTATTCTGAAAGTGCCAGAAAAGTGAGAGGTTCTGCACATGAATTTCTATAGGGGTAGTGTGGAAGGATTTAAAGAATACTGAGATGAAGCTGAATGAGTCATACTTTCTCCACTAAATTTCATTCTACTCTTTCTTTTATCCACTGTGCACCTCAATAAGGTAAGTAGCATGAGTTGACGATGGAAGTTACTCTCCTTGGAAGGGAAGAGGAGCTGTTTGATTTTGTGATGGTGGACATAGACAAATAAAATATGCAGTAAACACTTGAAGACAACAATATTAATTTAACACTGAATACATGCTTCATGTCTGGTAACTGAAGAGCTATGTGTCTTTAGACAACAGATAGCTGAAGAATTTGAAGACAGAAACCTTTGTTGCCCAGGGAGGTTGTGGAGTCTCCTTCTCTGGAGATATTCAAGGCCTGTCTGGATGCCTACGTGGCCAGCCTGCTGTAAGGAACCTGCTTTCACAGGGGGGTTGGAGCCAATGATCTCTCGAGATCCCTTCCTACAACTCTGATTCTGTGATTCTGTGATTTGTACAAAAGATTTCTAGAGTCCTGAGATTGTATCTAACTTCCCTTCAAATATTCATTCAAGGACTTCCTATTTTATGAACCACAGAAATGTAACAAAGAGTCATGCTGGAAAGAATAGAAGGACATATCACTAACACATGAAATGCAACAGAGAAATTGTTTTTATGACATCAGTGAACACGTTTAAAATATTCAAACAACTTTAAAAGTATCAATGCAACAAAATATATTTAATATATTTAAAATATCAATGTTATAGTATTTATTGACTTTTCTAGATTACAAATCAATCTTTTCGCTAACCTTTCTAGATTCATAATATTCTAGATATCCTGACTATATGAGGTCATTTTATTCCTCAGGAGACATTAATAAAGAAGGTACATGTTTTCAAAGTTCTACCTTTAGTCTTCAAATATTTTTTTTATACATAATATGAAATCTTGTGAGATGCTGGAGTAAATACAGGAAGCTGGGGTTTTACCAAGGATAGACAATATAACTTTTGTAGTTTTCTTTCTTGATGATGAATCAGTAGTATAAGTATAAGTATTTAATACAGATAAACCATATTTTTATCCTTCTTGTGCTATAAAGAACAGTTCTTTTTATTATGATTGAATATAGTTATGGATTATGGAATACAGTCCAATATACCAATTTACGCATCTAGCTTGCACCTGATTTTACATTGTTAGTGGATGAATCTGCCATTGGAAAGAAGATGTTGAACCTTCCTTTATAATATACTTGTATAACCAGAACTTTGTAATATACTTGTATAACCAGAACTAGGCATAAAATGTTTCCATTGATTCCATAAAAATTAAATTTTAAAAGTTATACATCATATGTCTAAAAATATAAGTGGTTCCTAAGCTTTATGGTCTAAAGCACAGTGTGTCTGAACTGAGTCCAAAGAATTACTCTAATCAAGTATTTTTACCATTCCACTCTCTGTCACAAAACTATATATCATGTCTAATCTAAACCTACTTTTCTGGAGATATATATCAAGTTTAGCTAAAGTGACCTTTGAAGAGTTAAATGATCTGAGAAAGGCAAACGTCTTCACCCTATACTGAGTGTTCCTGCTGTTTTCAATTAAATTATTTTTATCTGAAGTAAAATTATTTATATATAATATACACAGAATCACAGAATCACAGAATTTTCTAGGTTGGAAGAGACCTCAAGGTCATCGAGTCCAACCTCCAACCTAACACTAACAGCCCTCCACTAAACCATATCCCTAAGCTCTACATCTAAACGTCTTTTGAAGACTTCCAAGGATGGTGACTCCACCACTTCCCTGGGCAGCCTGTTCCAGTGCCTCATAACCCTTTCAGTGAAGAAGTTCTTCCTAACATCTAACCTAAAACTCCCCTGGCTCAACTTAAACCCATTCCCCCTCGTCCTGTCACCAGGCACGTGGGAGAACAGGCCAACCCCCACCTTGCTACAGCCTCCCTTGAGGTACCTAAAAAGAGCGATAAGGTCGCCCCTGAGCCTCCTCTTCTCCAGGCTGAACAAGCCCAGCTCCCTCAGCCGCTCCTCGTAGGACTTGTTCTCCAGGCCCCTCACCAGCTTCGTCGCCCTTCTCTGCACCCGCTCAAGCACCTCGATGTCCTTCTTGTAGCGAGGGGCCCAAAACTGAACACAGTACTCGAGGTGCGGCCTCACCAGAGCTGAGTACAGGGGGACGATCACCTCCCTAGCCCTGCTGGTCACGCTGTTCCTAATACAAGCCAGGATGCCGTTGGCCTTCTTGGCCACCTGAGCACACTGCTGGCTCATATTCAGCCGACTGTCCACCATCACTCCCAGGTCCTTCTCTGCCTGGCAGCTTTCCAACCATTCCTCTCCCAGCCTGTAGCTCTGCTTGGGGTTATTGCGCCCCAGGTGCAGGACCCGGCACTTGGCCTTGTTAAACTTCATGCAGTTGACCTCAGCCCATCGGTGCAGCCTATCCAGATCCTCCTGCAGAGCTTTCCTACCCTCAAGCAGATCGACACACGCACCTAACTTGGTGTCATCTGCGAACTTACTGAGGGTGCACTCGATGCCCTCGTCCAGATCATCGATGAAGATATTAAAGAGGACCGGCCCCAGCACCGAGCCCTGGGGGACGCCACTAGTGACTGGCCTCCAACTGGACTTGGCTCCATTCACCACGACTCTTTGGGCCCGGCTATCCAGCCAGTTTCTAACCCAACGAAGCGTGCGCCAGTCCAAGCCAAGAGCAGCCAGTTTCTTGAGGAGAATGCTGTGGGAGACGGTGTCAAAAGCCTGTACATTATATATTACATGTACATTATATATAAATAATTATATATATATAATGTATATTATATAATATATATAATATATTAGATATTAGATATATTATATTATATATATTATATAATATACATGTACATTACATATATTATATTAAATATATATTATTAAATATATACATGTTATATTCCATATGTATATAATATATATGAAATATATATATTATACATTGTATATAATATATATTTAATAATAGTTTTTTAATATATAAAATAGTTTAATATATAAAATAGTTTTTTAATATATAAAATGAGGTATTTGATTAAAGACTTTTGAGTTTCTTTATTGATTCCACATTAATTTTTTACTATACTGAAACTATAATTTTATTTTATTTCTTATAAATGCAATTTATTAATAAGGCAGATATGCAACAGAAATTCTGCAAAATTGCACATTTGAGGTGTGGGCAAAAAGCAAAATGTATCAGCTAGCAAAACAACTTGTTTATTATGTTTTTGTTGTTGTTGTATTTTCTCTTTTTTAATTATAATAGAAGTGATAGCAAAATTGTTTACTGGTTAATAAACCACTCCCAAAGGTCTTCAGTGAAATGAGAAGTGAAGGTAATTTAAGCTGATGTCTCTGCAGACAGCACTGCCAGCTAAAAATCTGTAAATAGTAATTAAAAGGACATCCAAGCAGTACTTTTTATTTTATTTTATTTTATTTTATTTTATTTTATTTTATTTTATTTTATTTTATTTTATTTTATTTTATTTTATTTTATTATTTTATTTTATTTTATTATTTTATTTTATTTTATTTTCATATTTTATTTTATTTTCATATTTTATGATGTTACAAATAAAGTTGACAGTCTTGATTTACCACTGAGTGAAATAGTGGCAGCATTTTATTTTAACACAGTAATTTTTGCAGTAAAATTTTAGTTGAATTTGTATATATTGTTTAAATGCAGCTTCACCTATAATTCATTGCTGATTTTTTTTCTGATTTTTTTTGATTAACATATTCTATTACCAACAATAAAACAGCAGGGAGTTGGAATTTCTGTTTCTTATGCAAGCTGAAATCATTCTTACTACTTGAAATTCATACTGATAGTTCAAAATAAATGATGTGTTTAATGTAAATTTCTGACATTCTATATGAAATCATGTTGCTTTCTGGTCAGAATATGTCACATTGTGTCAGGTCACAAAATGTCCTAAATACTATTACTGTAGCAAGCCATGACAAACCAATGAAACATATTAAAAGACATGAAGTATTTTTAAGACTATTTCCCAGTCACTGAAATCACAAGCATCCAGTTTGAATATTATATATCAAACAGATTAAAGTGATTTTAGATGCATTTGTGCTTAGCTGTCAAATTAAGTTTCCTTCCCTTGCACAGAATTTTCCTTAATGTGTATGCAGGTATAGGTAATATAAATACACATTTTGTGTGTGTGTTGCTATCTAGATCATTTAACTCCCTATGCACAGTGTCTTGTATGGAACCTATGACTGAAGGCAGGTTGTCCAGGCTTTATCAATGTAATAGCAAGCAAAAAGCAAGCAAAACCACAGCCAATGAAGTAGTTTTAATGGATTCATCAACATTCAGAGCAGACCTTCTGTGTGAAGGTTCCTTTAACTAATGCTTGAAGTAACTTCCTGTGGTGTTGCTACTCCATTCTTGCCTTTAAGGCAAAAAGGACAAAGGAACCTATTTAAAAGCTTCAGTTAAACTACAAGTAAGTGACAATTGCTGCACTGTACTTCCCTGAAGGAAATATATTAAAGGAAATGACTGTTGCACTCAGAACAACTTATCTAAAAGGACTGGACAAGGAGTACGGCTCAGCCTATAACCAGAGTTTATATGGGCATAAGCAGAACTGACATGAAAAAGTCTTTAATAGATGTCCAAGTAAAGATTGTTTCAGAAATATTCATAAAGATTATAAAATACATTACAATTTTAACTTCTCTCGAGGGTATTACATCAGAAAGGGAAGTTTTTGAACTGTCTTCTCTCAACTAGCACACTTTCAAATCCTAACTGGAAATAAATATTCAGAAGCAAGCACATTAATTATGTCCAATCCAGTTAGTTCTATCCTAGAGAAATCTGCTTTAGAAGGATCTATCTGAAAGTCTTGCAAACATGAGCAACTTGATCTGTTCACCTAAGGGTCACTGATGGTCTTTGGCTTTCATATATTTAGCAAAATAGACATACCGAGTTGACTCGTGTTTCTTTTTGATTAGTTATCATACCACTTATTTTCCAAAGTTAAATCTTCCCTTATCTTGGCTCTTTGTAATTGACTATAAAGACATTCTTCACAATCAAGAGCAGAATTTCTAAAACATCTGAACTATATTTATACAAATAATAGTAAATAGATATTAGCTATATTAGCTAATACTGTAGTGGGTTTGACTCCAAACTGTGTCATTTACATTAATTTTTAAGTTATGTTGAGAATATGCTTTATTTTCAAGTTATATTCCATACAAATATACAACATATATGAGAATAGAAAATCTAAGACCCTAGATTTAGGGATATAAAGTTTCTGTTGACATATACACATTGATTCAAATTAGTCCCTGATCTTAAAGGTGGCTCTACAGAAATCTTGACTTCAGCTGGTCTAGAACAGCATTCAGTCATCAAACACAAAACCAGATGTACAAACATCTATTGGGTAAATTCCTCTTTGGGGATAAACACTGACTAATAGAATGGAGTTGGCAGGGCTGATAGATAGGGCTTTAAACTAGAGTCGAAGGGGGAAAGGGCTAAAACCAGGCGCGCCGGTGAAGACCTAAGGGATGGTACGCTAGAATCAGAGGGGCTGTGTGCCAGTGAGGTCCTTTGGTCAGATCCACAAGGTGCTGAGTGTAAGGAGACGCACTTGAAATGCTTTTACACAAACGCACGCAGTATGAGGAATAAAATAGATGAGCTAGAAGTCCTGGCCCAGTCCCGCAACTACGACATCATCGGCATAAGCGAAACCTGGTGGGATGAGTCCTGTGACTGGGGTGTTGCGATAGATGGTTACAGGCTCTTCAGGAGGGACAGGCAGGGTAGGCGAAGTGGTGGGGTGGCGATGTATGTGAAGCAGGGGCTGGACTGTGTGGAACTTCAGGTCGGCAATGGCAAAGTTGAGAGCCTCTGGGTAAGGATCAAGGGACGAACGAATAAAGGGGATGTCGTTGTGGGAGTCTATTACAGACCGCCTGGCCAGGACGATAGCGCCGATAAATTATTCTTTACAGAACTAAGAGAGGCCTCGAGATTAACTCCCCTTGTCCTTATGGGGGACTTCAACTTGCCGGATGTTAACTGGGAGTGCCACATGGCTGACACGAGCAAGTCCAGGAGGTTCATGAAGCACCTAGATGATAACTTCTTGGTACAGGTGCTAACGGAGCCAACTAGGAAAGGTGCCCTCCTAGACCTGTTGCTAGAAAACAGAGAGGGTCTGGTGGGAGATGTGGTGATTGGTGGCCGCCTCGGTCATAGCGACCATGAAGTGGTTGAGTTCAAAATTTATGGTGACAGAAGGAAAAGTGCCACCAAAACCTCATCCCTAGATATGGGGAAAGCGGACTTCAGGCTGCTCAGGGAACTAGTCAGTAAGGTACCCTGGGAAACTGCTCTTGAAGGCCTTGATGTCCACCAGTGCTGGTCACTCTTTAAGCGATGCCTCCTAGAAGCACAAGATCAGGCAATTCCAAAATATCGCAAGTCAGGCAGGCGGGGCAGGAGGCCGGCGTGGCTGACCAGGAATGTTCTAATGGAGATTAGGCGGAAACAGAGAGTGTTTCGCTACTGGAAGGAGGGCCAGGCGTCATGGAAAGAATACAGGGATGCTGTTCGTGTTTGTAGGGAGAAAGTTCGAGTGGCCAAAGCACAGCTAGAGTTGAAGCTGGCTGTGTCTGTGAGAGAAAATAAAAAGGGTTTTTTTAGATATGTAAATGGAAAAAGGAGAACTAAAGAATACATAGGGCCGCTCCTTGATAGGGAAGGTCTCCTCACAGACGATGACGTAGGCAAAGCAGAGACGCTTAACGCCTTCTTTGCCTCTGTCCTCAATGCCGATGATGGGCTTCGGGACCCAGGGTGCCCTGAGCTGGAGGACCGGGACGGTGGGGATGACAAACTCCCAACTGACCCTGAACGTGTGCGGGATTTGCTACTCCACCTGGATCCCTACAAGTCCATGGGTCCGGATGGGATTCATCCCCGGGTGCTGAAAGAGCTGGCGGATGTCATCGCGGAACCTCTCTCAATTATTTTTCAACGATCCTGGGAATTTGGAGAGGTCCCGGTAGACTGGAAGCTGGCAAATGTTGTGCCAATTTTCAAGAAGGGTCAGAAAGAAGACCCTAGCAATTACAGGCCTGTCAGTCTCACGTCAGTGCCTGGTAAAATCATGGAGAAGTTGGTTCTCGGACTTATTGAGGCGCACCTGGGGGACAAAGCAGTCATTGGTCCCAGCCAGCATGGGTTTGTGAAGGGTAGGTCCTGCCTAACTAACCTGATTTCCTTTTATGATAAGATCACCCGTATGGTGGACCAAGGGAAACCAGCTGATGTGATTTTTTTGGACTTCAGCAAGGCTTTTGACACGGTTTCCCATAGGATCCTACTGGACAAAATGTCCACCATACAGCTAAATAAAAACATCATACGATGGGTGAGCAATTGGCTAACGGGCAGGGCCCAAAGGGTTATGGTAAATGGAGCTGGGTCAGGCTGGCGGGCGGTCACCAGTGGGGTCCCTCAAGGCTCCATTTTAGGGCCGGTACTTTTCAATATTTTATAAACGATCTGGATGTAGGAATAGAGGGTATTTTGAGCAAGTTTGCTGATGACACCAAACTTGGAGGAGTTGTGGACTCAAATGAGGGCGTAAAGGCCTTGCAGAGGGATCTGGACAGGTTGGAGAGCTGGGCGATCACCAACCGCATGAAGTTCAATAAGAGCAAGTGCCGGGTCCTGCACCTGGGACAGGGAAACCCTGGCTGCATGTACAGACTGGGCGATGAGATGCTGGAGAGCAGCCTAGAAGAGAGGGATTTGGGGGTCGTGGTAGACAGCAAGTTGAATATGAGCCAGCAGTGTGCCCTGGCAGCCAGGAGGGCCAATCGTATTCTGGGGTGCATCAAGAACGGCATCGCTAGTAGGTCAAGGGAGGTGATTGTCCCGCTCTACTCTGCGCTGGTGCGGCCTCACCTCGAGTACTGTGTGCAGTTCTGGGCACCACAGTATAAAAAGGACATGAAACTGTTGGAAAGTGTCCAGAGGAGGGCTACGAAGATGGTGAAAGGCCTTGAGGGGAAGACGTACGAGGAACGGCTGAGGTCACTGGGCCTGTTCAGCCTGGAGAAGAGGAGGCTGAGGGGAGACCTCATCACAGTCTACAACTTCCTCGTAAGGGGTTGTCAAGAGGCAGGAGACCTTTTCTCCATTAACACTAGTGACAGGACCCGCGGGAACGGGGTTAAGCTGAGGCAGGGGAAATTTAGGCTGGACGTCAGGAGGGGGTTCTTCACAGAGAGGGTGGTTGCACACTGGAACAGGCTCCCCAGGGAAGTGGTCACTGCACCGAGCCTGTCTGAATTTAAGAAGAGATTGGACTGTGAACTTAGGCACATGGTCTGAACTTTTGGGTAGACCTGTGCGGTGTCAAGAGTTGGACTTGATGATCCTTAAGGGTCCCTTCCAACTCAGGATATTCTATGATTCTATGATTCTATGAATGCACAGTGCCTTAGAAATCAGGTATACATACTGATAACTGAATCAGAAGTTTTCTACGTACATGTATTTTTTGTGATTTTCATCAAACAACATCATCCCTTCTCTTTAGTGCCTACAAGAAGGCATCAGAGATTCACTAACCTTTATGGGAGATTTTTATAACTTAGTACCTTTCCTAGAGGACTTTTTAGAGCTTCCTGTAAAATTTAATTGAGAATAGAACTGCTAAAATATTCTTCAAGAGATGTGAAAACTTAAAAGAAAGGCAATTTTCATTCGGTTTCATAGATAGAACTTCCACAAATTTCTCCTAAAACATTATTTTCCTAAATGTTGTGGTGTAGTTTCTGTTAGCACATATTCTTAGTTGCTCTGAAATTTAAGAAAGTATATTTGATATTTAAATGCTAAGAGACAGTATTTTAATGGAAATGCTAATTTTCCTCTTATTCCTCACCTCATGTTAAATTATATAAGGAATATAAATTTAATAGGTTTGCATTTGAAACATCTTTGCATATCCTTGGGGGTTATGGACTTGGGGGTTATGGTGAATGAAAAGCTTGAAATGAACCGTCAGTGCATGCTTGCAACCCGGAAGGCCAGCTGCATCCCGGGCTGCATCAGAAGAGGAGTGGACAGCAGGTCAAAGGAGGTGATTGTCTACTTTACCCTTGTGAGGCCCCACTTGGAGTACTGTGTCTGGAACCCCCAGCACAAGAAGGATGTGGACCTGTTAGAGCAGGTCCAGAGAAGAGCCATGAAGTTGATCAGAGGACTGGAGCACCTCTCCTTTGAAGAAAGTCTGAGAGAGGGAGGGCTATTCAGCCTGAAGAAGAGAAGGATCTGAGGAGACCTCACTGTGGCATTTCAGTACTTAAAGGGGACTTATAAAAAGGATGGAAAGTGACTCTTTGCTCAATCAGATAATGACAGGAGAAGAGGAAATGGTTTCAAACTAAAAGACTGGAGATTTAAATTAGAGATTAGGAGAAAATGCTTCACTTAAAGGGTGTTGAGGCACTGGCACAGATTGCCCAGAGAAGCTGTGGATGCCCCATCCCTGGAGGTGTTCAAGACCAGGTTAGATGAGGCCCTGGGCAACCTGATCCAATGGGTGGCATGCCTGCCCATGGCAGAGGGGTAGAACTAGATGATCTTTAAGGTCCCTTCCAATCTGATCCATTCTATGAATGAATGATCCTGATATTCATACAATCAGATTATGTCAAATTATAAAACTTTCTTTGAAAACCTTTGAAATTCTTAATTTGTAGCTAAATTATATTTTGGGTTTTGTGGTTTAGTTTGCTTATAATATAGCTGAGGTGTACAGACTGTATTATATTTTCACAGAATCACAGAATCACAGAATTTCTAGGTTGGAAGAGACCTCAAGATCATCGAGTCCAACCTCTGACCTAACACTAACAGTCCCCACTAAACCATATCCCTAAGCTCTACATCTAAACGTCTTTTAAAGACTTCCAGGGATGGTGACTCCACCACTTCCCTGGGCAGCCTGTTCCAGTGTCTAACAACCCCTTCGGTAAAGAAGTTCTTCCTAAGATCCAGCCTAAAACTCCCCTGGCACAACTTAAGCCCATTCCCCCTCGTCCTGTCACCAGGCACGTGGGAGAACAGACCAAGACACGTGGGAGAACAGACCAAATATATTTATATATATATATATATATGTATATATATATATATAAAATAAAAAATATATATTTTATTCAAATATATGAATAATCATTACCTCATGGACTTCTCAGGCTTCTCAATACATTTTTTCTGGTGTCATTTCTGAAACTTTTTATAAATAAGCCACATTTCATAAACAGGGCTTATAAGAATTTATGGAGAAAAGAACTATCAACAAAACAGTGATTTTTAATTTTTATTTATTTATTTTTTTACATTTTACTTATCTGTATATCTCAAATATATGCTAAGTAAGTTTGCAGATGATATTAAATTAGGAGGACCTATTGACTCTGTTGAGGGTGGAGATGCCTTGTAGAGGAGCAGAGGGATCTGGACAAAGAAGAGGGCTGGGCAATCACTGACCACATGAAGTTTAGCAAGACCAAGTTCTGGATTATGCTGTTGCGACAGAACAATCCTGAATATACATATAGACTGGAGGACAAGAGGCTTGAAAGCAGCCCTGCAGAATTTTGAAATTCTGATTAGAACAATCTGGAGGTTCTGACTGACAGTAGATTGAAAATGAGTCAACATTGTGTCCTGGCAGCCAACAAGGCCAGCCATATCCTGGGGTGCATCAAGCACAACTTTGCTATCTGGTCAAGGGAAGTGATTGTTCTGCACTGGTGTAGCCTCACCTCAAGTGCTATGTGCAGTTTTGGGCACCACAGTATACAAATGACATAAAAATAGTAGAAAGTGTCCAAAGGAGGGCTACAAAGATGGTGAAGGTTCTAGAGTGCAAGGTGTATGAGGAGCAGAAGTTGCTTGGTTTGTTCAACCTGGAGAAGAGGAGACTAAGGGGAAGAGACTTCATAGCAGCCTACAGCTTCCTCATGAGGAGGAGAAAAGGGGCAGGTGCTGGTCTCTTCTCTCTACTGACCAGTGACAGGATCTGAGGAAATGGCATGAAACTGCAAAACAGTAGGTTCAGGTTGAATATTAGGAAAAGATTCTTCACCAAGAGGGTGGTTGGGCACTGGAACAGGCTCACTGGGGAAGTGGTCCAAGAGTTGGACTTAACTGATCCTTGTAGGTCTCTTCCAAATGAGATATTCTATAATTCTTTGATTTTGCATCTTTAGAATGAGAGCAGACAGGTGCCTACAAGGATAGTACACAGATGTTGTTACTATTAGTTAGTTAATCATGAGAAAATTCTTCAAGTTTCTTAAGTGCATGATTCTTTCTACATACAAAGTTCGATAAATAATGTAACGTACATTTTTATAGCTTCTTATACCCTTTATGAGACTCAGCATGCTGCATAGTATATGCACATCCTTGATTATTTCATCATTGATTTGTAAGGGCATATAGAGATGGAAATTCAGAAATAGTTTTACAACTCACAACAGTAATAGGCAAAAGTTACCAGTTTCAGCTAACTCGAGTTGAAGCTACTATCACATTCTGTAATGTCAACTGTTCTGCTGATCAAGAAAAATGGAAGTACAACAGAAGCTTCATGACAAAATGAAGTATTTCCAAACATACTAATCCATAGAATGCAGATAGCAAACATTTTAGAAAGCATCAACAGCGACAACAACCAACCAAGCAACCAACTAAATAAAAAAACAAAAACTTTTCACATGGAATGATATCTATTTCAGTTGGAAGTTTTCCTGTGTGTTGTACAGAAAATGCAGCACAGCAAAACTGTCTGCAAAGTTGGAATAATTTTTATTTTTATTATTTTATTTTCCTTAAAGAAAATAAAGAAAATACTGTTTTGGAAACTTGTATCATCCCTACAAAAACTGAAATTATGTATATGGAATACGATTCTTGAAGTACATTACAAATTTGGCTATCCCATGGATAACATCCTTACTGAATAAAATCCAACTCACTGCCATCAAATTGAAAATACCATTCTCCTAAAATTCTAATGTTCTACAAGAAGAATTATAAAGAGGAGTAAACAGTAGGCAGACTGTGAAATCACAAGAAGACTATACAGATATGCAGATGTATAAATGGCATGATAAGTTTACTATCAGAGTTTGCAGAGTAATTTTATTGTATTTCAGTCAGAGAGAGACACTTCATTGCATACATGAAGGGAATCTCTATCAACACTAAGGCTAGAAGAAAATTTTCCTCAGTGAAAATGTATCCACTTCTCATATTTCCAATTTTAGTATTTAGATTAATGCATATCATGTATTTGGCTTCTGTCTATGCTTTTTTTTCACAGCATAATTTTTGCAACAGATTTGCCCCGCAGCATTAACTACCCTTGATAGTTTTCTCTGTTACTGTCTGATTATTTGCTTAGTATAATGACTTTTCTGCTTTTTTTTTTTTTTTTTTTTTTTTTTTTTTTTTAATTAGTGTTGTCACAGGAATTACTTGCTAGAAAGCTGACTTAAATACAGTATGATGACATCAGTAATGGGAAAAACATACACAAAGTTAATGTAACTACATTTCAGCTGTTCTTAGTAACCTTTCAGAATTTTCATGTTTTATTTTGACAGTTAAATTATAAATAAACACTAAAAATATTCAGAACTACGATATGAAAATAATGAAACACAGTTGAAAATTTCCCAGCAAAATGTTTTTCCAATTAGAAACAGCTGAATTAAAAAAAAAAAAAAGCCAGTCTCATTAAAAATATATTAATGCTATCTGTGTTCCACTATAACTAACTTGACTTAGCATGATAAGACATAAATTATGATCATATAAACCATGTTAATATATGGTTTATATATAACCATATAATTTATAATAACATAAAATATGGTTTATAATACATATACCATATTAGTATATAGTTTATAATATATGTTAAATTTCAGTAGCATAACTGCCTTTATATGTATATGTTTATGTATATGGAATATGATTCTTGAAGTACATTACAAATTTGGCTATCCCATGGCTAACATCCTTACTGAATAAAATCCAACTCACTGCCATCAAATTGAAAATACCATCCTCCCAAAATTCTAATGTTCTACAAGAAGAATTATAAAGAGCAGTAAACAGTAAGCAGTTTTCTCCATTACAATTATATTATAAATTATGCATGAATTGCAAAATATGCATAATTGTATTTTTATTATTTTAAAAATAAAATCAAACAATTATTTGATATTTTCAGAACACTTTTCTGCAATATATGTCTGAAATGAGCTCAGAACTTTAATTTCATTGTGAATTTTTAATATTTTATGTTTTATTCAAACACAAGGCATATTTTTTTTTTAAAAAACAGAATTTGCAGTGAACACAATTCAAATTTCTGTTCCACTCTGTGACTGTTATGACACAATAATGTTGAATATTTTTCAGTCATTGCTTCATTTGATTTTATTCATATGCAAAAATATTGAATGAATTCTGGGGCATGGATGAGTTCTGATTCAATAACCACAGTTGACAGTGAATAATTTTTGCTGTCAAATTTTTACTACTATGGTCAGTGATAAGTACAAGCAATATTATAGTAAAAACAAAACAACATTTAGAGGAGAGTAAATATTTCTTGTTTCCCACTGATTCATGTGAAAATCCACCCGAGGATACTGAGAGAACTGGTGGAGGAGCTGACCAAGCCGCTTTCTATCATTTATCAACAGTCCTGGTTATCAGCGGAGGTCCCAGTCGACTGGCGGCTAGCAAACGTGACGCCCATCTACAAGAAGGGTCAGAGGGCAGACCCAGGGAACTATAGGCCTGTCAGTTTGAACTCAGTGCCAGGGAAACTCATGGAGCAGATTATCTTGAGTGTCATCACGTGGCACTTACAGCGCAACCAGGCAAGCAGGCCCACTCAGCATGGGTTTATGAAAGGCAGGTCCTGTCTGATGAAACCGATCTCCTTCTATGACAAAGTGACATGCTTAGTGGATGAAGGAAAGGCTGTGGATGTGGTCTACCTTGATTTCAGTAAGGCTTTTGACACCATTCCCCACAACATTCTCCTCAAGAAACTGCCTGCTTGTGGCTTGGACTGGCGTACACTTCGTTGGGTTAAAAACTGGCTGGTAGCCGGGCCCAAAGAGTTGTGGTGAATGGAATCAAATCCAGTTGGAGGCCGGTCACTAGTGGTGTTCCGTAGGGCTTGGTACTGGGGCCAGTCCTCTTTAATATCTTTATCGATGATCTGGATGAGGGGATTGAATGCACCCTTGGTAAGTTTGCAGATGACACCAAGTTAGGTGCGTGTGTTGATCTGCTCGAGGGTAGGAAGGCTCTGCAGGGGGATCTGGATAGGCTGGACCGATGGGCTGAGGTCAACTGTATGAAGTTCAACAAGGCCAAGTGCCGGGTCCTCCACCTGGGGCACAATAACCCCAAGCAGAGCTACAGGCTGGGAGATGAGTGGTTGGAAAGCTGCCTGGCGGAGAAGGACCTGGGAGTATTGGTTGATAGTCGGCTGAATATGAGCCGGCAGTGTGCTCAGGTGGCCAAGAAGGCCAACAGCATCTTGGCTTGCATAAGAAGCAGTGTGGCCAGCAGGGCTAGGGAAGTGATTGTCCCCCTGTACTCGGGTCTGGTGAGGCCGCACCTCGAGTACTGTGTTCAGTTTGGGGCCCCTCGCTACAAGAAGGACATGGAGGTGCTCGAGCGAGTCCAGAGAAGGGTGACAAAGCTGGTGAGGGATCTGGAGAACAAGTCCTACGAGGAGCAGCTGAGGGAGCTGGGCTTGTTCAGCCTGGAGAAAAGGAGGCTCAGGGGCGACCTTATCGCTCTTTATAAGTACATTAAAGGAGGCTGTAGTGAGGTGGGGATTGGTCTGTTCTCCCATGTGCCTGGTGACAGGACGAGGGGGAATGGGCTAAAGTTGTGCCAGGGGTGCTTTACATTGGAGATAAAGAAGAAGAATACTGAGAGGGTTGTTAGACATTGGAATGGGCTGCCCAGGGAAGTGGTGGAGTCACCATCCCTGGAGGTCTTTAAAAGATGTTTAGATGTTGAACTTAGCAATATGGTTTAGTGGAGGGCTTGTTAGTGTTAGGTCAGAGGTTGGACTCGATAATCTTGAGGTCTCTTCCAACCTAGGCAATTCTGATTCTGTGAAAAATAGTGCTGTGTGAAAACCAAAGGACAGAAAAAGCCTTTTCTTTTAAAGGCATTAAATAGTTGAATTTTATAACTCCATTCATTGTTTTCAATGAATCACAGAGATTAACTGATAAAAGGAGGAACCTATAAATATACTAATTTGGTCTCTTCAGAGTAGAAAAGATTCCATACAACATAAGAACATAAGTAACACAAGATGAGAAAAAAGTATTTCTCATAAATAAGCCACTGAAATTCTGTTTTTTTTTTTTTTTTTTTTTTTTTTTTTTTTTGTTTTTGTTTTTGTTTTTGTTTCTTTTTTTGTTTGTTTGTTTGTTTTTTTTGTTTGATTAATGAAACTGGATTAATTATGTTCAGTTTAAGCCCAGAAAAATGTGTGTGGGTGGCTATCTAATAAAATATATTTATTGAAGAGGTCAAATAAATACTACGTTACATCACTTTTCACCACTTAAATTCATATGGTGCATATGGTGCTGATACACTCACATAAGTGTTCTAATATAAGAAAGATTCCAAATCCATTTATACATATTAATCAAATTACTTCACTGTTGAAGTAGTTAATGTAGTTCAGCTGTAAAAACAAACAAACAAACAAAAAACACTAACTTTCAAGTACAGTGAATATTTAATACTGTAATTATAAGGAAGCTTTGAAAGAAATATCTGAAAGAAAAATAACATATACTCTTAAAACAGCAAACCTGAACAAGCTTTTAGCTGTTAGTAAAGATAGAGAAGTTCTCAATTTTCTATCTACTCTATTGATTATGCAACCTTTTGTGGTTTCTTTCAAAAACCCATTATACTGGATATAATTAAAACACACACACAATCTCATACACAAAACTGAAAATAAATGTTAATGTTTCTGGAAGAATTATATTAATAATATTGGCATGAGTTAACCATAATGTGTAATGTAGTGGTACATTTTTCACATATAGCTTTGCCTCTGCACTTCATCTCTGATCTACTAGACCCCTGCTATTGAGCATTTGTATCCAATTACTAATCGGTAAGTGTCATATTTGTGAACTGATTATATTTTTAATATTTTATATTATAATATTAAGCAAATATTATCAAACATTAAAAGTTAGTGCAGGAATGAACTTTATGCAGGAATTCTAAGAAATGAAATAGGCTTCTAGGTGTGCCCTGCGCTCCACCCCTTATCAGCACAGAGTGCAAGTAGAATATCATTATTTTTTCCTTGGGTCTAGATAATTTATACAAACACATTACTATATTTTCCACATCTTTCTTTGTCATTTTGAATATTTTTCTTTTATTTCTCATTATATAAATCTCAATGTCGAAATATTGGTACTCTAAGGCTTTTCTACACTTTGTGAATAATCTTCAATGATTTTTCACACTGTAACATCTAAAAATCTCAAGCACACCCTGCGGCTGGAACTATGTTTCAGCACATCCATAGGCAGATTGGATTTGCTGGACTCATTTCATTTGCAAAGAAGATAAGCTTTAATTATCTTCATGAAGAGGCCTGCTAGAACATATTTTTGTTTCCTCCCTTTGGAAGGAAATCCACATGTGCAGTGGAGTGTTGAGCTAACACAGCTCCTCACAATATAAAGCTGAGACAGCAGCAGAATATGCTTAGTGCCAAAATTGAAGGATACACTGCAGGGCACATTCACCTTGTAGAAACAACATTTAACTGTACTGTACATATTGGATAGTTATATAACACCATCCTGTTACTTTTTATCACGTGACAGGTCCTCATGGATTAGATCATCACAAATTAATTTTGGGTCATAAGGTAAACATACACAAAATGTCAAAACTCACACAATCCACAAACCAGTAGGAAGAACTGTTTCTATGTTTAAACTCTCTTACTTTCCAAAGCATGGAAGTATCTAGCATGAATTGTCTGTTCTCAGTGCTAAAGGTCAAATGATCCTGGGGATTTTTCTGGGAGAAAACTGGCTACCACAGGCTAAACTGCCAAGGATCATTACAGCAATGGTAACAGGATAGTTGATAGAGTTCCAATGCCTTGGAACTTACCCCATTTCTATATAATTTTCTAACAGAGATGTAGTTGTTATATATTTTTACTGTTATTATTTTTTAAGGTGAATTCTTTTGCACATTTAGGAAGTGACTAAACTTTTCCCTTAAGCTGCCCTGTGACATGCTCAATATTTATTTATTTAATTTATTAATTAATTAATTTATTTATTTATTTTTGTAAGGACCAAGCAAACAAAGATTCTGAAACTACAAATTCAGCAAATGATGAAAAGTAAGACACGAATCATCAAGATCCCACATGCTTCAGTATGTCGGGCAGTTTATTAACCCACCATCCAGGCCCACCAAGAAAGACTGTTCAGAAGCTGTCTACAGCAGTGAAGTGGAGGGGACACAAAGAAGAGGTGGAGCATAAATGGAAAATAACTAAAAATCAGGAGGACTTCCCTCATATCCAGTATCATTTTCTGACCATTTAACAGTCTATATATAGCAGTTTAACTTCATAATTTGTTAAAACATAGACAAGCAAGCACACTGTTCTTGGGGTCTCTCTCCATTTTCTCCATATGTATTTAAGTGAAAAAGTATAATTTACGAAATGAAAATGATGTATTTGATAGTTCACAAAAGTACAGATAGGATTCTCCATTCATGAATATAATTTAAGCATTCAGCTGAGTGTTGGAGTGTCAAAGTCTTCTGGCAATTGAAAGAATTAATCCCTGAAAAAAGGGTAAACATTTTCACATTATATGGAGAGAGAATTTAAAACACATTCACAGAAGACTAATGGACAACTGCCATTTTTAGTGATACTAAGTTCTGTTGCAGTTAGGATGGTTGCAAGTTCATAAGACCATGAACTTTAATCTACCTGTTGTTTAAGTAGGCAATTTATGCCCAACCTCTTGTTTCAAACAACAGAATGAACATTTAATAGTTTTTGTGAGCTGAAAGAAATGGATAGCCAAACTATACAAACAATCTATCAATTGTCAAGAAGTGCAGCATGTCTAGAAGTATCCTCTTTTAACTACCAGCAGCAGCAACAACAAAACAGAAACCAAAAATACAGACTGAAAAACCTGACACCAAAGTGGTAAACTCCATCTAATCCCATTATTAGGAAAATAAAAAAATTGGCCTGCCTATTTTCTTCGACAACTCAGGGAAGCTGTGTAAGGAACTGCCATCTTTCCCACTGAATGGGGAAGTCATGTAATTTATAAAATCTCATACATCATTGATTAAAGTGTTTTGATGTCCTTTTTTTTTTTTTTCCTTCAGATATTCATTTGGTCTTGGACCATGACAATTGCATCATTACAGAATGAGTGACCCAAAAGAGACATTTCTGATAATAGAAAGAACACAAGCCTTCCTCTTTTATTCATTTTGCACATGGTAGAAAAGTCAAAGTATTAAAGGTAGGACTAATAAATGAAGAAAACATTTTCTTAGCCTCTGGATTACCTACTGTAGACTTGTTGGAAGATCACCTGGTAAAAATTCCACTTGAAACAAGACCAATTTCAGTGTTATGTCCAATGCTCAGGACTGCCAACTTGAGTTCAGATTAGCTCCAAGGATGGAGATGCCCCAACGTCACTTAGCAACTCCTAATGCTTTATTACCCTCATTGCTAAGAGTAGTTTTGTTTGCTTCTTTGTTTACTTTTTTTCCTTATGAGCTTTCAGAATTTCCTTTGCTTCAACCTCTGGTCACTGCCTCTTGTTCTTTTGTTCCATACAATGGGAAAAAAAATCTAAAAGTTTTTGCCCCCTACCAGGGAATAAATAGTACAGAACAAATAGTCGTATCTTTACATACATATTTTGTGATTTCAATGATACAAAATTAAGCAGTAGAAGCAAATAGTTTTGTTTGTTGAAAATCTCTACTTTCAGAATTCTCTGTCAGTAACAATAATAGCCAACATTTCTGGGGCAGTATTAAATTACTATCAATAACTGAAGTCACTTTCAGTAGTTCAGGTTATGCACCATGTGGCCCATTCTACAAATTAACTACTGTGAGAGTAAATAGTAAGAGGTTTTATTTTAGAGATTTAGAAATATTTACAGCATTTATAAATATCATACGTATAATTTTTTAATTTTATAGCTTTTTTTTTTTTAAAAAAAAAGAAAAAAAAAAGAAAATATTACCTCTAAATTCACAGCTATATGTATAGATAGAGAGGATGCATCATCTCATTGTGGTTAGTTTTACAAGGTGGTTTTGCTAAGCATGTTAATATATTCTTCTGTTTGGCCCTCCTTAAGCTCAGGGAGGAACCTGCCCACCTCACAGAAGTGACAATGTGAAGCAGAATAGAGAAAAAAAAAAATTAAAAAAGGCTTATTTCTTATAAAAGGAAGTAGATGGTAATGGAGAACTCTGCGTCTTCTATATTTTTTGGAAAATGCTCTGTGCACATTTGTTTGTCCAGGATAAAAAAATAATTTGCAATCATAATTTACTTCCTTTAAATCTTTCTAAAACCAAGAGATGCAGTCTTTATTCCACTATCACATCTATCCAGATCTATCACATGGCTACCTACACAGTTCTTCAGAACAACTTTAAACACTGCTCTCAGTTGGTACAAAACACATGTAAAAGGTAGAAGTTTTTAAGCTAATTTTCTCAATATAATCTTTAAAACTCTGTGAAATTGTTTTGCTACCTATTTATATCCTCTGATACTCCTAACATAAATCTTTTGTTTTTTAAAGTTTGTTTTCCAATTTCTTAGATAAGTATTTTCATTTTTGATGTTTAATCTCGTTAAGAAAACAAAAGAAGTTATTTTCTGCACAAAAACTATATCTTATAAATAATACTTCCAAGATGTTTAAAAAGATGGTTTGATTCATATAGCTTCTAGCAACAATAACTGGTTCAAGGAGAGTGAGATTATGCAAAGATATAAAAAATATAAGTTCTCTGATCATAGTCAGGAATAATACCCTTGTAAAAATTTTTGTTCTTAAAACACATAACTTGTGGGTTGCAACCACGTATGGCACTAAAAGTAGAGAGACATATAGAATGGAATCAATCTTATTGATTTGGGTGAAACACTCTTTTATTTTCTTTTTTTTTTTTTTTTCTTTTTGTTTTCTTTTTTCTATTTTTTTTCTTTTCTTTTCTCTTTCTGTGTAAACAGTATTAATCTTCCAAGTTAAATTAATTACACTTTGTCCATGTTAATCTTGGCAAGAGTATTTAATTCCTGATTTTCATTAATTCTACAATCAATATGTTTTTCCTCACACAGACATTTAATTATCAGATATCTGACAGCTTGCATGTATTTATGTCTGTGTATCTATGGGTGCATACAAGTGTGTATAAAGTATACAAAGAACATACAGTGAAAACAAAAACAAAAACAAAACAAAACAACAACAAAAAAAGGAGGATTTTATTTATTTATTTATTTAGATTATTAAGGCTGGTTTGACCTCAGCCTTAGGGTGAAACAGCAGAAATAATTTCTAGAAGAGATTAAATTGAAGCAAACTTAGACTACCTCTAGGAAACAGTAATACCTTCCTACTTGTTTAATTCTAATTGGAGTGAAAGTCATAGACTATACATTACAGCTTCTCCCCATATATTCTTAACTTCAGACTGATATGGAAAAGAAGAAGGAACCAAACTGGAAATTTCTTATTTTTTTATAAGAAGGATTACACTTTCATATACTCTCTTTTGGATTGTTGTGGTTTAACTCAGCAGTCAGCTGAATACTACACAGCTGTTCACGCACTGTCCTATGAGGAACCTGCTTTGGCAGGGGGGTTGGACCCAATAATCTTTCGAGGTTCCTTCCAATCCCTACAGTTCTGTGATTCTGTGTGATTCTATCGCAGTTCCATGGGGGAGAAAATTGAAAAGTACAAGAACTCATGGGTTGAGGTAAGGGCAATAGGACTGCTAAATAAAGGGAAAACAAAACAAAAGAACAACAAAACCAAAAATAAATAAATAAATAAACAAAACAAGCAATGCACAATACAGTTTCTCACTATCAGCTGACCAATGCAAAATCAGTCCCCGAGAAACAGCATCCCACCCCAGCCAACTCAGTCTCATAGTTCAGTTCATCATATGGTATGGAATACCCTTTTGGCTAGTTTGGGTTAGCCGTCCTGGCTTTATCCCCTTCCAGTTGCTTGTGAACCCCCATCCTCATTGTTGTAAGGGTGTATGAGAAGCTGAAAAGTCCTTGACTTAGTGTAAGCACTGTTCTGCAACACTAAAATCCTTGTTGTGTTACCAACATTATTCTCATCCTAAATCCAAAACACAGCACTATACCAGCTATAAGGAAGAAAATTAGCTCTATTCCAGCCAAAACAAGGACATGGATGTAGTTTTAAAATTTAAAAGAATTTGCAACTCAACAGTATTTACTAACGTGTAAGACACAAGTAATTAAGGAAAAAAAAAAAAAAAAAAGTAAGATGATAGCCTTGCCTTTGACTGCTACCAGATTATTCACATGCAAATTAAACATATTCATAAAGGAGAGTTTTCAGGTCTAGAGCCTTAGGCTACTGTTTGTGATGTCTGATTTGCAATAAAAATATTTTCTTCATTGTGCCAATTACTTTCTGAACAACTTACAATAGCTTCCAAATAGATCATTAGCCAAATAACAACCACCTTGGGCAAAGAATGCCTCTTAACAGTGCCCAAACTATTTGGCTGATGTAAGTGGTGCTACTTGTTACATTAAAATGCAGTTTAAAAGGAGGTTTTTAGCAAAATACTTACAATTTTAAGCAATTTCAAATTTATTTTTTTTCAGTGTAATTTTTGGTTCCAGGCTTGTTATAATTTCAGCATTAATGAAAAGAGAATTGCATTATTATTGAATCATCTATTTTGGAAAATTTGATGTCCTGTAAAGCAAATGCATCAGGTGTTGGTTACCCACAGTTTTATTTTAATAAAACCATTCATTATAAGCCTTGACAAGTGCTAAAAATTAACAATCCTAAGTAATAATAATAATAAAAATAAAAATAAATAGAACTGATGACTATATACCTGTTACATTCATCTAAATTTATAAATATTTTATGATTCAGTTATAGCCACTTATTATATACAAAGACACTACTAAAGAACTAAAGAATCATCTGCAAAAAATTATGCTAAATCTTAGAAATTACTGTTTGAGTTAAAAAGCAATTATTTTTTTCCATTGTTTTTTATTTATTTTATTTTATTTTATTTTATTTTATTTTATTTTATTTTATTTTATTTTATTTTATTTTATTTTATTTTATTTTATTTTATTTTATTTATTTTATTTTATTTTATTTTATTTATTTATTTTTGGTATTAAAACTATAGGTACTTTCATGCTGAGTACAATGAAATCTGAAAGAAAATTATATTGATCATAAACAGAGCTAGAACTAAACAGCTATATCAGTTTGGTATCTTTGTTTTATCATTTAAACATACTAAGATGTATGTGGATTTATGTTTAAGGAACTAGACAGAGTAGCAGCAGTCTGGACTTAAGCTGCTGTTTATGTTAGTGGTCTGTTGGTAAGAACTCACTTAATGATTCTCCCCATCCTTAAAAAAGAAACAAATAAACAAAAACAAACCACAAACAAACAAAAAAAAAACACAACAATCAAACTTTTTTTTTTTTTTCATGTCCTGAACACGAGGTGTTGCTAATAATGTATGTTATTCTGTATCCCTGTAGTATGATTTTGTCATTGGATTTGTACTAAGTTTTCAAAGCGACGGCACTAAGGCTTTGCTTTGTCTGAACTTCTCTTGACCTGCTTGAAAGTTGTTTTCTCGGTTTAGTAGAAGCAAAAATTTTAATTTTGTCCAAGTGGCATTCACTGATTTCTTAAATTCTTGCTTACTTATGCTCACTACAACTACCTGAAAGGAAGGTGCAGAGGGAGCTGGGGGTCAGCCTCTTCTCACAGGTAACTAGTGAATGGCCTCAAGTTGCACCGGGAGAGGCAATGGGGAGATGTGGATGGTTGTGGTTAGTTTAGAAATTAGGAGACATTTCTTCTCAGAAAGAGTAGTCGGCATTGGAACGGGTTGCCCAGGCAGGTGGTGGAGTCATCATCCCTGGGGGTGTTCAAGGAAAGTTTGGACCTGGCACTTATGGACATGGTATAGTGGGTGATATTGGTAGTAAGGTGATGGTTGGACCAGATGATCCTGAAGGTCTCTTCCAATCTTAATAATTCTATGATTCTGTGACTTAATGATAAGTTTTATGAAGATACATGTAGCAATGCCCATTTTCTTTACATTTTGTATAGAAATTGATATTTGCAACTTTAACAAAATGATGTTAGTATAGAGAAATACAAAACCAATAATGAGAATAGAGGTCTTGAGAAGCACCAACACAAGATGTAGTTTGGAGGAGCATGGGCACATTTTTAAACAATCCCATTACTATAGAGAATATGCAATGAGAATTAAATAAGAAGATAGCTTGGGACTTTGCAAATGTAACTCCCTTCCTACTTTATTTTAGACATAGTTGCTATGCATCTATTCCCAATTCCATTTTACCTGAGAAAATGGGCATTTAACAGGCTATCTGCAGAATTAAAATTGAGAAGAAAAAGTCACGCACTAATCTACATCTCACTCCCTGGATTGCACTGAGGTGAAGTCTGGAAAATAAATCCCTTAACTCTTTATTTTCCCTAGGTATTCTGGAAGCCAGGGAAAAAGTTCCTCCCAAAAAAAGTGAGCCAGCCTCACTTTGTAGCTCCTGGCTCTTCTGCCCTGTACCTAAGATTATTGTGCCTCACTTTGTAGTTCCACCTTCAAGTAGGGGAAGAAAAGCATATCTATTCCTCTCCTGAAAACATGGTAGCCTTCAGTACTTTCAGTGCAATGCGTTAGGTCTCCACCCGTTTCTTCCCCTAGGGTGTATGTAGGTTTACTTGCTAAACAGAGACCAAGAGGGAAAGAGGGAGGTTGTGACCATATTTAATTTGAAGCCTACAATTTCTTGGGAAAAGAGACCGCATGGTCTGGCTCTAGCATGTTTCATTTATTCATATCCTGAGGGAAACTGAGACACTCTGGACTTGCTGTAATGCTATTTTGCATATGTGGATATTTTGTATTTATTTATTTTTTTTAATTACATAATTACCCCAGGCAATATTAAATTATAGCAGGATCTTAGTCCAAAGACGGTTTCAGAAAAGGCTTTATTGGTCATTTTTTGCTGTTGGTGTTAATTTCCTGGTCAAGCATTCAAATTTGTTGATTAGAAAATGCTAGTCACTAATTAATTTTATGTTTTATCTCCATTATTTTATTTCTTATCTCCCTTCTATTGGCTCACATGGAGGAAAACAACCTGCTATAACTTTTGGTTATTCTTTGTTCAGGCATTAGGTGACTTTTGCAATAGAAGAATATGATCTTGTACATAAAGACTATATAATGATTTTACGTTTCTTCAATAGAGAAATTTCCTGTTAAAATTCTTTACTTAGTTTTGGCTGAAAAGTAAATGAACAGATAACCTTCACAAGTTGGATCAAAATGCAGATGCATTCTGAGGTAGATTTTAGTTAGAGCAGTTAAATTTGGCAAATTGCAATTGACTGAAAACATGATGTCACCACTGCAAATGTACGATAGCCCTATAAAATGATTATAAGAAAATATCTCTCCAGAGATCACTTTCAAATGAAGATTTCTGGTTCCTATAAGGTTTTTAACTATTAGAACTAGGAAACTATTATGACATAAATCACACTATAATCTGTGGTATTTTTAACCCACTGAGCAGATAAACTCCACCACAACTACTGTCTCACTTCCCCTTCTCAAAACAAAAGTTAAAGAAGAAAGTATGATAGAAAAACAAAACAAAACAAAAACAAAAACAAACAAATAAACAAAAAGCTCACAAGCTCACAGGTTGAGATAAAAAAGCTCACAGGTTGAGATAAGGATAATTTAATTAAAGGGGAAAAAGAAAAAAGAAAAAAAAATAACAGGCCAAGGCCACATGGAAGTAAAGAGGGTAGAAAAAAAAATCACTACACATCAACAAGCAATGTTCAGCCACATCCTTAGAAGCAGGGCCTCAATGTGTAGCGGTTGTTTGGGAGGACAGACATCTTCATGATGAGAATCCCCTTCTTCCTGTTTCCCACCTTTTATTGCTGAGTTTGACATCTTATGGCATGGAATATCCCTTTGGTTGGTCACCTTCCATCATTATGTGCCCTCCCCGCTTCTTTTCCACCCTCAGCCAGGCTTTGGGGGATTTAAAGAGTCTTGATGCTGTGCCAGCACTGTTCAGCAACTGACAAAACAGAGGTGTGATACCAATGCTGTTCTAGCTACAAGTGCAGAGCACAGTGGGGCTGCTATGGGCTGCTGCAGGGAAAGTTAACTCCATTCCAGCCAGACCCAGTACATAGTCTAAAAATAATATCATTGAAAAAAATTAGTGTGGTCAATAGATTAATGATGAATCCTATTACCTATAATACAATTTGGATGGAAAAATCTATGTATTATACTGTAATTATACCTTTGTGCTGAGTTTAGACCAAACTACTATAGAACTCATACAGAATCTCATGATTGATCAAAAGTGTG
Source organism: Aythya ferina (assembly GCF_964211825.1). Taxonomy (NCBI): domain Eukaryota; kingdom Metazoa; phylum Chordata; class Aves; order Anseriformes; family Anatidae; genus Aythya; species Aythya ferina. The sequence goes on from NC_140296.1 coordinate 46,817,759, forward strand.
GTTATATCTGAATAATTACCTTGCAAGCAGTGTTGTTTGATTCCTCAGTGTTTATCACAATTTGCTGGAACTTCTGCCTACTTGTTATCAGAATTAATACATATATACCTAAAAAAGAATAGTAAAATAAATCATATATTTGTGTGTATTATAAAAAAAAAAAAAAAAAAAAAAAAAAAAGAAGAAAAGTCAGTATCAAAAAACATTCTACAATTAGATATGCAAAGAAGAAATGTTTCTCTCATAGAATATAACTTCATGTGTATTAAACTTTGTTTCTTTAAGTCTAAGATTCTATTTTTTTAAGACTCCAAGTTATTTAAAAAGACACAACCATCTTGCTTTCACAAGATGGATGAGAAAAAAATACAAGAGTCATCAGTCATGTAGATGCCACTTTCTTGGCAATATATCGAGGATACACAGAAATAAAATTAAAATATTATTCAGTCAGTAGGTAATTTCATAAACTCTATTGATATTCATAGTAATTTATCTAAACTAGGATTTAAAGGATTAAAAGTGATTAGAAAGGATTTTAAGAAGTAAAAGAAGATATCTGTGAATATACCTTAAATGTGTTTCTAAAGTTTGCATTTCTATATGAAAAAAAAAAAAACACAAAGTTGTGGTGAGTGCTTTTCCTAAAACCCCAAATCACTAGAAATTATTTTGATGCTATCCACTCTTAGTTTAATGAGAACATTATGAGCATTTATGAGCACATTATTTTCTAAACATATAGGATTTTTCAGGTTATTTTCAGAATATCAAGATAGTTTATTTATTTATTTATTTTTAATAGCAGCTGGCTACAAAGCAAAATATCTGCTTCATGCTAATATATTGGACTACATAAACACATTTATCAAAAAGGATATTTGAATTCTTACTAGTTTTTGAGAGGAAATTTTCATTTTCATTTGTATACTGTTGGTGTCATATTAGAAATAAAAGAGGTTTTAATTTTCTGTTATGAAATTGTCTCTATAATTTTATTATCCCCCATGGTTACCATTAGTGCCTGAAATCTGTAACATTTGTATAAATTAGCTAGGTAAGAAAGAATCAAATTTTGAATTACTAAATTAATAAAATTCAATTATGATTATTGTGATTAAGATATACATTAAATTGCTGTAGCTAAAGGTTTATAAATATTTCACTGGCCCCTGATGTGCTTTGCCAAGACGATCTCTACCTGGTTTTCCTTCTCTGAAAGTGTACATTAAGAAACTAATAAATAAATTTTAAAAATACTTTTTTTTTTTTTTTTTTTAAGGACAACCAACAGCAACAAAACCACCATCAACAAAAATTATAGGAAACCTTCCCTTCCCTTCCCTTCCCTTCCCTTCCCTTCCCTTCCCTTCCCTTCCCTTCCCTTCCCTTCCCTTCCCTTCCCTTCCCTTCCCTTCCCTTCCCTTCCCTTCCCTTCCCTTCCCTTCCCTTCCCTTCCCTTCCCTTCCCTTCCCTTCCCTTCCCTTCCCTTCCCTTCCCTTCCCTTCCCTTCCCTTCCCTTCCCTTCCCTTCCCTTCCCTTCCCTTCCCTTCCCTTCCCTTCCCTTCCCTTCCCTTCCCTTCCCTTTCCTTCCCATGGGAGTGAGTTTAAATCCTTGTGCTTCTGTTCCCAAATTCATCTTCTGATAACAGGGTCTTATTAAGCTCTCTGATTTTGACAACTCAAGGGAACAAAACAAAACAAAACAAAACATTTTGAATTGACAGATATTTTTAATTGAACTGGCACATTGGAAGAATAAGTTCCTAGGAGGTTTTTCAAACAACTCAGTTCGTATAGTATCTCAATACTTCTTTGAGGGAAAAATAAAATATAAATAAAAGTAAATTAAAAATTTTGAGATTTCTCCATTTTCAAATTGGCAAGTATTATAAGTATCAGGAAAACAAACAAACAAACAAACAAACAAACAAAGATAGATATTAGACCTTTTTGTTCACCTCCAATTCAAAGGTAAAATATTTGCTGCTCACACAACTTTAGCAGTTATTCTCCCGCATTCCCTGTTCCTGTCACACAGGCTCAAACTGGATCACAACATGCTTTTCTGTATGGTCTTGTTCTAGCAGTCACCCACTCACATGAGGTTGCCCTTGGATTTCCTTCTAGGGCAGGACAGCACTCCTGCCTAAAGAAAACAGAGGAATGCTTTTGTAAATGGATAGATTTAAGGAGTATTCCAATCAGTAACGGGGACAGAACTGTAATAGATACCACATTTCATTTCCTATGCCTGACTTCCAGCATTTTTCTCTATGCAGCTTAATACAAAACTTAGTGACTAGCCATAAAAGCATAAGTATAGTGTGCTTTCAAGGCCTCTGTTTCATTTTCTTGAAATAAAACATTAATTCTTAAAAAACATGGCAATTATTAAAAGACAGACCTAATAAGTCTCAGAGTAGACTCCACAGTTCTTTCCAAAAGCAGAAAAATTAGCTGTCACAAGACACCTACATTGCAGTTAGGAAAGGAATTTAGACCAAAGTATTTGAACATAACACTGAAAGTTCCACTTAAAACTTAGTGAAGTTGTATAATGTTTTCCATTATGGTTGTCAACAGGAATACTGGTAGATATATGGCATGTAGGATACATGTTCCTGTTAGACAGGCTTCTCCCCAGACAAGGTATGTGGGAAAATTATCAGGTCTAAATGTTACAACAAGCATTGTGGTTTGTGGAATCCACTAGTCAGCCCCATCAGACCTTAAACATTAGCATTATGGACACTAGTTGTGAGACACTTAATAAAAGAGGTAATAAGGAACAGTTTATGCAGTGGCACACAGAAAGAGCTATAAACAAACATATAAAATGTAGTTCAGTCACTCAGTAGTTTGAAAGTTGATTCAGCTCACCCTACAGTGGATATCCTCCTTTTTACTGGGCCTTGCTGGAATGGAGTCAACTTTCCCTGCAGCAGCCCATATAATGCTGTGCTCTGTACTTGTAGTTAGAACAGCACTGGTATCACAACAGTGGTGTGTCTGCTGCTGAGCAGTGCTGGCACAGCATCAGGGCTCCCTCCTACTCCCTCAAAGCCAGGCTGGGGGTGAGCAAGAGGTGGAGGGGGAAACAATCAGGGCAGCCAGCCTAAACCAACCAAAGGGATATTCCATACCATGTGATGTCACATTCATTAATAAAAGGTGGAACAGTAGAAGGGGGTGCAGGGCTCTTGTTATGAAAATGTCTGTCCTCCCGAGCAACAGCTACACGTATTGAGGCCCTGTTTCAGGTACGTGGTCAAGCATTGCTCTTTGATGGGAAGTAGAGAGTAATTTCTTTCTCTCTGTGCTTCTTCATGGCCTTTTTTTTTTTTTTTTTTCCCTCTGTTTTCCCTTTAATTAAATTATCCTTATCTCAACCCATGAGTTGTTTTTTCCCTTTCTGGCATACTTTCTTCTTCCCCTCTACTAAGAAGGGGGAGTGAGGGGGCTGTTGTGGTGGAGTTCAGCTGCCTGGCAAGCCACCACAACCTTTAACTGACCTTGAATTTACCTTGAGAATCCATTACATGTGTCAATCATAAGCCATTTGAATGTATTTAAGGTTTCCAAGACAAATACACATGACCAATAGGTACGGCATGGGATTTAATGCAGATCTTAGCTCTTGTGGACTTGCACCTGGAGGTCAGGGTATATCGTGAGGCATATCAAATTAAACCAGACAGCTATATGGGAACAGTTGAATCATTAGATATTTACTGCCTGTATTGTAAACCTTGTTCAAGTGTAGGTACAAGAGAATATCTTGAGCCAAATCTCTCAATTAGTGTTTTCAGTAGAGTCCTGGGTGTGAGAAAATTTGAAAAAACAGCAAAAATTGAAAGCAAGAAAATACATTTTCTTATGATTTTATGTGATGGAAAAATATTGTTGAGTTGATCCATGTATTCTGACATAAACTGTAATGGCTACAACTAACAGAAACATATATGCTAAAAGAAAAGGAACAAGAACTCTAAGGTGTGATATAAAAAGTTTAAGATATTATTTTAAATCCTCTTCAAATTTTTATATATATTTGCAGAAATAAGACAGGAGATTAATGTGGCTAAATGTATTAGCTACAAGCATGATGAAAGTAGAATATATACTGACATCATTAGCTAAATTAATGAAAAGAACATGCGTTTCCTAGAGATAAAACTGCTTGTTCTTTGTTTCCTAAACTTTACCATAATTTAAGTATCCAGACATTTAGCAAAGTTAATATCAACAGTAAAATATGCATAAAAAAGTAAGAAGGCACTAAGATTGTATTCTACATATTCATGATATCCCAGAATACTAAACTATCCTGTTATAAGTTGCCCCCTTAATTAATTTTCAGAGAGCATTGCATTAATAATAGAAAGGAATTTATTGAGTAAGCAACAGCAAGCAAAACAGCGCTGGGTGGCCGGGGAGTCTCAGCTCCGCCAACGGCACGCACCTCACCCCCGCCAGGGTCCCTTTTTATATCTTGGTAATTCCGGGATTACGCAGCACATCCTGGTATATTCTGCAACTGCGCACACTGTTGCTAGGGGGTCGTCTCTGTCCCTCTGGTGGTCGTGAAGATGAAGGCCGTAGTCTTCCTCAGCGTTGTGGTTCAACTTCTTTTTTTATTTGGTCATGTTGGCCCAGCATGAGACAGGAAGGCAGGATGTTGATACACTAGTTTAGCAACTTATCAGGAGATGGTTACATGAACTTTGCAGCAGTGTCTTTGAACAAAAGAGGCAACTGAGATGCAGAAGGAGAGAAGGGGAGGGGGTTCTCTTTTTTGTTACATTAAGCAAAAGAATTTTCATAGAGTCTAGCCAAGTATTATACATCTCCTTACTTCAGCAGGAAACTTTTGCAACTCCTGCTCCTCAAATGGAACTCCTTGTTTTATAATACAAAAGGCAATGAACAAACATTTATTGTGTATTACATATCCAAAAATATTGGCTTGGTGATTAATACAATATCATCATCAGAAATATATTTAATTTTTCAAGACCATTCCGCAAATATATCCCTGTGTTTATTTTTTTTAACTAATTACAATGTATTGCTATATGAAAACAACAACAACAAAAAAGACAACTCTCAAATGCCATCAAACCAAAGCTAAGATTTTTTTTTAGATCTCTATTTTTTCACAGTTGAATAGAAAAGTTTTTGGCACTTAGGCTCTCTAGCCAGAACATTAATACCTAAGAAAGGAAAAGATGTAGCAAAAAAAAGGGATCAGCTACAGTCAACATGTTGAACAAAGAACTCCACAAAGCAAGGCATTGTAGTAATCTCAGTGCAGATCCAAATTTCAGCAAAAATTAAAATTCTTTAGCACATAAGTTTTTCACAGAGCTTAGCATGAGCAATACTGAATGTGAGATTAAATAAACATTTGTGAGATGTTTTGTAATAGTTCTTAAATTCATGCATGTTGCTGGATTTTTCTTTGGTCTATGAATCAAAATAGTCTATCACACATTATGTGCTGTAACCAGAATGATAGAATTTCTCAATGGAACTGTGTGAAATACCAGGAAAATGAAAGAAAAATATATTTATATTAAATGTATGCTTTTTAATATTACAAATTATGAAAACTCTCAAAATTTATACCATATAATATCATGTATTTCGAATTGTTTAGATAAACATTTCATCAGTAGCTTTTAGAAAGAGACTTCTTAGTAAAATCATTGATTTATTAGATTATTTCCCAAGGGGATTGTCACCCTTAATACATTGTTTCCTAATATATGGGGAAAACTCTCTAAACTAAGTCTTAATATCAGAAGTGATATTCTGTAGAGAATTAAATTTAATTTAAGGAAGTAAAACTACTTCAATCAAGTTATACTGCCTGTGTCTTCATTACAGATATCTGTTGCCTACTATTAAAGGAGTTTTGCTATTTTTATATAATACACACATCTCAAAAGTAGTTCTCAATGAATAATGAAACAAAAGTACTCTTAGAAGAAAGTTAAATAGCAGTTTCAAGTAATCTATAAATTTTATTTTTTTGCACAAAGGCAGAGACATAAAATGCTGGAAAAATGGTACATTATTAAATATTTTTGCAAGAATTATCACAATCTTATATTCAAATATTGAAAATATATGGATATTTTTATTCAAATATGTTCAAAGATTATGATCAAGTCTGTAAAGCTAATGGAGTTTAGAAAACTATTAATCTTAACAGCCATTTGTCTTTAATTGTCTATAAAGGAAAATTCAATCTGTAGAGACTAGGATATATAGAGTCCTGAATTTTGGTGTTCTGTTTTGGTGTTCATATTAATGGATCCCTAGCTAAAACCACAACCACTAGAACTAGGTCTTTCTGGACATTCACTAGACAAATATGCACAATTCTCCATGTTCTGGATACAACTAATGGAAAAACATCTGAGAATTCTCTGTTTTTATTTTGCTAATATGTTGCTATAAGAAGAATACCAAACATCAATATATACTTAGATTATGTTATTTTTCTGTAACAATAATAAATCACATCTATAATAATTTGTATATTTCCCTTTCCCAAATTTAGAATTTATTTAACAATCTGGGGTTGATATATAATATAGTGGTTTTAAGATAGATATTTTGTTTTCCTCTTCACTTCACAGCTTTCTGATTCTTGTTACCCTTAAATTTCCATGCATAAAAACAGTGTAGTACTTCTTGCATTGTGTTACTGTCATTTTGCTTTCAGAGTTGTGGTTTGATTGCTGTCTTAGAACGTTGGGTGATCACAGATTTTGTGCTACATTTCTGATCTTTCTCGTTGTGTCTTTCTGAAGCATTTAACAAGAGTTTTTTTTCAGCCTTTCAGGTTCAGTGAGAATGTGAAAGTTGCAGCAATGTCAGTTTCCAATCTTATGCCTTGAGAAGCAGAGGAATTGAGGTGGTTAGGGGCTGCTGGGCAGCAAAGAGCTATTACAGTATAAAAAGTAATAATAGCCTTGGCTCACTAAAGAAGGTAGCAAGAGAATACAGAACCCAGCTCACAGCTAAACAAAGAAATATTGTCTTCATAAAAGTAAATAGTACATACAAACCACAGAAGTTTTCTCAAAGTAGTACAGAGATTGGGTCAGACTTCAACAAACTTACTTCAAGCCAACTAAATTAACTATATGAGATTATTTCTTTCCTGTAACATTTCAGGATATTATATTGTAGATAGACAGCCTGATAAATCTCTGTTCTCTGATTCTCTTTCTTTATATTATGTTTAAAACCTGCACAATATTATTTCAAAAGCTAAACCACATGTTGTCTAAAAGGGATGCATCAGTTGAGAGTGCATTTGCCCAGTAATTGTTACAAATAAATGTAATTTTAAAAATCAGGGGAGAAGCACTATCAGTAAAATATTTGGTGACTGAATTAAACGTGTAACAATAGGGAGGAGATCTAAAAATGAAAGAAAAAAAAAATCTTTAAAAACTATATAATGTATTTAAGGTGTGCAGTGGTTTTATCAAAAATGTCAACTTGGCTGCCTATCCTAACAACTGTTAGAAATAGACACAGCATCAAAATTAGGACTGATCACTTACTGTTTATTCCAGCTATAACACTGTGTAGAGAAGTAGATTCAACCTGTAGAAATATGACACAAAACCCTACACTTTGGTTTTTGGTGTTGGTTTTCTACAAGGGTACAAGCAAAAATAACTTGTACCCTTCTGAAGAGCTATGTCAGTTAGTAATGCAAAATGAAACACCTTTCCAAATACTTTTCCTGTTAATATAACTGTGACAATGCAAAGTTTTCAGTTGTAATGACATCACAGATTTTATTTAATGTGTGTTTGAGATCTGGGTAAGTTCTGCCAGGGAAAATTTTGTTTGTCACTACCTTTAGCCATTCAGAGCTTGCTTTCCAGTTCACACATTTCACAAGAAATACAAAAGGACAAAAGAGGTCATTTTCTGCAGTGAATGGGAATCTACCTGACCTACTGAGTACAATTTAGCTCCTTACAGGAACTGTTAACTTTTCTTTCCAAGTCTGGGGGCAATGTTCCCATAGTCACTATGCTGAATGCTTGTGTGAAATTATTTCCTTTGTGGTAATACTACACATAGAGTGAGTACATTATTTAATTTGATATGAATGCAGCACTAAAGAAGATCTTGTCTTCCCTTTTATCTCTGCCTGTCTGTTGCTGCAATCTTTTTCTTGGTAAATTCTTTTTCTTTTTCTTTTTCTTTCTTTCTTTCTTTCTTTCTTTCTTTCTTTCTTTCTTTCTTTCTTTCTTTCTTTCTTTCTTTCTTTCTTTCTTTCTTTCTTTCTTTCTTTCTTTTCTTTCTTTCTTTTCCAAAATCTAGACATATGATTTAAGAAATTATTTAAAAGATATATATATATCTTTTAAATCACACACACATATATAATATATATTATATATATTATATATATCTTTTATAATATATATATTATATATATATATACTTAGAAAAGTGAGTAACAGTCTCTTCTCAAGCAATTTAAGTTGAATATATCATACTAGATTATCTTATTGTTGTAGATACCCAATGATGAAATCTCAGGCTTAATAAATGCTAATGCTAACATATATATTGGTGATATTTTTTATATATATTCCATTGAATTTTCATTTCTTACTTATGTTCATTTGTATCTCTTATTTTTTGTCTTTGAATTAGGTAAACTGCAAAACCTATTTTGCACAGTATGCAAAATAGAGTATTGGCTATTTGCACACCCTACTCCTGTTATACTGTATACAGCACGCTGCCTTCTTAACCATCTGAATGCTTCCCCTCACTGAGATTTATTGTTATGCTAAGGGAAAAAAATAATAGTGAATCACCCTAGGTTAACACCAATTTGTGCAGTGAAATACTGCTCAAATTTAAATTCATAGAGATAATAATAGTTGTTGATTGTTTGTTTGTTTGTTCTTTAATTTATTTTACTCATTTTAATATTTTTATGGTATTCTGGTGACAGTTCAGATGGAAGACTACAAAATTCCTTCTTCAGATCTGTGGAATTGATGATGAATTGTCTTTTTTTTTTTTTTTTTCTTTTTCAAGTATACCCTTAATTAAAATATCTTATCTGCATAAGATTTTTCTTGTTAAAATATAGTCTTTCATGAACTTCTCCTCAACTACTTTATTCATTTTGCTTAAGTTGCTACTTACAGAAAATTTTGCCTCCCAGAAGGTATGTGACATCTCACTCTGTTGTAACACACAGGTTAACTTCCTTTGAAAATTTTCTGATTCTTCTGGAGGCTATCCTAGTTCCATACTTCCATCTGAAACAGTCATGATAGTCCACGTTTTTTTTTTTTTTTTTTTTTTTTTTTTTTTTTTTTTTTTTTTTTTTTCTCATTCTTTTCTTCAGTGAATTGGTCTAATTTGCAGATATGTAATCATTAAAAGTTATTTTTTTTCCATCATTATTTTCATTTCTAACTCAGTGATCAATGGCAAATAATCAATTTCACTTTTAAGTTTTCATATCCAGTGCTGGCCAACTGTGTATTATAGCACTGGGATTAACAACAAGACAGTATATCCTAAGCACTGAGAAAAATAAACAAAACAAAACAAAACAAAACAAAAACACTAAGATTCAGTAGAATGCTGATAAATGTCGAGTAAAATGTTATTTTAAGTATAAAGCATCTAGCTTTCTTTGAAGGGATGAGACATGCAGTGGCTTGCTGTTTTCTCCCAGGTGCTCTTTCTGCCCTTTGTCTGAGTTATGCTGAGTTTGTTCAGCTCATCTAGCAAGTTTAGATAATTATCCAAACTTTGGAGGCTTGGTCACAGTTTATCTGAACTTCTTCGTTTGGAAATCTGACATAAATTTTATGCTTATTGAGATCCTCACTATCCTTTAGGAAAAGTCAGTTTGCTTTTTTATATTTTATCTTTTTTTTTTTTTTTTTTTTCCAGTTTTGAACACAGTTCAGTAGATTGGATATGTAGTATAAAAGCATTAGGAGAACTCCTGTAAAACACAAAGTGCTTCTGATCTCTTTTACGTTTAAAGGAAGAAAATAAGAATTTATCATTAGAGGAACTCATGTAATGAACAAGTGAAGGTAATATATTGGCTGTATTGATCCAACTGTAGGATCTGCTTTCATATTCACAATACATTGTTATGTATTACCGTGGTTTATTACTTGTTTTTTTTTTTTTTTTTATATCACATACTGCTTTGATGCAGTCTAATGTCCATTAATAGGTATTAGAATGTGAGAGATGCTCAGTTAAACATGGATCTTTCCATGAAAATATTTCAGCTTGAATATGTAATCACATGCTGCAACCAGATATTTCCTAGACAAGAGCCAGAGGAATGGGAATCTTCCAGGCTTGATTTGCTCCTCCTTCCTCTAACAGCAAATAAGCACAAATCCATGCATTTGTCTTGTTGCATCTCAGAAGAAATATTAAATCCTGTAGCTTTTATTAGGTTGATACCCTGCCCCCACCTCCTTCAATATAGACATCAAGTTTAGATTTTCAAAGTAAATAATCCCATCATATAAGAAATTAACGTGCATCTTTGCTTCTTTATTGGATTATCTTTAAATACATTTTATTCTCTATTATTTTATTCACTGTTTTTATATTAAGCATATGGAAGTTTCTTCTTTGTAATATTACTGTCATTATAACTGTTAAATCACTTTAAGATTGCATGAACAACAACATTCTATTTATCTCATTCTCTATACATGCATTGTTTCTTTCAAAAACACATTTTCTCTGTAGAATAAAAAATAAAGCACATGAAAGGTGACATATATAAAATTCAAAGTATCACTATAAATTGATCTAAGTCATACAGTAATCCCATGAGATCAGTCTGCATAGACAAAACTTCCCATTTATTTATAATAAATTAATCCAGCACCAGGTCACAGGTACAAAACCAAACAGGATTGTACACTGCTGCTTTTCTGAGGTGTCAAGTTAGCACCTAGTAATGTTTTATATAATCATACATAAATAAAAAACTATGAGAAAAAGCAAGTGGCAATGGAAAAAAAAAGTTTGAATAACTTATTTCATTAAATAATGAAACATGAAGAATAATAAATGAATAAATAAATACATAAATCTCATTTGTAATTCATCTTATTCTCTCATCTTTCAAATATAGGTTTAATTTTGTATGACACCAGACAGGTTTATATTTCCATGTGAGATGTTGATGCTGTCTGTACAACATGATATTTCTGATATTTCGTTCGTTCTTCTGATGTCACGTAAGACTTTGCTATATAAGAAAGGAAACACACTGTAAGAAACTTTCAGAAGGAAGATTACATATGTTGCTGCTTATGCTGTTTTAGTGGTGTGGCAAAGCTTATAGCAGAATGAGAAAAAGCAGGGAAAACAAATAATCAAAGAAACAAAACACATTATTCTATTCCTATTCTATTCCACATGTCAAGATTAACAGGTATTTGCTTTATATCATTTTTGGCCTTCATAATACTTTTCATAGCACCTTTAAAGTGTTTAGTGTTTTTTTTTTGTTGTTGTTGTTGTTTCTTACTTCACCATATTTTTTTCTCTCCACATTTTCTGACATTTATAGTTCAGTATAGTGTATGAACATGCATTTTAAACAATACTTTTATGTAAGACAGTATGACAATTGATTTTCTCTATGAATTAAAACCAAAACTCTTCATAATTGGTGATCACACAATGTTTTAATAACATATTTTCATAGTTAAAAGAAATGCCATATTTTTCTTTATCTTTTTAAAATTGCACATTTGAACTGTTTTAACTTCTACCTGATTAGCTTCTAAACAAGATGCTCCTGAATAGGTTGGCATTTCTGATACTAAGCAGTGTGCTCTCTTTTACCCCTTTACTATCATATATATATATATATATATATATATATTTTTTTTTTTTTTTTTCAGCATGTCAAATATCCCTTTCTGTTATAATCGTATTCCTGCTTTTGATTATTTTGTTCTAACTTATTCCCTCCTGTCCTATCATCTTTTCTTCTTTCTTTATGGAATATGTCTTGACTGCTTTTGCCTACCTTATTATCCTTCTCCTGTCACCTCAGATCTTTGTTTCATCATTTCTTTTCTTTCTTTTATATTTCCACTTTCATATTCTGTTTTCTCTTTCTAAAGGAATATTCCAACACTTTATACTGTTGCCTGCACCATTAATTTTTCCTCCAAAGCAGAGCCTGCATTCTAGCTCTACATTCTTGAGAGTCTTTGTCATTTAAATTTCTCTTCTATTGCCCACCTTCATATTTTTCTACTCTACTATCCATTTAATTAATGTTTGTATATGTGTGATGACGTATTTTCTGTACTTTGAAAAATATTTATGGCAAGGGCATCCATGGTACCATCGATTTCACGTATTTAGATTTCTACAATGCAGATGTCTACATATATATATATATATTCATTATTTCACGCTCCTTTCACAGATAGAAGCAGAACCTATATGATAGACAAGTCACATGAAAATATCTACAATTAGTCTTTTAGCCTTTTCTGCAGGTGTGAAACTTTGATTTCAGCCATTTCTGCTTTCAGAAAAGTACACCTGAAATGAGGAGAAATATCCAACACATGAATTTTATACTTATAAACATTTGAATCAAGGGACATTTCTGCATAAGATTAGTCACAATTAAAACCACGTCTATGAAATATTTTTCATGAAATTAAGTAGTGCCAGCCTGGATACAGCATAACTGTTCTTTATGTCTGATTGTCTCGGTTTATGCAGCATAGTCTTGGTCCTTTGAATTTGGCATGCTAAGGCCACCACATTTCTCTAGACAGCTCAGTTTTTATTTCTTTCTAAAAAGCTGTTGGTGGAGATTGTGAGCTGGTACAGCAGTCCTTTGTTGTAGTTGTATTCTCATACAAAATCAAGATGTGGTCATGTATTTTGGTATTTTAGAAGTACTCCAGGTCTAGTAACGTAGGAGACATTCAAAAACAGTGCATAGCTTTATTTATTTATCTATTTATTGTAAATTTCCAGAAGCTTTGGAAAAGAAACATTTTAATTTCCTCTTGGATCTTGTTTACAATGAATCTCAGTCAGGCTTTTAACTGAGGTGCCTAACTTATAAAGCAAGGGGGCTGATTTATCCTGTACTACCAAGGTTCAGGACATACGTACATAAATATCTACAGTATAGTTCCAGCATAACAAGAATTTAGTATGCCTTATTTACTAGCATCTGTCTGGAATGAGTTGCAGTAAATGACTGCTTGAATACTCCCAAATCATTAAAATAAAATAAAATAAAATAAAATAAAATAAAATAAAATAAACATTTTAATTCCATAATAGTCAGATATCATATCATTTTAAAATAGTGTAAAAAGCAAAGAATGTGACATCTGACGCCAATGTGCCAACCAGTGATTATTAATTTAAGTCACACAGCAGGCAGTACACAAACTAGTAAGCATTATGTTCAATCTCCATGTTAGTAGATCATACTGCATCCTAACTATGACAGACAGGTAAACAGATAGGAAGTGATATCTGATAGTGCTTTTATGTATCCAGAATTGAAATGGATGTCAGCACTTGTAATAAAATCAAGAAGGCATTAGGGATATTTTGACTTAATACTAGTCAACAGGCTTAATTTGTAATTTATCATGATACAGTTGCTTTAGTTTTGGGTTGTAATGAAACAGACTAACTACAAACTGCTAATCACATCAGAAACCAACCAACCAACCAACCAATCAACCAACCACCACCAACAACAAAACCAACCAAAACCAAAGAAACAAAAACCTGAAAATTAGAAGCTGTTGGTAGTCTAAGGTCACATAAACCTTTAAATTCTACCAGGTCACGGCTTGTTCAGGAAATTGAGTTAGAGTCAGTATACAATGCAAAACACATCTTACTCATTATCAGTAGAAACCTTTTCTTTGTAATTGGCAAATCAGTGGTAAAAACAAATGACAGCCGCTGTCCACATTGTATGGTACTTTCTGACAGTTTTTCAAGATTACTTAACTTTTCTTGCCATTCATCTGAAAGCTTAAGGAAAGTTATTGAAAAAGCTGCCAGTCTGTTCAGTGTCACAAGAGCTGTACATTTACTTCTCTGAAAGGAAGAAATTCAGGTAACAGTGAAGATTGACACTAACGGTTATAAAGTATATGCAGGGAATATAAAATAAACATAAAGGTGTTTTATTTATTGCTGGTAAATAAAATCATTTATTTAAGAACCCATTTTAAAACATTTTTTTTCCCATCACACTGAGGTTCTGTAAGTTTTTTATAGAATGATGATATTAGTAATTGATTATTTGGACAAGTATATAATCATTCCTCTTTTCAAATAATTTTGTTTATAATAAAATGAAGTTTTAAAGGTGTTTTTTTTTTTTTTTTTTTTTAATCTTTAGCAAGACTGTAAATTACAGATGACAAGAATCTTATTTTCTTGAAAGAATTCACCTTTGTTTCCTCTGTCAACCTGTGCTGAACCTGTCTTTGTTAATATCCTTAAAAAATTATACTTTCAGAATATGGTTTGAGGGATGATATCAATAGAGAAACTAAGATATACACCACTTTTAATGAAAATAAATGTGATATACCGCATCATTGGATATCTTACTATTATAAGATCTCATAGAAATTCCTGGACTTCAGTTTTACATTTGTTCAGTATCTTCTAAGAAGTCCATAAGATTTGGAAGCAATTATGAGAGGAACATCATATAATAACTGAATTTTAATGGCTTTTAATTCTGAGAAGTGGTAAAGCCAGGCTTCTCAGAGATTTCAGTTAATGAGTGAGATTATGTGACCTAATTTCATTTTGAATTATATTTAAATATGTATGTGAGAAATATAAATATTTTTATGAAAAGTAATTTTATTGTAATGTTAGAACACCTTTACTCTGAAATTCTCAGCACCATATTGTGATGCACTACATACAACAGTATTCATCTTAAAATAAAAGTTTTCTGTTAAGGAAAGAAAAAAAAAGTGGTCCTGATGTAATTTTGTAACCCATGTTTGTAATTTTAAAAGGTAAAATTCTATCTTGAGTTTTGGTGTTCTTTGTTTTTCTAATGCAATTTATATATACATATATATGTATATATATATATAATTATTTTATAATTTATTTTACTTTATTTATTTCATTATTTTATAATTCATTTTATTTTAAATTTTTATTTTATTATTTTATATATTATATATTTATTTTTTTCTAGAGAAAAAGAATATAACATTTTAAATTTGTGACACAATGTGAAAATATAAATCTTTTAATTTCTATCTTAAATGGCATTTCCAATTATTACATGTAGGCTTTGTCCCATATGAATAGGGATAGAAAGTTTTAAAACATAAGAATATATTGTAATTATATCAAAGAAATACATATATATATATGAGCATAATAGTATTAAAACACAGTGAAATGTTAACAGGAGAAGGAGAAGAAGAAGAAGAAGAAGAAGAAGAAGAAGAAGAAGAAGAAGAAGAAGAAGAAGAAGAAGAAGAAGAAGAAGAAGAAGAAGAAGAAGAAGAAGAAGAGCTTCTTTTGCAAAAGTGACATAAAGTAGAAAAAATGACAGAGGAAGCTCACATATTCTTACCTAGCAAATTGGCAGGTGGGCTGCTTTAGAACATTTTTATGACTCATGTGTTAGTATATCCAAAGGCAGATGGATGAAAATGCCATACGTATGTGAAGAAGGTCAACAGCAAAGATTCTTAGAGAAAGAAAATGCAATGTTTTTGCTAACATTTTTATAGCACTCTGTGCTATATAGAAGTTGGCTTCTTAAGATGGCTAGGAGGAAAAATCTGAATAGTCACTTCTGCATTATATGGCATAAAGGTAATTTGAATGTACATTAGCTCTTGTACTTTTGTATAGTTTATTTATTTTTTTCCTGCTTCTCAGATATTAGTCCTGAATAGAACTACAAAAATACGTTTATTTATAGCTCTCCATTTTACAGGTGTCAAATGATACTTTTTTAAGTTTGGGAGAGACAACATGCCACTTTTTTCTTATCCCAGAATATTAAAGAATTGCTAAAATTGAAGGACGAAAAGAGAGAAATCTCCAGTCACCTTTTCCATGTAGCGCAAGTTTATTAAATGATTGTGGTAAAACTTCATCACAGTTATTAGAGTAAAATGTAGGAAGTTCAGGAAAAATCTTTGTATTATTCCAAACTTTTGCATTTGATAGTAGGAATCTTCCCTAGTAAGGTGTCAATAAACAGAAGTATATATCTGCTGAAAGAAAAATGTATTTTTCCAGCACAGATTTAAAGAGTTTATCATAAACTCTCTTGTGTAAGTATTTCATGTAAGATTTGCAGGCTGTAAATGACTGAGAATAGTACCGATTAAGTATGACATTGCTGTACACTTCTGGATATGCTAGGAGAGAATTCACAAAGACCACTATCTACCTTATGTTTTACCTTAAAGATTCATGATAGATATATAGAAAACATTCCCATGGCCATTATCATCTCTGTACAGAACCCAAAGATATCTAACTCTAAGCAGATTTGGAGACTAAGCTCTAAAACTTGACTACAGTTTTGAACATAATTGCAATCTACTGTACAATTGTTAGCACCATTTGTCCATTCTTGTTGTCAATGAGAAATGGGAAAATTTCAGCCCCATCTTTAAGAAAGAGGTTTAAATAGAATATACTAAAATATATTTTATGCAGAGTAAAGGTATGGTACTAATCATAGGGCAAAAATTAAAATCATTGGATAATTCAGCTTCTAAATAACTGGATGATGCATTCTAATCCCAGATATTTAGTATTTATGAAATCTTATGCTGATGTAACTTTCTATATAATTTTGAAGTAATAGGTGATGAATTTTTCCTAATAATTTTTAGTTTGATAATATAGTATTATTATTCCACACAGTGCTTTATAATAAATTTATGCAGTGCCCCAAAGGAGTCTTTTTAGCAGTTCAAGTGAAGTAGTGGTTCTCACTAAACCTTTATAAGCTACCTTATAAAATGAAGTACCTTGAGGCACCAATTTATAGAAGTAGTTCCTAATGCTAAAAACACTGCAAAGCAGAACATTTTTCTGTAATATGCTGGAGTAAATTTCTTTTGTTAGACCAGAAGAGTTCTCTTCATAAAGTATCTGCTGTCAGTGACCATCTGATCTTAATAAAAACATTCCTATAAAATAATTCTTTTGAAGCATTATTACTTCAGGCTCTGAACTCATTAGTTTTTACAGCTATATAGAGAAGTTTAGATGGAATATCACTAAACCAGCGTGCTGGTGCTTGTCATGCTGGTAGTTTTAAATCAGGTACAGATTTTATTTGCAGAGATGTATCTAATTCTATTTATCGTTTCTCAGTACTTCTCTAAATACAAACTTAAACATTTCATGCATACTTGTACACTTCTTGTAGTTTAACAGTTTTCATCAGATATTTAACATTTAACCAACTATTTTTATATTTTATTTCCTTCATTCTTAATATATTTATATTTCCTGCAAGTTGTCTGGAAGTAATTCTCAGACATAATTCAGGATCATTCTAATGTGGACAGGTAAAAATATTTAGGATCTGTGTAGCTTCAGTTCTCAGCTACATATTTTCTGTTACCAGTCTGTGAACAGAGAATTTCTTCCTTGTGGTTCTTATTTCCCTTTCTAATATGACCCTTATAGCATAGCCTAATCAGCTACAAAGGTAGAATTCATCTGACTTAGTACAGATAACAGAATGACAGAACCACAGAATGGTTGAAGTTGGAAATGACTTTTGGAGCTCACCTGGTCTAAGCCTCCTGTTCAAGCAGGACAACCTAGAGCAGGTTGTCCAGGACCATGTCCAGATGGCTTTTGACGATCTCCAGGAACAGAGACTCCACAATGTCCATAGGCAACCTGTTCCAGTGGTCAGTAACCTGCAAAGTAAACATTTCTGATGTTCAGATGGAACTGGACCCAGTACTCCAGGCATGGCCTCACCAATGATGAATAAAGGGGAAGGATCACATCCCTCAACATGGCAATCCTTTACCTAATGCAGTCCAGAATGATGTTAGTCTTCTTTGATACAAGGGCACATTTTTTTCCCACGTTCAGCTTGGTGTTCACCAGAATTCCAGGTCCTTTTCTGCCAGACTGCTTACTAGCTCCGTGGCCCACAGAAAGTACTGGTGCCTGGAGTTCCTCCCCAGGTGCAGGACTTTGCACTTTTCCTTATTTAACTGCACGAGATTCTTGTCAGTCCATATCTCCAGTTTGTCTAGGTCTCTCTGGATAGCAGCATCACTGATGATAAGTCAACCACTTCCCCAGGTTTTGTGACATCTGCAGACTTACTGAAGGTACACTCTGCTCCATCATCCAGATCATTAAAAATAATATTAAGCATGACTGGAAACTGCACTGACCACTGGCGAATTCTTCTTTTTACTGGCCTCGAACTAGACTTTGCACTACTGATCACCAGCCTCCAGGCCCAGCCATTCCACCTGGTTTTGACCTACTTTATTTTCTGCCCATTCAGCCCACAATTCATTATGGATATCTATATTGTAAAATTCTTCAATATAGACACTTACACTGTAAAACTCCAAAGCTGAGTTACTTGATTAAATTTCTCACAAAAACAGTGAAGATAAACAGACACTTCTGAGATGTTCTTCATCTTACTTCAGATTAGATATCTACGCCTGATCATATATCTATATCAATTTATAGTGTCTGTTTCTCTCCATTATCTATATAGTGAAAATGCTTGATCAAAAATAGCTGCCTACTTTATGTGTAAAATTAAGGAGAGTTCAATTTTTCTATAGAAAGTTCCAAAATCTGTCCAGAATGTGGTTCTGCACCTTTTTGTTTGGTTCTGTTGTGTTTGTTTTTGTTTATGCTGTTTGGTGCTGCAGGTTGTTTTTTGTTTGTTTTTAATTAACTCTGAATACATCCTACTAGTTGGTGGTACAATTAATGGAGGGTAGTCAGTCTGGACTGAGGTAAGCTAATAGAATAATGAAAGAGTCACTCAGAGATGTCCCAAAAGACCTAAGTGATCAAAGTAGTATTTCAAGCAAAAATTAAAATATATACTTGCATATTTATATATATACATGTATATATATATTAACTGCAGTTCAATTTGAAGTTCCTGTATCTTATCGGTTTCTAGTTTTCTTTCTTTAATTGAACAGTAACTGTCTCTAGAGAGCTCCTTTTGGACATACATGATAATGCTTTGGTCCTAGTATGGCTGAAGACCTCAAGACACAGCTCATACTTTTTTTACTTTTTAATATTTTTTTTTCTTTTAATCCAAAAATGAAATATGCTGAAATTATTTTGACTGAATGGATTTAATATTGTAGACTTTCTATGTCAATAACCAATGTATTTCTAAAAAAAATGTGTTACACAGAAACATGGAAAGATGTCTATCTCTCTTGTTTTTTCAGTTTTGCATATATGAAAGGATTTATTCTTACAGTATGCCTACTCCTAGTTCCCACTGTTAAGTATCATTCCATTTATTAGCAGCTGCTTGTTTCCAAGTGGGTTTGTGTGTAAAACCTAATTTCTTATACAAAGAATAAGAAAATATCCAGTTAGACCTTCAGGATTTGAGCCCTCAAGGAAAGAATGTTAAACAAGCTAAAGAAAAAGAGACATTTGAAATCTCTCTGTGATTTAGATAACTAATTTATGGTCAAATTTCATCAGCTAGAACATCCTTCTGGATCCAGCACATAAGTAATATGGGGAATACAAAGTTGACCTTCACTTTTCCCTGCTTCAGGACTTATCAAAAACAAAAATGAAGTCTTGTTGACCTACATACTAGGTAAGCATTTTAACTATTAAAAATAAATAAAAAACACAGTAACTAGAGAATAAAAGAATTTCTTGCCTGGTTATAGGGGGAAGGGAAAGAAGGATTAAGTGTTTTTTCTGGGCACCAGATCTCAAGTGCAGCACCTCTGAGTAAATTACGTATGCGTGGAGAACTGAAAGAAAATTTCTATTATCGATCCTTCCTCACTTACTAACTTTGGACAGCATTCTTCTTAGTAACTACCTTTTCTCTCTGGTTCTGTGTTCACCCTCACATTAGTCCTCTGAGTCCTAACATTTTTAATCTTGCTCAAGAGGAATGGATGTGGGGTGTTGGTTAGAATGAGCTAGAAATATGAAACCCTCCGCAGTGTAAAACAACTGACAGAACACATTGCTTTGACAGTGCAATTCGATTCTCCACCTTCTATAAAACATATTTTTTTTTCTGCCAATGGCTGAGACTCGGATACTTCAGACCCATTATTAACTAACCCTTTTCATCACCTGAAATCTTACAAGATTTATCTTAAAAAAATGTGTTAAGTGGATACAATAACATTTATTTTGTATTGTCTAGTTAAACAATTTATACAATGGAACAGTGATCAGCTACTACTCTGAAGGATTTTTGTTGTTGTTGCTATTGATTTTTTTTTTTTTATTTTAGAAAAAAACTACCAAACAAACAACAATAACAACAACAACAAAAACCTGTACAGAATCTCACGTTTGATTTGGACATGAAAAATAATAGCAAAATAATGCTATTTAGAGTATTTAGAATATTTAGAGGCACAAGACCTTCTGTATCTTTGTGTACAGAAGCAATTTTAGGATAACATTCTGATGTTTTTGGTGGTCAGAAGAGGGAGCTCTTGAACTATGGCACAGTGCTTCTGATAGATTCTAAACAGTACACCTTTATTCTTTCTACAATTAAAATTAAACTGTGTAATACTTAAAATACTTGAAAATAGCCCACTCAGTCAAAATGGTGTGTACAAGGTGTTAACATGGCCTTTTAAATATATATAAACAAGGCTGTAAGAAAGAGTTAAGAATTGCATAACCTTCAAGCAAAGATTAAAGCAGAAATAGTCTCTCCTACTACAGACAAATTAGAAACATGTTTATAATCAGAGATAAAGTATTACTTAGTTTAATTAAGTCTCTGTAAGATGTTGGTGAGAAAAGTTATTTGTATTTAATAATATTAGAAAAAAAAATAATAGTATATATATATATATATTTGGTCTGTATCATTTATCTATAATCAATCAGTCAATCAATTGATTGATCAATTTTAGTAACCTGTTTAGATCTGGACAAAGGTTGTCAATATGAATACACCCATTACTCAAATCGAATCTGATATCCTACCGTCATTACTTAGGAAGATTTTTCA
This sequence comes from Aythya ferina, assembly GCF_964211825.1. Lineage (NCBI taxonomy): Eukaryota > Metazoa > Chordata > Aves > Anseriformes > Anatidae > Aythya > Aythya ferina. Next base: position 46,839,078 of record NC_140296.1, read on the forward strand.
AGGCTATGGATAGGACTTTAAAACTACTGACAAATGTAGTATGTATGTCACTTAGGACGGAATTTATTTTACCTGTGTCAGCCATCTTGGAGTTAGGTATCTAGTTGTTGAAATTCTCCCTATTGGCAATGTAATGAAAGAGGTAATAACTGGCTTATCCTGATATCCTAGATATCCCAGATAGTTGGAATGAATCATCCTTTTTTTTTTTTTTTAAAACTTGGTTGTTTAAATTAATCAGAGAGCTCAAAATACTTTGGTTTTAGATTGCTAAAATGCTTTAAATGCCTTCTTGTTACTGATTAAACAGGAAATCATCCTTAGGTTATCCAGGCCATCTACACAGAACTGTAATAAGACCTATGCTCTTTTAAGACCCCTGTATAAGACTGTATAAGACCCCATGCTCTTTTGGTATCTTGAGCCAGGCCTCAAGTCTCAGGTATATCAATAATAACAGAAGCTTCTGTTACTAAATTGTACACTTGAATTAGGTTATTTGAAACAGGAGCCAAATGTTAACATTTGTGAGCATTAATTGTGAGCATAAAATTGTGAGCTTTAAAATGGAAGTCTGCATCTATCAACATTTAAATCATAGAAAAACTTATTTCACAATACATTTTTCACCCTTATCTATTAGTCCAGTTACTGAAGAAATTGTCAGAAGATATCATTCAAAGAAGTGAACTAATTTAGTACAGCAGCAATGGAGGTTAATACTTTACTAGACTGCACCAGCACTAAGGTCTCCAGTAGGCTGAGGAAATGAGTGTTTACCTGTCTGATGCCTGCAAGTGCCCCATCTAGAGTACCAAAACCTGAAACGGTTTTGGCCTCATCTGGAGTACGAGAAAGATGGTGACATAGTGAAATAAGTCTGGAGAAGAATCACCAAAATAATTAAGAGATCTGACACCTAAAATGAAAAATAAATAAATAAATAAATAAAAAATATTGAAAACTTGGCAAGATTATAGGTCACATGATGTACTTTTGAAGTTTGCCTTTGCTTTGAGCAAATTAGATGATGTGACCTTCAAAGGTGCCTTCCAATGTAAGCTATTTTATGGCTGTATATTTTTATATAGATCTTGAGGGTTGGTTCTGAACCTATCAGGTAATTCATGGTGTATCTAAATGTCTGTATGGCTTCTCTGATATTTTACTAATGTCACCTATTACAGGTGACATTAGGGTGGGAGAATATCTGCCTTGTATTTGTAAGTACTTTCAGTTGAGAACATACTAAATCCACATGCTTGCTTATTTGTAAGTGCATGAATATGGCAAGAATGAAAATGGCTTACCATAACAGCTAATCAATTTCCTACGCAATTCAAGTCACAATGCTATACTTTTACCTATTAACATTTTAGCTCTTCTTGTGACAAAGGTGGGATCAGGAACAGACATACCAATCTCTCTTCAAAGCTCTCAGTAAAAGATTTAATTCATTACTAGATGTAAAGGAGACATATGTTTTCTTGAAACTCAATAAATATAATAAAGCCTAAATATAGGCTTCATTTCCCAAATGAATAAAAATATGAGGTTATATATCAAAAGGATCAAAAGCCCTAAAAGAAACATGAAATTAAGTGGTCAAATAGTTCCATAATGAACAGCCGGTCTCCTGAACTATCATGTCATCCATGTTATGTATTAAGGCTTAAAATGGCAGGGGAAGTTTAGGCTGGACATCAGGAAGAGGTTCTCCACCAAGAGGGTGGTTGCACACTGGAACAGGCTCCCCAGGGACGTAGTCACTGCACCAAGCCTGTCTGAATTTAAAAAGTGACTGGACTGTGCTCTTAGCCACATGGTCTAAACTTTTGGGTAGACCTGTACGGTGCCAGGAGTTGGACTTGATGATCCTTATGGGTCCCTTCCAACTTGTGATATTCTATGATTCTATGATTCTATGTATCTATCTACATATTTATCATCTAAATCTACATCTATGTCTGTGTAAAATAAAACTTTGATAATGAATGATCAATAAATAAAGAAAAATTTAGAAGCACATCCTTTGTTATAGTTAAGAAATATATTTAATGAACAATTCTGTATAATGAAAAAAATGCGAACAGATATATACAGAAAGTTAGAAAATGTATCTTAAGCTACAAGAAGGAAAATCATCAGTGGTTTTGTTCTTAGTGTTTTTTTTTTGTTTGTTTGTTTGTTTAAAAAAAAAGTATTTTCTTAAAAATATGGACATACCTGCCTAGTAATAATTCTACCAGATTTCATGATAATAATAATAATAATAATAATAATAATAATAATAATAATAATAATAATAATAAATAAAATGAAAGCTTTTGTTCCAGGAGCTATCAAACTTTGTACCAGATGGCTCTCTGCCATTCGTATGTGCTAAAGTGACATTTATATAATTCATTATGTTATGACATCTCTGGATTAATTAAAGGCACTGCTCACTGGTAAAACATATTTTTAGCAATTAAAGCAATTTAGTAAAAGCAGGGAGACAAACTATCAAATCTGATCAGTAGTGTCTCCAGTGACCATGAAGCACAGTGTGAGAACCACTACATTAACATTTTTTCTGACCTTTTTGTTTATACTGTAATGCTCTTTTATCTAACATCCTCTTGATGTCAGAAGGATGAATTACTTCTAGCATTTGTCAAATAAAAATTCTTTATCTCAGACAGATCTACCAGTCCCCTGAAAAGTTCAAGGATGCTTTTTAATACACTCTATGAAGTTTGGTGTCAAGGTTAAATTGCTCTGATTTTTTTCTTCAGTAGATGCATTCTGACAGGTATGCATTTAAACACCATAAAATAATGAAATAAATAAATAAACAAAGTCCTGTTTTTTATAAGTCTACAGGGCCTGGAGAAATTATTCTAAAAATAACTAAATGTGTCATTCCTTTAGCTATTTTATTTCCAATTTGATTAACACACACACACACACAAAGCTTTTCCAAAAGCAGTTCATTTTTACATATGCTCTTCCAAATCACATTTTCACTCTCTCTCTCTCTCATATATTCCCCATTATGTTCCACAGATGTGGAATTTAAAAGATAAACTACAAAAATATTTTGCTATGACTTCCTATATAACACCGTCAATTTCTAATGAGGGATGAAACATTGATTAGTCATTATGAGGAATCACAAAAGAAGCAGAACACTTCAAAAGACTTTTCTGGTGTTCACAAGTGGCTATTTGTACACAGTAGTAGAGAAGATGGACTGCATAAAAAGCATAGCCAGCAGGTCAAGGGAGGTTATTCCCACTCTCTACCCACCTGGAGTACTGCATCCTGGGCACCCAGGTGGATCCCCTGAGAGGGGAGGTGGCAGTTCAGACAGGTGATTGCGGGGAACTCTGGAATCTGGAGGCCCATCTGGGCCATGAGGGAGGAGAGCACTGTCACGGGTGCAAGTGTGCCCTGCTTCAGGGACTCCTCAAGCAGGTGGCTGGGCTGCAGCAAGAAATTGGCAGCCTGAGAGAGTCTCCGAGGGTGACAGATAGGAGGGGTCTCCCTGCCCCTGCTGTTTCTCGGCAGCCCTCTCCTATGTCCCGACAAGGGGTAGACGCTGCCCCCATTGAACACATGCAGAACAGAGGGCCAGACTGTCCAGACTGTCGGCGTGGAGCAGAAAGAGACGTCTGTCCACGACACCCACGGTGCCACCTACCCCCACGGTGTCCCTGGGAAATAGATTTGAGGCTCTCAGGGAGGTTGCAGAAGATTCTGAGGATCTGGACAGTAGTCCGAACCCAGGAAGCAACCCTGAGAAGAGAGTCAAGATTTGGAGAAGTACCAAACATTAGGATCAGGGCCAGATGGAGCACCGCATTGTAACCTGTGCCACAAAAAAAGAGCAGAGAGGTCTGGTGATTGGGGACTCCTTGCTGAGGGGCACTGAGGCTCCTATCTGCCACCCAAATAACCTAGCTAGAGAAGTGTGCTGTCTTCCTGGGGCATGTGTCAGAGACTTTAGGAAGGCTCTGCCGCGACTCATTAAACTGGAGGACTACTATCGTCTCGTAGTCATTCAGGTTGGATCCTAGGAATCTGCTATTAGAAAAATGAAGAATATTAAAAAGGACTTTGCATCCCTGGGGAGGTTGTTGAGGGGATCGGGGGTGCAGGTCGTGTTCTCCTCTGTCCTCCCACTGGGTGACTGGGATGCAGATAGAAGGAGCAGAACAGGACAGGTAAATGACTGGCTGAGGGGGTGGTGTCTGGACCAGGGATTTGGGTATTTTGATCTTGGGCCATCCTTTGAGAGGCCACGTATATGGGCTATGGACAGACACCAACTGAGCAAGTGGGGCACAAGTGTGTTGGGGAGCAAGCTCTCTGGGCTGATTACCAGGGCTTTAAACTAGGTTAGACGGGGGAATGGAGGGGAGCTAAAGGTGACAGAGAAGGGCTGGGAAAAGTCATCACTACTGTCACTGTTGAAGACAGGGAAAGACTTCTGTGCTCTCCCATAGGATTGTTTGAGGGCTCCTCGGAGAAGGTAGCATTCCTGATCCCCTGGCCAGTATCTTCTTCTTGCATCCCCCCAGGGGTAACTGCACCTGCTGCTTCCCTAAAGTGCCTGTACACCAATGCACGGAGCATGGAAAATAAACAGGATGAGCTCAAGATCTGTGTTCAGTCGCAGGGCCACAATCTCGTTGCGATCACTGAGACGTGGTGGGACAGCTTGCATGACTGGAACGCTGTCATTGAGGGGTATGTCCTCTTTAGGAGAGACAGGCTGGGGAAGCGAGTGGGTGGGGTTGCCCTTCATGTGAGGGAGCAATTAGAGTGTACCCAGCTCCAGCTGGGGGAGGGTGAAGGACAAGTGGAGAGCTTGTGGGTAAGAATTAAGGGGTGGGCTGCTATGGGAGACACGGTGGTGGGGATCTACTACAGGTCTCCAGATCAGGAGGAGGAAGCTGATGAGGCCTTCTATGAGCAGCTGCTAGTAGCCTCACAATCACGAGCACTGGTCCTCGTGGGGGACTTCAGTTACCCAGACATCTGCTGGGTAAGCAACTTGGCCAGGCACGAGCAGTCCAAATGGTTCCTACAATGCGCTGACGACAATTTTCTGACGCAGGTGGTGGAGGAGCCGAGAAGGCGGGGGGTGCTCCTGGGCCTCATTCTTACCAACTGGGATGGCCTTGTTAGGGATGTGAAGGTTGAGAGCAGCTTGGGATGCAGCGACCATAAGATGGTGGAGTTCCAGATGGAACTAGGCAAAGGAAGTAAGGCTAAAAGCAGGATTGCTCCCCTGGATTTTCAAAGAGCCAACTTCGATCTCTTCCGGGACCTGCTTGGGAGTATCTCAGGGGATAGGTTGCTAGAAGGCAAGGGTGCTTGTGAGAGCTGGGCTACATTTAAGCAGCACTTCTTCCATGCTCAGGATTGGTGCATCCCTAAGAGTAGGAAATCGGGGAACGGGGGCAGGAAACCCACGTGGATGAGGAAGAAGCTCACCAATAAGATCAAAAGGAAGAGGAATTTCTATGAAATGTGGACAAAGGGCGTGTCCTGTTGGGAGGAGTATAGAAGTGTTGTCAGGGCCTGCAGGGATGCGATGAGGAAGGCTAAAGCCCACCTAGAGATGAGGCTTGCGAAAGAGATAAAGGATAATAAGAAGGGATTTTTCAAGTATGTAAACAGCAAGAGGAAGACTAGGGATAATGTGGGTCCCTTGCTGAATGAGGGAGGTGTCCTGGTCATGGGAGACGCTGAGAAGGGAGAGATACTGAATGCTTTCTTTGCTTCAGTCTTTGCTTCAAGGACACTCCCCCGGGACTCCTCGCCCCTGGCAATAGGACAAAGGGTCTGGGAAATGGAGGGCTCCCCCTGGTGGACGTGAGAGTGGTTCGGGAGCGTCTGAGTGGGCTCAATGCACACAAATCCATGGGTCCCAATGGGATGCATCTGTGTGTGCTAAGGGAGCTGGCAGATGTGATCACCGAACCGCTCTCTATAATCTTTGAAAGGTCCTGGAGAACGGGTGAGGTGCCTGAAGACTGGAGGATAGCCAGTGTCACTCCAGTCTTCAAGAAGGGCAGGAAGGAGGATCCAGGAAACTACAGGCCAGTCAGTCTCACCTCTGTCCCTGGAAAGGTATTGGAGCAGCTAGTTCTGGATGCCGTCTCCAAGCAATTGGAAGAGAAGAAGGTCATGAGGAGTAGTCAGCATGGATTCACTAAGGGGAAGTCATGCTCGACCAACCTCGTTGCCTTCTATTATGGCATCACCATCATAGATGGGGGGAGATGGGCGGAGAGCGGCGGATGTCATCTACCTTGACTTTAGCAAGGCTTTCAATACTGTCTCCTGTGACATCCTACTAGGAAAGCTGAGAAAATGTGGGATAGATGAGTGGATGGCAAGGTGGGTTGAGAACTGGCTGACTGGCCGAGCTCGGAGGGTGGTGATCGGCAGAGCAGAGTCTGGCTGGAGGCCTGTGACTAGCGGCGTTCCCCAGGGGTCAGTGCTGGGTCTGGTCTTCAACATCTTCATCGACGACCTTGATGAGGGAATAGTGTCCGCCCTCAGCAAGTACGCTGATGACACAAAGCTGAGAGGAGCGGCTGACACGCCAGAAGGCTGTGCTGCCATTCAGCGAGACCTGGACCAGCTGGAGAGATGGGCAGGAAGAAACCAAATGAGGTTTAGTAAGAGCAAGTGTAGAGTCCTGCACCTGGGAAGGAACAACCCAAAGTATCAGTACGGGCTGGGGGACGACCTGCTGGAGAGGAGCTCTGACAAAAAGGACCTGGGGGTCCTGGTGGACAACAGGTTGGCCATTAGCCAGCACTGTGCCCTTGTGGCCAATGGGATCCTGGCGCGCATTAAAAGGAGCGTGGCCAGCAGGTCAAGGGAGGTGATCCTCCCCCTCGACTCTGCCCTGGTCAGGCCCCATCTGGAGTACTGTGTCCAGTTCTGGGCTCCCCAGTACAAGAAAGACAGGGATCTCCTGGAAAGAGTCCAGCGGAGGGCCACAAAGATGATACGGGGCCTGGAGCATCTTCCCTATGAAGAGATGAGCTGAAGAAGAGCTGAGAGACCTGGGTCTGTTCAGCCTGGAGAAGAGAAGACAGAGGGGATCTCCTCAGTGTATATAAATATCGGAGGGGTGGGGGACAGAAGGATGTAGCCAACCTCTTCTCAGTGGTTTGTGGGGATAGGACAAGGGGCAATGGCTGCAAGTTAGAGCACAGGAAGTTCTGCACTGACATGCGAAAGAACTTCTTCACGGTGAGAGTGACGGAGCATTGGAACAGGCTGCCTAGGGAGGTTGTGGAGTCTCCTTCTCTGGAGATATTCAAGGCCCGTCTGGACGCCTACCTGGGCAGCCTGCTCTGAGGAACCTGTTTTGGCAGGGGGGTTGGACCCGATGATCTTTCGAGGTCCCTTCCAACCCCTACAGTTCTGTGATTCTGTGATTCTGTGATTCTGTGATTCTGTGATTCTGTGATTCTGTGATTCTGTGATTCTGTGATTCTGTGATTCTGTGATTCTGTGATTCTGTGATTCTGTGATTCTGTGATTCTGTGATCCAGTTCTGGGGCCCACAGCACAAGGATCTCTTAGAGTGGGTCCAGAGGAAGAGCCATGAAAACAAGCTGAGTGCTGTTATACCTCTCTTATGAAGCAAGGCTGAGAAAGTTGGGTTGTTTGTCCTGGAGATAAGAAGTACTTATTACAGCTTTTCAGTACATAACGGCGGCTTATAAGAAGGATGGATAAAAACTTTTTACAAGGGTTTGTAGTGACAGGACAAGAGAAAACTGATTTAAATTGAAAGAGGATAGATAAAGACTGGATATAAGGAAGACATTTTTCACAATGAGGATGGTAAGATAGTGGAATTGATTTGACCAGAGAAGTTGTGAATGACACATCATTGGCAATGTTCAAAGTTATGTTGGATGTGGGTTTGAGCAAACTCATTTAGTTTAAGACGACCCTGCCTATGGCAGAAGTTTTGGACTAGGTGATTTTTAAAGGCCCCTTCCAACCCAAACCATTCTATGATTCCATGACTGGTGCATGCCTATGACTAAGAAGTCAAGCAAAGGGAGCAGGAGACCTGCATGGATGAGCAAGAATCTCCTGGCAGAACTAAAGCAGAAGAAAAAGTATACCTAAAATGGAAAAAGGGACAGGCCGCTAGGGAGGAATATAGGAATGTTGTCAGAATATGCAGGGATGTGGCAAGGAAGGCTAAGGCCTGTTTGGACTTAAATCTGGCAAGACATGACAAGGACAACAAGAAGAGCTTCTTCAAATACATCAGTGGCAAAAAGAAGACTAGGGAAAATGTGGGCCTGCTGCTGAATGGAGTGACCACCCTGGTGCTGAAGGAAACATAGAAAATTTGATATAAAAATATAAAAATAAAAATAATAATTAAATTTTCTTTACTTTAGTATTTACTGTTAAGGCCAGCTCTCAGGAATCCCAGATCCTGGAGACAGGACAGAAAGTCTGGAGAAAGGAAGACTTTGAGGAGAATCAGGTTAGAATTAATCTAGGCAAAACTGATATATGAAAATCTATGGGCCCAGATGGGAAACACCCGCAAGTGGTAAGTAAAGAAGTAAAGGTATAAAGGTGAAAAAAAAAAAAAAAAAAAAAAAAAGGAAGGCTCCTGTGTGCTACAGTCTGTACAAATAGCCAAGGTTGCCCCATCCCAGGTACGGAGTCCAGCACTTCATAGAATCATAGAATCATAGAATATCCTGAGTTGGAAGGGACCCTTAAGGATCATCAAGTCCAACTCTTGACACCGCACAGGTCTACCCAAAAGTTCAGACCATGTGCCTAAGTTCACAGTCCAATCTCTTCTTAAATTCAGACAGGCTCGGTGCAGTGACCACTTCCCTGGGGAGCCTGTTCCAGTGTGCAACCACCCTCTCTGTGAAGAACCCCCTCCTGACGTCCAGCCTAAATTTCCCCTGCCTCAGCTTAACCCCGTTCCCGCGGGTCCTGTCACTAGTGTTAATGGAGAAAAGGTCTCCTGCCTCTTGACAACCCCTTACGAGGAAGTTGTAGACTGTGATGAGGTCTCCCCTCAGCCTCCTCTTCTCCAGGCTGAACAGGCCCAGTGACCTCAGCCGTTCCTCGTACGTCTTCCCCTCAAGGCCTTTCACCATCTTCGTAGCCCTCCTCTGGACACTTTCCAACAGTTTCATGTCCTTTTTATACTGTGGTGCCCAGAACTGCACACAGTACTCGAGGTGAGGCCGCACCAGCGCAGAGTAGAGCGGGACAATCACCTCCCTTGACCTACTAGCGATGCCGTTCTTGATGCACCCCAGGATACGATTGGCCCTCCTGGCTGCCAGGGCACACTGCTGGCTCATATTCAACTTGCTGTCTACCACGACCCCCAGATCCCTCTCTGTGGGGCTGCTCTCCAGCGTCTCATCGCCCAGTCTGTACATGCAGCCAGGGTTTCCCCGTCCCAGGTGCAGGACCCGGCACTTGCTCTTATTGAACTTCATGCGGTTGGTGATCGCCCAGCTCTCCAACCTATCCAGATCCCTCTGCAAGGCCTTTACGCCCTCATTTGAGTCCACAAATCCTCCAAGTTTGGTGTCATCAGCAAACTTGCTCAAAATACCCTCTATTCCTACATCCAGATTGTTTATAAAATATTGAAAAGTACCGGCCCTAAAATGGAGCCTTGAGGGACCCCACTGGTGACCGCCCGCCAGCCTGACCCAGCTCCATTTACCATAACCCTTTGGGCCCTGCCCGTTAGCCAATTGCTCACCCATCGTATGATGTTTTTATTTAGCTGTATGGTGGACATTTTGTCCAGTAGGATCCTATGGGAAACCGTGTCAAAAGCCTTGCTGAAGTCCAAAAAAATCACATCAGCTGGTTTCCCTTGGTCCACCATACGGGTGATCTTATCATAAAAGGAAATCAGGTTAGTTAGGCAGGACCTACCCTTCACAAACCCATGCTGGCTGGGACCAATGACTGCTTTGTCCCCCAGGTGCGCCTCAATAAGTCCGAGAACCAACTTCTCCATGATTTTACCAGGCACTGACGTGAGACTGACAGGCCTGTAATTGCTATGGTCTTCTTTCTGACCCTTCTTGAAAATTGGCACAACATTTGCCAGCTTCCAGTCTACCGGGACCTCTCCAAATTCCCAGGATCATTGAAAAATAATTGAGAGAGGTTCCGCGATGACATCCGCCAGCTCTTTCAGCACCCGGGGATGAATCCCATCCGGACCCATGGACTTGTAGGGATCCAGGTGGAGTAGCAAATCCCGCACACGTTCAGGGTCAGTTGGGAGTTTGTCATCCCCACCGTCCCGGTCCTCCAGCTCAGGGCACCCTGGGTCCCGAAGCCCATCATCGGCATTGAAGACAGAGGCAAAGAAGGCGTTAAGCGTCTCTGCTTTGCCTACGTCATCGTCTGTGAGGAGACCTTCCCTATCAAGGAGCGGCCCTATGTATTCTTTAGTTCTCCTTTTTCCATTTACATATCTAAAAAAACCCTTTTTATTTTCTCTCACAGACACAGCCAGCTTCAACTCTAGCTGTGCTTTGGCCACTCGAACTTTCTCCCTACAAACACGAACAGCATCCCTGTATTCTTTCCATGACACCTGGCCCTCCTTCCAGTAGCGAAACACTCTCTGTTTCCGCCTAATCTCCATTAGAACATTCCTGGTCAGCCACGCCGGCCTCCTGCCCCGCCTGCCTGACTTGCGATATTTTGGAATTGCCTGATCTTGTGCTTCTAGGAGGCATCGCTTAAAGAGTGACCAGCACTTCCTCTTGTTGAACTTCATAGAATCATAGAATCATTAAGGATGAAAAAGATCTTTGAGATCATCTGGTCCAACCATCACCCTACTACCAATGTCACCCACTAGACCATGTCCCTAAGCACCAGGTCCAACCTTTCCTTGAAACATTTCACTGCACTCCAGCCTTCGTACACATAGCCCATGCTGATGGCCGGCTGCAGTCATGGCTTGAAGGTGTTCCTGGAGAGCCCTCAGTAGGCACCAAGAAGCTCATCCACCACTTCCTCCAAGGCCTTACACATGTCAGTCATGTTTGGTGCCAGACACTGGAGGCAATCGGCCTAAACTCTATCCAGACCCCATGTGTCATCAGATTCACTATATTCTTTGACTTCTTCCTCCTGCTCCTTCCCCTTCCTTGTGTAGCATCCTGACTCATCTGCTTTGCACTCTGCTGCATGCGCTTGTGTACACCCACATCCATATGGTCTGCCACCCACTGTGTCCTCTGGGAGATGCAAGGAAGATCATCAGCAACATGGACTGCAGGAGGTGTGTGCCACACTCACTGATGGCCAAGGCCACAGTGTGGCAACAGTACCAGCTGGTGGCCCTGATGTCAGCCCCTCCCCCCCCCCTTCCATCGTGACTTCTCCTTTGTGCTGTCACAGGCCCCACAGCCACATCACAGCACTCCCTCTTGCCTTGCCTTGCACCTGTCACACCACTTATATCCAAACTGAGCCTCCTCTGACGCAGTACTCCAGGTGGGGCCTCACGAGGGCAGAGTAGAGGGAGACAATCCCCTCTGTCGACCTGCTGGTCACATCGCTTTTGATGCAGCCCAGGATGCAGCTGGTTTTCTGGGCTGCAGTTGCACACTGCTGGCTCATGTTGAGCTTTTCGTCCACAAGTCCCTCTCCACAGCGCTGAATTCTTCTCCCAGTCTGTACTCCTGTCTGGTCTGGCCTCCTCTTTGTGGAAGCCATCTGTAAGCATGTGGAGGAAAAGAAGAAGGTGATTAGGAGTAGTCAGCATGAATTCACCAAGGAGAAATTGTGCTTAAGCAATTCCGTAACTTTCTGTGATGGAATGACTGTCTGGGTAGATGAGGGGAGAGCAGTGGATATTTTCTACCTTGACTTAAACATTCTGTCCTACAACATCCTCATGGGTAAGCTGAGGATGTGTGTATTAAATGAATGGACAGTGAGGTGGATTGAGAACTGGCTGTATGTCAGATGTTGTGGGGTTGTGCTCAGTGGCACAGACTACATGTAGTTGGAGGTCTGTAGCTAATAGTGTCTCCCACAGTTAAGTACAGGTTCCAATACTGTTCAACTTACATAATAATACAGTGTCCTCCAGAGGTCAGTACTGGGTCCAGTCCTGTTCAACTTATTCATTTAAGACCTGGATGAAGGGACAGAGTGCACCCTCAGCAAGTTTTCTGATGATACAAAACTGGGAAGAGCTGGTGATACACTAGAAGGTTGTGCTGCTGTTCAGAAGGACCTGGACATTCTGAAGAGTTGGGAGGACTGGAACCTCGTGAAGTTCAACAAAAGCAAATGCAGAGGCTTGCAGGTAGGGAAGAATAACCCCAACCACCACTACAGGCTGGAGGTTGACCAGCTGGAAAGCATCTCCGAGGAGAAGGACCTAGGAGTCCTGGTGGCCAATAAATTAACCGTGAGCCAACAATGTGTCCTTGTGGCCAAGAAGGCCAACGGTACCCTGGCGTGCATTAGGAAGAGTTGCCAGCAGGTTGAGAGAGGTTATGTTCCCCATCTATTCAGCCCTGGTGAGACCACATCTGGAGTATTGGAACAGGTTGTCCAGAGATGTTGTAGTCTCCATCTCTGGAGTGTTCAAAACCTAGTTGAACATCATCCTGTGCAATGTGTTTTAGGTGACCTTACTTTAGTAGGTGGGTTGGACTAGATGATTTCCAGAGGTTCCTACCAACCTCAACCATTCTGTGATTCTGTGACTGATAAAACTCCCCCACCAATCTGAATAAAATAAGCACTGTAAAACCAAGATTTGGAAATTTGGCAAAACACCGCAATATGCATGTAAGAAAGACATTTTAAATCAATTAAAGCTGCACATTTATTTTAGTTTAGTGTGCTTAAGTAAGCCAAAGGATTTAAGAAGATAATGTATATCTATATATTTTTCTGTTGACCCATGAGATTTAATGGATTCATTAACCCATTTTATGGAATTAATATGGAACAAATAGAAACCACAATGTATTTCTCAAAGAAATGAAAGAAATGATTGAATTATCAAATCTTCTGGTTGTTTGTGTTCATGTCTTAGGTGTCCTAGTAGAATATATGATTGATTGGATTAAAATTTTTCATTATTGCAATTATTTATAAATATAGATTTATTGTTAAAAGATCATAATGATTTTGTTGTATAAAAGGTTAATTATTCAAATTAATTTTATTACTGTTGAACTTTTATTAATATTTTGATAGAATACATAATTATGTACTGTTCACAGACTACTATACATGAATCACATAAAGTTTTTATTAAAAAAAAATAACACATAGCATAATTTTTTGAATGATTTTGAACTAATAGGGTATTTACTTCTGTGGGGAAAGTGGAGAACTATATCCTAAAATTATATGCAAATAACATAAAGAAAACAGGTATTAAACCACCTTACACATTTCCAATACAGCTTAAGGAAAAAGAGTTTTTACTGCTTCTATATTTTGATATATGGCCTTCATATTCAAAAACCCTATCCTAAATTTCCGTCATATCTATTTCCAAAGAAAAAATCGTACAATCACCCATATTCCTATAGAACTGAATACTTGATATCTTCCTTGTTTCCTTCTCAAGAGGCGTATTTCCCTTTTTCCTTTTTTTTTTTTTTTTTTTTTTTTTTTTTCTGTATGCAGTTGAAATGGCAAAGAACACTTAGCCTAATCATAGTCACAGAATAAGAACTCTTGTTGTGTTTAGCTAATCACAATTTCATTGCAAGAATAATAAAAATATAGACTGAAATATCTAAGTACAAATTAACTTTCTTTTTGACTGAGTCATTGAAATAATTTAAAGAACACTGCTAATTGCCAAGACACGGGACCTTTCTGGCAGATTTTCCCTGTCCCTTATGAACTGGGCAATTTCTCTATTTCTCTTCTAGCACTTGGACTAGCAGTTGAAACAGAAGACATGCCAAAGAAAAATGTGGTTTTATATTAGAATCTAAGCATCTTACGTCAGTAAGTGGCTGTTACTGCAGGATTTTTCTGCTGGCAAAGATAGGTTATAGCATGATACAGAGTAAGCTCTGACTTTTCATTTTTTATTTATTGAAAACTAGCTAGTTTTAATTATCACACGCTTACCTTTGTGTCACATAGGTCATTAACTTTTAAGCTAGGGGAAAAGAAAACACATCAAAAACAAATGTAAGTTACTGTATATCTTGTATACACCAATATATCTCAAAACACTTCAGTATTTTGCAGTATTTCCTTGTGTGTTTATCTCATAACTGTACTTTCATCAGGGTTTACATGTATATGCTGCGAGCTATTACTCCAAATTTTCTAATTTCTGTAAACTATAAATAATTCAGAAATAAAAAGCAATTTCTGTTTATATCAAGTTATGTCATGTAATGTGGATGTTTCATTATCAGAAAATTTGAAGGTATTCAGAAGACAGAATTATTGATTACAACATGCAAGTAAATGAAATGATATAATTAACTGCTAATGAATTTAGCATTTTCTTATTTTACATACTTTGAAGAGCAGGTCAAAAGAAAGTTAGACATGTATGTTTTAAAGTGCAGTGTAAAATTTCAATTTATCTTCTAATTAAAATTGTTAGCAATTCCTAATAAAACCACATATTACAATGGTCTATTATTTTTTAGATTTGATACTTTTTTTTTTTTTTAAACATATGTATAAAAAGAAGTAGTTATAGACGTCTGCAACCAAATTTTCATTTCAGTCATGATTTTTCAGTTCTTTGAGCTTATGTCCTATTTGGATATGACTATATCCTATGACTATATCCTATGACGTATGTCCTATTTGGATATATACATGTAGAAAGAGATCATAGAAGGAAAAATAAATTCAACACAAGACATTCATAGTGCTTGATATTTCAACCTTTACAGTATTGTTGTTTGTAAAAATGTTGAACGTCTTCAAGTGACTAAGACACTCTCACCAGTAGCAAGTGCAAATTATAAAGCAGTCTTTGAATGAGGTGCCTTAAAACACTGAAAATACATTTTTCATGAATAGACAACTCAAGCAAAAACACCTAGAGAACTCCTTGATTTAATGAGTACAGTTAAAATGGCATCTTGGCAAATACTCCTCAAACAGATCTTCAAATACCAAGTTTAAAGGTCAAACGGAAAAGTTCAGTTTGGCAAAGAAGTGACACTGTCACAAGCATATGTAAAACCTATACATGATGATGCAATTATTTAGAAAAAAAAAGTATGGATCTTATTAAAAATGGGAAAAAATGTCCACAATAATTACAAAAATGTGAATTTAGTTTTATTCAATTGGGTTTGACTGTATGGTTTTGACATTTTAGACTAATTTATACTGGGTTTTTAGATTAATACCGCACAAATATTAACCTAGAAGCTTCAAAATTATTCCTTTTGACACTGGCCATTGTAAAAAAGGCAAAAACTAGTTGTAGATACTTATACCAACCAGTCACCCTTTAGTATAATCATAGAATTATGCATGAGTAAAAAAAATAATAAACAATTATTAAATGTAAAACATGTATGTAAATTATTAATCCATATTATTAATAATTATATTACTAATAATTATCAAATTAATAATCATGTAAAACGTTGAATATTAATTTAATAAATAAGTAATAAATGTAAAATACCTCTGTCTTTACAATAACTTCCAAAAAAATAAAAATCCCCTAGCCAGTTGGAAAAATCATAGAACCACAGACTGGCTTGGGTTGGAAGCCATTCTTAAATATCATCTAGTTCCAACCCCCTTGCCAGGGGCAGGGATACCTTCCACTAGACCAGGTTGCTCAAAGCCCCATCCAGCTTGGCCTTGAACACTTCCAGGAATGGGGCATCCACAACTTTGCTGAGCAACTAGGTGGTGCCTCACAGTCAATAATTTCTTCCTTATATGTAATCTAAACCAACCCCCTTTTAGTTTAAATAATACAGGGATGCTGTTCGTGTTTGTAGGGGGAAAATTTGTGTGGTCAAAGCCCAGCTAGAGTTGAAGCTGGCCATGTCCTTGGGAGACAATAAAAAGGTTTTTTTTAGATATGGGAGCAGAAAGAGGAGAACCAAAGAAAACATAAGTCCGCTACTTGATGGAGAAGGTCTCCTCACAGACAATGACATAGGCAAAGTAGAGACATTTAATGCCTTCTTCACCTCTGTCTTCAATGCTGATGATGAGGAGATGATGAGGGTACCCTGGGCTGGAGGACCATGATGGTGAGAATGACAAACTCCCAACCGACCCTGAGCATGTGCAGGATTTCCTGCTCCTCCTGGATCCATACAAGTTAATGGGTGTGGATGGGATTCATCCCAGGGTGCTTAAAGAGCTGGCTGATGTCATCGCGGGATCTCTCTCAATTATTTTTCAACACTCTAGGGAATCTGGAGAGGTCCCAGTAGACTGGAAGCTGGCAAAGATTGTGCCAATTTTCAAGAAGGGTCAGAAAGAAGACCCTAGCAATTACAGGCCTGTCAGTCTCACATCAATTCCTGGAAAATTTATGGAGAAGATAATCCTTGAAGTTATTGAAGTGCACCTGGGGGACAATGCAGTCATTGGTCCCAGACAACATGGGTTCACAAGGGTAGGTCCTGCCTACCAAATTTGATTTCCTTTTCTGATAAGATCACCCATCTAGCTGACCAAGGGAAACCAGCTGATGTGATCTTTTTGGACTTCAGCAAAGCTTTTGACACAGTTTCCCACAATATCCTACTGGACAAAATGTCCAGCATACAGCTAAACAAAAACATCATACACTGGGTGAGCAATTGGCTGACAGGCAGGGCTCAAAGGGTTGTGGTTAATGGGGTCACATTTGGCTGGCAGATGGTCACTAGTGGGGTCCCTCAAAGCTCCATTTTAGGACCAGTCCTCTCTTCAGTGTTTTTATAAATGACTTGGATGTCGGACTTGAAGGTGTTTTGATCAAATTTGCTGACGACACCAAACTTGGAGGAGTTGTGGACTCTGATGACGGTGGAAAGGCTTTGCAGAGAGATCTGGACAGATTGGAGAACTGGGCGATCACCAACCACATGAAGTTTAACAAGAGGAAGTGCCAGGTCCTCCACTTGGGATGGGGCAACCCTGGCTATACGTACAGATTTGTTGACGAGACACTGGAGAGCAGCCCCACAGAGAGGGATCTGGTGGTTGTAGTTGACAGCACGTTGAATATGAGCCAGCAGTGTGCCCTGGCAGCCAGGAGGTACAACCGTATCCTGGGGTGCATCAAGCATGGCATTACTAGTCGGTTGAGAGAGGTGACTGTCCTGCTCTGCTCTGCGCTGATGCAGCCTCACCTTGAGTACTGTGTGCAGTTCTGGGCACCACAGCACAAAAAGGACATTAAACTGTTGAAGAGTGTCCAGAGGAGGGCAACGAAGATTGTGAAGGGCCTAGAGGGGAAGACATATGAGGAGTGGCTGAGGTCAATTACAGCCTGTTCAGCCTGGAGAAGAGGAGGCTGAGGGGGGACCTCATCGCGGTCTACACTTTCCTCGTGAGGAGGAGTGGAGAGGCAGGTGATTTATTCTCCGTAAACACCAGTGATGGGACCTGCAGGAATGGTGTTAAGTTGAGGGAGGAGAAGTTTAGGCTGGACATCAGGAAGAGGTTCTTCACTGAGAGGGTGGTTGCACACTGGAACAGGCTCCCCAGTGAAATAGTCACTGCACCAAGCCTGTCTGAATTTAAGAAGCAATTGGACTGTGCACTTTGGCACATGGTCTAAACTTTTGGGCAGACATGTACGGTGCCAGGAGTTGGACTTGATGATCCTTATGGGTCCCTTCCAACTCAGGATATTCTATGATTCTATGATTCTATTTGTTAATAAGTATATATGTCATAGGTGGCATGCTCTAATGTTTGTTACAGATAGATCTCATTGTTGATATCCAATCCTGTAAATACTTAATCATGCTGGTAATTTTTCTGTCACTGAGGATTGAGTTCGGTCATAATCTTAGCCTTCCAATATCTAATCCAGACAATCTAACGTGAAGATATTTGACATAGTATTAACATAGAAAAATGACAAAGCCGGGATTCCTTTGACCATTGGTAACAGTGGTCTGAAACTGCTTGTACCATTAACATAAACTTTGTTTACTTTGTTTAGACACATCATAAATATATTTACTTATTTAAGTGATTACAGAGGAAGACTGACACAAAATGTGAGTGTAGTGACATAATAACCTTGAAGTGTCTGATTTGGAGCTACAACTGAAAACAAGTGAACAAACAAGGTATGAATATATTCTAAAGGAGGGTTCTGCAGTCTCATCTGGTAGCTGAAAAATGTTTTTTAATATATTTGATCCAAAAAGATTTGAATGTGTGGTATCCAACTAAATTAAAGTGGTCTATTTAAAAGATTGGAACATATTTAGGGAAGGAATTATATGGCTTCTCTGCCAAGGAATACTGGAAAGTTGGTGACTAGAACAAAATGTTTAAAGACATGACTTAAATTTTACTGAGAAAAGGATAAATGTTTTATTTGTATGTAATGTCAATGAATAGATATTTTCTAAGTCAGACTATTAATTACCTTTATTTACCAAGAGATTATGCATGTAGCTGAAGAAATGACCAGTTGTAATTGGTCACTACCTCAAGGGAATGATGGATGATTCTTGTTAGACTGGAATGACATATAACTGGATCATTACCAGTTGGAGCAGACTTTCTTTCTTCAATATGCCCATATTTCCCTGCTGAGAACCCTTCTGCCAGAACAGGCTTCTGTCAAAGTTCTCCGTGTGCCTTGTCCATCACCATGATGAATCAGCATTTTATTATGTAACAGATTTCTACTGAGAATTAGCTATTTAGCTGCTTCTATCTTTAATGAAGAATGATTTGCTGTACTGGGTCTGCCTGCAATGAATTTAACATTACCTGCAGTGGCCCATATAGTGCTGTGATCTGCAGTTGTAGGTAGAACAGCCGTGGTATCACACCAGTGTTTTGTCTATTGATGAGCAGTACTGGCACAGCACCAAAACTCTCTCCAAAACAGCTCAGGCTTGCGGTGAGCAAGAGGTGGGGAGGAGACTTCACCAGGGTCAGTTTATTCCGTACCATATGATGTCACAGTCAGCAATACAAGATGGGAAACTGGGGGGGGAGGATTGGGGGGTAGAGGGAGGTGCTGTCTTTATGAAGACATCTTCTTGTGTGTTGAGGCCCTGGTTTCCAGGATGTGGCCGAACAATGCTCATTGATGGGAAGTAGAGAATAACTTTTTTTTTTTTTTTTTTTTTTTTTTTGTTATTTCTCTTTGTGTCAGCACAGCTTTTGCATGTTTTTACCTCTTTTTTACCTCTTTCTTTTCCCTTTAATTAAATTATCCTTACCTCAATCCCTGAACCTTTTTCTTTCTTTGGGGATGGGGGGGAGAGTGAGGGAGGGGAAGCAAGAGAGTGGTTGTGGTCAAGTTTAGGTGCCTGGCAGGGTAAAACCACCGTATATGCATAACTATTTAAAGTCAAGTTAGAGTCTAACTAGTTTGTTTAAGGATTATATATATGTGTGTGTGTGTATGTAGGTCTTCTCTCATATAGATATGTCACATATCTGCCTTAGAGAGAGACGTCAAGCCAGATTCTGAAAGGGATTGACTGTACATTTGTTATACATAAAATCTATTTATGTCAACAGAACAGTGTTATTCAAATATCAGGAGATAACAATCATGTAGTATCCAGTACAAATATAAATTAAATATTACCATTCACAACAAAAAAAGTCTAATTTGTAACTTCTTATAGATTGTAAAGGTGTGTACCTTTCAAATTACATTCACTAAAAGGTACTGGAACAGGCTGCCCAGGAAAGTGCTTGAGTCACCATCCCTAGAGGTCTTCAATAAACGTGCAGATGTGGTGCTTAAGACCTGGTTTAGTGGTCAACTCAGTTACTAGGTTAAAGGTTGGACTAGATGATCTTAGAGTTCTTTTCCAACCTAAATTATTCCATGATTCTGTGATTAATTTATCATTAGTTTCTGTTATGATTGTGCTAGACAAAATGAAAATTATAACATGATTTCTTTGTTCCATTTTTATTGAGAAAACTATGTAAAATCTTAAACTTTGGCACAAAGAGCTAGTGGACATTCAGTTAGGCACCAGGAAGCTCTAATTAAGTTCTCTGTTTTTTTTTTTTGTTTGTTTGTTTGTTTTGTTTGTTTGTTTGTTTTGCTTTCTGATTTTTTTTTAAACTAAATTTCCCAAATTAAAAATAATTTTGTTATTGTTTCCTTCATTCCTTCAAAATTGTTTAGATGTGCTTGATATTGCAGTTCCCAATGCTGTATATGCTTTCTCTACTTTGACTTCATCAGACTAATTTATTATATTTTATTTTTTCTTTCCTTTAGTTTTTACTTGTTCCTTCAAATAAGCGATACTTTTGTTCAGTTGGTGGTTTTGGTTTTGATTTTTTTTTCCTCAAACGTAATTTAATTCCATAGACGGTGGAAATAAACTGCCTGACCAAAATATCTTGCCTTCGTAATAATTTCTGGCAAAGGATAAAGGGAGAGATTTTAATTGGATATTTTCCTTTTTTTCTAAGACACAGTATTTCAAACCAATTTGTATGTCATTTGAAAGCTCCATATCTCAATAATCCCTTAAATGCACTCTTAATGT
Source organism: Aythya ferina (assembly GCF_964211825.1). Lineage (NCBI taxonomy): Eukaryota > Metazoa > Chordata > Aves > Anseriformes > Anatidae > Aythya > Aythya ferina. Next base: position 46,859,819 of record NC_140296.1, read on the forward strand.
CACTGAAGGTTGGGGGTTTGGTGGTTGCAAGAACTGCCATTTAATCCAAGGTTTTTTTACTGAGTGGGAAGGGTAGGGAGTAGATAATTTCTACTCTAAGATTTCTCTTCTAACCCATACAGTCTCATGCACACACAGACTACACACTGTAATCACCTCCCCAGCTGCTCTGGTCGAGATAGGACCCGCAGTATGGATCCAGAGGAACAGGAAACTCACTCTGACAACTCAGCATGACAAAGACCCAGTCACAACACACAACATTTCCACCCTGCACTTTGTCTTTAGAATGGACTTCAAAATCCAGTTATGGAGTTCACCCCCCAGGGGTCATTGTCTTCACTATTTATTGGTTCCTGAATTAATCAGGAACCAATTAATGGTCTCCTTTTCCAAATGTGCAACAAAGGTATGAAGCTGACAAGTTAAATAACAAAGTTAACTTTTGCTTCTTTGCTGTCAGGTGCTGGATTAATGTAGTCAGTCAGAGCTAGGCAGCTGTCCAGGTCTCATTTGCCTCAGTATGTCCAGATATGCATTGCCCCATGGTACTTAAGTACTACATTATTTCCTTATTCTACCTCACTGGTGTTTTGTAATTTATCAACCTTCTTACACTGTGTCATTTAGGCCTCTGGTGGACAACAACAACAACAAAAAAAAGTGTATAGTGCATACATCAATAACAGTCCAAGTCTATTTCTGTGCTAGAAAACCTCCCATCCATAGGTTTGAAGAACCCTATGCAGAGACGTATCTTCTACTATATGGCTTTTCCAGTTCTCAATTTGTATAGATGTATTTGATTTTCATTTTGACTGGCTTTGCAACCTCTTCTGATTCTCATTTGCAAATATTTGTCAAGGAGAATGTTTATTCATCTGAGTGTTCAGATAAATGCCAAATGTAGCTGGAATTCATTTAATTGCATACAGAAATTTCAGGTATAAAACTGTATTGAATTGCACAGCTGGAACATCAGCTCTTAAATATTGAACTCCAAAGAGGGATAGTTAACCAGTAAGCCACAGGGTTGACTAGTTTTGTGTTTTGTTTTGTCTTGTTTTGTTCTTTCACACAAAACACTTGTCAAATAAAGGCAAATATTTTCATATTTGAAAGCAATAGCTTCATAACAGGAATTCTGGCAACAAAATAGGAACAATTGTGATTATATATGTGTGGGTTTTTGTTCTTGTTGTTGCTCATTTGTTTTTCAGATGAACCTATAACTTCATGATACTGGTTTCAAGAACAGTAATCAGAGATCCAAACTGTAGGTCTAAATAAATAAATATTTATGACAGCATTTTGCTCTGCATAAAGGAGTCTATATTTTATTTTCTAGTATATTTTTTTCTGTCCATTTTAAAATACATTTAATAAACAAACAAAATCACAGATGTAAACATGTATATGCAACTAAGATTTTGAAAGTTTCAGAACAACATAAAAAATACAACAGAATGAAATAGCAATTGGAAAAAAAAAAAACAAAACAAAACAACAGTCAGCTTGGTAACTCTCTGTCATTATCCTTTGCTTCTTTCAAAAACAAAACAAAACAAAACAAACAAAACAAAACAGATTTTTTTTTGTTGTTTTGTTAAAGACTCATTATTTTGGTAATCCTAAAACTCACAGAATATATTATTAATTTTACTCTGTATTGGGTTTACGTGGCAATGGTTTCTTAGGAAGGGGCTGCTGGGGTGGCTTCTGTGACAAGAGTCCCCTGTTAGATAAGATCCAGTTCCAGTTGGTGTCGTGGTTCCGCTTGAGTGGGCAGCCAAGCTCCACCACAGCCGCTCTCTCACTCCCCCTCCTCAAAGAGGAATGGGGAGAAAATATGTAAAAAGGGCTCAAGGGTTGAGATAAGGACGAGAAAATCATGCAATTATTACTGTAACGGGCAAAACAGACTCAGCATAAGAAGATAGTAAGATTCATTGCTCATTACTAACAAGCTAGAGAAGTGAGAAACAAAGGAAAGAAACCAAAAGCACCTTCCCCCCCCCAATCCACCCTCTTCCACCTCCTCCCCCCGAGTGGCGCAGGGGAACGGGGGAATGGGGGTTATGGTCAGTCTACAGCACTTCTTCTCTGCCGCTCCTTCTTGGTCACTCTCGTCCCCTGTGCTGTGGGGTCCCACCCACGGGATGCAGTCCTTGATGAACTGATCTGGCGTGGGCTTCCCACAGGCAGCAGCTCTTCCAGAACTGCTCCAGATATGGGTCCGTACCACGGGGTCCATCCCTCAGGAGAAAACTGCTCCAACCTGGCTCCCCTACGGGCAGCAGCTCCTGCCAGGTCACCTGCTCCTGCGTGGTCTCCTCTCCACGGGCTACAGGTCCGGCCCGGAATCTGCTCCGGCAGGGGTCTTCCACAGGCGGCAGCCTCCGTCGGTGCAGGGCCACCTGCTCCACCATGGTCTCCTCCACGGGCTGCAGCGTGGAACCCTGCTCCACCGTGGTACTCCATGGGCTGCAGGGGGACATCCTGCTTCACCATGGTCCTCACCACAGGCCGCAGGGGACTTCTGCTCCGGCACCTGGAGCACCTCTCCCCCTCCTTCTTCACTGACCTTGGCACCTGCAAGGCTGTTCTCTCACTCCCTTCACTCTCCCAGCTGCTGTGTGGCGCAGCGTTTTTTTCCCTGTCTTAAATATGCTCTCACAGAGGCGCAAAACAACATCGCTTATTGGCTCAGCTCTGGAAAACAATGGGGCCCTTCCCAAACATGGGGCAGCTTCTAGATCTTTCTCACAGAAACCACCCCTATGGCCCCCTGCTACCAAAACCTTGCCACGTAAACCCACTATAGTTGGCTCCAAAAGGGACCTGCTACTGGCTGGTGCTGAGCCAGTGAGTGATGTTGGTTGTACCTCTGTGAGAGCAGATTTAAGAAAGGGAAAAAAAAAAAAAAAAAAAAAAACCAAGAGAAAAAAATAAAATAAATAAAAATAAAACAACAACAACAACAAACAAACAACCAAGCAACAACAAAAAAACAGCTTCTGTGGGACAGCAACTGAAGGAGAGAAGAGAGAAAATGTAAAATAAACAACCCTGCAGACCTCCAGGTCAGTGCAGAAGGAGGGCCGAAGGTGTTCCAGGTGCCAGAGCAGAAATTCCCCTGTGGCCTGTGGAGAGGCCCCTGGTGGAGCAGGCTGTCCCCCTGCAGCCCATGGGTCCCACATGGAGCAGATCTCCACGCTGCAGCCCGTGGAGGAGCCCCCAGTGGAGCAGGTGGATGTGGCCTGGAGGAGGCTGCAGGCCATGGAGAGCCCCCGCAGAGCAGTCCCTGGGCTTGAGCTGCAGCCCATGGAGAGGAGCAGTAGCAAGGGGGCTGGGGGGAACTGCCGCCCATGCTGGACCCATGCTGGAGCAGTTTGCTCCTGGCAGATGGACCCCATGGTACAGATGCATGTTGGAGCAGTTCTTGAAGAGTTGCTGCCTGTGGGAAGCCTGCACAGGATCAGTTTGGGAAGGATGTCATCCTGTAGGAGGGACCCCACAAGGAGCACAGGCAGAGAGTGACCATGAAGGAGCAGTGGTGATGACTGACTGCAGCCCCCATATCTCTTTCCCCTATGCTGCTCGAGGGCGGGAGGTAGAATTGGGTAGATGGGTGAGGGAGAAGGTGTTTTTAGTTTGCTTTTAGGTTCTCACTGCTCTAATGTTTCAGTAGTAGGCAGTACATTATATTAATCTCTGAATGCTGAGTCTGTTTCGCCCATGATAGTACTTGGTGAGTGATCTCCCTGTTCTTATCTCAACCTTTGAGGCCTATCAGTCATATTTTTTCTTCCTTTCCCTTCGAGGAGGGGGAGTGAGAGACAAGATATGGTGGTGTTTAGCTTCCCAGAAGGGTAAAAATACTACAGACTGAAAACAAATAGCAATGGTGATGAAAAATATTTTCAGAATTCATAAATCATAGAATCATTCAAGTGTGAAGGGACCCCAGGAGCTGTCTAGAGTAAAATCTCCTGCTGAAAGTGTGGTTGACACTGAATTCAAACCCATCACTCAGGGCTTTCTTTAGCACTTTTATTTCAATGAACATTTCAAAGGCCTGGGATAGCTTCATAAGCTAAAGAAATTTCTCAAAATATTTATGTATTTTTCTCAACATGTAAATACATTTCCTAAGAATTATTGATGAATACTCTCCCCAAAATAGTCCATTTCAAAACATAGAATCATAGAATGTTATGGTTTGGAAGGGACCTTAAAGATCATCTAGTTCCAAGCCCCTGCCATGGGTAGGGACACCTCCCACTAGACCAGGTTGCTCAAAGTCCTGTCCAACCTGTTCTTGAACAAACACGTGTCTGTTTTTTCCAGGGAGACATTAAAGATATATAAGTGAATTCTCCAGTAAAACTCTAAGAAGGGAAATGGAGAGGTCATAAGGAATGACCACTATCTAAGACAGCATAAAAATGATTGAAGGATAACATAAATGCTTAAATATAAATATAAATTATATAGAGTAATACAAACTCATGATAATAGCTATTCTGTGCCTATCTTTACTGCTGTCATGTAGTCTGCTACTCTTGTGTATGCAGTACCCTTTTTCTCATTCGCATATGTTGCTGTGTGCTGCATTCCTTTAATGAGATATATTTCAGTATATTACTCCTTAATAGTATGATGTGACAAGTAGTTGACTATGCTTTTACAAAGATGGAGAAATCAAAGACTATTCACTGGCTTAAGACAAATATCTTACTTAAAGGAAACATATTTTATGGTACTGTAAGGATTTTTCTTTTTTTTCTTCTTTTTTTTTTTTTTTTTATTGTACATTAAATCTTTCAGACAAATTACGCAGTTTCTCATTGACACTGCACAAGATATATACCTTCTGCTCTGCATTATATAGCCAGCATCCTACTGTTTTAATCTGTTTCTGTTAAAAGAACAGGTGCAAAACATTTGTATACCAATAAGGTTCCCTTGACACCTTCAGTCTAAAAGTATGAATTGATAGCAGCTTTCCTGAGTCACAAACAGCTTTTTGTTGAATATATTTTGTCAGGGCACTAGCATCTTGTCATGTAGCTGTATCATGTCTTATTATATTGTACAATATGATCTTATAGAAACAAAACAGAACAAAACATTCTCACATGAAATCCTATCTTTCTTCTGAAACCAAAAAATGATTAAAGCCAGTTCACAGCATTGGACCCTGAACACACCATGGTGCTTGTTGGCCTGTGTTCAAGGATTCCTTAGACACAACAAACAGATGACTGTGAGAAGGGCTGGATGAGAAAGAGCTGCAGGAAGCCTGTCTGTGACCTGTGACCTTTGCATAGGAGCAGCATTTCTATGCAGGTGCTCACAGTGGGTCATTGCGAGAGTTAGGCTTCAGCATTGCTACAGTGATCCTGGACCTGCTTCATTGACACAACTTCCCATGTGGCTGCAAGTCACTGAGGACTTGTCTACTTATCAGGCACCCTTGTCACCATCCACCTCCTATCCCTGCTCTGCTAGCTGGGTACCATGGGATTGTGCCCCTTGGCAAGTCATTGCCTTGCCAGCCACCTCAACATAAGCTTGGGGCTTTCTGGCCTTGCAGGTAGCCCAACCTCATCACTCCCTAACATCTAAGATCATTTGCAGGGTCTGTCTCTAAAACTGAAAAAATAATGTTCCTAAGGTTTTGGTCTGTGCTTTAATATCAAAGTTGAATATTAGAATTGATAAATAGCATAACGATTTTACATTGCCATGAGACAGAAATCTGTAGTAATAACATCATTTTTAACTTATGGGAAAAGTACTTTTATAATTAGAAAACACTGATGCAGAACCATTCAACTAATATCCCAAAATAACTTTATCTTGCTACATTAAGTAAGCCAAGTTTGCTCACTGAATAATGAAGAACAAAGAAGATTGAGAGTGATGTGCTGGGTCTTAGTCCTATGGAGACATACTTTTATAGTTTACTTAAATTGGTCCGTTAGTTATAAAGGGCATATGTGATACTAAGGAAAAACGAAGGAAAAGTCATCAGTAATATTGGCATTCTATATCTCTGAAAAATGCCTCATTATGTATCAGAAGCTCATCCATTACATTAAAAGCTAGGCATTGTGTTAATGTTAAACAACAGATAATAAAGTTAGATTTTCTTTTGAAATTACTGTCTCAAGAGGAAAAAAAGTAATAAAAAAAAATTGGTGCACCAGCCATTCTGTTCTCTGGATTCTGAATGATGAATATTTTTAATTGTTTTAAAAGCTTCTAGAAGTTCTCATATTAAAGAAAGAGGGAAAGAAAAATGGGAACAGAAAAAGCACATTAGATAGACAATAAAAAGTCTTTTTGCACTGATAATTTAAAGCATAAATAAGATGTTTCAAATAACAAGTTCTGATACTGAACTTGAACAACAACAACAACAACAAGTACTGGAACCTTATCTAGTGAAAATCAATAGGATTTATGACAAATCTGACCAATCTAGTGGCCTACTGTGATGGAATGACTACATTAGTGGACAAGAGAAGAGCAACTGATGTCATCTACCTGGACTTCTGTAAGGTCTTTGACCTGGTCCCACACAGCATACTTGGAAAGACACAGATTTGATGGATTTGATAGCTAAGAACTGTCTGGATGGCTGTAACCAGAGAGCTGCAGTCAAAATCAGGCTCAAAATCCAGGTAGATCAGTGATGAATACTGTCCCGCAGGGATCAGTACTGGAGCTGGTACTGTTTAATGCCATTATTAATGACGTAGACAGTGGGAAAGAGTGCACCCTCCACAAGTCTGGGGAAGACACCAAGCTGAGTAGCTTCTATTGTGTCAGTACCAGTTCACATAACAGAAAGAAGGGATGGAACCCAGAGGGACCCTGAAAGCCTATATAGAATCGTAGAATGGCTTGGGTTGGCAGACACCTGAAAGATCATCTAACTCCAAATCCCCTGACATGGGCAGGGATGCCACCCACTTGGTCAGGTTGCCCAAGGCCCTATCCAGCCTGGCCTTGAACATCTTCAGGGATGGGGCACCCACGACTTCTCTAGCCAGCCCAGTCCCGTGCCTCACTACCTTTACAGGGAAGAATTTCCTCCTAATGTCTTATCTAAATCTATCCTCCTTTAGTTTAAGACCGTTCCTCCTTGTCCTATCATTATCTACCAGAGTAAACAGTCCTACTCCATCCTTTATACAAGACCCCTTAAAATATTGAAAGGCCACAATGAGGTCTCCCCAGAGCCTTCTCTTCTCCAGGATGAACTTCCCCAGCTTTCAATCTTTCCTCATAGGAGAGGTGCTTCAGTCCTCTGATCATCTTTGTACCCCTCCTCTGGACTCACTCTAAAAGGTCCACATCTTTCTTGTGCCAGGGACCCCAAACCTGGACATGGTACTCCAGGTGGGGTTTCAAAAAGGGGACAATGCCCTCCCTTGACCTGCTGGTCGCACCTCTTTTGATGCAGCCCAGGACGCATTGGCCTTCTGGGCTGTAAGTGCACACTGCTTGCTCATGTTGAGCCTTTAGAAGGGAAAAATGCAAAACAACTCAGGAGAACAAGCTCCAGTTCAATCTACTCATAGTCAAAACCTTGGGGGTGGAGGTGGGAGAAGAAAGAAAAAAAAAAAGGGGGGGGGGTGAGAGAAGTTCAGGTGCAGAGTCTTGAACTTCCTCTTATTGAACTTCCTAGAATCATAGAATCACTAAGGTTGAAAAAGACCTTCAAGATCATCTGGTCCAACCATCACCCTACTACCAATGCCACCCACTAGACCATGTCCCTAAGCACCAGGTCCTCATTCAGCTGCTTTGTGCGCTGCTGCATGTGCTCCTGCACATCCACATCCACATGGTCAGCCACCTACCACAGCCTCTGGGCAATGCAAGGAAGATCATCAGCAACATGGACTGCAGGAGGTGTGTGCCACACTCACCGATGGCCAAGGCCACAGTGTGGCAACACTACCAGCTGCTGGCCCTGATGTCAGCCTCACCCCCCACCCCCCCATCGTGACTCATCCTCTGTGCTGTCACAGGCCCCACAGCCATATCACAGCATTCCCTCTCGCCTTGCCTCACACCTGCTCACACCACCTACATCCAAACTGGACCTCCTCTGACACAGTTTTTGCTAATACCTCAGGTCCTGTCACTGTCCCCAGAGAGCAGAGCTCAGCACCTCCACTCCCCTTGTGAGGGAGCTGCAGGCCGCCATGAGGCCTGCCCTCAGCCTACTCTGCTCTGGGCTGAACAAACCAAGGGACCTCAGCCCCACCTCCTACATCTTCCTCTTTAGACCATTCACCATCTTTTCAGCCCTCCTTTGGACGCTCTGATAGTTTTATATCTTTCCTATACTGTGGTGCCCAAAACTGCAAGTAGTAGTCAAGGTAAGGCTGCACCAGTACAGAGTAGAAAGGGACATTTGCTTCTCTTGAGATACTAGCAATGTTATGCTTGAGACAGCCCAGGTTATAGCTGGGCCTTTTGGCTTCCAGGGCACACCAGTGACTCATATTCAACTTGCTATCTTCCAGAATCATGTTCTGCAAGTCTGCTTTCTAGCTTCTCATCCCTTTGTCTGTACATATGTCTAGGATTGCCCCATCCCAGGGGCAGAATTTGGCACTTACTCTTGTTGAACTTCATGCACTTGGTTATTGCCCAGCCCTCTAATTTGTCAAGATCTCTCTACAAGGCCTCTCAACCTTTGAGGGTGTCACTGCTTCTCCCCGTTTAGTGTTGTATGCAAACTTACTATGTACACTTTCAAGTCCTGCATCCAAGTCCTTAATGTCCAAGTTCTCCTTAATGAAAACATTAAGGACAACTTTCCCTAAAATGGGCCCTCTTAGAACCCCAGTAGTGACTGTCCACAATTCTGATGTAACCGCATTTATTATAACCCTCTGAGCCCAACCTATTAGCCAATTGTTCACCCATCATATTATGTATTTGTCTATCTGTATGCTGGACATTTTGTCCAGAAGGATACTATATTTGAGAAATATTTGCCCATTCCTGAAAGTGTTCAAGCTCATCCATGCCCCATCCCTGGAAGTGATCAAGGTCAGGTTGGACAAGTCTTTGGGCAACTTTATCTAGGGAAAGATGTCATGGCAGGGGGATTGGACTAGATGATCATTAAAGGTCCCATCTAACCCAACCTATTCAATGATTCTATGATTATGTGATTCTATGATTATTTAAATAGCTCTTGTTACACTAACCTAGTGCCATTTTTCATTGGATTAACAATGCAATTAATAAAACCAGTAATAAACTTCTGTAAAATATTATAATAATTTCCATACATACACAAAAAATGACAATGAAAATAAATAGAAGAACTTAAAATCAATACAGTACAATCAATCCATTGTATACATTAAAATATTAAAGATAATAGACTAGACTCCAAAAAAACTGCCAGAAAATAAATAGCCAGTGCAATTTCTTCTGTGCAACAACTTCTTAATATCTAGCTACAAAATTATCTTTAATTCTTTAATCTACGATTTTAAAGAGAACATTTAGTTTGCAGATTATATGAATATTGAATGGACAATTTATAGTGAAAGCATCTTGTCAATCCAGAACATCCTATCTCAGCTTGATACACTGGAATATATGTCAGTACAGTCCATATAATTGCAATCTTCCAAAAATACAGAATGTAAGACACATATAAATGTCAGATACTGGGATACTGCTGTGAGAAACAGCTTTGAAAATCTCACTGGTACAACAGTTCATTGGAAATCAGTGGAGCCACCAGTGAAACCAAAGGTGATCTGACCGTTTTGACCTGATAAGCAGATGGTATTACACAAATAATACTGTTTTGGATTTCTTACTGGGATTTGATTTTGATTGGATTTGAACAATGGGAATTTGATTTTTTTATATTCTTTCCGTTTCTGACTTCAGGGAGAAACCACTGGGAGTTTAAAATACACAAATATACATCTGAAAATGCTACCTTCAAAATACTCCCCCCCTCCCTCCTCCCCCCCCCCCCAGTCCTTTCCTTTGGCAGTCTATGTTAATGCAGCACTTTGCATTATGTATCACTGCATATTTCACATTGACTTTCCCTGTTCCCTGTGGTCCACCAACAAACAAGGCAATTATGGAGATAAACAACAGCAGAGAAAGAGAAAAATTTGGAGGCACCTCAACAAAAAAATACATTCTACCAAAATCTGAAATGAATTGGAAACTGAAAAAGGTAGAAAGGTACAGGTTCCAGATAATCAGAGCTGCAGAAATGTTTCCTTGTGTGTTAACCGCATCAATATTTTATGGAGAAACAGGAAACTAGTGGCTGATGAACAGGAGATAAAAATCATCTATATAGCTACTCTGGCACACTAAAGTTTTGTTTGTATTTGTGTTTGTGTTTGTGGTATATAAAGTCTTTTCACAGCATCACTCATGTTAGAACTCGATGTAGAACTACAAACAGAAGAAAAACAGTATTACTAACTTCCCAGGATTTCTAATGAAAGCTGAAGTATGAAGAAAAAAAACTGCTAAACTGAAAGTTAAGCATGTTAAGGCAGTTGTGCAAACTGATGTCATGTGGCTAATACCAAGTGTCCATTCACTACTTTGGAGAAGGCTGAGAGCATGTCTAATGGCAGCAGGAGGATGGTTGCTGCTTCTTCCACAGACCTGCAACAACAGGTTTTACATCTTAGTGCTACACACAAACAGAAGAAAGCTCTGCCAGGGGGAGACACAACGGTGGGCCATGCCTGAGCTTTTCATCTGCACTGGGAGGAAGTAGTGGATGATAGTTATGGGAGACTCCCAACTGCTGTGATGGAGGAGAGCACCTGCCTACCTGACTTCTTGTCTGAGGAGATTTATTCCTTTTTAGGGATTCTAATCATGGATGCTGTGGATAGACTGCTGAGGCTTGTCCAGCCTTCAGACTGTTTCCCCATGCTGCTTCACAGGCACCAATGAAACTGCCAGGAGAGATTAAAAAGTCTCATTTAAATTGCAAGGATTGTGAGCACTGGGGCCTAGGTGGCCCCAACCCTGCCAGTGAAAGGGTGAAATAGTAGACAAAATAATATAGAAGAATTACCAATGTTCATAGAAGTAAATTGCAAATATTCAGGTATAGGAACATAGATGCTTTTGAAAAGCTGAAGTGAGTGAGTTCCTACTCCAAGTAGTGCTTACCATGATGATGATAGGTCAGTAAGCAATATAACTAAAATGTCTATCAGTTGGGCAAGAAAAAAACAGGCTTTTAAGTTAATAAAGAAACTTTTGAAGTTCCTTAATTTACTAAATGTTCTTAAAAAATCTAATGGGATTGTTGCTGTTTTGAGAATAATCTCAACAGTGGGAAGGTGCATCATATCAGGTAAATAATTTACATGCCTATTTATATTTTCTTTTAGCCCCTGTGCTTTATCATAGTTGCTTCTTTCTATCTGCCACATTAACTAGGGGATTTTTAAAGCCATATTATGGCACATTTTTTGATAGCATAGCATGTTGCGTTTATCTCTTTAGAACCACTTCTTGGATTATTCACATGGATTGATAGCATATATTCCGTCATCAGTTTACATGAAATGTTTGACAGAAAACATACAGTACTGATTTTCTTTTCAGGAAAAAGAAAACAACAAAATTTCCCTCCATGTCAAGCTGTGGAATTCTGTCATTATACAATGGTAAAACAAAACAAAACAAAAACAATTATTTTCTTTCTTTTCATCTATTCTAGGAATATGCAATGAAAGACAATTGAATGAAAGTGTTTGTTTGTTTTTTGATAAAAAAAATATAAGTTTATCATCACTGACTGGAAGAGGAGAAACATAATGGCTGTTTTAAAAAGGGAAACAAGGAAAACCCAGGGAATTAGAAGCCAGTCAGTCCACCACTGGGCCAGGTAAGATCACGGGGCTCATAATCCTGAAAATTATGTTAAGACATGTGGAAAATAAGCAGGTGGCTGGTGACAGCCAGTGTGGCTTCACTGAGGACAAATCATAACTGAAAAATCATGGGAAAGTCAGGAAATTTTTCTCACAGAGGAACTTGAACTTTGACAGCTCCAGCTGGTAAAGAAAGGGTGTTGTCTTTCAAAATATATTATTAAAAAAAAAAAAAAAAAAAAAAAAAAAAGTATGTTCTATCTGTTAAAATATTAGATAAGAGTATAAGTCATCAGTAAACTCTAGAAAAAAAAATGCTGTTTTTGTTATCTTGAAAACAAAATTAAGTAGAACTTTATATACCAAAATAACAAAACAACACAAATTCAGAAAAAAAGAATCTTAGAAACCTGAACTGGAGAAAAGGTTTACAGGTTGCCTAAGCATGTGAAAATACTTGCTGAAAATATAAACTTTTCTTTCATTCAGTGTAAAATTCTCTATACAGAAATTAATTTCCTATTTTAATTCCTCTCTGTAATACTTCCTAAACTTTTTAAAACAAAACAAAACAAGCAAACAAACAAAAAGGAATTTTGGATTTCTGTAAAGCTTTGGCTACAGTTTCTCATAAGATCCTACTCAACAAAATGTCCAATTACCGCTAGATAAAAACATCATGCAATGGGTGAACAATTGGCTGACGGGTAGGACTCAAATGGTTATGGTAAATGGAGTTACATCAGGCTTGTGGCCAGTCATCAGTGGGGTCCCCCAGAGCTCCGTTTTAGGCCTAGTTCTTCTCAATGCTTTTATAAATTATTTGGCTGGAGTACAGGTGTAAAAAGGTGTTTTGAGTGAATTTGCTGATGATACTAAACTGGGAGGAGTTGTATACTTGGCTGAGGTTGGAAAAGCCTTGCAGAGAGATCTGGACAAATTGGAGAGCTGGGCAATCACCAACCACATGGAGTTTAACAAGAGCAAGTGCCAGGTCCTTCACCTGGGAAAGGGCAACTTGACTGTACATACAGACTGGGCAACAAGATGCTGGAGAACAGCCCCACAGAGAGGGATCTGGGGGTTGTGGTTGACAGCAAGTTGAATATAAGCCAGCAGTGTGCCCTGGCAGCCAGGAGGGCCAACTGTACCCTGGGGTACATCAAGCACAGCATTGCTAGTCAGTCAAGGGAAGTGATTGTCCTGCTCTTCTCTGTGCTGGTGCAGCCTCACCTCGAGTACTGTGTTTGGAGTTTAAGAAGCGTATGGACTATGCTCTTAGTCATATGGTCTGACTTTTTGGTAGACTTGTGTGGAGCCACTAGTTGGACTCGATAATCTTTGTGGGTTCCTTTCAACTAGGGATATTCTATATATGTGCCACTTTCTGATTTTTTTTTTTTTTTTTTTTTTTCTGAACTTACTGTAATAGCTTTAGAAGCACTAGCTATTATATTAAATGACTCTGCTTAGAGACTTTTTTTTTTTTCTATTATTTACTCGTTTCTTTTTCAGTGTTCTTCTGAACAATTTAGAAAGAATACCTGCCAGCATAAAATCCTTTATTACTTTATGAAAAAAAAAAAAACAAACAAGCAAAACAAACAAACAAACAAAAAAACACTTTCCCCGATGTACAAGATGACAGCTGCTGTTGAACTGGGACACAAGTTATTAATGATCTTAGAACAGTTATGACTAATCTGTGCACACTCAAGGAGAATCTGGAGCCATGTAGGAAAAGCAGCTTCTAAATATTATCAGGCTCCTAAAGGTTGTTTTTTGAACATAGTTTTTTGAGTATAAATGTACAGAACAATAGGTGCTTCCAGGTGCTTTCCAAAAAGCTTTGTCACAGCCTATTGAGGTGAAAGGAAAGCCTATCTGGAATTTCTACCTATGCAACTTCTCAAATGCAGGTAGTCTTGAGATGTAAGTTAGTAATTATTTTGATTTTCTCTCTTTTTGTCTGTAAGTTGAGGAGGTTAAGAAAGACAGGATAATGCTCTGAACTCTGAACTCTGAACTATTATTTTCCTGTTCTCTTGTTCTCCCGCAGTTTATTTGCTTCTCATGCCATGCTAAGTCAAGGACAAGTTTTCAAAGAAAGGGCAAGCTGTGCATCATCTTTCTGCAACCAAACCTAAAATACTCATTCTTTACTACACACAAACTTTTTATACTGCTTATACAGAATGGCTGTGTGGGAGTTGACTAAGAATGTAGAGGAACTTAGAAAATTATGATAAAATGTTTTCCTTTCCCACATATTAAATGCAAGAATATACATGTACACATTATTCTGTTCTTACACAACAAAGAGTACAAACTTAAACATCTGCTATACATACTATGTATTATGCTATGAATCATGCATTCAGTATATTCACACACAACATTGACATGTAAGTCCTAAGTACTTAGAAACAAAACAGCTTTAAAATAATAATAATAATATTTAAGACTATTTAATATTTGAGATTTCTAATCTGTTATAAAGCAATTTCCCCAAACCATATGTTGTATAAGAGCAGTACTGTGCACTAGCTGTGCTAAGAGATACAAGAAATAACTGGTAACAATAAGTAAAAATATTAGAATAGTGTTATTAGATGTTAATTGTCCAGAGAAAAGCCTATTTGAACTCTCTCAGGATTGCAACAGGCTGGTATCTCTGTGGTGGAGTAGCTTTCTCCAAATCTCAGCTTTGGCTCAAGCGTAACTAGTTATGTCAGTCCTCCATTGTCAATGGTCAACAGGCATAACTGGTGAGTACACACAGGCACTCCTTTATTGCATCTCTGACCCTGCAGCCTAGACTGTAGCCCAGCCTGGGGAGTGACAGAACTTTGTATTCTGGAAGCTGACGGAATGGCAAGGTTGGTGGAGAATACCAAAATTGCCTTATCTGAACCATGGCCAGGATGGAAATGTACTAACAGTCAATCGTCTCGCAGTCCTATAAATAGTTGTCCTAAGCAATGAGCCCCATGAGCTCTCCACAGGCCACAGTGGGCTACACCCTCGATCGCCTGAGCTGGGATGCCTCTCAAGGTACCCCTGAGGGAAAGTGCACCTCAGGGCTGACTCCTTGAAGAACAAGTTTATCCACAGACAAACACTGAAGCAGGGTGAGCAATTCACTCTAGGGAGTATTTTGGAAGCATGCATAACTGGATTTAAAAACCTCTCAGAACTTGCAGAAAGTCTCTGGTGAACCTTGCCATTCTCAAACCTTTAACTAAGTCACTATTCCTATTGTAGCAAATCCTGTTGAAATCATTGTGTTAGGTCGGCTGATGATTTAGTGCTGATAAAGTACTGTTAAAAATCATGTTATCTAACCTTGTTAATTACTTTAAAGGTATAAAGTAAGTCCTGAATTGCCCTAACTCAAAGCTATGTAAAATCAATTCCGCAACAACTCTGCGCTGGCATGCCCTCCCCTCAAATACTGTGGTGCAGTTAGGGCACCACAGTATAAGAAAGATATAAAACTATCAGAGAGTGTCCAAAGGAGGGCTGAAAAGATGGTGAATGGTCTAGAGGGGAAAATGTGGCAGATGGGGATGAGGTCTCTCGGTTTGTTCAGCCCAGAGCAGAGCAGGCCGAGGGCAGGCCTCATGGCGGCCTGCAGCTCCCTCACAAGGGGAGTGGAGGTGCTGAGCTCTGCTCTCTGGGGACAGTGACAGGAACTGAGGTATTAGCAAAAACTGTGTCAGAGGAGGTCCAGTTTGGATGTAGGTGGTGTGAGCAGGTGCGAGGCAAGGCGAGAGGGAATGCTGTGATGTGGCTGTGGGGCCTGTGACAGCACAGAGGATGAGTCACGATGGGGGGGGGGAGGGGTGAGGCTGACATCAGGGCCAGCAGCTGGTAGTGTTGCCACACTGTGGCCTTGGCCATCGGTGAGTGTGGCACACACCTCCTGCAGTCCATGTTGCTGATGATCTTCCTTGCATTGCCCAGAGGCTGCGGTAGGTGGCTGGTCATATGGATGTGGACGTGCATGAGCGCGTGCAGCAGCGTGCAGAGCAGCTGAATCAGGACATGGCTCAGCTGGTGTATGAGGTGGAGCAGAGGAGCTAGGAACAGAGTTGTGTGGCTCTGGGAGCCCTGCTCTTCACTGTCTTGCAGCAGTGGCAGCTCTGGGCCTTTGCTGGGCTCCTCATCTTGCTCTTTGGGCTCTGCTGGTGGCTCAGGAAAAGGAGCCATGAGCAGGGCAGCAGGAGCAAGCATGGAAGCTCCACAAGGATGGGTAAGGAGCAGGAGGAAGAGGTCAAAGAACATAGTGACTCTGATGACACCTGGGGTATGGTAGTTTGGGATGATTGCCTCCAGTGCCATACATGGCTGACAAGTGCAAGGTTGTGAAGGAGCTGGTGGATGAGCTTGGTGCCTGCCAAGGGCTTTCCAGGAACACCTTCAAGCCATGGCTGCAGCTGGCCATCATCGTGGGCTACCTATATGAAGGCTGGAGTGCAGTGAAATGTTTTAATGGTTTAATGCGTGACATTGGTAGTAGGGTGATGATTCATGGGGCAGTAGGATCATGGTCTCACTAGACCATGTCCCTAAGCACCAGCTCCAACCTTAGGGATTATAGTCTGGGATTTAATGTATTAAATTCTTCGCTTATGTTTATTTAGATGGCCTGTCACCAGTTAGCTCTTTTCAGTTTTGTAAAGCTAACTCATAATCCTAGGTGGGACATAAAGTTCACACTAATGAAGTAAATCTTGTCAAGGTCACCTTGCCAAAAAAATCAGATGTCATCATTTACTTATCACAGAATCATAGAACTACAGAATTGAAGGGGTTATGTATCAATTTTGAAATTGACTAACACTATTTTTGATTAAAATTGATTAAATTGATTAATTTGATTAAAATTGATTAAAATTGACTTACTCTATTTGTATTTTTCACCATGTTAGCAACCTTTCACCATTCTGGTCTTGTCCCAGCTGCTGGAAAGTCAGTCCCAGCCTCTAGAGCCCTATCTGGCATGCCAGAGATTTGAGGTCTCAAGGCACCTGCCTTCAGCAGCACCCCTCCAGACCTCACACACCACACTAGCACAGACAGCCCAGTTCTCTCCTGCCCTCAGGCTGGTGCAGACAGCAGCTCCCTGGTGCAGACACACACATCCCCCCCTCCAGGCTCACCAGCACATGCATGCTCACAGGCACCCCAAGCACCAGCAGGGCCCCTCTGCGCAGCCGGCACCCCTGTCCTCATCTCACCTGTCCCACGGGTCCCCTTCCTGCTGGCTGCTCCAGCAAATGCACACACACACCATGCACCTGGTGGTTTGGAGCAGACACAGACACTACCCTCAGCAGCCAGCACCAGGCAAACCAGCTGTGACCTGCAGCCCCTCACTCCCCTCACATACCCTATAGCTGGTGTGGGGGCACACATTGTTCCTACACCAGTGGCTGGGAGGAGAAGACCCTCACAGGCTCCAGGATCTGGCACCACTTTCTGCTCACACACACACAGGTCTCACCAGTAGCTGCACTGTGTCCTTGCAACATACATACAGGACAAGCTACTGGGGAGTCGGTGCAGGGCTCAGCCAGACAAGCAGACTGACCAGCCCAGTTTGCTTTTATCACCTCCTCACTTGTGTTTTATCAGTCATGTTTATCTTTGCATGTTCTGGTTTATAACTCCTTTGACCAGGTATCCTTAAAGGAGTATCTGGGAGTATTGGTGGATAGTCGGCTGAATATGAGCCAGCAGTATGCTCAGGTGGCCAAGAAGGCCAACAGCATCCTGGCTTGTAAAAAAATCAGTGTGGCCAGCAGGGCTAGGGAAGTGATTGTCCCCCTGTACTCAGCTCTGGTGAGGCTGCACCTCGAGTACTGTGTTCAGTTTGGGGCCCCTCACTACAAGAAGGACATGGAGGTGCTCGAGCGAGTCCAGAGAAGGGCAACAAAGCTGTTGAGGGGTCTGGAGAACAAGTCCCACGAGGAGTGGCTGAGGGAGCTGGTTTTGTTCAGCCTGGAGAAGAGGAGGCTCAGGGACGACCTTATTGCTCTCTATAGGTACCTTAAAGGAGGCTGTAGCGAGGTGGGGTCTATTCTCCCATTGTGCCTATTGGTCTATTCTCCCATGTGCCTGGTGACAGGATGAGGGGGAATGATGTAAAGTTGTGCCAGGGGTGCTTTACGTTGGAGATAGGAAGAACTTCTTTACTGAGAGGGTTATGAGGCATTGGAATGGGCTGCCCAGGGAAGTGGTGGAGTCACCATCCCTGGAGGTCTTTAAAAGACGTTTAGATGTAGAGCTTAGTGGTATGGTTTAGTGGGGACTGTTAGTGTTAGTTCAGAGGTTGGACTTGATGATCTTGAGGTCTCTTCCAACCTAGACAATTCTGTGATTCTGTGATTCTGAGCACGCTCCTTGCTGCACTTACAGGCTTTATTAAATCATATATAAAGCAACTGAAGATACCGTTCCATTGTAGTTTGTACTCTTCCATCATCTTCATGAATGACAAAACAACTTTCTGTTTTCTCATGTATATTTTGTATCCCCATAGCTTATCAGTTATTTCCCTGTTGTTCCATGTTTATTGTTCTGATTTACATACTTGTTTTGTGAATTACGTCCCTTAAAATGTATACTGCACACATCACAGTTTCTTCATAAA
Source organism: Aythya ferina (assembly GCF_964211825.1). Classification (NCBI taxonomy): domain Eukaryota; kingdom Metazoa; phylum Chordata; class Aves; order Anseriformes; family Anatidae; genus Aythya; species Aythya ferina. The sequence continues at coordinate 46,878,395 of NC_140296.1, forward strand.
ATACATGTATTTAAAATTTCATGTTACAATTTGTTGAGAAAAAAATACATACATTTTGTTAGAGGTAATGAAATTATGACCTTAATGGAAGCTTTGGGACAGGATATCCACTGATGTAAAGAAGCACTGCTCTACTGACTTTATTGCTCTGGGCCTATAAATCCATGTCTTGTTCCCTGCTTGTATATCCTTGTCTTGCTTTATTGTCTTTCAACTTTGATGAGATGCATTAATACAATATACTTATGCCCAAGAGGTGTTCAGTTTTCTGTGTTTGTATTACAAAAGAAGCATTTCTTTCTAAAATGGATTGATAACATCAAATGAAAAGATGATTGCATCAGTGCTTCATTACCTTGGTGACTTATTTTTATTAAAATAAAAAGGATCTATGCATTTACTTGTTTCAGAAAAGAAAGACCAATCTTCATACAGATCTACTGGGCATTAGATTGCATTTTGTAGCCTATCAGATGCTTCATGACTGGAAAGAAGCAAGATACATGGAAACGTAGATACTTACTAGCTAAGTAGATAATTAGAAAAGAAAGCAGCTTTGCAGCTGCACAGTGAAACACAAATGTTCCTCATTTTCCTGTTAAGCATCTGTTGCTTTATTGATGGGGATAAGAAACCAGAAGCTTCATACACCTTAGAAGGTATATAACCAGAAGCACTGAGGCATTTATCCTTTGTTGGACATAGAATTTCAGTGTCTGCAGAATTTGTGTGTATCTATTATTACTTCACTGACTGGCTTGTCTTTTTGCCTCCAAAAGTCTGTGTTGCTGATTCTGGCTCAGTCCAGAAACACAAGTCCAGACCCACCCCCCTGCCCCCTCCCCCAACAAAAAAACAAATACCCCACCACTTTCTAATGTATTTAAGCTGTATTTAGGCCCAAGAAGGAAATATGGGAATAACAAACTATATTCCCACTTGTTACTATCCTTAGCAAAAAATACAGGAAAGTTTTTATGTCCCATAGCATTAAAAGATTATGAGGTAATTGAAGTCTCCAAATAGGTCAAAAACAGTTATAATTTTCAGACAGTAATTTGGAGTGTATAATTAAGTAGCAAAATCATTATCAATTTTAGAGACATCACAATGTGCTGAATTTACGTATTTCAGCTGCAAATAGAATAATATGTATTTATAGATAATTTATTTAAAAGTACTGATGGAGTTTCACCAATCAATCACCAAATATACTCATATTTTCTTCAAAGGATGACTGCTAAACATGAAAAGTACTTGAATGTTTTGAAAATAAAAGAAAAAAATATAAAGTTTTTGAACATCCTTGATTTATTTATACCTTTGACCTTATGAAACTGTCATACATTTTTCATTTTAAAAGTGATTTCCTCTTTTGAACCTTGCTGTTTCACTCAGTGTGTCCTAAATCTTTCATTTCAGGTAACAGATAATGCACTACAAATAAAGAATTTAAATTTTCTCATACTGGATGAATCTGATCATTTACTGAAGGAATAGTAGAAAACTCTGATGAAGCGGCTTTCCAGCAACAAATGCTGTGAACAAATATATAACGTAAATGATTTTGATATTCTATAACTTTTTAATGAGTTAAAAAAAGGATAACCTCTGATATCAACATTGCCTTTCTAATTTTGTAGCAGAATATATATATATATTCCCCTCCTCCCTCCTCTTTTCATATTACAAATTGTCATTGAAACAGTAGATTTAAAAGAACATTGAAATAAAGAAACTTGAAAGGACTAGAACTTTCACGTTAGCATAATTGAATTTCATGTGAAGAAGGCTATATTTTTCCCAGCTTTATGTATATCAAGGAGAGCCTGCCACACACTGGCTCTTTTTGCTTTTCTTCATTTATTTTTGTTAATAATTATGACTGTAGACTCACTGAGATCAAATAACACCATTAATAACATCCAAAATCAAAATGTAAACTTCCAGTACACATGGTAATAAGCACCAGTGATCCTGGATATCCTGCCCAGCTCTTCTTTACTCCCACCTTTTACTGAGGCTTTGAAGAATTTATTATAGCTCGGACTGACTAATATGGACCCCCCTATGAGACCCAAAAGGTACATTGGCTTTGAAAGATTGAAATCTGTAGATTTAAAAACCCTTAAGGTTCTATTAAGAAGTGCTTGCAAGCATTTCTTTCTTCACAAATTCAATTATATCAAATTGACCCTGCTACCTGACTAGTCCTTATTTTTTGTGTCTTATGTGAGTTTAAATAAAATGAATTTGTATCTCAGCTTTTTCCATCCTAACAGCATTCTTTCCACTTTGATTTCTCAATCATGCAAAGAAATAGGGTTCTAGAAAAAATGCCATGCCTATAGTCTGGCAGACAAAAGAGATCCAGGCAGAGGGTCCTTCACTTTTTCATCAGATATGTATACAATAGCCAGAGTTAGATGAGAGGAGCCTCATCCTCACAGTTACTTGTTCATGACATCTGCACATATTATTTTCTCATGGTTGAATAAAAAAATTAGGGCTGTCTGTTAGGGACCCCTGGACAGTCCTGGTCAGGCAGAGACCATACTTTGCCATTCCATTTCCCATTTCTTCCTGCTCCGTTTGCTGCCTTTCTGCCTCCCTTTCAATGTCACAATCATCTTCTAAGCAAACAGCCCACCCTCAATTATTTTTTTCTCCTCTAATACCAACTTTAGTATTTCTGCTAGTATTAATTAGGTTTTCTTTACTTTTCATGGTATTACTATTGGGGTTACCAAGGCTGTGCTGGACTCTGCTCTTGAAAGATCCCTCAATGATCTCCTTCAACTGTCTATCTTGAATAAATCACACTCTGCAGTAGAGCTAGCCTTCATGGTGTGATCAGTGGTTTTATGGAGCACACCACCTTAGAGTGTGGTCATGCAGCGCATATGGGACAATAAGGTGATCAGGCCCAGTCAACATGGGTTTAGGAAAGACAGCTCCTGCTTGACTAAGCTGATCTCCTTCCATGACAAAGTGACCCATTTAGTGGATGAGGGAAAGGCTGTGGATGTTGTCTACCTAGACTTTGGTAAAGCTTTTGACACTATTTCCCACGGCATTCTCCTGGAGAAATTGGCTGTTCATGGTTTGGGTGGGTATATGTTTCTCTGGGTAAAGAGCTGTTTGGGTGGCTGGGACCAAAAAGTTGTGGTGAATGGAGTTAAATACACTTAGTCACTATTCACAATTCCTGTCCCCAAGGGCTCTGTATTGGGACCAATTTGTTTTAATATCTTCATCAATGATCTGGATGAGGGAATCACGTGCACCCTCAGTAAGTTTGCAGACAACACCAACACCACAAGTGTTGATCTGCTTGAGGGTAGCAAGGCCCTGCAAAGGTATCTGTATTGACTGGATCAATGGGCTAAGATCAACAGTATTGGGTTCAACAAGGCTAAGTGCCAGGTCCTGCATGTGGGACATAACAAACCCCATGCAGTGCTACAGGCTGGGGGAAGAGTGGCTAGAAAGCTGCTTGGCAGAAAAGGACGTGGGGGGTATTGGTCAACAGAGATCTGAATATGAGCAAGGAGTGTGCTCAGGTGGCCAAGAAGACCAACAGCCTCTGGCTTGTATCAGAAATAGCATGGCCAGCAAGACTTGTGAAATGATTGCCCCCCTATAATCAGCTCTGGTGAGGCTGCACCTTGAATATTGTGTTTAGTTTTGGGTCCCACACTACAAGAAACCCAACAAGGTGCAGGAGTGTGTCCAAAGAACAATGAAGCTAATGACAGATCTAGAGAACAAGTCTTATGAGGAGCAGCTGAGGGAGCTGGGGTTGTTTAGCTTGATGAAAAGGAGGCTCAGAGGAGACCTTATCATGATCTACAATTACCTTAAAGGAGGCTGTAGCGAGGTGGGGATTAGGCTCTTCTCTGAGGCACCGAGTGAAAAGACAAGAGGAAATGGCCTTAAGTTGCATGAGGGAAAGTCTAGAATGGATTTTAAGAAAAAATTCTTCACCAAAATGGTTGTGAAGTATTGGAACAGGCTGCCCAGGGAAGTGGTTGAGTTTGGTTAAATACCTCTCTAGAGGTACATGTATTTAAAAGATGTGTGGATGTAGTGCTTAGGATTCTGGTTTAGTGGTCAATCTGGCAGTGCTAGGTTAACCATTGGGCTAGATGATCTTAGAGGCCTTTTCCCACCTAAATGATTTCATGATTCTATTCTACTCAATCTGTTTCTCACATTAAGGTTATTGACTTTTTTTTTTTTTCTTTTTTTTTTTTTTTTTCTGTCACATCACATGTTATTCCTTGTGCCAGGTCCTGTGATGAAGGCATGACTAAAATTCAGGTAAACAAAAACAAAACTGATTCATATTGCTTGATCATAGGTAGAAAGTGTACCTTCTGCTATGGCTGTCCTAAAGATCATAGGAAGGTATAGATCTGGATTGAAACAGAGCATCATCAACTTTTCTTGTTTAAATAAAGCACCATAGACTTTCTGTAAAAAAGAATCCATGCTTTTCCAGATGACTAATATATTTTGGCATGAGGTATGTACCTGGTCTGGCTAGGTTGTAGACAACTTTCCCCACAGAAGCCCATATAGTGTTGTGCTCTGCACTTGTAGCTAGAATAGCACTGGTATCACACCAGTGGTTTGTCTGTTGCTGAGCAGCACTGACACAGTACCAAGACTCTCTCCAAACCTCCCAGAGCCAGTAGACTGGGAATGGGCAAGAGGCATGGGGGGCACATCACCAGGGCAGCTGACCTAAACCAACCAAAGCGATATTTCATATCGTATGTTGTCACACACAGCAATAAAAGGTGGGAAAGGGGAATTACAAGGGGAAGAGGGGAGAGGAAGATGGGGGTGCTCTCATTATGCATACATTTGTTCTCCCAAACAACTGCTACATGTATTGAGGTCCTAGTTCCCATGATGTGGCCAAATATCACTTCTTGATGGGAAATTATTTTGTACTTTGACATATTTTAAATTACTGATGATGCTTCTGGAAGTTTTCACACCATTTTGCCACAAAGAGAAACATAGAAGGTTCTCTCTGAGAATCAGGAAACATTTTTTATTTTTTTTTTTATTGTGCAAGAAGTGTAGTCTCCCCACTTGGAGATCTTCAAAAGCCATTTGGATGTGGCCATGAACCACATGGCCTAGGCCTTGTTTTTGCACAGGAGGCAGACCACATGACCTCCAGAAGTACCTTCCAGCCTTAACTGTTCTGTGATTCAGTCATGATGACATTGCTTACATTTATTTGTTTACAGTACTTAAAATCTGATTTACACGGTTGCCTTTATTACTCCACTGTCTTCTTGACTGCATGTCTTCCCCACCTGGGTATTCTGATTCATTCGTTACTAACTCTCTTAGACCTCTGGGCTGATTTATACCAACAGATATGGGACTGCTTATTAACTGTAGCAGATATTTTCTTTGCTTCTGCATTGATAGATCAGAAACTCTGTTACACTTTCTAAACTTCTAGAAAAGATACACATTCAACACTGGAGTTTCCAGGCTAAAAGCAGAAAAACTAAACCTGAAACTTCTCTGGCTTTTGGATTTTTATCTTCTTACCCATGATTATATTAAAAACAGATCAGAAAAATATTGCTATAAAATTGCATGTATCTGCACTGCCTAAAAAACTAGTCTGTGTTGACAAAGTCAGAGAGAGACTTCTGCATTTGGGATACCTCCTGTTATGTTAGATGAACTCCATTCAAGGATTTTCTACAGCATACAAGGGCTTACAGTAGGACCTAATCAATCTATCCCAATTTCAAGCAAAATATTACACATCCCTTGCTGCAAACACAAAACCTCTGTTCACTGTGAATAATAATAGGAGGGTAGAAGGACAAAACTGCACAATTTCCTAACCTCTGAAAATTGTATCTTTGTATTTTCTACTTCTATACAACAAAATAATTTAAATATATGAATCAGAACTATCAGCAGTAAATGTGCAGTTATAATGAACTGCATCAATGTTGTTTTCAGATTACTTTTAAATGGTGTAGGGGAAGGGAAGAAATAACTAAATAGATAGCTACATTGAAGTTCATTACTTCTTTTTCCCCATAAAATTTATCTATGCTAGTTTTTAACCAAATGACCATTTTTAGTGTACACAATATTTATGACAGTCATGATTCACACTGGAATGAAATGATGTGGATGCAAAATTTTACTGATAATTACAGTCTTTCAGCATTATATATAAGCATCCATGCACAGCCACTGAGTAATTGTCAGCATTTCTGGGGGCTGTAATGTACAAGAAGATTTATTAATGCTCATCAGAATTCTGACTCACTGTCTTTTATTCATTGTGCTCTTTATGAACATGTTTATACAGATTTTTATAAACATTCCCATCCACTGCTGTATATAAAAGTAGTAGGCAAGAATGAAAAACTTAGAAATCAGTGACCTATGATTAGCATTGGTCAATATATTTTTGGTGTTCAATGAATGTAGTTAGTATGAAACCTGGTCATTTTTATGAGATGAGCTATTATGGAAAGGATTTCACACTTTTCATTAAAATAGATGATCATACTTCATGCAGTTTAATGCATATACATGAAATTAGGATATGAATTATTTAAAATTTATTGGAAGGGTTCTCCATTTTAGAAGTTAATAATTGGTTCCCAGGTGAACAAACTGTGAGGCCAAGGACTGAATATTTTGTCCCAATAAGACATCTGAATTTTTGCTGAAGAAAATTGAGTTCATTCCTATTACAAGTATTACTGTGCAAGCAAAATAATTTGCTGTTCCATTAATAAAGGAGTAATGATTGATAAGCTAATAAGAAAACTCCCTTTTGTATGCCAACTCAGCACACCATTAATGTAATTTTAATTTTCCATCTCCCTTAGAATTCATAAACATTTCAAAGTCATTCCTGCAATATATTTTCTTTCACCTTTGTACATCTCTATCACCCTTTGTCCCACAAAATCTTAGCATACAAACACTAAATAATGCAACAGTATCTAACCTTCATTCCAATCACCTCTACCTTATTTAAAAGATACTATACTATTTTTCAAAAAACTAGGACATTTTTCTGCATTTCTTGTTCTAAAACAAGCCTGCAGTTATTCTACATATCTGTGTCATCAATTTATGTCTATAATCTTCTTTAAATGCATAATAAAATCTTCTACAATCATAACAAAATCAGTATCTGTTTTCCACCAAATACATAAATAACAAATGGTTTTCATTTTGAATATTTATCCTTTTTAATATGAATAAATAGGTAACATTCATGAATTTTAGACAAACCCATTTTACTGGACTTCGCCCACAGTTGTCTTTAGAGAAACTATTTTTTATTTTTTTTTCTCTTTTTTAATCTTCCTCTTCTGTATGGAGTGTTAACTACAGTCAGACATGGGATAGCATATTAGATAGGCTACCAGACTGTTTTCATTAGGCCCATTTATGTTTTCCTCTTTCCCAGTGAAAAAAATGCTGACAAAAATAGTGTGTATCATCACTTCTTGTAGAAACTCTAACTTACACTTTGAGTGTAAAATGTGTTTTACCTTCATCATGTTATATTCTAAGATGTTTTTTCTCCAAACTAAATCAATATCAGAACTCTTAGATTCATCAGTAATGCAGGACTAAGTCTAGGTCTATGAAGGTAGACATAAAAAGACAGGAAGCTGAAAATCCTAATTTCCAATCAATTTCCTAAAAATGAAATGAATCACGGAAAATGTATATATGTATTATTAAAAGGAGGGGAAAAAATCTACCACCATCAAACATTTTTGCTTAATTGCAAATTCTGGCTTTGCAAAATCTGGCTCTGAAAATATGATTCTGGCTTGTTGCTTTCTCTATCTAATTCAGCTTTCTAGTCTGGCATATCTGGAGATTTGTCTTTTTGTCTACCATTATCAAAGTTTCTGAAAGAGTCCTTGTATCACAATAGCTATGTCTAGTTCTTTTACTAGTTTCCTGCATAATGAACGAATGTCTAACTGCAGTGCAAGAATCTTGCAGAAGTATTCACTTATGGTCTGCAATCAAGGACTATACATAAACATAGTTATAATAAGTAACACATTTCCTACCTTACAGCTATTTTTTTTTCTTTAGCACTTTCTTTTGAATAGACTGAATTACCCTAATCAGTGAAATAATTTTACTGTGAATCTAAATCTCTATATGATTTCAGTTTTCTCTGCCTGTTAACTAGGTCACGCTTTGGAATTTATTTATTTATTTATTTATCACATGTGAAATCACCTTATCTTTCTTGTCTTTAATATTTGTCATTGATATTCATTTCAAAGAATGGAAATGTGAAACACTGTTGTTGATCAACAGTTTCACTAATAAATCATAGAAGCATAGAATCATAAGACTGAAAAGAAACCGATAATTAAGTTTGCCAAAGATCTCCAAGATCTAGTCCAACCATCGCCCTACCACCAATATTGCCCACTCAACAAGGAGATATGTCTTTATATGCATATGGTGTTGGCACTTTTCTTCAGCAAATGTTTGTGGAAGAGGTTATGTTTCCTTTGTTTTCTATTCCCTGTTGATGTTTAATAAAAATACCGCAACACAGTATTAAAAATTACAAAGCATATACATATAATAGGATGATGATGATGATGATGATGATTATTATTATTATTATTTACTTCTACTTCTGTTTTCTTCTGGTATTATTCAAGACCTCTTACTGAAAGCAACACCACCAGATTTTTGATCAGCAAGCTGTAGCTATATTTCTTAAATTTATGTATTAGAATTTATAGTAGGAAATAAGTTTGACCACTGTCAACTGTTTATGAATTTAATTAATACTAGGTGAAGTTAATTAATTTGTAGGGATTTCTAATAAAATGCCAGAATACATCTGAATACACTGTTCCTTATCTTGCAAAAGGTAGGATATTTATTTTACAAAAGGGAGAAAACTTGCTTTGCTGTACTTAGGTATGAAAATTAAACCAAAAAAGTTTTTAAATAATTTGTCTAAATCAGTTTAAAAAGCCTGTGGTAAAACTAGAAATAACTACAGTTTTGCAGTCCAGGTTTTGTAATCATTTACTCAATTAAATGGACTTTATAACACTCTATAGCTACTTTTATATACTATGCAAATATTAGGACCCAAGGGAATGGTATGAAGCTGCATCAGGAGAGATTGAGAAAGGATATTAGGAAAAGATTGTCTTGCCCAACACCAAGAGCGTAATTGGGCACTGGAAGAGACTTCCCAGGAAAGCGTTCAAAACAGCAAGCCTGCTCAAGTATGGCTTGATTTTTAGGTAGTGCTTTGTGGAGACAGGAGTTGGAATCGATATTTCTTGTGGGTCTCTTCCAGCTCAGGATATTCTGTAATTCTATGAACTCTGTTGTTTTTTATTTTTCCTTCTAGTTTAGATTTTTTTTTTTTCCTCACATAACATTTTCTATCATTGAGTTCCCTGTTGAGCCAGGCCAGTCTTTTGTTTCAATTTCTTGACTTGTAGCATGCCTACTCTGTGATTTTAAAATGGGGTTGTTGAAAGGCAACCAGCTCTTGTACATCCATAAGCCCTCTAGAACAGATCCTCCAGGGACACTGCTAACAACTCCCTGAGGAGCTTAATATTTGCTCTCTTAATGTCCTGGGTGGCAACTCTGCTGAACTTTTTCTCTCCTTACACTAAAATTTTTAAATTCTACTATTTCATGATCTCTGTGGCCGACAGACATCCCACCACATCTTCCACAAGGCCTTCTAAAACAACAGATTTAGGAGGACACCTTTCTGGTTGGCTCACTCTGTGCTTGTGACAGAAAGTCATCTTTGACATGATTTAGGAATTTTCCAGACTTGTTTGTTGAGGCAGTGGAATGTTCCCAGTCTCTGTCTGAGAAGTTGAAGTGTCCCATAAGAACATAAGCAATTGATCCAGAAATTTCCTGTAGCTGTCTACAGAACAGCTCATCCATGTTATCAGCCGGGGGGCCTGTCGATAGTAGACACCCATGAAGACATCTACTTTTCTATCCATTCTCTTAATCCTCCCCTAGAGGGTCTCTACCACATCACACCTAATGGCCAAGGCTGTACTGTCTAATCCCTCCCCTACACACGTCACAACACTTCCACATCACCTGCTTTGCCTATCTCTCCTGACCAGCTGATAGCTATGTATCTTAGCACTTATTCTGCCAAGTTTCACTACTACCAATGCTATCATAACTGCAAAAGGAGCAAAGCTTCCAGCTTGTCTTATTTGTTCCTCATCCTGGATGCTTTCTTATACAAGCATTCCAGATGTGCTCCTGAACTCTCACCACTCTCTGGAGTGGCATATATGTTCCTATTAGCCTTGGCTTTTGTCCTGTCACTGGACATCACTGAAAAGAGCCTGGCTCCAGCCTCTCTGCACCCTCCTTTCAAATATATATATATTGGTAAGATTTCTCCTGAGTTCTTTCTTCTCCAGTCTGAACAGTCCCATCTCTCTCAGCTTCTCCCCTTAGGAGAGGTACTCCAGTCCCTTGATCATCTCTGTGGCTCTACTTTGGACTTTTTCCACTATGTCCATATTCTTTTGTTACTGGGGTTGGGGGGAGGGGGGGTGGGACGGGGATGGACAGATGGACAGACGGACAGGAATACAGAACTGGATACAGTACTTCATGTGGGGCTTTATCAGTGCTTAGCAGAGGAGAAGGATCACCTCTATTGACCTGTTGGTAATACTTTGCCTAACGTTGCCAAGAATTACTGTTAGTCTTTTTTGCATCAAGGGCACAGTACTCCCAGGTCCTTTTTTGCAAAGCTGTTTTCCAGCTTGTTGGTCTCCAGCATGCACGGGTTGTTGTTGCTCCTTAGGTGTAGGATTTTGCACTTCTACTTGTAGAGCTGCATGGAGTTCCCTCAACTCATTTCTCCAGCCTGTAGAGGTCCCTCTGGATGGTATCATGGCACTATGGTGAATCAGCTACTCCCCACAGTTTTGTGTAATCTGCAAACTTACTGAGGGTACACTCTGTCCCATCATCCATATCATAAATCAAAATGTTAAACAGGACTGGACCTAATATGGACCCCCTGGAGGACTCTTCTTATTATTGGCCTATGAATAGGCTTTGTGCCACTGACTAGTACTCTCTGGGCCCGGCCATTCCGACAGTTTTTGGTCCACATCAGTGTCTGTCCCTCTGCTCCTCCTGCACGTGACATCTGCAATGTTGTTTCACATTTTCTCACTTCTCTCCCTCACAGCTATTGTGCAGCAATTTTTATAAATGCCACCACTGAGGGACCACCGGCATCACTGACTATCTCAGCTTTGGCCAGAGGCAGGTCCCTTTTGTAGCTATCTGGAACCATCTGTATTCAGCACAAGGGCAGTCCCTGGTTTATTCTCATAAAGTTCACCCTTGCAGGATCCCTGCTACCAAAACCCTCCTATGCAAACCCAATACAAGAAAACTGGACTAAATTATTTCCATTAACCATAGATATTTTGTTTTCATGGTAGATGTAAGACTTTGAACAAACTAGGAATTTTTAACATCATACATATCAATGCTTTCTAAAATAGTTACTTTGCCTAGAAGCTGTCATATTTAGAAAAATAGAGCATAAACAGGATTAATGGGAGTCACAGATAAGTGCTTGAAGTATCTTTCTTTTTTCTCTCTTCTCCTCTTGAATAGATGATGTCTGAACGAAATTTCTGCACCTCAGATCTTTCTCACACATCTTTCTTATTGTTCTCATATCTTGCACATCTAGAGGTATTTTCATAATTCAGAGATCACTTAATTTCCCTTCAGGATTATTTTTTCTTCTGGGGAATGTTGACTAAGCAGCATAATTCACCAGAAAGAAGAACAGTACCCAGCTTAATCCAACCAAAAAGATCTTTCTGTAGAAACAGATATGCTCAAAATTTATAACCATTACATTATGAACCTTTGAATATAGTTCTCTTTTTTTCTCCTCTTTTTTTTTTTTCAGATTTACTTTCTAAGATAGACTGCCTCAGAAACTAAAGAACAGTAAACCTATTCTTAACTACTGTGAATTTAAGATAAAGTGTTTAGTGCTTCAACTAAAGAGTTGGACTTCATGATCTAATGGTTGGTCTTGATGATCTTAGAGGTCTTTTCCAACCTAAATGATTCTATGATTATTTAAGTTCTTTCCTTATTCAACACTTCTTGTTGAGGCAACCCAGTAGGTGTATTTTACAGGGGAAAATAGAAATTTTCCATGAAAAGGCTTCTACTCTTGCTTTATTAGATGATTAGCTTGTCATGATGTGTTTAACTTTTATTTTTATATTTTTAATATAAATTAAACAAATTAATATTATTTTTATTATTTTTTAATATTTCACATTTGAAAGTAGTCTGTCAAAATCTGTTTCAGTGATTGTTAGAAGATTTTAGTTAGAAGTTGCAAAATTTTCCTATAATAAACCTTTTTTTTTTTTTTTAGGTTAAATAGGTACTTGATTCTGTTACAGTCATGCTTACGGAAAAATTTGAGTGAAGGAATTAAAAACAAGTGGCCCCAAACTGGATAAAGTAGGAGTTACCATTCTAAGCTTTTTTTTTTTTATTTTTTTTTTTTTTTTATTTTCGGAAGCAGACAAGGGATTTTTGTCTAGGATCTTTTTCTCATTGTTTGGAAGAAACATGAAGTACTTTCTGCTCTATCTTCTGCATTCCTTCTCAAATTGTCTGTCATTGTAATTTTTTTCACTTCAATGTTGTTGTTGTTGTTATTACTTGTTAACAGAAATTACGTAATGAGAATGGACACATGCCTCATTTTATCTCTTTTCATAAATTCTTCTGGGGTGGCTTTTACTGGAAAGAGTAGTGCGAACTACGACAACTTATGTAGTTTATTATTACTAAAGACTCTGCCAATTATTATTTTTAAATTATTTTTATTTTCTTGGTAATCATTTTAATAAATTGCTTTTCTTTTCTCATATGTCATTATAAACTTAACAGTAGAAGGCTTCATGCCTTTGTTAATGGCTGGGTCTTGGATATGGAAAGATCCTAAGTCATTCCCTCCCCCTCCCTTTTTTCTTTTGTTCATTCTGAGGGTTTGCAAAGGATTTTCTTGAGCTTGCATGCAGCACAAGATCTCATGGGTTTTCAAAAAATGTAATTCTTCCTGTTCAAAAAGCATACAATACCATTAAGGATGTTATTGAAGTGATTTGGTGTTGTATGAAATGCAGTTCAGAGTGTGTAGATTGCAACCAATTTAGTATGTGCACCTTATCTAAGCCATTTAGTGTAACTGTGGAATTATTAAAAGAGACAGGGCATGCAAGACAGCTGTTCTAAATAACTTTTTCCTTGAATAAATCTCAAAGGAGTTTATGTCAGTTGTTCCAGACTTCTTTGTGCATCAAGGATTTTTGTTTTTCCTTTCCACAAGATCTTGAGCATGCAGAGCTGTGTTCATACTGAGGGGAGCAAAACTTTTTTTTTTTTTTTTCTTCTGTACTGCTCTGTTACTAATGCAATACAATATATAAGATGCCTTGTTCGATTATTTATGTCACACTGATCAGATCACCTATGTCATCTGTCTTAACTGTCCTATCTAGGTTACTGATTACACTAATTGTGGTTTTTACCATCTGAGTTAATACTGAAATTCAGGGTTAGAAAATTAGTTCTTAGTTCTGAGTTTAACTAAAATGTAGCATGTAAGACCTTTGGATTTTTTCTGGTTTTGTCTTCTTCTTTGGGCAAAAGTAAAATAATTCTTTCATGCTTAATCAAATTTGTTAAAAAAAAAAAAAAAAAAAAAAAAGTAATAGTAGAACTGAAGAACTGCTTTCCAGCTTGGTGGTCCCCAGAATGTACTCATGCCCGGTGTTTATCCTCGTTGGGTGCAGGCCTTTGTACTTTACCTTGTTGAACTTCATAAAATTCTTGTCTATTTACCTCTACAGATGGCTAAGGTCCCTCTGGATGGCAGCATGGCGCTTTGGTGAATCAACCAATCCCTCCAGTTTTGTGTAATCTGTGAATGGCACTAAATCCATACACAAAATACTGCCTTACAAAACCTGTTCAGTTTGATGTATAAGCCAAAATGCCTTGTAAAATGTTGTGCTGATACTTTTTTTGTTTTTTTTTTTTTCTTTTCAAAATCAGGAATTATTTCATAGTATCAAAGGGCAATTCAGATTGGAAGGTAACACACAAAGTCTAGTCTAACAGGCTCAAAACAGGGGCAACTCTGAGGTCAGGTTACTTAGGGCTTAGTACCGGTAGGTTTTGACAACTTCCAAGCACAGAAACAACAGTCTCTCTGGGCAACCTGTTCCACTGCTCAACAGCCCTCATGGAAAAAATAGTTCTCCTTATATCCAGTCTGAAGTTGCTTTGTTTCAAATTACGCTCACTGATTTTCATATTCCCACTGTGCCCATATTGAAGGGTTTGGTTCTTTCTCCATTCTAATATCCAATAGGCACTAGGCTACTTTTGTTAGGTTCCCCCCAACACAACTCTTCTCCATGTTGAATAAGCCTTGGTCCCTCAGCCTCTTTTCACAGGACAGGTTCTTCAGCTCTGACCATGCTGGTGGTTCATTGATATCTTTCCTGTACTAGATACATTATGTATATATGGTCTAATCAGCACTGATTAATCACTTCCCTGAACCTGCTGCCTGTGTTCCCACTCATTTAGCCTCAGATTCTCATGGCTTTCTTTGGTGTCTGGATGCACTGCTGGTTCATGTTCAGCTTCCAGCCCCCCAGGGCTTCCCAAGGCCATTCTCCCAGAGCTGCTACCCAGTCCATCAGTGCCCAGCCTGTATTGCTGCCAGGTGGTCTTTGTTCCTTGGGACAGGACTTTGTTTTTTGCTTTGCTGAGCTTCGTGAAGTTTCTGTCAGCTCATTGCCCTAGCCTCTCTAGGTCTGGATGGTTGTCTTGGCCTCTAGTGTATTAATTGGTTCCATCTCCAGTCAAAGCTAGTGCCATCTTCATAAAATTGAATAAAAGTTTTTCTGTTCATAATAGTCTTTTTAAATTTAATGCTCTTGCTCATAGGATAAAAATGTTCGGTAAAACAAATGCTAAAATATCAAAAATAGTTAATATTTCTACTCCAAGTATTAATCATTGTTTTTCAGTCTGCATAAGATCATGCTCAAATTGTTGCATTACCTATAATGATTGGTAGCATAATTTAAAATGAAACTGAAGAAATATGTTTTGATACCACTAGAAAATTCTGCACATTTTATGCACCAGATTACTTTACAAATGCATTTCTTAAAATCTGCCTTTAGGCATCTGGAGCTGATAATATTCCTATTAATGTTTTGCTGCAAGCAGACATAGACAAGAACTAGATTTATATATACACTACTCAGAACCACAAAATATTTAATATGATGTAATCTTCCATAACATAGTTTTCCATAAACATAAATCAATGTGACAAAGAGTGACTAGATCAGGAAAGTCCTATCTACTACTTTAGTGATGAAAAGGGGTAGGTCTTACTTTCTTAAGTTAAAGGTATCTTAGTTTCAGCAAAAATGAATATTATAGTAGTAAATATTTTTTTTAGTAGACATGTGAAAAGGACTTAATTAAATTTGAAGATTTAAGACATATATTATAGGTAATTCATGCTGTGAAGACTCTCAGGTGTTCACATAGAAAAATGAAGTTTAGTATTCAAAGAACCAAAACAGTCAATAAAATAAAATAAAATAAAAATACAAAAGTTACCCTCATTCATTAGACCACACTTTAGGAATTGCAGTGTTACACTTGGAGATCAGACATGAGAACTTGAATTCTTCTGACAGTATCTAATGCCCTAGAACAAGCTTGATTTCCTCAGTGTGTCTCTAAAGATTATTACACAGAGCGCTTAAGCTGCCATAAATCTCCCATAAAACTATGCTGTGCCAGGAAAAGAGTGAAAAGTAAATGGCACTTTTCATGATTTTCTGTGTAAAGTAAATTTAGTATTTCTGAGATATTGTCAACAAATTCTACTAACCTATAACATTTATTTTTGATTTTTAACAAAACAATAAAATATATAGGCATTGTACAAGTGGCTTTGCATGCATTACTTGTGTCTGTTGTTTTGGTCTGTGATAAGGACATTGATGATTAGAATGAAATGTGGCCACTCTGTATGTTCAGATCATCAACAAGTATTGAATTAGTTCTTAGTAAAGTGCGAAAACCTTTCCATTAAAAATGGGCTGTCACAGAGATCTTACAAGGTTATTAAATGTTCTGACAAGTCCACCACTAACCCATGCTACTAAGTTCTACATCTACACATTTCTTGAAGGCATCCAGGGATGATGACTCAGCTGCTTCCCTGGGCAGCTTATTCCAATGCCAGACAACCCTTTCAGTAAAGAAATTTCTCCTAATATCCCACCTAAACCTCCCTTGGTGCAACTTGAGGCCTTCTCCCTTCATCTTGTCTCTTGGTGCTTGATAAAAGAGCCTGATCCCCACCTTGCTATAATCTCCTTTAAGTTAATTATACAGCATAATAAAAAAAAAAAAAAAAAAAAAAAAAAAAAAAAAAAAAAAGGAAGTAAAATGTTAATGTAATTTAAAATATGCCCTCTAGGCTCTAGGTGATGTTATTTACCATTACTGAGTTACATCTCTAGTAAAGAGCATGGGAGAATACAGTTATTTTTACAGTATAAGGAGGATAATGTTAACAGTTTTAATCCATTTATCAGGAACCTAGAGCTAAGAGATAGGAAAGACCTGTTACAATGTTTAGATAAGCTTTTTGTAATTACAGGATTATTACTTTGCATTGCATATGATATGTTTTCCATTAATTTTGCTAGAAAAGCTTTAAATCACATGCAAAACTTTCCATTTCTCTCAGTAAATTGTTTCAATTTCCCTGGCATTTATACTGCTCTCACAAGAAAATAAGACATAAGGCAAAGAAACTGCAGACCAAGCAGAAAGTCCACCACAACTGCAGTTCTAAATTTGCTAGGCCACTTTACCAAATCCTGGACACTTCCTGAAGTCTGGTGTGACTTGTTGACCTAGACTTCTTTTCTGTGGTACCAGGCCTGGTAAGCAGGGCTGCTGCATGCCAGGTTACTGGACTGATAAAAAATCATGACTAGGTACCCATCAGGACTTAGGAGCTCAAAGCTGTTCCAGGACTGGCAATACAAAACCTTTGCAAAGAAAAATAAATAAATAAATAAAAATAATTTATTAAACAGGACTTAAAGTTGTGCTCTAGAACCCTTTTACTTTTTGTGCCATAAACTAGGGTTGTGTTTATTAAACTATGTCATATTTAAAGATAGAAAAATAATAATTTTATGATAGCACTGATTTAACCAGTGTCAGCTGCTTACTTCTACCTATTTCAAGAGGGTGCAATGGTGATTCTGGGCTATTAGTGACTAATGCAGCACTCATTTTTATTTATTTATTTATTTTATCACCTACTTGATGGAATATCACTCACAGCAATTTTCTTTATTATTGTTGTCTTCTAAAGAATGCTACAGTCCTTTTACATCTTACATTTTTACCAAACTGCCGCAAAAGCTGGAGTTTATTGTGAAAGAAAATATTGAATAGAAATAAAAACTGCACTAGCAGTGTAACAAAGAAGTTCTTAGAAATCTGTGGTCATGAATCAACTGTGCATAATTTTCTAAGGAATTTTAAATTAAGCATATCTGCAGTACTGAATTTAAATTATTAGAGCTGTCTATTCTCTTCAAGGCTCATACCCACATTATATGTAGTGAATTCTTGAGAAAAGTGCCAGCAACATGACCTCAAAAAAAGACTGTCTCAATGAAATAAAGATATGCCAGTACTTAATTATACAAGGAAGGTTCCCCCCCCCCCCACACACACACACACATTTCAAGGACAAATATTGTCTCATAAAGCACAATGCTTCTCTTATTCTGCCCTGTAAGCTGTTTAGGCATTCCACTTTTCCACTTTATAAAGTGCTTGGGTAAAATGCATAAGTAGAGCCTGGGAGAAGGCACCTGAATACTTCTACTACACGTCTCCTTTTCCAAGCTATGCATAACAAAGTTCTCTCCCTGTGTCTGGCCACATGAGTCTTGTACACGGGTACCTCAGAAGAGCATCCCTCTGGTTTGAATTCTACTACAGCCAACTGGTTTCAGTTTTCTGTTAAAAAGTAAGCCCTGTGGCTTTGAAACCACAATGTTAAGAAAGGCCAGATTTCTAAGTTTCCTGATTTGTAAGTGAGCCTTTGAAACACTGTGGTAATTCACAAAAAATGAGGAGACAGGTACATGGCATACTGAAACTTCAGATAATCAGGAACTCAGAAAATAGGCAGGACAAGATCACTTACATTCAGCCCTATTTAAGTTCCTACCCAAGATATGAATCTGCTAACCAGTGGATTAGCTAACTGTTAACTGAGCACTGTGGGAGGTTTTATATTCCTCTGACTTCTGATCATAGACACCACAGCCATGTTGTTACTATAGATCCAAAAACCAAATACAGACTTCACCTAAGTCAATGTAAGTGGCTAAATGTTGTGAAAAAGTAAAAAAAAAAAAACTTTGACCTGTATAATCATTAAGGGATTCTCCTGAGAAATGATTTTGTTGCTGTTGTTGTTGTTGAAATAATATTTATTAACTCAAGTTTAGCAAAGACAAGGTTTTTCTGCTTCAGTGACTGAGACCATGAATGTGAGCTGTGCTGAGCTGTGTGACTTACCACCTTAACTGGCACTACCTTGGAGATCTTTGTTCGAGGCCATACAAGAAATCTGGGACAAATCGTGTTAATAAAAACAGATCTTAGCGTCACATTTTCTTTCAGCAGAAATAAATCCCCATCAGTGCATTATCCTCTGTATGTCAAAACTGTGAGGTCCTGTCATAATCCAAGCACAGACAGTTCAAAGATTTTTGACTGTGAAAAGAGGTCTCTTGGTAAATCATAATAAATAGCTGTTTTAATTTTTTTGTTTGTTTGTTTTTAACAAAAACAGCAACAACAACAAAAAAAAAAAACATGGGCCACTAATGTCAAAATATTCAAAACTGTATTACAAAGTCATTCAGCTGACTGTTTCACATTTGTCAAAGGTGTTTTTTTTAATTAATATTCTCAAGGCAGTTCTTTGAATTTATTCCAAATACAATTAAATAATGTTCTGAACAGTGGTGAAATAAGCTACTGATCCCTAGCTAAACATATCTGACTCTTTTTGTAATATCATTCTGCTAACTTTGAAATCAGTGAACAAGATGGCAGAACCTCTGCAATAAAGGCAAGGAATGTATTTTACAGACTCTAAAGCAACTGAACTGAGAGAAGTCTGTTTAATCCATGATATGGAAGGCTTTGTGCTTTGGACTATAAAGATACAAGTTAATTGCTCTTTTATCAAGAGGCTGAGAAAGCTTACAGTTTTTTAAGCTTCCTGTGAAGAAATATAACAGTTTAATGTTGTTACACAGCAGCTCTCTCTTCCAGCACTCAGCATGGTACCTTGTTAGTGAGGGAGACAACAATGTTCTGCATACCCTGATAAAAAAGACTAAGAGGGGCTTATTTTTTTCCCCAGTTGCTCCATTCCCCCACTGAGTTCTGCTGAATTTGTTAGAGTTGAGCCCTTAAAATGCCAAGAGTAGGTTTGAAATGTTACATACACATTATTTTTAGCAGTGAGTGTCCTTGATAAAATATTGCAATTCATGTATATGCAACATGATAAGTATACTCCAGTGCTATAATCTTGATTTACATTTGTAACAGATGATAATTAGTGTGCCTGGAGGAAAAATAAAAAAGAGAGATGCTGATGTGGTGAAGAACTTGATTAGTGACAACTCTGAAGAAGCTGAGACATGAGAGCAAAGAACCTCATCAGCTTTCCTTCCCTTCCCTCTCTCTTTCCCCCTTTCCCTTTTTTTTCCCTTCCTGTGGTGGTTTTACTCAAGTGGGCAGCCAAGCTCCACCACAACTGCTCTCTCTCACTCTTCCTCCCCAAAGGTAAACGGAGAGAAAATACAATGCAAAGGGTTCAAGGATTGAGATAAGGATGGGGAGATTGCTCAGCAATTATCATGATGGGCTAAACGTTCTCAGAGTAGGGAGATTGTAAGATTTATTGCCTATTACTAACAAGCTAGAGAAGTGAGAAACAAAGGCAAAAACAAACAAACAAAAAACAAAACCACCTTCCCCCATCCACCCTCTTCTACCTCCTCACCCCAAGCGGCACAAAGGAACAAGGGAATGGGGGTTTCAGTCAGCCTATAAGCACTTCATCTCCACCACTCCTTCAAGGTCATTCTCTTACCCTGCTCCATATGTGGTCCTTCCCATGGATTGCTGTCCTTCCTGAACTTATCCTGTGTGGGCTTTCCACAGGCAGCAACTCTTAAAGAACTGCTCCAATATGAGCTCATACCACGGGGTCCATCCTTCAGGAGCAAACTGCTCCAACCTGGGTCCCCCACAGGCTCCTGCCAGGTCCACCTGCTCCACCATGGTCTCCTCCACGGACTGCAAGGGAAAAACCTGTTTCACCATGGTCCTCACCACAGGCCACAGGAGAACTTCAGCTCTGGCACCTGGAGCACCCCTCTACCTCCTTCACTGATGTTGGTGTCTGATCTGGTCTAATAGAAGGCGTTCCTGCCTGTGGCAGAGGGATTGGAATTAGGTGATCTCTAGCATCCTTTCCAGCACAAACCATTCTATGATTCTATAATTTATTAGATTGAAAAATGCAAAAGAGAAATTAATTGAAAAAGAAAACAAAGCGACAAGGAAGAAAATGAAAATTTCCTTGTAAGAAGACAGGAGATTTTGGAAACTGAGAGAAGAGATGCTGAGTGAAGGACAATATATGGAAGACGTTGAAAAGAATGGATGATAAGTTGTTCTATAAACAAAAATAAAAGAGAAAGAGAAAGGGAAGAGAAAAACAACACTGGATTTAAGAACTATTTCAAGAGCAGACAAAAGGCTACGTGATCTGAGATTGCTTGGAAAGAAAAATTAATAGGATGGATAGAGAGAAAAGAAGCACAGGCAGTTAAAAAACAGTGATAAGAATGTTAATCCAAAGTTGAAAAGGCTCATGATAGAAGTAAAAAAATAAACTTTAATGCATACTTCATTTTGCACATTTTTTTTTTTTTTTTTTCAGCAGGCTGGATAAAGATGACAGCAAACATATTAAGTACTCAAAATAACAAATATTTAGGAGTTCCTCCATGGGTTTCCTGAGCAAAACAGGACAAAGCAAAAATAACATATGACAGTGAAAGTGAGCAAATTTAGCAAAGTGACTCAATAATGAATAGTGAGAGGCAATTTGCAGATGCATGCCTTCAGTGAGACTTTCAAGAAGATGTATGAATTTATCCCAGTGTCTGGAATCAGGAATAATAATGCTAATTATTAAAAGAAATGTTGAGAAATTGAGGATAAGAAGACAAGAAAGATTTTTTTTTTCTCCTATATTGAGTTTACAAGGCAAGGGTAGCGGGGGGGAGGGAGAGGGGAGGGGATGAGGGGTGCAGGGGTGGCCTCTGTGAGAAGCATCCAGTGGGAGGGACCCCGCATGGAGCACAGGAAGAGAGTGACAGTGAAGGAGCCAAAGACTAAGCGTTAACACCTGACAGTGTCTCCCATTCCCCATTCTCCCGCACTGCTCGGGGGGAGGACATTGAAGAGGGCAGATGGGGAGAAGGTGTTTTTTGTTTGATTTTAGTTTTTAGTGCTTTAGGTTTTTAGTAATAGGTAATAAATTATATTAATCTCCCTATGATGAGTCTATTTTGCCTGTGACAATAATTAGTATTGATCTCTCTGTCCATATCTCAACCTTGAAGCCTTTTTCCATATTTTCTCCTCCTTTTTCTTTAAGGGAGGGGAGTGAGAGACCAGCTGTACTGGACTTCAGCTGCCCAGCTGGGTAATACCACCACATTTTCTTTATAATTACCAAAGCTGAATTTGATTAGATGATATCAAATCTATAGGCATCTGTTTGTTACCTATTTTTATAGTAGAAATGACTCATGCTGCTTAACATGCAGAAGATCTTACCTTTGTCCTTGTCTTGCTCTAAGTTCACTATTTCTAGGTCTGGACTGTCACTGCACAGCTTTATCAGACTTTCCTGGGTATTCATGAAGAACAGTTGGAATAATACTTCATCTTAGGTTCCTGTGAAGTTGTTAGTTCAGTACTACTTGTCTCTACATATGATACAATGGCACAAATGATATATGTTCATTTAACTCAGGGGGTTTCATGTTTCCAAACAGAAGTTATATAAAGTTTTTGTGAGTTTTGAATGCATCCATCATGCTGAAATTTTGTGAGTAATAATGTCACTGTAAAATCAACAAAACAAATCTGGTGTTCTAGAGGAAAATCAAGGAATCAGAAGTTTTCAGGATGTGATTTGAATTTAACTTTCCAATGTTATTTTATGATTCACTTTATCATTATAATTCTCTAGCTGGCCAATGAAAAATCAAGGATTTAGGGCCAAATTATTGTGGCTTTGACTAATACAACAGATTTATGAGATTACTGAAACAGCAAGATTTTTACTTGCCAACACCTGAAAATACAGGCAACCACAGTTAGATAATGAGTAATAAAATGAGGTACCTCTTATCTCATTCTGACTTGCTGCTTTGAAGCAAGCTATTTGATGGGTTGCATTATTTTCAAACATTCATGCATAAAATTATTTACAATTTGACACAATTTTAGTAGACTTCCCTACAGAAAATTACAACTGTATATACAAAGTTCTACCCACAAAATTCATTATTTAGGAAACATTAAAGTAATTTCCTGCACCCACAATAGGAAAGAATGCTTCTGCATCATTTTCACTTCTTGTTTAAAATGTTGTTAGGCATTCATTTTCGTTTGCAACCATGACATAGACCAAAGAAAAATAATTTATCTTGCCTATGCTTAATACTGTACCACTATTTTAAAATATAAGACAATCTTTGAAATATTCTTCTAAGTATAAAGCTCATAAAAGAAAATTCTTGTTCCTTTTCCTTTGTTTCCTGTAATATTTATTAGATGCATTTTGCTACTGCAGAGATCCTTTTTATTCTAAATCATTTTTCTGTCTTATAAAAAGAATTCCTTTTTCAAAGCACTTCATTATTTTTCTCCTACATGTTCTATGCATCGAACAGAGCGCTTTTTTTTTTTTTTTAACATATACTTTTTTACTAGACGAACATTTCCAAAGATAAAAAGACAGCTCTGATATAATATTAATTTCTATACAATTTGAAAAATATCGGAATGATATTTTTGAACTATCACTAGCACTCCTTTAACCATAAATCCATTTATCATTTCTGAGAAAAAATATTTTTGGCATTTCACAAACAAAGCATTAATCTCCTAAAGAGACTGTAAATTATTTATGGTGTAATTCCTTCAATAGAGGTCATAAACACTAACATGGCTGCATAGATTCTTAATATTGTATTCACAATTCTTTATACTTCATTTAAAAGTGTTTTGTTTCCATGGTCAAACAGAAAGAAAGGAAGACAATAAATAAATAAAAATCAAAGATGATAATACAAGTCATTTCTCTCTCCCTCCCTGCTTAATAATCAGAGAATATTGCTGCTCATGAAGTGATTCACTCAAGCAATAAATAATTTAGCAACTTCTGCTATAAGGAGAAGGAAACTCCTAAAAAAACATAAGCCTTGTGTTCATTAGGATATTACAGCCCTATAATGTACCCCAAATGTTTATATTCTGTATTCTTTAGATTCTATCACTTTTGTTTTTGTCCTTTCCCTTCTGCCTGTCCTCTACTTTTTCCTCTGCATACCCACAGTAGAAAAAGTTCATGGCTATAAGCTCTACAGTCTACTCATGTACCCTTTTTTAACACTTTATTATGAACATTGCTGATTTTGTCATTGTCTTGGTTTGCATGATTGTATCTAACTAATACCTGATAAAAGGCTAATTAAACAAAGGCCAGGTTCAGAGGTACAGTGGAAGGTGAAAGAAGAAGTTAGTGACCTAACTGGTGAACTGTGAACACTGTTTTGGCTACATTTTAGGCCATCCAAGGACGATGACATGGGAATTAGATCTCTTGTCTTTCTGCTACCTACAAAGAGAATGAGGAACCAGCCAGCAGCAGCCTCAGTCTTCCATCAGAAAGGCGCAGGAGAAATCACTTGGTCCTGGAACCTGGGAGAAGACAATCCCCATTAGCCTAGTCAAATAATTTATTATGAGGTATTTTCCACTATAATTTAAGAAACACTCTAAATAACCAGCTATCATCTTATGTCCATATTTTTTTCACTGTTATGGTTTCCATGGTGTTCAACTATTATGCAACCTTGAATAACTTTTACTTCTGTGTCTTTTATTTTTTTCACTCTATGTGTAAAACTCTACATGTAGTGTCATTTTCTCTCCTCCTCCCTGACTTTTTCTCTCTCTCTCTTTCCCCCCCCCCTCATGTTTATTTAAACATGGATTTTTTTAGATTTTCTTTTCCATACACAGTGAAAATCCGTCATAGTAATGTCAGATGCATCCTAGACAATGCTTATGTGGCAGTCTCTGCTACTCAATAACAAGAACTCCAAAAGGTTATTAATTTTCCATAGATGAACTATCAAGGCCTTGCTCATGCCCATGATCAACCCATTCTGGAGTCAGGTGTCTCTATCCCTTCCCCAAGTTTATGGTGGCACTCCTGATTCAACAGAACATTACTGGTAGTTAGGTTCTATTTCTGTCCAAAGTTTTTGTTTGTTTATTTGTTTGTTTGTTTTTAGATGTGTTTTTATTGTCTTTGCACTACCTTGTCCTTTCCACTCAGGATAATATATTTCATTGATTTTTGTTACTGCTATAATTTATTATATAGGAGTCAAAGCTGAGGACTAAGTAGGTTTTGCATGGGCTACTGGAGAAGGAGGGAAAGCTTCTGAGCTTGTGAGGGACAATAAAATACTCACACAGGAGTTCATTTAAAAAAATATCTCTATATAAAATCTTATGTGCATGCAGTGTCTTATTGTAGACAATAAACAGACAAAATTTTTTAGGACAAAACTTGTCTTTTTGTAAAGTTAATACCTAAACTAGATAAGCTGCTGTGGTGTAAATGCCTGAAGTAACTAGGAAAATAAAACTAACATTCACATTTTTTAAGGAAAAGGTACAGCATTGAAGAGGCTTTCAGGGTAGGGCATAACTGCTTTATCTGAGCATTCCCTAGGCTCCCAGCCTTAGATGCTATCGCGCTGGGGAAACTTGGTGAGCTAGCTCTAAGGAACAGTACGGAGCATAGAGTGGAGTGGAGGCACCACGGCTAGGCTCTGTAATCAGATGGGACCTCGATTGTTCTTGTGCACAAAGCTGCACTTTTTGCCACCCTGAGCCAAAGACCTGTCATGTTTTGACAAATGCTGTACCCTAGTGTACTTTTTGCTCATTATAATATCATTATAATACCAAAACACACCTCCATCCCAAAAGCTACCCGCCTCCAAGGTGCGACCACCCCTCACTGAGCATGCGCTCTGAATTTCTCGGTGCCTATTACTTTAAACGGAGACGGGAAAACTTTACACCAATCATAAGTAAGATATGCTTGACTAGAGCCACTCAAGCTCCACCTAAAAGACAGAAAATAATATAAATTGGCCCAAGAGAGAGGGGATGTTAGGGAAGATACCACCATCAGGGGAGATACCATCCCGAGGACAACATCCTTAGGACCTCCTGACTCCTGGGATCAGTCGACGGGCTGAGCCTCTCTTCCCCCCCCATTGGGACGCCTTTGGTTGAGATCTGAATACTTGCTTATAAACCTCTATAGAGTCTTTGATCCTTTTAACGCGTTTATTTCTAGGCTGCACACCTGTGACACCTGTAAACACCTGTAACATCTGTAACACCTGCAACACCTATAACCTCTGTAACATCTGTAACATCTATAACACCTGTAACATCTGTAACACCTACAACACCTATAACACCTGTGTATTTTATGCATACTAGCTTGCTTTTGCAGACAGTCACTATCGCCGGCAATCCAAAAGAACCTGATTATCTGTTGCTGTAATAAACCATACTTGATTGCATTGTGATAACTCTCATTAAGTGCAACGAGGGTGAGGGTGGTTATCCATGATAGTTCAGTGTTCTGAATCCAACCAGACCCCCAGGCGGTTAATGCATTTTTGGTGAATGTCCAAACAGACCCCCAGATGGTTAATACGTTTTTGGTGAATGTCTGAACGGACCCCCAGACGGTTAATGTGTTTTTGGTGAATGTCCGACTGGTTCAGTACCCTGAATCTGACCGGGCCCGTAACGGTTAATCAGCTACACCCCTTAACGCGACAGCTGCATTGAAACTAAAAATGCTCATATAAACCATTAGCTATGAAGAGGCCTGACTGCCTCATACACGGTCGCATACCTGTTAAAATTCTGCACTTCTATTATCCATTTTTTTGTTTGGTAGACAATATGATAAGTGTGAAGTTATTCTATTACAGATGTTGAAGAATCTTCAGAGGCCCGTATCTAAGAGCTGTTTATCTCCTCTAAAATGTGTTAATACAAAATAACCATATTTTATGTCAAAAAGGGTAGCAGTCTTTGAGCAAGTAAACATATTGTTGTTTGAAGCAATGTGCTGTTGTATTTATCCTCAACACCCAAACACGTGTTTCCCATAAGGCTTTATAAATTTTATACTCTCTCCTCAGTACAACACTGTAAATAAATAAATAAATAAATGAAAAATATTACAGCTACTCTTGATGGCTTAGTTTAGAGAAGATTTGTTCAGCTTGTTTGACAAAAAGGTAATGAGTCATAAATCCCCTAAAAGACAACTGGCAAACATCTGGAAAAGGCAAGAAATACCTGATTTGACCTCAAATTAGGAATGATCCTCACAGATGTACAGTAAAGGTAACATCACTTTTCAAGTGAACAGACTTACATATTTCTTTCAATTCTTTTAACAATTTTCACTTTTGCAGTTTTCCTGAGCTTACAGCACAAGGTGATTCCTCTTTTATAGAAATTTTGCTATAATTTTTCAGTTATGGAGGATATTGAAATGTCTTGTAAATTAATATGTAGGTATTTAAATAAACAAAGAATTCCTTGTTCACTAAATGTTGCATGAATATTGAAATTAGACCATTCCATAGATTTCAGGCACTTTAAGTAAAACATGGCTTTTAATAATATGAAGTAACTATCAAATTCTCACCCCATTACCTTTGATTTAGATCACAGTGGCACTTTATTCCTAAATGATTTAAGAGTTCTTCTCTTTGGTGATGATTAAAAATGATATTTTCTAAATGTTTACATCAGTGGTTGAGTGTATGCTGTATACATGTCTTCAGCATAAAAGATCCTCAGATCTCTAGGGAAATTTCATGCAAAGATCTAAAAAGTAAGACTACTGGAAAATTATTAGTGTTCTGTTATGTGAAAAATGTTTATTCTAGGCTGCATCATTTCAATAAGCTTTTTTAATATAGTGCTATTAATTTATTCGGTAGAACTGCATAAAAATTTCATTTTTAATGTCTTTAAAGTGCAGTAATATTAGGAAAATCTACAATGTAGAAAGGCTGTTGCTTGTGGCTTTCAGTCTTCTTGTTGAGTACTACTTGCTTCAGAAATAATCTATTTGCAATCCATTTGGACTACTCTAAAGTGTAATGGAACTCACAAGGTGATGACACATTTCCACAAATCCAGTCTATAACTTGACAAGTAATTTTCTCTTCTGGCAAAACTGATTTAAAACGTGCCCATCCTTCCTTTTCTTTATCTGCTTACACATACCAGCATCCACCTCTTTGTGAATAGCATAACTGCATTTGCTTCATGGGAGCATTGGAAGCCTGGCTACTATCATAATCTAGGCTGTCAATTTCAAACTAAAATTAGATTAGATTAATCACCCTTTTTGCTTAGCTATTTTTTCATAATGTCTAAGAAAACTTCAATTTCTTCCTTTTATGTGTATAGGTGGAAGAACTGAAAACAGGAGGGAAAAGAAAAAATAAAAAGGAATTTTTACTCATGTATTCCACTTTGTGGAAGAAATACACATATATTTATATACTTGTATATATATTTGACATCAAGAATTCAATCTGACAAGTAGAGCAGCTCTGATCAATGGTGTTCCTCCCTGATGAACTATAAAAACTATCCATGTCATCATAATACTGTGTATGTGTCAGTCTCTTTCTCTCTTCTAATATTAATCATTATCAAGGACTTAACTCTTTGACTAATTCTGTGGTCTGAACTGCTATGATAATGCCTATAAAACTTCCTAAAATATTTTGTACTTTTGTTTCTCCTTGCTAAACTTTTCTACCATTTTCCCCTTCCACATTTGCTTCATTGTTTTTCTTTTTAAAATAATATTAAATAATATATATATACATACATATATGTATGTATACATACATACTACACAAAAGGTAAAGTTCCTTGTCTGAAGTTATACACAGTTTCAAAATATTTCTGGAGATCGAGTAAATATACATGAAGTAGTCAATAAATAAATATTGAATAGGACAAGGATGTTATTGATTTTGAAAAAGAATTCATATTGTTATTGAATATGTATTTGATTTTTTCTTCGCTTCATGTCCAATATTAATGCAATCTCAATAAATATTCAAATAGATGATACAAAATAAGTTTAGACATCCAATTTGTTATTGCTGGACAGATCTACAACTTTTGAATGATTTAAGTAATTAGCTGCAAAACTTTGCTACTGAAATTTCAGTGCTGCTTGCCAAATGAGGCTATTATGTATGTAATGCAGAAGCTGGCACACACCAAAGCATAAGAGATACTGAATCATTAAAACTAAACTTTCTCTCCCTATAAAAGAAAATCATTTGAAGATTCCATGTAAAGAACTTTATAATCTGTTCCTTCAACTATTTATTTCTTAGATACCAGATGAATAATGCAAAATAAAAATCACACTGCCAAAAAATCTTCTGAAATGACTTTTCCCTTCCCTTCCCTTCCCTTCCCTTCCCTTCCCTTCCCTTCCCTTCCCTTCCCTTCCCTTCCCTTCCCTTCCCTTCCCTTCCCTTCCCTTCCCTTCCCTTCCCTTCCCTTCCCTTCCCTTCCCTTCCCTTCCCTTCCCTTCCCTTCCCTTCCCTTCCCTTCCCTTCCCTTCCCTTCCCTTCCCTTCCCTTCCCTTCCCTTCCCTTCCCTTCCCTTCCCTTCCCCCCTTGTTCTTGCCCTTTCTCTTCCACTTCTGCTTCCCCTTCCTTTTCAGTAATCTGTTTGGTAGCAACAGCTACCAAAAAAGCATTTGTGGATGGCTTGCCTTCATGTTTTGGAATTCATTATGTCATTTTTTTTGGGTAAATTAATCCTAATTTGCATTTTAATTTGACAGTCATCATGATTAAAAACAGAATACAGGAATTGCACCTGTCTTCCCAGTTCTAGTGGCTTTTAACTTTATTTCACATATTAAGTTCATTATGGTAATCTTGCAAAATTTGCAGAGTGAACTGAAGCTTCGTATAGCATGGAGTTTATTGTGTCCAAAAACTAAAAAGTGATTTTTAATTTGTGAATTTTCTCCGCAGTTTTAGATAGTGCTAAATATGTTGAATTATTTGATACTATCATAGTGAAAAGAGGTATAATATAGATATGTAGATTATTATTGTGCTTTGTGATTTCTGTTCATAGTGTTTAATATCAGATACTATGAAATATTTGCCAATTCAGAAAAAAATAAGGAAGGGTAAATAACCTTAGTGTGATAAATAGTATAAATACACATAATATAAAACACATGCAAATACTTTTACTTCTATGTCTTTTTTTTTTTTTTTTTTTTTTTTTTTTTTTTTTTTTTTCCCATTATCTGGTCCCAAAAATGCAAAACCAGTCAAAACACTCAAAGACAGTCATTTACTGGTTTGTATCCATTTAATTATTTGAATCACTTGTCAATACTAAACATATTATTCAACTTTTTCCACATTGTTAAAAGCTGAATATAATAAACAGCAATTAAAATCATATAAAGAAGACAAAATCTGCCAAAACCCACAATAATAACCATAATGAGGCCTATCTTACACTAAAAGATAGATGAATGTAATCCATTTCTGTAAAATTTAAATGACTCCAGTGTTAAATTGATCACTATGGTAGATACAGCTGTCTAGAATCAGAGTTCAAGTAATGATATGAAGCTATGTTCTTCTTGGACACCCTATTGCTCCTCTACTACTGTCAAAATAACTGTATCTAGAATAACATTGACTGTTATTGGAGTTCTGAAATTCAGCACACATATAAACATCTACATGTAGATGAGTACATTTTGAATGTCCTAAACTAGATTTGAATCCCAGTCCTATACATTACATAGAAAGAATTTGGTATTAACTAACTAGATTCACAGATTTCACACAAAGCACTGTGCAACCAGGAGTCATTAAAAAGAAAAATGTGTATTCTCATTGAGTTATAGGCATTCTGGACTGTAAGGTTATTGAACAGAAAGGTTTCATATGACTATATGGGATGGTAGGGCTTGAGTCGTTGCTGACAAGTTATGGTGGCAAACTTTTTGAAACATGACAGGGTTTTCTGACCATCCTCCAGCTTCTTCTGAAAAAAAAAAAAAAAAAAAAAAAAAAAAGGCAACACTACTGAAAATGTCTGTAGATTCTGTGCTAGGTCTGTTGGTCTGTTAACCCCGACAATGGTGACGCTCTCACAATACCTCGACCATCTGTGTGTTTACCAGTATAGTCTCTGTCTTTTGGAGTCCCAGATACCTTTCCAAAAGGGTGTGGTTCCTTGTCATAAAGCTTCTACCACCTAGAAAATTATACTAGAAAGTTATGCCATTTCTTTATGAAAACCAGTAATATGTAAAAGTGCTGTATCTTGTCTGACATAAATCTGATTTATTTTAAGCACTTATGTTAAGCCATATACTTCCATATCCTTCCTCCATGCTGTCCTTCAAAGAGAAATGTAACTTAAAATACCATTTCATTGAACAGTTTCCAAAAGAATTGTAATGTTTTTCTCTCCTTCTCTTCGAGTAATTACAAATTTTCCGATTTAATACTGAAGTGTCACCATCCACATAATTTGCCATATACCCTCTCTGACAGTATACTTGTACCTACTCTGACAACATGACCTTTCACCAATAACTCTGCTCAAGTGATAACTGTCAGTGGTAGTCATGATGGCTGCATCTGTCTCATTTGGATTTTGGGGAGACAGATAACAAAACAATAGCGAAGGGCTAATTGAGCATCCACCAGCCAAATATGTCTGATACACAAATATGACTATTTGTATATCAAATATGATTATTTGTAATCATCTTACCCCCTAAACAGGGGACAGATAAGTACATTGAGCTCTTCTGCAAAGCAGCAAGCTGTGTGACTGGATCTCCCTTTGAGCTGGGACACATCTCAAGGTTACTCTTTGAAGTCAGGAGATCCTCAGTAAATGGTTAATGGCATGCTGAAATTTTGTGTGCTTTACTAAGTCATATTTTAGATTGTTTATGTGCAAAATCCTTTTGGTCTTCTTAACGAATGTCTGGCCCTGCCCTCTATGCAGTAAATAACTAAGTTTACCTTGCCATTAAATCTTGTCAAACCACTCTCCTATTTATAATTAAACTTTGTTAAATCACTGCTTTTCATCAATAAATATTGTTGCTTCACTCTTGCAACTGAAGTGTATTTCTGGTCCATTACAACCCTCTTCAACGAGCTTTTTTGACTGTAGTTGACATTTTATTTTCCTCCAGATTCTTACCATCCACAGTAACCTACTGGTGATATCTAAATTGTTTTCACTCTTCTGTTCCTAGTTCACCTTCTCTTCATTTCATAGCTGTTATTCTCAGGAAAAGAATATCAGTTGGAGCAACTGAGCTTCAATCACTCTTTATGTTTGCTTCAAATCTCCTGTGACTTTCCTTTTAGAAATGTTTTTAAACAGTGTATTTAAACAATAATTTTGTCTTTGAAATCCAGAGTTTGCGTGACTTCTAACTATAAGTAGCAAAAATGTTTTAAATGTTTTAAACTCCCCTCAATCTTCAAAAAGCTTCTATCTTCATAGTTATTTATATCAATGATTGCAATCTGTTATAAGCTGAATCAATTAAAACAATAATGGTAGGGAGAAAACAATTCCAACTAATCAGAAAAAGAACTTCCATTGATTTCCTGTTAATGATGAGTGTTTTAATATCCGAAAGCATGTTAATTATATCTCTGATTAACCACAGTGATTTGTCATCACAGCATTTAAATACTTTCATATATCTCACAAGAAGTTATAGTATACTGTTTGCATTAAAAAGATAAAAATTCCATGTTGTTGTGTTGAAATGGTAATTGTAAACACTGTAATGGTCATTTTCTTCACATTGTAAAAAAAAAAAAAAAACAAAAACAAAAAAAAAAAAAACTTTAAAAGAGGAAGAAAAGAGGAAGGTCATATTAAAATACTCACTTTGTTAAATGGAGTGGTTAATAAACGCAAAGAAAACTGTTTCCAGATAATTTCATATGACAAGCTCAGTGAGCACAAGTGGAAATGAAAGAAAAACAATACAGAATAGATGTTAAAAAATATCTTTTTAACTACACAGTAGCAAATATACAGAACTATCTAGCAGACAAGGATGTAGCATTAGAAATATGAGGATCAGTCAAAGAAAACTTAGAATATATCCAAGGAACAAAACAGTTTATGAATGTGCTTAGAAGACCTGGGAAAAGGAAAAGGAAAAGAAATAGGAAAAGGAACATCTTAAATATCTGAATTGAAGTATTTCACCTGATATTTATTCTCCCTATTATATATAGCGATAACTCTAACAGTTTACCTCTATTAATGAAAGAAAAAATCCATGAGAATATGTAATTGATACTACATAATTATAGGCAACATGAAGGATATTTTTATCAGCTATTAAGATGTAAAACAAACAAACAGACATTTTCTTTATTTTAATAATAAAATATGACAGTAAATATTTTTAAAATAAAAATAAATATTTTAATATTGTTTAAATAAATTATTTTAATAATAATAAAATCATGATATTTAGTAGAAGAAAAATATTGCAATTTTAGCTTTCTGCAATATGCAGAGGTCTATTAAATAAATCTATCTTTTCTGCAGAATTTAGAATATGGAATATAGAATTATTTAACACTGATAGTAGTTCATATATATATGTGTATTTGTGGTAAGTAATGAATATTACATGTTATCACTGATTAAGAGAAGATCAAGCTTTCAAAGTACCAAGTCCAAGAACAGAAATCTGCTGGTTCAGGTAAGAAGTCCTGATAAGCTTCTTTATTTGTTTCTTAACTCATATTTTTGTGCAGCGTTAATTTCTGGATACATCATTAGTTTTGCATGCTTTGCTAACATGTTGGTTAACTCTTGCTTGTTGCTGTGTTTTGCAGGTCTGTTAGTCCCATCCCTGCTGCATCACAGTGCTTTGCCAGAGGAATGTTTCTTTCCTCTTTCTCTTTGTAAGGATGCATGGGTGGCCCCCCTTTGGTGACCATGACCAAGCAAAAAGAAGTGCTAATTCTAAGTGACCACGTGGGAAAACAAACAAACAAAAATGTTAGCCTCACAAAAGCCAAGAGTAATTTGCTTTCTAATGAGGCTGCTTCTGAATATGGTGCTAACCTTGAGAATAAGAAAGCTGAAAAAGTATTCCTGCATAGCAACAGGATTGATATTCTATTTATGGAAGAATAGAGCTGGCTAGGACACTGGATGGAGGGGTCATGCCTCAGTCACATGTTTTCTTGAATGATTCATTGTTCAGTCCCAGTCACATGGTTTTACTAAATCGCATTATTTACAACATATCCATATAACTATACATTCATGGAAAAGATTAAAATCTGTTCTAGCAGAAGAGGATAGATTCAACAGCACTATTTGTTGCATGATAGCCTAAAGAGATACTCCTAGTTATTCCTATATCTCTCTGGTCTCTTTGCCACATATTTTGCTTCCTTTTAGAATTTGCATTTGTGCAATCAGGCAAGCAGAAATAGAAACAGAAAATTGAATGAGTTTATATAATGGTGTTTTAAAACATTTTCTCTTTTCCTCTTTTTTTTTTTCTTTTTTTTTTGTTACATTCATTTTTTATAAAATTCATATATAGATGTGTATAACTATATTTCCTTTTCTGTATTTTTTTCTTTTTCTTAGCTATATTAAAATGTTTGTAGAGTAGAAAACATTATATTTATGATTATGTAAAGACTTAAATCCCTGTTTCTCATCTATACAACAGACTGTATATGCAGGCAAAACTAAACATGAATATATGTTTTGTTATTTCTTTTCTACATTCTTATATATTTCTTTATATTGTTATATACTTTTTTTTCTATATTCTTCTTCATAGAAGAAGTGCTCCAGCCCTCTGATCATCAATAAAAAAGTACATTGTGACTCTGACAGTCACAGTTCCAGTTACTTTCACAAAGATATTTAACTACAATCAATGATATTTACTACATTTTATTTAAGAAACATAGTTTTTTATCTATGAGAATAAATTTCTGGTGCCAGATTGTTGAATTCCAGGGAAAATTAAACAATCCATTTTCCTGTTTCCTAAGGCTGTATTTGGACATATCTATTGGAAAGAATACATGGAAAAAATCTCACCAGCAGATGTTACCATTCCCACCAACATATAGGAGAAAGAGAAAACGTATCTAAAAGGCTTTTGGAGGGGGAATATAAGAAGCACTTTCCTAAACTTAATCCTTTATTGCTATGAGGCTATTAGTAGACTTTAGAGTGAATTCCCTGCTGTGTTGTGCTCAAAATTAGGAATGCAAGCAACAAAGGAGCTATAGATAGAGATCTCTTACTTATATTAAAATCTAAGCTAGAAGAAATTAAATAAATAAATTTACAAAAAGTAGTATCTCAGAGACTTGCAATTCTGGATTGAAGGTGTAAACATCAGGGCTGTTGAAACAGAGAAGAAGCATGTTGGATAAGCTTGTTCATCATATAATCTGTTACCTGCTTTAATAGTATACTACAGAAAGATGAGAACATAGAAAGTATCATGAACATGTTTAAAAGATAAATAGCAGTTATTTTGTGTTACATTCCTTCTATGTTGGTAGATGGGCAGGGCTTGTGGTTTGTGCTTAATAGCAGTAGGTAAAAAAGGAGGTTGAATATCATAGATGATACCTAAATTCCTCCAAGTAGCTCAGTATCCAACAAAGTTACCCATATTTCTGTTAGATAACAAGAGAGAAAAACATCTGGAGAGAAATGAGAGAGGAAACTTCAGTGACTGGTGATGTTTGTACAGGATTATAGTCTTCAAAATGAGGCCATTGGCTCATTTGGCAAGTTCCTTTGTGCTACATACAGAAGAGATGTGGAAAGAGATCCCAAAGGATGTATCACCAGCTTTTCATGCTGAAAAATCTTTAAAAATCATCAGTACTTAGTGAGTGCTGAGGAAAGTATTCAGCAGATCTAAACTGCATGAAGAAATGTGGTTGCTGATATACACATAGATCCAAGATAAGAAACACTATAAATGTACATGTATGCAGTGGGGAAACTAGACTAGGGTTCTGGCTCTGTTATTGTTTGCACTTACACAGAAAAAGAACTTCACTTCTTGTTTCAACTATACAGCAACAAATCTTCATTAACCACAGAATAATAAACCTTGTCTATATTATTGAGAGTTTGGTGCTGTGGGGGCAAAATGAAAATAAAATGTTGAGTCCACAGTGAATCTAAAAACTGCTGCTCCAGAAGAGGTATTAGATCTTTGCAGAGGACAACATGTGTATAGCCTGAAGTCCTATGTGCCTTAGGTGCTGGAGACAGATTCTTGTAAATTAATAGAGGAGCTGGCTATCTTTTGATAAGTTTTAGGAAATTGATTACTTTAATATCTACTGTGACTTGAAGCAAGCCTTAAATGTCACATATACTTAAGCAGAATTTCCAGAAAATCAGCCGTTCAAAAATTCATGCTCCAATAATTTATTATGGCATCAGATCCAGGTAAATCAATGAGTCTGTGTCCATAGGATTCTAATCTAAGAGTTCAAGAGATATTATTATAATCTAAATGCAAGGGTGCAGTAGCAATATAGTTCAATAAAAAAATCTCGTTCATAGAATCACAGAAAGAGAGAATCACAGATGTGTAAAGTCAGTAGTGGTAAAGAAATCATTGAGGTTTGTTTGTTTGTTTGTTTTTGTTTTAAGATTGGAACTAAAAGGGGGTTTACATGATTTAGAAACCAATTTTGGTAAAATATCTCTCATTACATTTGAAAGTCAAGTAGATTTATGTGTCTAAGGCCATTTCTTGATGACAAAATGAAACGTTAGAGACTCTCAAGTTATCCCATAATAATCTGATGTCTTCTTGTACAGTTTAGCTTTGGTGAAGTCTCAGAGCAGTCGCTGCATTAGAAGGTAGTACACTCATTACCTCTGCTCTTGTGCTGATGTGCAAAAGTACAAAGTCATGTGCATTAACTTGGAAACTCTGCTTTGTGTTATTTAATATAGGACAGGTTCTTCTGCAATTTGTTAGTTATATACCAATAATGGCATAGGACAAAATGAAACTTTCTCTAAACCGAAGTCAATCTTTTCAATTATGACATTATGACAAGTATGTCACGTTTGTGCTGAAGAACAAAGACTGCATATATAGGTACTTAAAAACAAACAAACACAAAACAAACAATATTTTTCTACACTTTCCCATTATAAAAAATTAGAAGACTTTATTTTGTTGATGAGACGTAGTAGGTAAGTGACAAATACCTGTGCTCTCACTCATGTTTCCTTCCGCAAGCAAAGTATAGCACTGAGAGTTAGTTAGAGTATTGTTAAACATCACTGCCAAAAAAAAAAAAAAAAAAAAAAAAGTCTGTCAGAACTTATACTTTTTGTCTTGGTGCAACTGTCGTCATATTTATCTCACATATTTATCTCATAAAAGTTCTTACTCACTTGTACTGGGTCTGGCTGGAATGTTAACTTTCTCTGCAGCAGCCCATACAGTGCCGTACTCTGTACTTGTAGCTGGAACAGCAGTGTTATCACACCAGTGTTGTGTCTACTGCTGAGCAGCACTGGCACAGCATTGGGCCTCTCTCTAACCCTCCTAGGGGGTGGGCAAAAAGTGAGGAGAGAAACATCACTAGGGCAGCTGACCTAAACCAACCAAAGAGATATTCCATACCATGTGCTGTCACACTCAGCAATAAAAGGAGGAAACAGGAAGAAGAGGGGAGGGGTGGGCTCTCGTCATGAAAACATCGGTCCTCCTCTCGAACACCGGCTGCGTGCGTTGAGGCCCTGCTTCAAGGACGTGGTCAATCATTGCTCATTTGTGGGACATAGAGAGTAATTTCTTTCCTCTGCACTTCAACATAGCCTTCATTTATTTTATTTGTTTGTTTTCCTCCCTTCTTTTTATTTTCCCTTTCCCCCTCCCTTTCCCCCTTTCCCTTTTTATTTCCCTTTAGTTAAATTGTTTCGTTCATAATAATCTTTATTTAATTATTATTATTATTTCACTTTAATTAAAGTATCCTTATCTCAACCTGTGAGTTGTTCTTTGCTTTACTTCTCCCCCTCCCCATCTAAGTTGGTCTATTCTCCCACGTGCCTGGTGACAGGACAAGGGAGAATGGGCTTAAGTTATGCTAGGGGAGTTTTAGGTTGGATGTTAGGAAGAACTTCTTTACCAAAAGGGTTGTTAGACATTGGAACAGGCTGCCCAGGGAAGTGGTGGAGTCACCATCCCTGGAAGTCTTTAAAAGACGTTTAGATGTAGAGCTTAGGGATAAGGTTTAGTGGGGACTGTTAGCATTAGGTCAGAGGTTGGACTCGATGATCTTGAGGTCTCTTCCAACCTAGAAATTCTGTGATTCTGTGATTCTGTAAAAAGAGGGGGAGTGAGAGAGCGGTTGTGGGGTTTAGCTGCCCAGCACGGTAAAACCACCACATCACTTCAGACCAGGAATACTGCAGCAACCTAATGGCTTGGCTTCTTTCCCACTTGTTGCTGCATATTGTTCAAGGAAAGTAGTTTTTACAAGGAACAAATAAACAGAGTACTGCAGCAAACTCTTAAAGAAAGAATGTAGATGGGTTCATCCAAAACTCT
Source organism: Aythya ferina (assembly GCF_964211825.1). Classification (NCBI taxonomy): domain Eukaryota; kingdom Metazoa; phylum Chordata; class Aves; order Anseriformes; family Anatidae; genus Aythya; species Aythya ferina. The sequence goes on from NC_140296.1 coordinate 46,916,760, forward strand.
TCCAGGTCAAATGCTGTCTTCCCTTCCAACAGCTAGACTTTCATCTTTGCTGGCTTGTCAGGGATCTGTATGCAGCAGCCTTCATTACACATTATGGGGATCTAACTTGTGTGCCTCTCCTACCTTGTGGGTAGGAGAGCCCTTATTATACCCCCAGTGAAATTTTCCTGAGTCTTATTTCTGTCTTGGACTAACCATGGATTGCACATGTATTATCACCAAACCCTGTACCACAGCACAAAGGAAAAGGAAGAGTACTGCACCTGGCCATTGAGAAACATAGCTGATGAAAAATATTAGTCACTACTTGTCTATGTGCATTTAAGCACAGTGAGAAGCAAAGAAAACAAACTAAAAATACCTTCTCCCCCATCCACTCTCTTCCACCTCTTCTCCCTGAGCAGCACAGGGGAACAGCGTATTGGGTTTGTGGTCAGTCCCTAACACTTCATCTCTGCTGCTCCATCACAGTCGCTCTCTGCCTCTGCTCCTTGTGGGGTCCCTCCCATGGGATGCCGTCCTTCCCGAACTGATCCTGTGGGGGCTGCCCACAGGCAGCAGCTCTTCAAGAACTGCTCCCATATGTGTACGTGCCAAGGGGTCCATCTGTCAGGAGCAAATGGCTCTAATGTGGGTCCCCCATGGATGGCAGCTCCCCCCAGGCTCCCTGCTCCTGCATGGGTTCCTCTCCATGGGCTGCAGCTCTGGCCCGGGGCCTGCTCCTGAGGGGGCTCTCCATGGGCTGCAGCCTCCTCCAGGCCACATCCACCTGCTCCACCGGGGACTCCTCCACAGGCTGCAGGGGAATTTTAGCTCCTACCCTCCTTCTTCACCAACCAGTTTCTCATGTCTCACTCTCCCAGCTGCTGTGTTCTAGCATTTTTTGTTTGTTTGTTTGTTTCCTTTCTTACACGTAAATCTATTCTCACAGTGGCACAAAAACAAACAAACAAACACAAACAAACAAACAAACAAAAAACTCACTTATTGTCTTGGTTCTGACCAGTGGCGGATTCCCTTTGGAACTGGCTGAAACTGGCCCTTATTTAACATGGGGCAGCTTCTTGATTCTTCTCACAGAGGCCACCCCTGCAGCCCACCATTACTAAGACCTTACCATGTAAACTAATACAATATTAAAAGGTGTGACAGAGATTGTTCCCTTCCTTATATTACCTAGAAATTGTTCTTGGTTCATATGAAATTTGAATCTGTTCTTGGTTCATATGAAATTTGAATCTCTAAAGCTAAATTTATGTGAACAACAAAAAAAAATATATATATGATATATATATTATAGTATATATATAAAATATATAAAATATATAATATATATATAAAAATATATATAACATATATATATATATTTTTTTTTGGGGGGGGAGGAGGGGAGTAAGTAAATTGTTTTGATGAAAGCAGTAATTTAATTGTCTCAGCAAGTTCCATTCAAAATATATCAGATTGAATGATGTTAGACCTAATTTAAACTGGACTCTGAGAATCATAGAATCATAGTCAAAGAATCACAGAATCATAGTAAAGATCATCTAATTCCACCCCCCCTGTCTTAAGCAGGCACACCTTCCACTAGACAAGATTGCTCAAAGCCCCATGCATCCTGGCTTTAAACACTTTCAGGGATGGGACATCCACAACTTCTCTGGACATCCCATTCTTGTGCCCCTCCACTATCATAGTAAAGAATTTCCTCTTAATATCCAATCTAAATCCACCCTTTTTTAGTTTAAAGCTATTGCTCCTTGTCCTGTCACTACAATCCCTGACAAAGAGTCCCTCTCTTTCTTTCTCGTAAGCCCTCTTTAGGTACTGGAGAAAATCCGTTTGGGATTCTTAACAAATATAATACAAAACACAGGTCACAGCGATCTGGATGAAAGTTTGGTGAAGCTGAACTGTCAAGCCTTTAACATAGTTGGAGACCTTAAAAACTGATGGTTTCTGGTCTTAGAACAACTATACTAAATGTGGGGCACACAGAATATTAATCTAATAATAAGAAAGACAAACAGACAAAGTTTTCCCAAACTCTTAAGAGGTTTTAAATTATATCAAAAAGCATTTCAAACTCACACAGAAGTAGAAATATTTAAAAAGCATAGACATTCTGTTTAAAAGGAGAGGAAATCTGCTCCAGAAATTCAGAATAATGGTCAATTATAACAAGTACGATTGTGAGCAGGAACACCTGTAAAATACCTTAAAAAACAAACAAACACAAAACAAAAACATATCCAAGGGCTGGAGATGCACTTTATTTCAGTAGTTACATTACAGCACTCAGAATGCACAAATTAGCTCACTAAACATACCTCTGTATGTATAGCTTGAGACTTTTGTCAAAGTGACGAATGCCCCAGCACGTGTGATGTTCGTCTTCTCTTGCCTCTATTTTTTTTTGGAGGAACTAACACTTAGAAGGACTGATTACTGAAGTCCTGGCTGTTATTAAGAAAATAGCAGGATGAGTGATTGCCTTCTGATTATGTGAGAAAAAAAGAGGGCTGCCGTGACTTATAGCTGATATATATTCTAATCATATTTGATGCCTCTTACAGTTCAGGCAGTTTTCATCAAAATCAAGAAAGAGAGAAAAAAGAGAGATGTTAAACTTCTCCTAAATCATAGTTCATACTTTGGAGTTTGTCTAAATTGCAAAGTTGCGTGTTTTTTTTGTTTGTTTGTTTTTTGTTTTTGTTTTTGTTTTCGTTTTTGTAGTTGGTGGTGACTTTTTTGGGGTTGGGATTAATTTTCTCATCCTTTTCATCAGGTACTGTAATGAGTTAAAAAATATCTCTATCTTAGGTATCTTCTCACACCTATCAAATTCATTTTATCTTTGAACTAAACCTGTCCCAGTCATAAATAGTTCTCTCTGAAAAGCTTCCAAAAATTTGCAGACCCTTTTGGAGATATTTAACTTTTTTATGGGAAAATAAATATATATACATATATGCACATATGTCTAGAAATAGGTGTTTTATGTATAAAATCAAGCCTAAAGCAGCAGTAATTTTTCAGAACAGATTTGAATAATGAGTTTTTATTTCTTCAGGTTAATACAGTTGTCATATTTCAAGGAAGCATATTTTGGGAATTATTTAATCAGTGAACCCAATTTCTGTAAAAGAGTGTACCAAATAGAATGATCTATCTAGGTATCATGGTTTTGGCTGGGATAGACTTAACTTTCTACGTAGAGGCTCACATAATGATGTGTTTGGGATTTTTGATGAGAATAGTGGTGTTGGATGGAAACCCACGCATATGGATGGGTTTGGTTGTTGCAGATCTGTGCTTGCACAGAGATTTTTCTACTTCTTGTACTGCCCTACTAGCAAACTGATTGGGAGTGCAACAGGAGCTGGGAGGGGACACAGCCCAGACAGGTGTCCAAGGCTGACCAAAGAGATATTCCATACCACATGATGTCATGGCCAGCAATAAAAGGTGGAAAAAAGAAGGATGAAGAGGGGAACATTCAGGGTGATGGTGTTTGTCTTTGTGTTGGGTCTGTCTAGGATGGAGTTACCTTTTCCTGAAGCAGCCCACACAGTGCTGTACTCTGCACTCGTAGCTGGAACAGCACTGATATCACTCCAGTGTTGTGTCTATTACTACATAGTGCTGGCACAGCATCAGGACTCCTTCCAAGCCCCCAAGAGCCAGCAGGCTGGGGGTGGGCAAGTGATGGGGGGAGACATTGCCAGGGCAGCTGACCTAAACCAACCAAAGGGATATTCCATAACACCTGATGTCACACTCAGCAATAAAAGGGGGGGGCTCTTGTGGGGGAGGGGGCTGTTCCTCCTGAACAACCACTACGCGTTTTGAAGCCCTGCTTCCCAGGACGTGGTCGAACATCACTCGTTGATGAGAAGTGGAGAATAACTTTTTTCCTTCTCTCTGTGCTTCTGTGCAGCCTTATTGTTTCTTTTGTTTCTTCTTCTCCCCATTCCCTTTTCCTTTAATTAAACCATTCTCATCTCAAACCTTGAGCTCTTTGTGTTGTATTTTCTCCCCCTTCCTCTTTGAGGAGAGGGGGAGTGAGAGAGCGGTTGTGGTGAAGGTCAGCTGTCCACCCGAGTAAAACCACCACAGTCTTCCCAAAAATACATTACACATGATGAGTCCCATTTTCCTAGAAGTATCTGAACACCTGCCTGCTGATGGGAAGTAACAAATGAATTAATTCCTTATTTTGCTTTGTTTGTGTGTGCAGCTTTTGTATTTCCTAGTAAATTATTTTTATCTCAATCCATGAATTCTCTCACTTTTACCTTTCTGATTCTCTCCCCCATACCACCTATGGTGAGTGAGCCAGTGGCTGTGTGATACACCTAGTTACCTGCATAGGTTAAACCACAACACTAAGCTGTTAAGAATCCAATGAATTGGAATGTAGTCATCTGTGTCTTCTTTCTAAATCCTTTGTCTCTCAGAAAGCATTTGTACATTTTAAGCAATTACTTTTAAAAAGTGAAAGTAAGGAAACTCACATCATCTAACTTCAAATACTTTATACCACTGTAACTGTATGTAATTCCATCAAAATTGGTTAAAATTAAGGTAAACCAAAGAGCACAAAGGACACTAAACACAGCAATTCAATCAGTCTAGGAAACTAAATCTGTAAGAGAATGGAACAAAAATAAAGACAAATATTTCACTCAGCTTTATTTAATAAGCCGTAATTAAAAACAATTTTCTGCTCCTTTTCATAAGATGAGAGGTATTAAGTTTAATCTTCTGCTTAAATTGCAGTTTGAGTATTCTGAATTTTTCTTTTCTAATCAGGACTCTTTATAAGTGGAATGAGATTTCCTTCCTGTTACATATATCATTGTAGAAGAAAATTTAACCTCCAGAGTCCTACTCATCTTTAATCTTTTCTGATTTCATAAGTTAAAAAGCTATTAGTACTTTCAAGTATATGTTAAATACTTTCAGTATACATTCTTGTCTATTTAGGCTTCTGAGTACCTCATAATTATATAGCTTACCATTCCTTGCAATAGATTTGCTTTCTACTGATACTTTGTAGGAAATAAAAAGGGACATTTTTATTTTAGAATAAAAATCATATACTCCTAGACCCCACATGATACTACTAAAACAAAGACCAAGTCTGAAGTGCACCTGAGTAAGAGATCACTCATTTTCAATAACAGAAAAAATAGAATAAATAGAATTAAGAATTAGCTCATTCCCTGGTTTCAGATTGGTTCAGCTCACCCTGGTGCAGGCAGATTTGCTTGGTCTGTCTGACCTAGAGGAAGGCAGTTCTAAATGGTACGAATGCCAGCCATGCATACCACTTATATTCAGTTTGACTTCTGCAACCTGAGGCTATGATTACACCAGCAAATTTAGCATAGACTAGACACGGGATTAAGCACTGGTTAATGTATTATGTTTATTTGTTAAGTGTATCCACTGGTGCAGGGTCAGTAAGCATTCCTACAGTCCACAGGTGTAAAAGCCTTTGGCAACCCTCAAGGGATAAAAGGGGCCAGATAAGTATTGATGAAACCAGTTTGAGTTTTGAGGGAAAAGAAAAATTCTAAACTCAGGAGCCAAGACACAGTATGTGATGTTTTTTCAGGAATATCAAGTGGAACCTGGTTGCTTCTATTTATCTATTAGACTTTGGCTGAGAACTTAAACCTGTGATGGTTATGCATTGGACATAATGAGGAGAATAGAAGGAAGACAGAGGAGAAGATACTTATCTAGCTTTTCAGGGGTCTGAAAAAAGATCTGTGGGGAACAGGAAACAGATGAGAACTAAAATACTGAACACAAGAATTTTAAAACTGGTCCATACAGCAAGTCTGTACCAGGAAGTACATGCAGACAAGGAAAGGTATGGCCAGAAAAACATGAAGACAGACATGAATATTTTATGGGCAGCATCTTTGACAGAAAAAAAAATAAAATAAATGGGGTGGGGGGAGGGGGGGGAGAGGTGTCAATTCAAGAAAATTGACTTTAGGCTAGGCATGGTATAATAGCATTATGAGAAGTTTAAGATATCTTTTACTTCAGGCAGTGAATATACGTAGAACAATCATAATCTAAAACCTCTAACATTACAGGGATGCTTGAACAGGTGGAGAGAAGCTATTTGGTCAATCTCTTCCTATTTAACACGCTACCCCTTTTTCAGATAATACAGAAGTATATCCCTTTAAGAACACAACAGAAGCTGAGTTTACAGAGGCACTTTCATGCTGGCCTCATTTTGGAGACCTATGCTCTGCTGGGATCAATTCATTTTTCATGAGATAATGCTGTGTTATCCTAGGCACAGAAGACTAACTCTTATTTTGTAAATTTCAGGTATCACAAATACCTTAAAATTTTGTTATCTTTTGACTCTAAGCTATTTGTTGCTTTGAGAGCAGCATGAATTTTTAAGCATAAATTCTAGGAACCCATCTGCCATGTAGGGAATTCAGTATGTTTCATTTCCAGGATCCTAATAATCATATTTCACTATCTGATAAAGATGTTCATTTAAGGGACTGAATGAGATTTTTTTTTTTGTGCCACCAGTTTAAAATGCTTCTAATTTAAAAACAAAGTTAAAATTTTCTTACACTATCATGGTATCTGAATTATTCCCCAGAGTGAATATACACTGTCAACAATATAACTCATTATTTTTTTATTTTTATTTTTATTGCTATTTTTGTTTCCAAGACTTTTTCAGCCTTAGTTAGTTGGAAGTCTTAATGAACTGAAGAAAATGACTTGAATATAGTTTTCCCCAGTATTTCCACTTATTAAATTCGTGAAAAATGGTAAATTACTCTTAGGCAGTCTACTGCAGATATATGACAACTTTTTATTTCCCTTAGGTGCTGGTTAAAATGCTATTTGTTGGTTCAGCTGAGAGGTACAATTAGGATAAAAAGAGTTATTCAGATTTTTCTTCTGACCTTTAAATGTGCACTTATTCATGGAAGTCTGTGTCTTGAAAAAGAATGAACTAAATGATAACTATACCTTATACGACTAAATGTTGCCTATTACAAGATAAGCACTGAAGCTTGAAAAAGTTCATAACAGAGTGAAGGAATTCTAAGGCAAAGAAGTTTTGTTGAAGTAGCTCTGGTACTACCTTTTTGTTCTCTCAAGGCACATATTTAAATATTGTGATAAAATACATTTTTGGGTGAAGGTATTTTCTTTCTTTGTCCATAGAAAATACATTATTGCTCTACATATTGAGATACAGTGAGGTACAAAAGATTTCTCTGCCCCCCACTCCCCATGTAATTCATTGCATGTTTCCCATATGTCTCACTGGAACAGGAATGAGTTATAGACAATACTGTATTAGCAAAGTGCTTAGGCTTCACTGTACCTGGTAAGTATTAGGAATGGAAAGGTTGTGAATGGCTTTCTGAGTCACTATTAAAAGTTAACTGGTTGCTTAAAGCTATTTACAGCTTTGTTAAGCATGCATATGTATAACACTGTGTTGGACAAAGATAACCACAGAGCTATTATTCCAGTCTGCCTTTTAAATCAGATTTTCCTAGGTTTCATTCTAACTTGCAGATTTTTTCTGCACAGGAAAAGTTTTGTAAAATTACATTGGGCTTATTACAAAAATAATTTCATTTTACCTCTGTTTGTTTGTTTGTTTGTTTGTTTGTCTTCTCTGTTGAGGCTTCACTGTGTTTTACAAAAGAGATCTGTTTTTGTATTTAAGTGTAATATTTGGCAAAATGAAGCCTTTATGTTTCTTAGAATCGTAGGATCATTTAGGTTGGAAAAGACGTTTAAGATTATCAAAACCAATTGTTAACCTAGCACTGTCAACTCTACCACTAAACAATGGCCCTAAGAACCACATCTATAGAGACTTAATAAAAATTTTACAATTCAACCATAAAACAGAATATTTTCATGTATGAATATGATGGACTTTTCCTATCTAGTTTAACAAAAGTTAACTACTACTTGTTATTTTTCTCTTTTTAAACTGATTTATAACAGGATAAAGATATAAATGTGATTTTAACAAGGACTTTTAAATCATCATTATGAATAATAATAAATTCTAGTCTGTTCATGAACTAAGAATAGCAAAGAACAGAAATATTATTATATGTTTGCAATTTTGGGCTAGTATATTTGAGAATAATGTGAAGATTTCCAAAGATAAAAATAAAAATAAATATAAATAAATAAAAATAAATGGTTTTGCACAGTTTTAGAATAAAGACTCCATAGCATTTGTCATCTTTTTTTCAGTAACAATGAGGGGACTAGAGAGACCCTAATGCTCAGGAAAGAATTGATACAGTTTCGTAGCATGCTTGGGAAGAAGAGAGAGACTTAAGAAGATGACAGTACTATTAAACTTGTGTTTAAAAGCTCAGATTTTGATTAGCTCTCAGCTCTGCCCAAATCTAAATCAATAAAAAATTTTCTATGAATTCACATCGAAATATACATCAATTCTAAGCTGAAAGAGAATAAAGAACTCATCTGGAATGATGGCCTGATGCATGTAACTAGCTCCCATAATCTAATAATTACTAATAATCTAATCTAATATTCTAATAATCTAATATTCTATTAATCTAATAATTAGTAATAATTTAATAATGCTATTCTATATATTCTCCTTTGTCTTAAACGTGTCCACTTGCGTTTGCAACGTGCACACTTTAGTGTGCAATCACTGAATCTTCATTTTAATTAAGGAGTAAGTGCTTCAAGACAGGAAACAAATCTTTGCTAATGTGTGCTATTTTTATATTATAAATAGCACTGTCAGGGTTTTAATGAATGCGAAGAAAATATCTGCAGAATTATTTTATGAATAATTGCTCTATCTAAAATTTGCAAACAACTTTTTTTTTTTAATTCTTCAGTGAGATATTACAAAATGTAATTTTAAAGTAGTGTTTACCTTGAAAAGTAATATTTGCAAATTGCTAAATGCCCAGATGTAATCTTGATATTACAAAGCACACCTTTGTATAACTTTTACTTTAGTATTTTCATTACGTTCAGATTTATTATTAAAACATTTTTTTGAAGTTTAATGACATTTAATTTTTATAGCCACATCAGAGTGATAAACTATTCATTGATGTCAGTTTCATGTAAAGAGTCACTTCCTTCTATCTAATAGAAATCTACTCTTTTTTAGTTTAAAATTAATACCCCTTGTCTTATTGCTTGCTCTCTGATAAAAAGTCTTTGTCTTTCTTGTAGGTCTCCTTTAAGTGCTATAGGCTGCTATAACATCTCCTTGGAGCCTTCCCTTCTCCGGGTTGAACAACCCCAACTCCTTCAGCCAGTCATAGGAGAGGTGCTCCAGCCCTCTGATCACCCATGGCCCTTCCCTGAACTTTCTCCAATATGTCCATGTTCTTCTTATATTGGGGGCCCCAGAGCTGAATACAGTATTCCAGGTAGAGCCTCACAAGAGAGTATATGTACTGAATTATCTCCTTCCCTCTAATAACATCTCTTTAATGTTGCAAGCAATGCTTTCTTTCTGTAAAATAACACTTTTCAGTCTCCCACTCTATTTCAGTTAAATGTTTTAGCATATTGAGCTTTTAGTTTCTTTGCTTTCTTTGAACCCTCGCATATTTGCATATATGAGGTACAGTTCACAGCTGGAGCTATTCCTGGTCCCAGCATGGAAATTGCCACTATTGCAGTAAATATCAGGAAAAAAAAGCCATTCAAACGTGTCTAGAAAATAGCAGGCCAGAGAAAGAATGAAGCTGAACATTAGATCACAGATTGTTCACATTGCACAGTTGTTAGTTAGTATTCTGACAACATTTCAGATTGAGCTAGATAGAGATTTTTTTATTATTTTTTTCCCCCCACTTTAGTAGAGGTAGTCACTATGTGGGCTGACCTCATTATCTTCCAATGGTTAACATGATGAACATGTATTTTTATTGACATCACTGAATAAGAAATAATTCCTGATGTGCTTAATCTCTGAGATCTCTGGTTAATGGAGACACAAATATTCTTCCAGAAGGACAATAACAATAAATGTAAAATTAAGTGACTTTTTTTTTTTTTGATGGGATAAACCACTTTATATATATATGATTCTCTCTTATTGTCATTTTTTTTTTTGATTGGTTAAAATTAATTGATTTTCTAGTATTATACTATAACCTTCATATTTAATTACACCAGAGACCAATAAATAAATAAATAAATAAATAAATAAATAAATTGCAATATTAAATGTGTCTTTATTATTGTAGAAATGTGAAGACATTTAAGTCATCCTTCCTGCCTCTGTGCTTATTCCTGAGTAGCTATAATTGTATTGCTCTGATAATTTCACTAATTATAATTAATTATTGAATTGATGATTAAATTTCAGTTCCATTCTTTTCTTTCTCTGGGAGAGGGTATGAATGGGTGATTGTTAATATCTTAACATCAAAATATTAATGTACTCTCTTTATTCATTCTTTTAATTCCCACACCTACAAGGTAGTGATTCAAATCTACATTGGATTTTAGGATCTTTGTATAAAACTAAGACAAATTACCAGTTTTACAGAAGTTTTTATTTTAATCTTTGATATGGACAGGATAGTTGTTGTTTCTCCAAGTGCTTTCCATATCATTCTGGTAAATGATCTTGTTGACAGAATAAAGGGGAAAAAAGTTCATCCAGGTGCATTCACTGACCAAAACAAAGAAAAAAAAACAAAAAAAAAAAACAAACAAACAAACAAACAAACAAAAAAAAAACATCAAAAGAAAACCACCCCAGCGACCTATTTGCATAGCCTGATCTCTTTGCTACGACTACAAAGGACAGATCAACAGACCCTCAACATTAAACATGCTGAAGTTTAATAGATCAGTAACCCCGTGTATTCTGAATATACCTACATTTGTGTATGTAATTTCATTAATTTCGTATTATTTTCAAAAGCATAGTTATGTCATCCTTAGTCCCAGAAAAGACCTCAACCATTTTATGTACCACGTTAATTATGAATAATTGTGATACTCTAGAAGGTCTATAAAAATACAATAGGTTTATGACAGCAGTCAGCTGTCCCACTGCATGATAAATACATTTTGTTTGTAGGGGACATTAGGATACTTCTATAGATCATATCAAATTACTCTTTGTCATTAGGTAAAGTTTTTGAATGTTGATGTTGCCAAACACATACAAAAGCTAGGAAATTTTTTAGTCCAGATAGGAGGCTGTTTTCAAGGACAGAAAGTTAGACAACCAGACATAACCAACAAATCCATGGACTAGATACAGTTACATAGATACTCAGTGTTGTCTTCATCTGTTTCAAAGAAGACTCCCCAGACTGTTGTTCTGCTGAGTTTCTGTATGCAGGTGACCCATATTCCTATGTTGCCATACCAGTGAATCGAAGTTTCATCAGTCCTGATGCTATACAGAAAACATCTAACTATGTACAGAAGGCTATCCTATGTGACAACTGCTACATCTGACAGAACAGTTTATGCTATTTACACTTGTCTCATCTAAGTACAATTTGGTCAATTTTGTAGGTGTATCCTTTGTGCTTTTGATACAGGTCTGCACAGGCACCATTTGTTTCCCATGCTGCTTCTCTGCAGGTAAATGAAAGGAAATTTATACTCCTCCATTGCCCCTTGCCCAAGTCAGATCCAGGACATCCTTGACCTTCAAGTTCCAATGTTTCAAACTCCTCAGTGAAGCAAAGTGCTAGACTTGCAGGGCACTTGTGAGTCCTATGCAGCCAGTTCTGGGGTGTCTCCAGATTTACTTTCTGTGACATGGAAAAATGAATCTGATTTCTGCTTTCAGGGTTAAGGAGAGTTAGAGGAGAATACCAGGAGGGAAGTAGGGGCTCTCACTTTACCTGTGGCGCAGGGCAAGCAGGTTCTTCATCTTTTTGGCCAGCACTGGTAAGAGAAGGGTTGAAGCAGAAGAGGCCCAGGACGAGTGGTGAGTGTACTCACCAAAAAAAAAAAAGGGAGATGCATGTCTGCGTAGTCATAGGGGAATTAGAAGCTAAATCTGAGAGACAAGCAGGACACAGGGAGTTTGCAGCAGAGAACCCAAATCACATGTGGAGACTCCACCACTCCCTCAACAGCCCAGGCAAGTCACACCTCTCCTCTCAGCCTCAGGCTATGACAACTGTCCCCAAGTCACCCCGATGGCCAGGAAAGGGACAGATTTGAGGACAACAGAGGGTGACAACCCCCAGACTCAGCGGGGATTGACTCAGGAAACAGCATCTTTGTTCCAGCCCTCCAAAGGACAGCAGCAGCTCCTGTCCTCCCATCTTCTCCCCTCCACAGATGAAACATGTAAGGATATTTCAGACTGCACAAGATGTTTATTTTAATTACAAGTGCTGAGAACTTCACTTACTCTATATATTAATACGTATGCACAGATCACATCTAAACACCCACAGCACAGGATTCAACTGTCTGAAAATAAGCTCTGGAGTGTCACCTCAGTAAGGAATCTTACTTCATCAGAGCTACTGCTCCACAGCAGTGCAAGTTTAATATAAATATAGTGCCATGTAAGCCTGCTCTGTTTAGATGTCTCAAATGCTCCGTTAACTCTCACATGGCACTGTTTTCATAGATTCAGTGTCAACAATGCTAGGTCTATGTAGATATCTCAAGTATCCTAGGACATCTAAAATGGTACTAAATATATAAGTTTAGGCATTTAAATTGTTTTCCTATGTTTAGACATCTACATTTATTTATATATAGTCTGGTACTGATTGATACCAGAAGAAATTCAATTCTGTTCTGTTCTGTTCTGTAGTGTTTTCAATTAATCTATTTTTGAACTCTCTGTCAGGATGAAATTAACCCAGTCCTTTTTTTTTTTTTTTTTTTTTTTTTTTTTGGGGTGGGGGGGTGGGTGTTGCAGGAAGAACGTCTGAAAACACAACAGAGAGTAGTATGGTCAGATCACGCTCTCCCTTTATTACCCAAATAGCCTGACTTTTATAGCAAACTTAACAGAGGCGGATAGTGTCTCAGACAAGATTATTGGTCAAAAGCACTCAGACAAAGAACTGCAAGAAAACAACCCCCTTGTGATTAGCAGTCACATAGATCTCATCCTTCAAGCCAGCTGCTGGCAACAATATTTTTCTAAATTCCTCAGTCGGGCGATGTGGGAACACTGTCATGGGAACTTCTCATAGTCATCCTGCTAGCTTGGTTTGCTCACCTGCAGCAAGTCATGGCCTCCTTGCTGTTTCAAAAATCCCTCAACAGGGGGGGGACTTTGTCACTGAAGATGATCTTGTGTTTTGAGTTTTGACAAGCACAGCATTTCATATACCAGAGTGTAATTACATGAATGGCTGTTGAATTGCTTATGGCAGTATACATGTATTTTACAGACTCTGGAAAACATAAAAAAAATTTCAGATTGCCCTGAAGAAAATAATGTTGCAACAGTGTAGCAGCAATGTAGCTTAGTACCAGACCTCATGGGAAGGAAAGATGAATATATTTTAAAAGAGAAGCAATGTCAGTCTCTCACACTCATATACATGAGACCCAAAACGTGTGCAACCAGTCTGAAGCATGCAGGCCCTGTACTGGGTGGTCTGTGCAGGGTTGATTGCAATGACATGGAGGACAAGGGGTATCAGGTGTTGAGCCCATCCCCACACATCCTGGCTTCCTCGTAGGAGCATGCTGCTTTTAGATGTGATATCTTCATACCTTTCATGCTGAGAGTGATTAATCTCTCTAGATTGCCCCACCTCTGTGAGTCCTTAGGATTTAGTCACTGTCTCTGTTTCAGAGCTTGTTGTCCTGAGCAATTGCAGACAGAGGTGTACTAGGATCTTGTTGACCTGCTACTGTAGGTGTTGGCAACATGTGATATTTTTAAAACCCTTCTCCTATGAATATTTTGCCCTTGTATGTTCACATTGACTCTCCGATCATTCCATTATAAAATATTTTACTGCAATATTCCATAGTTCTAAAAGAATAGACCATTAATTTACTAATGCATTGGAGGCACTTTGATACCTCTTTGATACCTTCTGGTAAACAAACAAACAAACAAACAAAAACAAACAAATAAACAAAAGCAGAAAGATATATTTTATTCATAGGTTTTCTTCTCACAAGTCTATTAAGCCAGTCTATTAAGCTACTGTGTTACCCCTCAGTATTTCAGCAGTATAGTATGGTATTCTTTCCACTTTTCTGTCCCAGGATTGCAAATGAAAATTACAATTCAGTTCCTTCTATGCAATCATTTAATTCATAAATTCCAATCTGATCAAACATTCATGTTGTCCCTCTCTGCTTAATAGGAACTAGTTGAGTCTTATGGTTCGCCTTCTCACTTTTTCATGTGTCATTATTCATCTTGCACTACAATTTTTTACGAAAAACAAATTAGAAAAAAAAAAAAAGTTTAAAAGGAGAGAGAAAAGACACTTGCCATTGATAAGATAGAGGAAATCTGTTAAGTGATGGAAAAAAAAAGATTTTATTTCACTTGCAATTAATACACTGAATGCTCTTCAGTGGCTGTTCTGCTACGTATTTAAAAAGAGCATTGGCTTATCAGAACTTGATTGGTTGTAGTAGAGATGTCAGGAGATAAGTGACAGGGAAAGTAATAGACCTTTCTCATGTCTGTTGTTTAGGGCCAGCTCAGAGAACTGTGGACTTGCTTGGTTCACTTTGCCCTTGGCAATGTCCCTTGGCATCATTGTTAGTTCTAGCTTCTGTGGTCACTATCAGCTTTTCCAGGCCACGGTATATTCTCCTTTTCTCTTCCCATGCCTGTCAAAGACATCCACCAGTGCTGCACTGTCTGGAGGGACATTGCCACCAAATAGGAGTGTGACAATTTTGCTACCCTGGACACCAGTAAGTGCAGAGCTGGGTTAACTCAGCATCTACCAGGCTAGAACCAGGGCCAGGTAAATCCTAGTGATGGATTTCCAAGGTGGGCTTGAAAGAGTGTCTCTGTCCCCAGGAGGGCTACAGTGTGTGAAGATGTGCACTTATCTGCATCTCCTGACAGCTCCCAGCACACAGTCAGAGCTGGCTAGCACAACCACAGACAGAGAATTTGCCTTTTTCCACACCTATTGATGCTACTTTGGACAAATATTGACCTGCTTAAGCTAGGTATATTTTTTTATAAAATGCATGTCAGTATATTGGTCTTTCAAAGAAGGTACCGTGTACTTATTTCAGTAGGTTTTGGGTCTTACCTTTCACTTTTGTTCAGTAGGTTAGCTTTCTCTGACAGCTATTCTTCTAATAAATTGTGGACACAAGAAGATTTTCTTTTTTTTTTTTTTTTTTTTTTTTTTTTTTTTTTTTTTTTTAAGTCTAATTTTGGTTGGCTTGACATGGAGATTAAGAAAAAACAAATAAATCCTTGCTTGTGTGTGTGCTTATATACAAGTGTGGGGATGAATCTTTTAAGTAGAAGATCTTTACAGATAACAGTATTTTGTAAGTGTGGTGTAATTGCCTGAAGTAACTAGAAAAATAAAACTAACATTCACATTTTAAAGAAAATGTACAGCATTAAAGAGGCTTTCAGGGAAGGGCATAGCTGCATTACCTGAGTGTTCCCTAGGCTTCCAACCTTAGATGCTATCACGCTGGGGAAACCTGATGTGCTAGCTCTAAGGAACAGTACGGAGCATAGAGTGGAGTGAAGACACCACGGCTAGGCTCTGTGACCAGGTAGGGACTCGATTGTTCTTGTGTACACTGAGACTGATAAGCTACACTTTTTGCTACCCTGAGCCAAGGACCTGTCATGTTTTGACACATGCTGTACCCTAGTGTACTTTTGCTCATTATAATATCATTATAATACCAAAACACACCTCCATCCTAAAAGCTACCCACCTCCAAGGTGAGACCACCCCTCACTGAGCATGCGCCCTGAATTTCTCGGAGCTTATTACTTTAAACAGAGATGGGAGAACTTTTCACCAATCATAACTAAGATATGCTTGACTAGAGCCACTCAAGCTTCACCTAAAAGATAGAAAATAATATAAATTGGCCCAAGAGAGAGGGGATGTTAGGGAAGATACCACCGTCAGGGGAGATACCATCCCAAGGGAATACAACATCCTTAGGACCTCCTGACTCCTGGGACCAGTTGACAGGCTGAGCCTCTCTTCCCCCCATTGGGACGCCTTTGGGTGAGATTTGAACACTTGCTTATAAATCTTTCTAGAGTCTTTGATTCTTTTAACACATTAATTTCTAGGCTGTGCACCTGTAACACCTGTAACACCTGTGTATTTCATGCATGCTAGCTTGCTTTTGCAGACAGTCACTATCGCCGGCAATCCAAAGAACATGTGTACCTTTTGCTGTAATAAATCACACTTGATTGCATTGTTATAGCTCTCATTAAGTGCAACTAGGGTAAGGGTGGTTATATGTTATTGGTGAATCTATGACCGTGATAGTTCAGTGTTCTGAATCCAACCAGACCCCTAATGGTTAATGCATTTTGGTGAATCCAACTGGACCCCTAATGGTTAGTGTGTTGTTGGTGAATATCTGACCAGACCCCTAACGTTTAACGCATTATTTGAGAATCCGACTGGACCCCTAACAGTTAATGTGTTATTGGTGAAATCTGAGACTGTGATAGTTCAGTACCCTGAATCCAACCGGGCCCATAATGGTTAATCAGCTACACCCCTTAACGCAACAGTAAGGAAGATCAAAACTGGGTCACCCACCTTACAAAAAACAACTGTCCTTCAGACCCTTTAACATCATATAGGTCATGCTTGGCTGATTGCATCTCTGAAGTCTTCTGTCACAAAACAAATGGAAATAGATTCTGTTACAAAGAACAAATTTTGCCTCTAGTTACTATCCTGTGATATTTTATGAAAGGACATCTTTATTTTATTTATTTATTTATTTATAGCGATGGCAAGTTTTCAATTATTTATTATCTGAAGTTTTTATTCCTATGTTTCTTTTCATATGTAGGGTTGGCTATTGTACGTTGATACATGCTTATTTCCAGCATTGTTTCATTTACTTAGGATAGAGAAACATGTACTTAATAATGATAATAAGCACTACAACACTCTTGAAATCTGAAGAGCTTTAACATTAAACTATATGTCCAAAATAATTTACTCATACCTTGGCATTGACAATACTGGATCTTGACTTTCCACAGTGAGGTCAATTCTAGATTAAAGGCAAGGACATCAGAAATATATTCTGTAATAATAATATGAACTCTATCGAAAGTAGTTTTGACACTGTCACATAAATTCTTTCTTTAACTGGGGCTCTTGAATATTGCAACAGCTATGAAAGAATCATGGAATCAAAAGCTGTACAGCAAATTGCTTTCCTTGAGGCAAAGTAACTTAGTTCATTCCTTATTTCTGAAGCTGCTGAGATTTTGGCATGCTTATAGAAATGAAAACAACAAATGGGATGGCCATGTTATGTAGGACTCAAGGTGGTATCTATGTTTCTACACAAGTACCCAAAATATTACACAATAGAAGACATAAATTACTATTGATCTCTAATGTAACACTATCTGGAGTCCCCTGTAGAACTCATGTCAAATCTGTATAAGTCAGATCTTTCCCTTATTTCATTCAGGAAAAAAAAAAAAATAAATAAAAATCTGTAGATTTTAGGAAATTTAAGGTAACTTTCCAGAGAGCAGTGTGATGGGCAGTGGAAAGTAAAAATATTTCTTAATGTAAATTCTTTGTGTAAAAATATAAAGAATTATCTTTATAGTAGTTAGTCTCATACTTTTTTTTTTTTTTTTTTTCCCATGAATTTCAGCCAAGTTACCATTTTCCAATGCAGTTCTTTCTTATTGAGACCAAGCTGAAGAAAACTTTGAAGAAAGATGAGAAGGGAAAATGTGCTCATTAAGCTCAAGGAAAATTGTAGGGTGGCTGACCACTGCGTTGGGTTTACATGGTAAAGTTTTGGTCAGAAGGGCTGGAGGGGTAGCTTCTTTGAGAACAGGTCAGGAGCTGTCCCTATGTCAGTCACAGCTGCTTCCAATTGGCTGCATTTCTGGCCAAAGTTGATCTAACCAGTGATGCTGGTGGTGCCGCTCTGATAACATATTTAAGAAAGGGTAAAGAATGTTGCATAATAGCTGTGTGAGAGGGGGACAAAAAAAAAAAGCACAAAACAAAACAAACAAACAAACAAAAAGAGAGAGAGAGAAAAAACTCTGCAACTACCAATTTCAGTGAAGAAGGAGAAGGATGTGTTCTAAGCACAAGAGTAGACAGTAACTTGCAGCCTATGGAGAGCATCATGTAGAAGCCGGTTGCCCCCCTGCAGAGCATGGTGTACCATGTCAGAGAAGATTCACTCTGCAGCCCATGGACACCACACCACAGCAGCTTAATATGCCCTGAAGGAAGCTGAAGTCAGTGGAAAGCCCATGCGGGAAAAGACTATTGTCAGGATGTCAATATTGTCCATAGGGTACTCAGTGCAGTCTGTTCCTGAAGAACTACACCCAATGGGAAGGACCCACATTTGAGCAGTTCTCAAAAAACTGCAGTTTGTGGGAGGAACCCCACAGTGGATCAGTGGAAACGTGTGATGAGGAAGGAACAGCAAAGATGCTGTGTTATTAAATTATTGCAGCCTCCCATTCCCTACCCCCTTGTGCTGCTCAGGGGTGAGGAGGAAGAAAGTCACAAATGAAGGGGTGAAATTGAACCTGGGGGTTGGTAGGGAGAAGGAGTTCATAGTTTTGTATTTGCTTCTCACCACCCTGCTCTATTTCTATTTGACAAAAAAAAAAAATAAAATAAATTAATTAAACTTCCTCAGCTCAAGTTTGCTGTGTCTTTGATGGTAACTGGTGAGCAATCTCCCTGTCTTTATCTGATTCACAAGCTTTTTCTTATTTTCTTCTCTTGTTCTGCTGAACAGGAGGAATGTGACAGTGGGCACCTGGCAGCCAGCTAACATTAAAGCACCCATCACAACAAGTTATTAGAAATAAAGCTGTATTTGTTCCAATTCAATAAATAAATAAAAATAAAGAAAGCAAGGATTCAGAGTCAAATTGAGTAAAAGATAGCACATCTATTTAACTTAATAATTATACTATGCAGCAGAATAAAAAGGGACTCCTGGACTTAGAATTTCTACTCAGGTATCTGCTTATATATTTTAAGCTAATGACTATTTAAAGCATTATCTTTCTGAGGGGAAAAGATAAGAAAGTTTATAACCACAACTGTATGAAATGAAACTATCATAATCACATCTTGAATTAAAAATCTTCATGCTGTTTACACAATAAATAACCATATGGACTTCTAGGGAGAATAACAGCTCTGTCTCTTTATATGGATAAGCCAGGTATTTCAGCTTTGAATAACTTTTTGAGATTTCAAAACAGAGTTGTCCTTGAAACATTTCCTTTTAAGTAGGTCTTGACAGCTTCTTGCTTTCTGTAAATAAGTGCAGCTAGTTGTCTATCACTCCTTTAGAGTTATAATGCACTTACCGCCATAATACAGATACCGCTTCCCAAGGCAGAGAAAGATTTTCTAATCTTTGAAGGCCTGGTTCCTTTATTGGATTTAGGTTTTAAATCTATTTTTTTCCTTAATATCAAAGCCCAGTGAGACCAAAATCATTTATGAAAAGAATGCCTTAAACTTTCTTCAGGATTTTTTTTTTTTTTTTTAATAGCCAGGAAAACTCTTGGGAAACTGCTAGAATACACTGTTTTGAACAAAATCTTACTTAATAACTCCTGCTAGAGGGATTTCGTCATATCTTTGTAATGTATGATATAGCATATACACTTCAAAGACTTATTTTTAGCTGTGTTGTGTTTTTTTGTTTGTTTGTTGTTGGTTTTTTTTTTTTTTTTTTTTTTTTTTCCACTATGAATTGTATTTCACATGCAGCAGTTGTTCCAAGTCCTTCAAGTCCCCTCTTGTATTGTTTTCATCACACTCTATAAGTTTACATATTCCTCCTCAAAACAGCGGCCATTTACTTTGCTCAGTATGGACAAAATACTGAACATGAAAATTTATGGATTCTTATCTGTATAGAATCTAGAAAACATTACATATGAAAGATTTTTGCTGTTTTATTAATATTTTATGACACCAAGAAGTCAGAAAAAGCAAGCAATTTCAAAAACTTTGGAAACTGAATAGCTGAGCATCTTTCTTTTGAAGCTATAAAGACCACTTAATAATAGATAAAGAGTGGAGAAGTATAATTACATTAGGAGCCTTTCATCTCTCAGTTACTAATTCAAGACCAACCTGCAACAATATTGACCTTATTGACAAGAAGAATATGCAAATGTCTTGTTTAAAATATGTTATTACCTCAGTCCTCTACCTAGCTGGCCTTAAAAGATCATCATGATAATAACTTTTGCACATTATCAAATATTAACAATAATTTTCACTACATATTCAAAGTAGTCAAAAGATTATAATATTGAAAACCAAAATGTTACACTAATTCCCAAAGCATATTAATAACAATGTCAAGAGAAGTAGAGTAACATAGGATAGTATTTTTCTGATACATATAAAATATACATATATCTACACATTAAAGAAAATCTTTCTTTGAAGAAAGTTAACTATTATACAAACAAAAAACTAAAAACTAATAAAATAAAATAAAATAAAAAAGTTATGATACTGTATTTGAGGGGGAAAGGATATTCATTTAGGACCACACTCATGTCAGTTGTGTTTGACGTGATCTTGAGGAGCTACTGTCAGCTAATAAAAAGATGGTGTTTTATGTGACAGGAATAAATGTTCCTTTTCTGTCCTTGTCAACAGTGCTATGTTGCTGACCAAAATAATATTTCTATAGTGCTAGAAATGAAATGACAACATCTGTTGAGCATAAAAGTACAGACTTCCCTGCAGCAGGTGGATAAAACATTGATATCTGTGCATGAAGATGTTCAGATGACATAGTGATTTTCTTACCAGTGCAAGTTCATGTTATTCAACAAAATAAACAAATATATTACATTTCCTTCAGGAATTAAAGGTTATGTATCTGAAAAAAGTGGAAGACAGAAGCTTTACTAATAAAATACCTTCTGAATCTCTACAAAAGGTACAGTTATTTCTGAATTTTTAAAGGTACCTCTGATCTCACCGGCTTATTGTGATCACTCCCCAGAGATATATCACAAATATAATAATAATGATTATAATTATGTATTAATAATATATATAATATATATTTTTGTATACATATATACACCTATATATAATTATATATACATAATATAATATATATATTATATTATATATATAATATTATAAATTATATAATAAAATTGATAATTATAATAATAATCAGTATCTGTGTAAATATGTCTTAACCACAAACCATAACCATAACCACAAAATTAAGTATTTATTTACCCATATTCCTTGACCTGGAAATGTTCTGATACATATCAGACAGATATAGAAAGATGAAAAATGTTGATGTATTTATTCACAGCTGGCTCAGGAAAGCACTGTCTAGCTATGTATTAAAACATAACCAACCCCTGAGTAGATTTCATCTTGGGAAACATAAGAAAGGTTGTTTTCTTCCTGTAGTAGAAGTAGTAAGGATGTAGTCTATCCTTATAAAAAGTAGATTCTTAAGAAGTGTACTTTCTCTTTTCTTTTACGTCCATTAAAATAGTAGTAAGCAATAGAAAGCAAAACAAAACAAAACAAATAGACTTTCATATCATTAACTCACCTTCAGAAACATTCAGTTTCAATAATCAAAATTTCATAGTTTAAAATTATGGTGCTGAAGAATTATATTCTTGGACAAAATTGTTATTCACAAATCTAAATATAAGCATATCATGTTTATTTGGGACCTATGGAATTAAATCATGGATAGACTACTGGTTTTCAAAGTCTTGTTAGTAGTCATCCTGGTTAAACCTACTAATTAGTAAAGTATGGATGCATATCTAGTAATTCATTCCACAATCTCAGAATACGTTGTCTTCAAATATTATTTATTGATTTTATTCATTTATTTCTGGAAGCAGACATAATGTAATGTTCCCTCTCCCCCTCTCCTCATCCCCTATAAACAGAAGTTGAATAGAAGTTGGTATCAGCTTTTTTAATTATTTCTACTGTAAAAAATGTGAATTTTCTAGTGAATATTTTACACACAAATATAGATGACTAATAAACCAGGCGTTGTATTTGGTACTTAATTTTCATTTACATTTTGATATATATAGGAGGAAAAACAGAAAATATACAAAGAACTGAATTTATAAGATAGACAATGGATACTCTCTGGATTTAATTGTGTCCAGGGAATTATTATTATTTTCATTTTTTATTTTTCCTGAAGGTTAAGTGAAAAGACTATGTGGTGCACAGATGCTTCCCTTTTATTAAGGCTACAGCATTACATAATTTTATACCTTTTATTTATCTATTTATTTATTTATTTACGACTGAACTGTTGGTCTAGAAACTAATTAATAAATCCACTGTAAAATGTGGCACAGGAATCAGGGTCAAGGAAACACACATATCAGCTGCAAGGAGTGTTGTAGAGTGAGATACCCGTAAGCTTCTTAAAGGCCTCAGAGGCACCCATTTCCTCCAGAAATACAGTTCCATGTCACAGTATTGTCCATGTATTTTAGTTTTGTTTCACAATCCTTTCTTGTTCATTATCTTACATTCTCCCACACAAAAGGGCTAGATTTTTTTTTTCAGAAGGTTATTATTTCTGATGTTGTTTGCCATAGTTTATTATCATTGCTTGATTCTACTTTTATAGTTTATTATCATTGCTTGATTCTACTTTTAACTGAAATAGCAAATTAGTGTGTTTCTTTGTGATTCTGCATCTTTAAGGAGAACTAAATCTGTGGGGAAAAAAAGAAAAAAAAACAGTTAAGAGTAAGATATTCTACACAGTGTCTATTGTCCCACAGGTTTAGCTTGCTAAATTTAATTAATATTAACATTCGTGTGTGTGTCATGTGTGTCCTTTAGTAATTATATACTAATATTTATATATAATATATATAATATTATATATTATTTATTATAGTATTAGTATATAATATATACTAATTATTAGTATATAATTACTAAAGGACACACATGAGAAAAACAGACTTGTTTTAGACCCAAGACTATGTGAAAATTTCACAGGAGACACAATCTATCTATCTTTCTTTCTTTTCTGTAGATCTAACCCTAAACTTAATCCTTAGATTTAATCTAACCCTTAAACTTAATCTTAAAAAGAAGCTACAGGGCTGACCTTGATGACCCTGCTTGGCTTGCTATTTTTAGCATGAAGCCCAGCATTCTCAGCCTTTGTCTTCGTCCAGACTTCAAGCATCAAAAATTATAAGATGTATCCTGATTCCACATACCCACCCCAAAACAAAACAAAACAAAAACTCTAAAATTCTATCACAAATATTGACCATAAACCCATCTTTTTTTTTTTTTTTTTTTTTCTTTTCCTTATTCTAATATTGCTTCCTTTATTTCCCCTTAATTTCTTCAAAACAATGCAGCACACTTTTATACCATTTCTGTAATGCTTGAAATTGTGGAAATTGGATATGTTCTCCTGTTTATTATTTCACAAAGTTAGTTTTTAATAGTTCTTTAATTGTTAACAGTTCTTCAGTAGTTGATATTTGGGGTATTTATTTACTTTTCTTCATATAGTTTCTGAGTGAGTTTGATTTTTAGAGATGACAAATCTAGTTTCTTCTTCATAGATATATTTATGTGATGCAAAGTGACACATGTTTTCTGCTGGCAGGTAAAACACCTGTTATCATGTAAGTGTATGTCAATGTATATTACATGAACTTTTCTATACAATGTAAAGAAGCTAAATTCCAAATAAATATTGCCAGGTTTTGTTTATATTTACATTGTTGTTGTTTGTATTTTAATTTTCCTTTGAATGTCTTACACTAGAATAATTTTACATTACATATGTATTTTCACCTGAAAGAATAATAACCCCAAAGACAGGCATTCTAAAACCATTTAAAATATTAAATCAAAATTAAACATCACCACAGGAAATTCTCAGAATGAAAGGAAATGGAAATTCTCAGAATGAAAGAAAGTTTGAACTGGTTTCTATAATAATATCAGATTCACTTGGTTACCTACGTGAACTGGCATATATATTAATTTCATTTGCATGCTCATTTTATTTAACTTGTTCATTTTTCCTTTTTTAAAGAATAACTTATACCTGTGAGAACCATAGGCAGAATTACTTATACCTTCACCTTTATTTAATTCTGCCTTAGTATTCTAAAGTAATAGATATTACATAATATATCCTTGAAAAATCAGCTGGATGACTATGGAGGATAGTTGAATCTGTAAGTTTCTCAAATACTATATGCCAGCAACAGAAAGTAATCATTCTACTCAGCTGCAATGATTCCTCTCCCTGAGAAAAACAATAAAAGTGCTTCTTAACAAGATGGAATTAAACAAGGGTCCATGTACAACCAACTGTCATTGCAAGGATCTTCAGTATTAAAATCATTATAGTAAAAGTAATAGTGAATAAAAAATTCTGCATATTATCCATTGTACTGTTTCCACATCTAGGCCAAAAAAAAAAGTAAAATCTTATTTTTTAAAGACATCAGAATATATTTGAATATATATATAGCTATAAATGTATTATTATTATTATTATTATTATTAATTATTTTGTGTGTGTGTGAATAATGCTGAAATATAGCTATATCTTTTAATATGATGATTCCAGAAAAAATACTTCTAAGAAAGTCAATGACTGGGAAAAAAAAAAAGGTAAATGTCACACCAAACTTCAAGAAGGAGAAGAAGGAAGATTCAATGATTTATAAACTGGTCAGCCTCACCTAATTCAATGAGAATGTCATGGAACAAATCTTTCTGGAAAATGCTTTCAAGAACTTTAAAGATATTATGCATCAAAATATGAGGCAGAAATAAGTGGTTCATTTTAGTCCACTTTATTTTTCCCTGTGAGGTCAAGCTCCACTGGGTCTTTAACCACATGATGCTTATCAGTCTATGAGTCTTCCATGTCTGATCATTCATGAGTTCTATTTTCTCTGAGGCCAACCTCATGAATGAAGACTTTCTGGGTCAGCAACCCAGAGTATTCTCTGTAGATCTGATATAGCACCTGGAATGTGACAAATATGTCAAGGACTATAGTGAGAGTCAATGAGTTGAAAATAGATCTCAGAGGGCATATTGAAGCCAGTACTCTTAGAACTCATTTCTGAACATATGGTTACCCTACCAACAGTTTAAAGTCAAGCATTTCTCAGGTAGCAAACCTGACTTTTTGCACCCATCTGAATATGAGAGGGCACATCTTTACTGTGAGGCTGACAGAGCACTGGAACAGGTTGCCCAGAGAGGTGTGAGCTTTCTTCTCTGGAGATATTCAAAACCTGCCTGGATGCCATCCTGCACAATGTGCTCTCTAGGTGATCCTGCTCAGCAGGGAGGGTAGACTAGATGACCTTCAGAGTTTCCTTCCAACCTCAACCATTCTGTGATTCTGTAATTCTTTGATTCTATGATTCTGTTATTCTGTGAATCAGTGGCTGTAATATTACCTAGTGTTTCCTTAACAGTAATTTTCTCCTTTTAAGGGTGTGAGAACTAGTGAAAGAAACAGCAGAAGACAGCTCTATTTCTAGCAGTTTTCATTTGTTAAGTCCCAGAGGCTTTGGTGTTTGTCTTTTTTACTGTTTATGTGTGTGTAATTTTTTTATGTGTGTAATGTTTATGTGTGTGTGTAAGTTTCTCCCCTGCCCCATCCCATTCTTAGTCTGGCTGTTGCCTTGCTCAAACACTAGCTATTGCACCCAAGGCCTTGCTCAGACAAATAGTGACCAGTGTACTAACTACACTCAAGGTTTTGCTCAGGAAGATAGCAATCACAATATTGGCTCATACTGGGTGACGGAGAAACTCACAGATGTCTAGCTCAGCAGTTGAGGGCCAAACGAACATGAGCCAAAAAACATTATGAATATATTAATCATCTCACACCATAAATAATGAGCAGACCAAGAACCCTTTGAGCTCTTCTGAATATCAGCTGGCTGCATGACAAGATCTCCCTTTGAGTAGGGATGCATCTCCAGGTCACGCCTGTTACAAAGATCCCTTACCCCTCATGAGAGATTTCTTGATGAAACAGATTCTCAGTAAGTGATTAACAGCTTGCTAAACTTTGTAAGTGATTAACAGCTTGCTAAACTTTGTAAGCTTTACTAATATTATATGCTAGATTGATTGTGTGCATATAATCCTTAGACATAAACCATTGACCAATTTTGGGACTGAGTGGATTCAGCTACACCTGGGCTCCTTAGCTCTTTGGTTCAAAGAGTTTAGAAATAAATGGGGTCCACTTTGAACCTTGGGACTCAACAGAAAGGTCTCCCAGGACTCCCAGGACTAATTTACCCTGCCTCTGTGCAACAAATAATGCAGTGTATCTTACCTTCCTGAATCTTAAGACCCTGCCTTATTTATGATTAAGCTTTGTTAGCTCACTACATTAAATCAAAAAATATATTGCTGCTTCTCTCTTACGAATGAAATGTATAATTTCATCCATGACATTTTGTGATTTGGATTTGTGAGTGCTTTCCTAAGGAGTCAGATGCAGATGACCTCTCACACTTCCATACTCTCCCTGTTAACAAACAATAGGGAGTCCACCACTCCATTCTCTCACTTTCTCCTCAAAGGAACTGTAGGAGAAAACATGATGAAAAAGGGCTCATGCTGAGGTAAGGACAGGGAGATTACTCACTAATTACTGTCATGGGCAAAAAAGACACAGCATAGGGAGTTTGTTGAATATAATAAATTATTCATATTATTTATTGCCTGTTACTAAAAGACGAGACAAGAAAATAGAAGTAAACTAAAAACACCTTGCCTCCTCATCCACCCTCTTTGACTTCCTCCCGCAAAGTGACACATGGGAATGGGTCAGTGCATAATGACTTGTCTCTGCTGCTCCTTCATGATCACTCTCTTCCCCTGCTCCATTGTGGGGTCACAGCTGCTGCGGCACAATATTTATTTATTTATTTATTTATGTCTCTTTCTTCAGTATTATGCTGTTTGCTTTGCAGCATAGTGGTGCTGAAGAATTTCCTCAGTAAGATTATTCTGCTTCAGGGACAAATTGTAAATAATTAAATCATAATCATGGTATAAATGTGCAACACATCCCTTTCTACTGCACAATCTTTATTTAAGTAACTCAAAAGAGAAAGAGAAACAGTGGCTTGTAGAAGAGTAGGGTTTGTTACTATGATATTGTATCCAGCAAATGGTGCTACGTCCTTTTAAGACAAGGAGGTTACATTACTCCTATGTCTACCGTGTAATGAGCAGTATACCACAAAAATTTAGACTTTTAAGGAAGTGTAGCAGTATAAGCAGGATGAAGTGTATCACCTGTCTAGTTAATGCCACCCTGTAATGATCAAAACAAAGATATATGAAAGCACTACTGTGTACTAGCTAAACTTTTTATTATTATAAATATATTTTTTACTACATCATCCATTTTCAGAAATCAGTTTAGCACCATATGACAAAAAGACATACAGATATCTTAGAGTCTGAATAATTTAGTGTCCCTGTACACAGAAAAATCCCATAGATCAAAGTTTCTCATCAAAATAATAAGAGTAAAATAATACATGGAAAGGAGTGTCATGGTTTTGACTGTGGTAGAGTTAATTTTCATCATAAATGCTCATGCAATGCTGTGTTTTGGATTTTTGATTAAAATTTTGATCATAACACACCAATATTTTTTGTTTGTTGCTGAGTAGTGTTTACACAGAGCCAAGGACTTTTGTACTTCTCTTGCTGCCCTGATAGCTGACCAAAGAGATATTTGATACCATATGTTCAGCAAGAAAAGCTGGGGAAAAGAAAGTTGGGGGTGTATGTTTGTGATGGTGCTTGTCTTCCCAAGAAACTGTTACACATGATAAGCCCTGCTGAAGTGGCTGAGCACCTGCCTGCTGATGGGAAGTAGTGAATGAATTCCTTGTTTTGCTTTGCTTGCACTGACTAGTAAACTGTCTTTATCTCAACCCATGAGTTCTCTCACTTTTAGCTTTCTGATTCTCTCCCGTATCCCATCTGGAGAGAGTGAGTGAGCAGATGTGTGATACTTAGCTGTCTGCTGGTGTTAAACCATTGTAAGGAGGAATTGATTTCTGATTATATTTATAACTCATATGTTAGAATACAGATAAATAATACTATTCTCACCCAGAATATGAAGACTATAGATGTTACTGCAGTAATTGGATCACAGTATGAAACAAGCCAGTGTCAAAATTCTCTGGAACTGTACTATCTTTTCTTTTACTGCTTATATACCTCCTAGAAAACAGCTATTTATTATTTTCAGTGAGGTTCTTTGATAGTCCAAACATAAGTTATAACTCTAGAGAAGGCCAGAGCAAGAGAATCTTTAATTATACCTTTAAATAGAAGTGCTAATGTTTTGCTAACATCTTGTGTTAGAGTACATCTTCACTAATTTTCAGTGTAGAACAAGGTAATACTTTAAAACTTGGAAAAATAATATTATGTCCTACCAAGAAGTTTTTATTTTTAAAAGATTACAAGAACAATTCTATTATAATGTAAATTACTTGTTTTCTTGGTATGAAATACAAATATTCATATAATGATGTATATCTGTTGTATTATCTTGATCAATAAGCAAGTCAGAAACACTAACCCAACAACATGCTACATGTAAATACAACTCTGAATTTGATAATAACATTGTCTACAAAGTCTTAAAAACACTGTTTTATGCCTTTTAACTGATAGTAGAGAGAATGCATTAACTACTCTACATAATTTGATCGTTTATTTATTTATTTATTTAACCATAATAAATGATTCCTAAAGTGGGAACTTTAGGGTAGATAAAGGTGATATATTTCTATTATTATTTCCCATATATTTTAATCTAAGGTAATTTTGTTAGCTTAGCGGTGTTTCTTTTTTTTTGTTGTTTGTTTGTTTGTTTTTTTTTGAGCTCTTCCATAAAGTTACATAAATAACAAAGGTACGTTTGTAACTGCATGTGAAGACTGACATCAATATCTTACATAAATTTAATATTTCTGACCAATCACATGTATCTCTCTACATATTTTTCTGTTTCAGAGTTTACTGATATCTACCAGAAATCAAAAAGGAATTTTAAAATCATTGGGTATGTTAATCAATATTTTTAAAATCCTCACATTAATAGAAAGACCATGTGAATGGTCATATTTGGTCATATTATTTGGATTTGACGTCTCCCTCAGTGCAAAGAAATTTTCATCTTTTTTAGCTCTTTACTTAGACTGTTAGATCAAAAGTGCATGATGCTGTCATTCTAAAGTTTATAATGACTACGTGCAAGTGAATTAACAGATTTCATGATGATTCAGCATCTTCAACCTGATTTGAAAGTATATGAAGAACATAGTTCAGAAATGGTCCATATCAATCAACAGATAAATAAATTTATTTCAAGCTTCTCCCACCAAAACAACCTTTAAACATACAAAATAAAATCCATTATGATATGAGCTAGGTATTTC
The DNA here is from genome assembly GCF_964211825.1 of Aythya ferina. NCBI lineage: Eukaryota > Metazoa > Chordata > Aves > Anseriformes > Anatidae > Aythya > Aythya ferina. Next base: position 46,946,509 of record NC_140296.1, read on the forward strand.
TTCTCCAAAAAGTGATCTTATTAATTTTATGAAGAATAGAGTATCTGATCAAATTATGTAGAATATTAGAATTATAGAATATCCCGAGTTGGAAAGGTGCCACAAACTCCTGGCACCGCACAGGTCTACCCAAAAATTCAGACTATGACTGAGAGCATAGTCCAAATGCTTCTTAAACTCCAACAGGCTTGGTGCCGTGACTCTCCCTTGGGAGCCTGTTCCTTTGCGTGAGCACCCTCGTGGTGAAGAACCTTTTCCTGATATCCAACTCAAATCTTCCCCGTCACAGCTTTACTCCATTCCCTTGGGTGCTATCGCTGGTCACCAGAGAGAAAAAATTGGCTCCTGCCCCTCCATTCCCCCTCATGAGGAAGATGTAGACCGTGATGAGGTCTCTCCTCAGCTTCCTCTTTTCCAGGCTGAACAAACCAAATTATCTCAATTGCTCTTCCCTTCTAGGCCCTTCATCATCTTTATAGCCCTTCTCTGGACCCTATATTTTATTTATATATGTATATGTATATGTATATGTATATGTATATGTATATGTATATGTATATGTATATGTATATGTATATGTATATGTATATATGTATATATGTATATATATAAATAAATATATATATATTTACACATATATATTTATTTATGTATATATACATATGTATATATGTATACATGTATATATGCATATATACACATGTTAAAATATATTTATTTATATAATATAGTATATATATTATTATCAAATAGATTTGACTAATGAGTGTATATAATGTACACTATAAATATACACTGTATACAATGAAGAATGTGTTAAAAGTTGATCTTCGAAAAATACCATTTTTTGTTTCAAGGGGGGATTTTACATTATTTGCTTATGTTGTTTCACAGTATCTATTAATTACCAGTATCATAAATATGCAATTATTTCAAGATCAGTTATATAAATATATCAAGTAAAATTGTGTCAATCAAAGCATACTTAGTGCCATTACACTTCAAAATGTATAGAAGGAAAATACATCTAATAACTAGTTTAGATGAAATACGAGAAATCTGAGGAAAATTTCAGATCATTACTTTCATTTTTGAAATGTTCAGAGGTTCAATTTTTATCAAAAATCATAATGAACTGAGGATGAATTAAACTATTAATTTTCCTTATTATTTGGAGTCCTTAGAGAATCAAATAGAAAACTTTAAATATATGTTCAAATAATGCACTTGGTGGAAGACTTGAAATAAAAGTCTTCAGCTCTATTCACCATGCAGAAGTAATATCATCTGGGGGGGTCATAATTATATCACCATCCACATAATTATATCACCGTTTTGTAAGCTATGGTATTTATAAAATATCTAATAAATATTTTATACAACATAAAAATATGTTTGGATTTCAGGGAGGAGAAAAGGAACTCCAAAATATTTTAAATAAAACATGACTACTGTGGCTGTAATTAATTGCATGCAACTTCTGTAGTGGAATTCTGTAAGTAGGATCAATATCATTCAACTTTTTTTCAGACCTGACAGTCTACTATATATGTGTTTTAAACTTTATATAAATTTTCCTACATATATTATATATATGAATATTATGTATTCATATATAAATGTATATATTTTTTCCTACATTTCTTTGATAACAATATGAAGATATGAAGATCTGCATAGCTTATTTTACCATCTAGTTATTAATGTAGTTTTAACTTTTGATATTGAAACTAATACAGAAAATTGCTAGAAGGATGATAACATAAACAAACAAACAAACAAACAAAAATTATTACTTTAAAAGTAATAAAATTATAAGTTCCCCTTACTGCATGGCATTATGGTTTATGTTGGAATAGACCTGTGAGTCATTAAATTATTTTTTTTCATATGAGATGGAAATTACAGTCACCCACAGCTTCATAGAGACCTAAAACTTTCATCCTACTTTCTCTTGTAGGACAACACATCAAAGAGTCTGCTAAGAAAAAGATTATATGGTATACAGCTAGCAAAAACAAACAAACAAACAAACATGGTTTCTTAAGATGTGGTTATATCCCCTGCAGCACAGATTCTGTGTTTTCAGTTTATAGCTTTATGATTACATGAAGAGACAGACAGATTCCTTGAAAAGCAGTATATTGGATTGTTGGAACCAGTCTTTTTTTGTCCTTCAAGACTACCATAATCCCCCTTGCCCCCCTTCTTCCCCCCCCACCAAAAAAAAAAGAAAAAAAAAAAAAGAGAGAGAGAGAGAAAAAGTGAGATGGAAAGAATCAGAAAAAGGTATTCTTGAATCCTGTGCTCAGGTAACACTGATTTAAATATACATATATATATATATATATATATATATATATATATATATATATTAAACCGTCTCTAAAATTCCAGAAACTGTTTGACCTCTTGCCACTTTGTATTTCCAGGAGGAAATGGCTGCATACATTTACTGCTGCAGTTTAATTTCAGACCTATTCATAACAGAATGAAGAATTGCCTATGCCCTCTATATTCAAGGAATTGCTTCTGCTTCTTTACACATTTTCCATCACCTTGATCCACAGAAGGAAGTTTTTTGAATATTTTAGTTCACTAGTGTTCTGATTGCTTCAGTTTCCTTGTATTTAGCATTCAGATTTCACCAATTTCTTTCTTCCTCACTTTTATGTACACTAATAAATACCACCCACAATAGCAACAGTCATGGGAAAGTGGGAGTAAGGATGCTGTCTTCAACAAGCCAAGGACACCCTGGCCTCCCAAGACAGACCCTGTGCATGCTGGGACTTTATAGGATAGGTGCAGGGGAGAAGAAGCAGGGGTGAATGTTAGGGACCTAGTAGTTCATTGGAATATCCAACTCAAAATTGAGAAAATTGAGAAAATGAGGTTTATCTAGAAGGTGATTCATTTTACATTCATTTCTCTTTGATCTGTAGACATGATGCTTAAATGGTATTCAACTAAAATATTTGATGATTCTGGCATAATTGTCTTCAGCAAGTACCAACTTTTCAAGTATTTCTCAGATACCTTTCATAGTTAAAGGACCTAGGGTTTCAAATAACAGAATACACCTTCCCAGGAGAACTGTTACAACAAAATCTTGAATTACATTTTTTAGTAATGTTTAATTTCTTTTAAGTGAAATTTGAGACTTATCACTTACAGGATCAAGAAATCCATATTAAATTTCCTCTTGGAAGTGGCACAGTACTTAAGGACATGGTTTTGTGGGTAATATTGGTGGCAGGGGGATGGTTGGACCAGATGATGTTAAAGGTCTTTTACAACCTTAATGATTCTATGATTCTATGGCTTCAGGAGTGAGAAAAGCAGGATAGTGGAGTATGTGAAGCACTAAAATCAGTGACAGAAGAAAAATGTTCAAAAACAATCAAACAAACAAACTCCCTCTTCAAGTTGATGTCCACATCAGAATCCCGGATTCATAACTTTGCAGCTCCCAGGTTTGAAGTGAGACCTGGCCACACTTTGACCAGACTGAGACATGGACATGCTCAGGGGCTGTACACTCCTGCAGGGCTGCAGAGCTATCTGCAGAATGATTTGGAGGGAAAACTGAGCTCTCTGTGTAACTACTTCTGTAAGGAACAAAAAGTGAATTAGCAATGCGACTGTCATAATGTCACCTGTCTCCAGTTTTGCTTGTTTATGATTTTGCTTATCAGAGTCATATTGCTTCAGCTTAGAAGTAATGAAAACTGGCACAAAATAAAAACACAGAATAGGAAAAAGGCATGAGAACCATTAATATACTTATAAAATATTAATGGGATCCCAAACTTTATGGGAAGAATCTCAGGTCTTTTCTAAAATTGTCAGACAGCACATTTTTTAACAAAATCTGAGATGGACTCAGTTTCAGAAAGGAAGGGAAGCTGGTTCATGTGTAAAAACAGACTTAAGAGAACATAGAAAAGGTATTTTTTGTCTTCAGTGGAGCTAGATGTTAGGAAGGCTCCAGTATCCATACTGCATGGTCCCAGGGAAAATAAGCAATTGTACTGGGATTGTATACAAAATGAACGCTACAGGTACTGTAAGAGGAGGGAAATTAAATGAAGTCTGGGTTCTTCTTCTTATTATTATTATTATGTCCATATAGTGTCGTGCTCAGCAATAAAAGCTAGAGTAAAGAAGGGTGGAAGATAGGGAGTAAAGGGGATGTGGATGGGTATAGAAGGGGTATTCAAAGTGATGGGTTTGTCTTCTCAAGAAGCCATTACATGTGATAAGCCCTGCTGAACTGGTTGAACACCTGCCTGCCAATGGGAAGTAGAGAATGAATGAATTCCTTGTTTTGCTTTGTTTGTGTGAGTGGCTTTACTTAATAAACTATCATTATCTCAGCCCATGAGTTCTCTCACTTTTACCTTTCTGATTCTTTCCTCCATCCCACCTGGAGAGAGTGGGAGAGCATTGTGTGGTACTTATTTGCCTGTTGGGGTTAAACTACATCACACATTCAGCATACAGAGAGTTTATGGGATGAGCTCAGTATTATGATAAGCTTATTATTTTCTAACATCATTATCAAAAGAATTGGACCATGAAACCAAGGTGATAAAAAATAATAGTTGAACTGAAGAAACAACTGCAACATCAAATGAAGCATCTAAGTCATTTTGTCATCTCTCATTTGACCTTTTTTCACAGTTGGATCTTTAATAGACTGAGAGACGGTACTAAAGTAATGTACTGTGCTTTCAGCCAAAGAACGTATCAATGCTGTCATAGATTTCATGACCATGAAGAGTTCAGATATGTACCTAGCACTCAGATTTAAATCTATCTTCTCCCTTTCTCCTCTTAAAGTAACTTGAATTTTTTATCATTACTATACTACTTTTATTTTTCTATCAGCTATCACAAAGTCTTGTTTAAAACCAAAAATAAGATTAAGCTGACTTCATTTTTACTTAGTCCCACTAATTGACAGGGATAAATATAGAACATTTAATGAGAAATTTATTTTAATTCTGCTAACTAGTACATGTGTACCCATATTCAGAAAAATATAGGTAGGTCTATTAGCATCAATTGGATTGTTAATATGCCTAAAGTTAAACACTTATTTGAAAAGAAGGACCTTACTTGTACTGATAACACAGTAAGACCACAGTACACATGCAGACCCATCAGGGTGAAAAATTATGCTTCAGTAGTCCTTAAGAATGTTTAACTCTTATGGAGAAGAGATGGTTTATATAACTACATCACATTCATGACTCTCCTGTGGATCATACGTGCATTGATTTCTACAGATACCTTAACAAGCCTTGGAAATTAGACGCCTGGTATAGAAATACAACTTTGTAAGCTCTAAAGTGATCACAAGAAAGAAATATACCCCGAATAACTATTTCTGAACAGTAAAATAGCCCACAGGAACAGCAAGGATAATATATTTTTTATTATTTTCAGAGAAGCAGAATAAGTATTTCACAGTAATAAGCTGAAATAAATTATTGTTGTCCTCCTTCCTCAGCTGCATATCTGGGTTACAAATCTTGTATAGAAAGACCGAAAGACAAAAAGACAGGAAGACAAAGAGGAAGGAAGGAAGGAAGGAAGGAAGGAAGGAAGGAAGGAAGGAAGGAAGGAAGGAAGGAAGGCAGGGAGGGAGGGAGGGAGGGAGGGAGGGAGGGAGGGAGGGAGGGAGGGAGGGAGGAAGGAAAAATTTTTTTTTTGTAGAAATAATGGAGGTAGAGACACACGATTTCACAGGTCTGAGGGACCTGAGGCTATCACTTACATCTTCCTTTGTGAAGTTGTAAGGAATTACATTGATACAGTATGAGTATGACCTGTACCCATGAATTTATGGTTTTGTTCTGTATTTTTTGTATTAATTTGTCTTGTAAGGATCTCCCACTCTTATAAATCTACATTTATGGAAATGTATTTGATTATATATAGTTGTATATATCTGCTTGTCTTTCCAGCTGTTTAATGGAAAAGAGAGACCTTTTTTTAATTATTATTATTATTTTTTTTTTTTGTGAGAATTAAATGTCCTACAGCTGAGGATAGAAGTAGTGTGGTTTTGAACCTCATGAGATATTTTGTAGTTTTATTCAAACAGGAAAAGGCTTTAAATGTTTGTCTAAATCTATGTATTATTTTTCATAAGAAAAACTTTGAAAATATATTATTGACAATTCATACTTGTAATATTCCTACTAAAACTGGGGGACATCATATTTCATCTTTAATTAAGTCTCTGAATAGACACAGATTGTCATCTGGTGAACTTGTTTAGTATTAGCTCTTTCTTGGGGTGAGAGATTTCATATATTGATGAATTCCCTTGCTCCAAATCTGTATGTGCTACCATCTAAATTAATTTTTAATCCAAACTCTATAATTAACCAATTCAAGTATGAATAACCCCCCCCCCTCAAAAAAAAAAAAAAAAAAAAAAAAAAAGTCTCTGTTTTACTGAATTGTACATAGAACTACAATTGCTTTAAACAACCAGCAAGACCCATGCTGACACGGAGTCCACAAAGATATGAAACATAGTTATTGTTTTTCACATAATTCTGTGGGGGAAAAAGAGAAGTAGAAAGCTTGTATCCTGTGTTTCACACAGTTTATACAGTTCATATTCTGCCTCATGTTCAGTTACAGTTTTGCAGTAATTTCAAGGTGATCTGTGATACATTTAAAAATCTAAAAGATTTTGAACCTTTACTTATATAACAGCACCTTACATAAGTAACGTAATGGGGATATTTATGGAACACTGTATCAGTAAGGAAAGGTTCCAAAGAATAACTGCAAGATTTTCCTTTTTGTAGAATGTATTTTCTGTCTAATTAGGTAATAATGGACAATCTTTCATAAACAGTGGTTATTTCCCCTTGAACAATCAGAGCAAATATGCACACACTGCTGCCTGTAAAACAGACTATTCAGAGCATTTAAACACTCATTACTCTGACTTCCAGCTGGCCATGAATACTTTGTAATTACCAAAACACTCAAGGTTCTTTTCCTTAGTCTCTGATTTGGTTTCTAGCTTTGAAAAATAAATAAATAAACAATAAATAAATAAACTTGCTTATATAAAAACTTTGGACCTACAGAGATACAATAGTTATAGGATTTATGTGGTTAAATGCTTTAAGTTTCCCTATAACTATTCAGATCAACTTTGTGTCTTTACACTGTTTCAAGACATTTTTACTCTGGCTGGACACTCTGGTGTGTGGAACAAACCACACTTGCTCTGGTGGTGATGACATCCACTAAAACCATTGAGCTAACCATCACACATCTGTTAACCACAGTTATGTGATGAGGCTGCAGATTATCTGAGATCTTTAATTTGGATCTGCCTGTTCTTCTGCATTAAGTAAGCACATCAGAAATACTGAAAAGGTTTCTAATCTCTAATGCTTTATTTTATAGGAAACAAACAAGCAAACAAACAAACAAACAAAAAACAACAAAGAATAAGTGAACAGTTTTGACAAAGAAAAATAGAAATAGTCAAGGTAGGCTGAAATATGAAGGGTATGAAAAAACAAAAAATTGGCCCTTCCAGAATGAATCCTCTCTCTCTCTCTCTCTCTCTCTCTCTCTCTCTCTCTCTCTTTTTATTTTATTTTATTTTATTTTATTTTATTTTATTTTATTTTATTTTATTTTATTTTATTTTATTTTATTTTATATTTTATTTTATTTTATATTTTATTTTATTTTATTTTATTTTCTGAGACTATCAATGTTTAGGAGCACTTTGGATCACCACAAGATCTAATAGGCCTCCATGTATAGAATAGAGGGCTATTTCATCTGTGCCTCCAAAAAACAAAACTATTGTCTGCTTGTTTTCTACTTGGGCTATTCAATTTTCTTAGAGAATATTCTGTCTTCCTCATTTCTCCAGATTTCTTCCTACCTTTGACCATCTGAGAGGAGAAAGCTTTCCTCTTTATGACCTGTGGAACAATTCTAATGATACATACCATAAAAACAGTGGGCAAGGAAACAAAAGAGACAAATCAGTCTTGCCTATTGTCTATCCAGATATAACCTTGAAAGTTAACCTCTCCCTTGGATCAAAACAGAGGCAGAACTGGAGTAAGAATTAGTTTAACAAAATTTAGTGTATTGTATTATATTTAATATATTGCATAGTATTTTATGAGTGGTTAAAAATGTGAATATACAATTATCTCAATTAAAAGTATGAACATACAATTGACCAGATGGGTGAAGTATATTTACTAAATATACAAGCTGCTAACATTTTTCCTGTATAATAAACTATTATGTATATCTGTAATATAAACAGACACTAGTAATATTTTTTTAATTTTAGTCTTTACCAGAGAAAATAGAATATTATTTTTTGTAGTGTACTATAATATCCCAATATACATAGAGTAGATATGGTCTTTGCTTTGGTATAGGAAGATTCTTTGTCACTAGGAAAAGGACAGATAAAGAATTGGATTGAGTTAATAAAAATCTATTATAAACATTGTTTCTGACACAAAGTCCCCCCCTTTTTTTTTCTATAAAAAAAAATAATTCTTATTTTCCCTCTTAGGGTGTATAACCATAGTTTTTGTTTATCCTGCCCTGTCATCAACATCTTAAGTTTAAGTTACAACACTTTATGTTGTTGTCTTTCTTTTCTTTCTTCACCACCAAAATTGTTTGGGAAACCAACCAACCAACTGGCCAAGTAAGCAGCCAATCAAACAAACAAATAAAAACTACCTCAGGTGTTTTAAACAGTTACGTGAGTTTTTATGGATATGTTGCTAATAGCTATTGGCATGAAAATTAAGATAGCTTTACCAAAATTGGAAGAAAAAGAAGTTCAGAATGCACACTAAAGTCAAAGAATTATTTCATTTTGACTTTGCCCTTCTCAAGAGTCAAAGTACTACAGAGATATCATGACTATGTTGCCTGACCCATGAAATTGTCTTTTTCTATTTATGCATATGTTAACAAACATTGATTTATTGTGTCCTCACTGTACTATATGGGCCAATGGTAATATATTGTGACATAAATATATGGGAGAAAAGGGAGGAGGGGGAAAGTTTCTTTTTGTTGCTTTTTTTTATTAAACATAATGATTATATTAGTTAAAGATTGTTAAATATTTAAAGATTAGTTAAAGATTGAATTGACACATGACATAAAACATAAAGTTAGAAGCTGAATTTGAAACATAAAATAGAAGTGAAGAAAAAATGGAATTATGAGCTGTCTTTAAATAGAAATGTAGAAGTCACATAAGTCATGTAAAATATTATTTTCTTTAAATAGACAAGTTCCTTGTGCAATACCTAGAAGAGTTATTTGATTTTGAATAACTTTATTCGTGATCACATCTAAAGTGGATGTAGTTAGTGACGATCCATTCTCTTCAGTCACCAGTGATAGGACCCACAGGAATGGTGTCAAGCTGAGGCTGGGTAGGTTTAGGCTATACATCAAGATGAGGTTCTTCACTGAGAGGGTTGTCACACACAGGAACAGGCTCCCCAGGGACATAGTCACTGCACTGAGACTGTTGGAGTTTAAGAAGCGTTTGGACTGTGCACTTAGTCACATGGTCTAAACTTTTGGGCAGACCTGTGCGGTGCCAGGAGTTGGACTGGATGATCCCTATGGGTCCCTTCCAACTTGGAATATTCTATGATTCTATGATTAACACCTCTCTCCCCAAATATGCAGTTCTGTAGAATTAAAACAAACATCAACAAAAGTAAACATAGACACCTCACACCATTCTTCCCAAGGTTTTAAGACATTTCCACAGACTTTTCTTTATGGTTATGATTTGGAATCTCTCTGTCAATAATATACTGAGAAGTAAAACATCAACAAAATAGCTACCTGCTGGGCTGTTACATCATTTTCTAAGATTGAATGATGTCTCAGTGATCCTTAAGTTGGCAAGAGCTCCCCTCCCCTTTCTGCTATGGCAGACCACTTCCCTAGGGCACTTGTTCCAGTGCCCAACCACCCTCCCAGTGAAGAACCTTTTCCTAATGTCCAAGTGAACCTGCCCAATTCTGTTTCATTCCATGCCCTTAGGTTCTGACACTGATCACTAGAGAGAAGATATCAGCACCTGCCCCTCCACTCTCCCTCATGAGGAAGCTGTAGGCTACAATGAGGTCACTCCTCAGGTGTCTGTTTTATACATGTAGTCTGAACAAAGCTCTGGTGACCTCAGCTGCTCCTTGTGCCCTCTAGACCTTTTACTATCTTTGTTTCCTACCTTTGGACACAATTTAATAGTTCTGTATCCAACCTGCACATAATGCATTTCTGTAATGGTCATTATTGAAAAGAATCACAACTTTGTTTCCAACCCCAAGTTGAAGCCACGCCACCACAGAGTGGGATAATCACAAGGTCTGAACTGGTATCATCACCCCAACACAAACTTACCCAAAACATGGTGTGCTACCTCATAAAGTTTCTATTTTGAGGGAAAACAAGAGGACAAATTGGGTTTGTAATAAGGTTTACAATGATTTTAAAATTTTTGTAATCAGAACCTGAGTTTAAGGTATAGTGAAATAACTATCTTCTTTGTAAAATGAACAGATCTTAGGGTGATGTTTATTTTCTGCTTTCTTTCATTTTCGTTTTCTTTCAGATAAGACTCATGAACAGGAACTGTTTTTCTGCTTCCAGTTTTCAATATTTTGATTGTGTGAAAAGCTTGACTGAAGTAAAAAATTGTTATTGATCTTGTTATTGTTTTTATTGTATTTACAGACACTGCTTCAAATAAACCTGGTTCTTTTTATTATTGCATATTGATCACAGTCTAGTACTCTTGAACCATGCTTGGGAGTTGCCTGGGACAATGCTATCTGTAATAGTAAAGCACTGCCTAAGCCTGCTAACAGTGTAGTATTGTAAACAGCTAAGTTCCAATATCTTGTAAAGTTAAGTGAAATGTTTATGAGTGAAAAGAAATTAAAAGAGATTACTGAGAAACTGAAATTTACATCTTAAATTAAAATAACCTTATATAAACTTATATAAACAAGAAGACATTTTTCCCACCTTTCTATTTCTTATATGGCAAGGTATTTTTATAATACAAAAAATGTTTACGTAAATGTTTGAATAACTTTCATTGACATTGTTATGAAAATTTGTTCAATTGTGGACTTATTTTAAAAATACAGATCTACTGTTCAATGTTAAGAGGAGTAGTGAAATTCAAGTTCCTAAGAAATAAAAATGTATTAAATATAATCATATTTTTTAATATAAAATTTTATATTTGACATGTGAACATTTGATATCATTAATATTCCAAGTTTAAATATTCTAAAGCTTAACTCCTTAAACTGAAAAATGTTCAACTAAATATATTGCAAGTGCAATAATACTAGAAATGTGATTAAAATAAGATTATTTTATTAATGACTTAATATGACTATAACCAGACCTCACTGACTTTAGCCTGCCATTCCAGAGGTCTCTAATAATGCCAGTCAATCATACAGTATAAATGAACAGCCTATTAGATGTCATTTTAGAGTAAATATTTTATATGCTTTTGATCCTATTTTTTTCTATTACTTTCTTGTAACACTATTCCCAAAAGTTCTAGTGAAGGAATATGTGTTGCAAAAAAAAGTATAAGATGTACCTTATTCAAATCAATGATCTATTTCTGGAGAAATCAAACTGCAATATAACTGTGGTGTCACTGCTTATAAAGATAAACTTTCTGGGAAAAGTTTTTCTGGGAAAACTTTCTGTATCTCCTACATAGAAAGGTCCCTATCATCTGAGCAGCTTCAAATGATCATGAAGAAAACCATAGGTTTGAGTGACTTCTCACTAATAGATTGTAAATACACTGACCTCTGTGTTATTTTCAAAATTCTTATACTAAGTGAATATTTTCATCATAAAAAAAATATTTCTATAGTAACTTACTGATTTTTGTTATAATTCTTCCGGGAAAAAAATAAATTAAATTTTAAAAAGTATTTGACTTGAAAATAATATAAATATTAAATATTATATTTTCCATAATTCAGTTTTAATATTCTATGTTATGTCTTAAATTGTAAAGCTTATCAATTTGATTAACATTTTAATTAGATATTTCCGTTATCTAATAGATAATATCTATATCTATAATATCCTTCTATGACAGAGTGACGCGCTGGGTGGATGAGGGAAAGGCTGTGGATGTGGTCTACCTTGACTTCAGCAAGGCTTTTGACACCGTCTCCCACAGCATTCTCCTCAAGAAACTGGCTGCTCTTGGCTTGGACTGGCGCACGCTTCGTTGGGTTAGAAACTGGCTGGATAGCCGGGCCCAAAGAGTCGTGGTGAATGGAGCCAAGTCCAGTTGGAGGCCAGTCACTAGTGGCGTCCCCCAGGGCTCGGTGCTGGGGCCGGTACTATTTAATATCTTCATCGATGATCTGGATGAGGGCATTGAGTGCACCCTCAGTAAGTTCGCAGATGACACCAAGTTAGGTGCGTGTGTCGATCTGCTTGAGGGTAGGAAAGCTCTGCAGGAGGATCTGGATAGGCTGCATCGATGGGCTGAGGTCAACTGCATGAAGTTTAACAAGGCCAAGTGCCGGGTCCTGCACCTGGGGCGCAATAACCCCAAGCAGAGCTACAGGCTGGGAGAGGAATGGTTGGAAAGCTGCCAGGCAGAGAAGGACCTGGGAGTGATGGTGGATAGTCGGCTGGATATGAGCCAGCAGTGTGCTCAGGTGGCCAAGAAGGCCAACGGCGTCCTGGCTTGTATCAGGAACAGCGTGACCAGCAGGGCTAGGGAGGTGATCGTCCCCCTGTACTCAGCTCTGGTGAGGCCGCACCTCGAGTACTGTGTTCAGTTTTGGGCCCCTCGCTACAAGAAGGACATCGAGGTGCTTGAGCGGGTGCAGAGAAGGGCGACAAAGCTGGTGAGGGGCCTGGAGAACAAGTCCTACGAGGAGTGGCTGAGGGAGCTGGGCTTGTTCAGCCTGGAGAAGAGGAGGCTCAGGGGTGACCTTATTGCTCTTTTTAGGTACCTCAAGGGAGGCTGTAGCGAGGTGGGGGTTGGCCTGTTCTCCCATGTGCCTGGTGACAGGACGAGGGGGAATGGGCTTAAGTTGAGCCAGGGGAGTTTTAGGTTAGATGTTAGGAAGAACTTCTTCACTGAAAGGGTTGTGAGGCATTGGAACAGGCTGCCCAGGGAAGTGGTGGAGTCACCATCCCTGGAAGTCTTCAAAAGACGTTTAGATGTAGAGCTTAGGGATATGGTTTAGTGGAGGGCTGTTAGCGTTAGGTTGGAGGTTGGACTCGATGACCTTGAGGTCTCTTCCAACCTAGAAAATTCTGTGATTCTGTGATTCTGTGATATAGATCCCAGATGGTTCCTTAACATTAAAGCTGACAATTCTGCCTTGAAGACATTGTTTTGATGAGTTTATTAAGAAAATTAAATTGTACTGAATACCTTAAATTACTGATTTTCAAACAAAAAGTAAATCAAAGTTATCTGTTATTTCCCAGGAAAAATCCTAACAAAATATTAAGGATTATCAAAAAGTTAACTAATTGTATATCTCTTTCTGCTGTCATAAATGTATAACACAGCTAATGAGATTAGAATTCTTACAAATGCTGATATTATTTATTATCGTCAGTATGATTTCTTTAATCATGCACCACTGTAGACAAATTAGTATACCCCCAAAATACTGTTTTACTACCAATATCTTTGAGAATATAAATATGCATTCTGACATACCTAAAGTAATCTAAAAAGCTCATTCATGTCTGCACAATTTGATACATTGCATTCTGTGATTCTATTTAATGACAGAACTTGGTAGGTAAGACTGATAGTTGGACTTGAACTTAAAGGTGTTCTTTTTATTATTATTTATTTTTATTATTATTATTATTATTTTTCAACCTAAATGGTTCTTTGATTTTAACTGAATAAGTGTTTCTCAGTGCCTACAGCCCAGAGTGGAAATGGGGATTTTATTATCAAGTTCTATTAGTGAAATAAAAGTCTCACTCCTGTCCAAGACCATAATAATCCAGAAAAATAAAACAAGAAAAACCAAAAACTCTGGAAGACCCTATATTTTAATGACCCACTTTAGACGTTACCTAAATTATTTTCTTTATCTCGTTCTCTCTTCTATCAAATATTGTAGCATTCCAACACAATTAAAACAATAATGAATCCATGAAACAGAAACCAGCAACCAGGACCTCTGGCTGGTAAAGAGTAACCAAATGATCACAGAGTACGCAGATAGCTCCTTGTTCTCTGGCCTTATTTCTGTGTATCTAATTGTTACTTTTACAATGGTCTGAAACATTATTCTTTGGGTTAATGTGAAGGACATCTTCATTTTAACATGAAGACTGAACCGAAACCATACAAAAGAGAAAGTCTTGATCTACTCTGTCTAAAATAAATGCTCAAACACTTAACCATTTTTCAAAAGGTAATTGCCATTATTATTAGCAGTCTTTTAGCTACTCATTTAGGGATGCAATTCACAAGACAACTGTCCAGACTTGGTAATGTCCATATGGATGGAAAAATCCTGGCCTCTGAGATGATATTACTTCTGGGCCTTTCCTAATGACTAGATAGAAGCAGCTCCCCCTACCCTGTTTCCATATTGTTGTTCAAGAGAAATAACTCCTTTCTTGAAATGTATATGATGATAATACATTTAACTGTGATGTCAAAAATAATGAGCTAAAACCAGACAAGGTGAGAAATGGAATGTGTCATAAGAATACTAATCAAGGAGTAGACATCATCTTTGAAGTGTGACTGTTCATGTAATTTTGAAAGGTGAAACTAATACCAAGTATGGAATAAAGAAAAGTAGGTATCTTGGCATAGAAGCTTTTCATATCACAGATTAAAGAAGTAGGATTCTCCAAGTTAATCACTGCAACATTTATATGAGCAATAAAAAAGGTCCAGGCACAATCTGAAACTCAGCCTCGCAATCATACATGGAGCATAGTTACTATGCTCCTTGGCATGTTTTTAACTGTGGCAATTAAAATTCTTCCACATATGAGCACAGTTCTTCTGAATTTAAGTATAAACATGTAGGCAAAATGTATAGGCATGTGAGTTCAAAAAATGAATGCCACTTAAAATCTTAGACAGATATGACTTCTTACGTATTATCTACAAATAGTAGTGCTTGAATCTTAAGAACAGATACCTCCACACCTCCAGCTTTACTCCAAAGGTCAAAGTTATGTATACAGTGACTGTATGTGCCAGGGAACTCACAGCATTAACAATAGTAGTAGCAGTAACACTATTTTATTTTATTTTATTTTATTTTATTTTATTTTATTTTATTTTATTTTATTTTATTTTATTTTATTTTATTTTATTTTATTTTATTTTATTTTATTTTATTTTATTTTATTTTATTTTATTTTATTTTATTTATTTTATTTTATTTTATTTTATTTCTTCCAGATAAATGAATTCTAATCTATTTAAGTTTAGATCACAGGAATATATCAGACATGGACATAAACCTCAGTCTTCTGCATGTGTTCTGCAGATGGGTGTCTCAGCATGTTGAAAATCCAGAGGATAATTCATTGCAATGCTACAGGAAAATACAGTTTTGTATGTTTTGCAAATATACATTTTCTACTTGTTTTTGACCAACATTCTTACTAATTTTAAATCCCCATAAATAAAAAGTAAATAAAGAAATTAGGGTTATTGACAAATATTTCACCCACATTCCTTATTTCTCAGAGTTCTGTCTTATATTCTTTTATGTGCTCCAGTGTGATTAAATGCTCGTTGATTTAGTAAACCCTCTTTGATTTAATAATAACAACTTGGTCCCAGACTTCTGTTTTGACTTATTTTCTATCTAGTTGATTGTATAGTGTCACTTATTCAGTGACTATTGTTAAACTATTGTTTATACTTCACTTAGAAACAGCCATTTATAGTTATTACCAGGTTTAAATATATAAATATATACATTGATCAAATATTCACCCTACTGAGTTTTCACAGAATCACAGAATTTCTAGGTTGGAAGAGACCTCAAGATCATTGAGTCCAACCTCTGACCTAACACTAACAAGTCCTCCATTAAACCATAACACTAAGCTCTACATCTAAACATCGTTTAAAGACTTCCAGGGATGGTGACTCCACCACTTCCCTGGGCAGCCTGTTCCAATGTCTATCAACCCTTTCGGTAGCGAATTTCTTCCTAACATCCAACCTAAGCCTCCCCTGGCTCAACTTTAGCCCATTCCCCCTCGTCCTGTCACCAGGCACGTGGGAGAACAGACCAACCCCCAAAATGGTTTTGAATCATTATAGATCAATATCTGTAGAACTCACAGACCATCCAGAATTGTGGAATAATTGCATATAATAAATTATAGTGTTGTTGGTGGTGGTGTTGGTGGTGCTTTTTCAAAGTGAAAGCAAAAACTATAATAAAATACCTATGCACTACAAATTTTATCATTGTATATTTGATTTTACCTTCAGTTACAAATGCAAAAATACAATAATTCCTGTAGGCAAACTATACAACATGGAAATTTTCTGAAAACCATCCAGTTTCTTGCAACAAAAAACAACCAAACAAAAAGCACATGCATTTTTAGGTCAGAACATAGGTTCCAAATGTCTTTGAAAGTATTGCTAACCTAATTCTTTCTCAAAACTTTGACTTCAAAAAGAGGGATTTATTTGCCTAAACACATACAGATCATTGCAGTAGAACATAGGCCAGTCTTTTCCAGAGTGAAAGGATATAATTTAGATTAATTTTATGTAGATTATCCTCTAGATGTGCCTGTTTCTTTCCAGTATTTTAGAGAGAATAGGGCTCTTACAGATACTATATACTGTGTCTGTGATGCCTATACACAGGCACTTTGTGCCATTTGAGACACCTGTGAATATCCAAGACACGAAAATGCAGATGAAAAATATGATAAAGCAAATATGTATCTTTATGAGCCAGGGGTCAAATATCAGCCCATGTACTCCATGGCATCTCAACTGGTGTGATGTATCTCTGGATTCAGATACTTCAGTATAAATGTCTAAAAGTAAGCAAACACACACTTTACCAAATAGTAAATGGTGACTATATTGAATACACGAAATATAGAATGATTCTTCTGCACATATATAGGCAAATATTGCAATCCAAGGTGCCTTCAGGTGATGTATTTAAACTTTTCACAGAACTGATATGTGTATATATATATAAGAGAAATAGAGACTAGTGTGAAGGGAGTGTGTAAAATACTTATAAATCAAACCAGTTTTAAACATTAAAAGAAAACCTTAATAGGCTGGCATTTATTTACAATATATTTCATGTTGATAGTTCTTATTCATTGTCAGTCATTATCTTTATGTATTCAAAACTGTCACTCCTTAGCATTTATATACTACATAAACCATGAATATGCACTGCCATGGAAGTGATGTCATGCAGATTGGCACTGGTGGCTACTGTCCTTTGAGGATTTTAATTGCTGATGTCAAAGAGGCCAAACACAAGAGCTCTTTTACAAGGGAAACAGTAACCGAAGTGTGTATTTTCTTTCTTCTTCCTCCTGCAGTCTGGGAGTTGTTCTTTTGAAAGAAGTTTAGCTTCTTAGACAACTACTAGCCCTTGACCCCCATCTCTGGACTACACTTTTTGTGATTCTGTGTGAGGAGTTACTTTTCCAGGCTACATCAGATGTCTTATTTTGTTATTCAGCTGCTTTTTGCTTGTTTTTTTTTTTTTTTTTGTTTTGTTTTGTTTTTGTTTTTTTTTTTTTTTTTTTTTTTGTTTCTTTGCTTCATTTACTTAGCTATTCCTTCTTTTCTTAAAACAAAACTTGTCTTTTCTCAGGTCTTGAGGTAGCACTTCTTCAGTGTCCGGCACTTGACCATCACTGAGTTGTTAATGGTCACTGAGCCACTGCCTTCAGCCTATGCCAATATTTTCAAGACCTTTTCTGCTATTCCAGAGTACATCATAGCAAGAGACAATCACTACCAAGCTCCAGTAGGCACTAGTGTTGGGGTGTTGCTCATTCAGCATAGGGCACAGTTAGCACAAGTTCCATGGCCTCTTACTAACATTGGTAATGTTGTTTTCTATGGAATAGAGTGTACAGAAATGCTTTTACAGATATGTTGTATTAATGTGCTTAAGGCTGGGTCCAAAACAAGCAAATATTCTTGTCTGGTTAAAGTTCATCTGCTTTTACGTGTATAAAAGACTTCTGTGTTATCTATAATATCCGCAGTGTTTCTTTTTAATATCATATATATGTCATGCTTCAGAGATGTCATAAATTGTTCAAATGTGTTCAGTAGCCACGGTATTCTTGACATTAAACTCTCTCAATAGCTTCTAATGTTTCAGTGTTTGCTTCTATTGGTAATAGCTATTGTTTTATTTATTTTATTTTATTTATTTAATTTTATTTTTATATAATGTTGCTTGATCTGACTGATAATTGTAGCAAAAGATAAACAATACTCATCACAATCTTTCCTTCCTCTTCCTTCTTTTCTGATACTTCTAGTTCTTCTAAGAGCCAAAGAGGCTTTCCTGGTAGTTCAGAAATCTTTGTAGGCTAATACTCTGCTGTGTAATTCTACAGAGAAATGTTTAGGTTTCTGAATTGTGTCTTTTTAAGAAGCCATTCCACATTGAATGTTGTTGTGTTGCTTACCCTGCAGGCAGCTAAGTACCACACAGCTGCTTACTCACACTCCTCTGATAGGGGAGAGAATTTGAAAGGTAGAAGTGCAAGAACTCATGGGCTAAGATAAAGCTACATGCAAGCAAAGCAGAACAAGGAGTTAATTCATTTGCTACTTCCCATCAACAAGCAGGTATCTATAATTCTATCCATTACATATATGTGTGTATATTTTCCTATGTTCTAAACATAGGATGTTTATTATTTTTCATATATAGTTATAATGACTAGGCAAATAGCATTTTTCTTTCTAAGCTTTAGTTATGTTTCTTCCAGTCTGAATATTTTAAATAGTAATCAGGTAAGGGAGGTACAGAGTCTAAACTTTTGTCATAGGGCATGAAGAACTCACGTTTAGGTATGTTTTATGTCTAAGTGAGAAAATGTAGGCCCCTATAATATTTTACTCAGATAAGATATTTCTCCTAGCATTTGCCATTTGCTCTTCTATCAGTCAGGACAATTAAGATTATTCTGGTGGTCTCTGCTATCAACTCCCACCTTTTCTATGCTAAACAAAATAATATCTCACCAAAAAGCACCCTTTTTTTCACAGATCATTTATAAATATAATGAATGAGACAAGCTGCACCACATTTTCCTGTGAATCTACTGGTCTTACTCTCAAGTGATAATGCCTGTACTTTGTTTTCAGCCAGTCGCTATTGCGTACCTATTAACCTATCCACAGAATATTCCCTGGAAACATTTTTATTTGTGTTTTATTTTTTGAGAAATAAGATATTGGGTAAGCAAAACACCAATTCTAGTTTCATTAACTGAAATACTTTGTATATAAAATGGAAATTACCAATTTTTGCCTTCCAAAAATCTCTAATATTAGAGAATTAACTTTACACAAATGAAATTTGATACCGTTATTATATGAACTCATTTATAAAATACATATTTCTTATCAAGTGCTAAAATAAACTAGCATGTGATCTAGGAATGTATTAAATCAAGGAATTTACATTTGTCTTCTGATAAAATAAATTTGAATTATTTCAGCCCACTAGATTACAATAGATTAATTTCAAGCTATACCTAAGAATATACAACTCATATGAAAACATACAAGGTAATAGTGAGAACCAAAATTTCAGTGAACCATGAAGGAATGAAGAAAGCATTTTCTCATCTTAATGTTTAATGTTTTTTTGTTTTTTTTGTTTGTTTGTTTTTTGTTAATGGAATTTAAGAAGACTTTTCTGTTTATTTCACTGAAGCCTCTGTACAAGATGGACATCAATAGAAAATAATGAATATAACTTGGAGTTATACTGTCTGGCCAAGTTTTCATACATATTTCATTATAAATTATTTAACTACACAACAGCAGAAATCAATTTGGTGTGGTTACTTCACTGCTTCACTACTTTTCAGTGAAAAGCTTCTAAATTACAGAGTGTTTAAAATTCATCTGAATAATCCAGGGACATTTTTAAGTTATTAAACATATTGAGCGCACCCATTTTTGGCCACAGAATAATTTTGTCTGTGTGTGCAATGGGTATAAATTAGATAATAATAATAACCTAAAATGAAATCACACGCTTTTGATTTGGATCCCTGCCTAAGCCTGACTTCAAGAGACTATACATCACATTAATTTCATGATATGCAGAAATGCTTGTGAAATACAGATTCTCCAAATATGCTATACATAGCTTGGAATGAGACAATGTCTGGGGAATTTTTGATATCAGTAGAAAGACGAGGTGAGAAATGAGTACTCATAAAATCCTTCCAACTACCTTGTCACAGAACATTTAATCAAATCAGAAATTCACCTCAGCTGAAACTTCCCAACCCACATTTTATCCACCTTTTGCAGGAGCATGCTTATTTTTCTCTGCTCTGTAATACATATTTTATCAAAATTATTTAAAGGGAAAATGAAACTGCAGTACTAACCATTCACAGAAAACAACTCAAGCTATCAATAGATGGATACCTATGATATAGATAATGATATAGATAATAGATATCAATGCTAAAACATACTCTTCAGTTATAGTAACTACTGTTAACCTCTTTTGAAACACTTCTGCTTGTAGTGTGTTTAAACCAAAATGCAGAGCAATCTATGCAAAATTTCAGAAACTCAGGACCAATGTCCTAAGTATTATCATGACAACAAGTCAGAGACAGAAAAGAATAGCTATGCTAGAGACATGATATTAAGTTTTTTGACATTAAAAGAAAACATTTCAACCTGTATATTCGCTTTTCTTAGAGAAGGTCTGCCATTGGGCGTATTGTTCTGCTCCGATGCATATTTTATTGTCTCTGGGATGACACAATAAAATGAAATGAAAAATCTTGTGTAGTGATTATTTAGAAGAAGATCAAGAAGAAATTTTTATAACAATTTTTTTCATAAAGAAGGATTCGATCCAATGACTTATTTCTTATTTTCTGTTGAAAATGTATATCATTGTATTATGATGGGGAAAAAACAATTTAAAATGAAAAATAAAAGCTATGTTTCAGTATTTATTTTTATTTTCAAAAACAAACATAAACCACTTTTTATTTGAAATAAATCTTTATTTGGAAATTCTACAAAATTTTAATAGAATTCTGTGAGTAGATATTTTATTGTGCAAATTTAATTTTTAGTTGCATTATTGCATTATTATGTTCTTGCTCTGTCTTTTTTTTTTTTTTTTCTTCTCCAGACAAACAAGCAAATAGTTCATTTTACACTTTAAAACTCCCCTTGATATTCCCTTCTGCCATTGTTCTTTTACAGTGATTTTGAAAGGAAGTGAAAACATACAAAATTAACCAGAGATAATAGAATTATAAATCTATTTTATAGTGAGTAGAAAAGAATCAAAATATATTTTTATGGCAGTTATTGAAATTATTCCCCTCCCCTTCCCTCTCCTCTCCTGTCAATGCATCAATATTTACATTCACATTTACTTTCCGTGTTAAGGTAGTCGATAAAATGTTGAAAATTTTGTTTCGAAAATTTTGAAGTGGCTAAACACCTGACTGCTAATGGGAAGTAATGAAAGAATTCCTTGTTTTTATTTTGCAGTGTGTGCACTGCTTTTGCTTTACCTAGTAAACTCTCTTTATCTCATTCCATAAGTTCTCTCTTTTACCTTCCTGGTTCTCTGCCCCATCCCACCTGGGGAGAGTGAGTTACATCTGAGTGGTACATACCTAGCTGCCAGCTGGTGTTAAATGACAGCACCCTTCATATATATTCTTTCTTTTTCAAAAAGCTTGGTTCTCCCCATATGTTAATCTAGATTAGCCTTCACCTGTGACTGCTTTTGAACATATCTCGATAGGGGTACTTTTTTTTCTAGTTTTGCAAATATTTTAGCAATTATTTTAATAGGACTACCTACAGGCTACATAAAACATAGAGAAATATAGCTAAATCAGGGATGTTTCCTTCCTCTCTAGGAGGAGTCTATCAACCTTTTTTTCACCATCAACTAAGTGGTGAGAAGCTGAAACTATATAACAATAATCTACACAAGCATTTAAAATGAGATTTACACAGCGTATAGTATCTAGTTCTGTAACCTGTCTAAGGTTGATCGTTTTTCTTTTGCCAACTGTTTATGACTTTCTACTACCAATCTTCTGAATATGATACTATTCTGAAATGTCTTTAATCTTGGAAATATTTCTAGACTTTCAAATGTACAAAGTTAACCTTTGGGCAATAAGTCACAAGAAAATACCAAAATGTTAAATAAAATAATAGACAAAGGTCAAGCAAATTAATTTCACTACTGAGCTGTCACTTAGACATGTCATAGACTTGTCATAGATTTATCAAAGCTATATATGAATTAGTATTAGTGGTCTGTGAATCATAAAGTGAGAAAGCAGTCATGTCTTCCCTCAGCAGAGGAATTCAGTGGGGGTGTGTGGACCAGATGACCTCCAGAGGTCCCTTCCAACCTCATCTGTTCTGTGATTGTGTGAATTTTAGAAAGGGGGAGAATGGAATAGAGAAGAAGAATGGAATAGAGAACTGGAAAAGAAAAGCAGAACAATTAAATTTACCCTAGAAAGCAAAATAAATTTTATCTTAAATACCTAGATTTTCTCTGGGGGAGAGGGGAAGTTACATAAAAATAAAAACAAACAAACAAACAAACAAACAAAAAACAACCAACAATTGGAACACCCAAAGTTGTCCAGAACTGCAGGAACAATTGATCAGCCTCTCTTGAATCATAAAAACTCTTCCATAGTGATTTCCATCTCATCTTTGAGACATTCACACTAAAAACAGTATAATTGAGTGTTCATTGTCAAGTTGCAGTCAGAGAAAAAAAACATTCTTTATGGTTTGCAACTTATTGAAGTACTGTAGAATGTATCATGTAATGAACACTCTATGTACTGACTGTTGTAGTACAGAACAAAATCTTAAAATATAGTGACTTTTCTATTTCTTATATATATATTTTCTATTATTATTTTTTCCCCCAAATTAAACTATAATAATCCCAATTCTTATCATGTTGTAGTAGTGAACTGCAGGATTGAAATATTGAGTCTGTGTGGTACAACATAGACTGCTCAACATCACCTAGATTTTCAATGTTAGTAACTTTTATAATCAGGCTAATGCTATAACTTTTATTTTAGTCTCTAGAACTATTGCATTAGCTAGGAGCATTTTTCCAACTAAGATCAGTGGACTTCTGTGTGAATCACATGGACAGGCAAGAAGTTATATTTTTTATTCAACTTGTAACCCTGAATAAGAAGTGTATTTCAGACTACTACTAATGATACATTATATTATTGTTTTGGTAACATTATTCCAGAAAACCTCTATTATACATAGTTCAGATTTTTTTTAATATATATAGTTTTATATATAGTTTATATTTATTTATAGTTTTTTTAAGACATAATAAGTTAAATCAGTTGGTACCTGAAAATAATTGGATGATTAGACTTGAAGCTTACTGGAAGAGGTCCTGAAATAAAGATTTCTGGAAGATAAATTTAAAAAGCAAATAGGATAACATATATTAGATGGAGTAATGTATTTTAATGCCTCTTGTGAACAAAATTGACCAAAAAAATATAATAAAGAAAAGGGATTTTCTCTTATTGTAGATTTACAGATGTGGGTGTAACCCTCGTATCAATATGGAAGATGGACATTACATTTCCCTCCACATTGAGTCGCTTTATTTCCAATTTAAAGGAAATGTGGGCAAGGTGGGCAATATTTCCAAGAGGGTGTTCTTGGATCTAAGCTTGACCAACAGGTATCAATGTAACTATTTTTTAGAAGTTGCACACCATCAAGATATTCTTTTTCCTTGGAAGAGGAAATGATGTGTTAACACCAGGGCCCTGAATAAGTTAAGTAGGTCTTTATAATAAATCCTTGACTTCCATCACATGATAAAATGGAATACATGGTAATGTGCTGGTTATATCTTCCTAGGAGAATATCTATAAAAACCTTCAAGTCTGTAGCTGATCTTTGCAAGACCTTTAATAATCTTTAGATTTTTCTCACGGAGAAAAATTGTCTAGAGAAATATACTAGTTTTCTACTACCAGTAGGAATTAAACCAGTATCTTTTTTTTTCACTTGCAAGAGGAATCATATATTCTTAGGCAAAGTCCTTAATTTATAACAGTTCTTTGCCACACACAGACTTGTGGTGTACTCTATTCTTCTACAAATTCTACTCTATTCTTCTACAAATTCTTCTTATACTCATCCAGTATGTTCCTATTTAGTGTTGGGGTTCATGGGTTTCAGTGTTAAAACTGATTGCTCTCTAAAGTTATATGATTAGAATAGATACGCAATACTGATATGCATGTAATGAGGTAAAACTGTAATGAGGTAAAAGCAGTTATAAATGAAAAATAGATTGCAATAATCTAATATCTGCAAAAGATTTATTACAACAGTAATTTCATTTCTGGTAAATATTCAAGAAAGGCAGTGCAGTTACAGCAAGAGATGAATTTAGTCTTAATTCTAAAAATAGGGAATTGATATTTCACTATTTCTTCTTTCTATTATATTAGCAGAACAAATATTTTTCTCAGTTAACTTGCTGTAAAATTCATTATGGAATCAGATTTATGTCTTCATCCAGAGTCTTATCCTATGTAGAAAAATACGAAAAAATGGTCCTTTGGCAGTTTATTGTAAAATTAAGCTTATTGATTAAAATAAAGTTTATTGATTAAATTAATTCACACCATTACTTTTTCTTGAGGAGCCCCTCACCAACCCTCAATTCCTTTTATGTAGGTACACTATGTAATTCTCCAAGGTGTTGGGAATATCACAGACCCTGGCTGGTCAGATTTTGTACTCATGCCAGATGTTTGTCTGCTAAATTTGCTGCTGTTCACACATACCATTAAAATTAAGACCATTCATTTTGTTATGTAAACCAAAACATTAATTTGATCACCTTACCCAATTTCACCTCACTTTCTGGTCCCTTCTACACAATAAAATAAAATAAAATAAAATAAAATAAAATAAAATAAAATAAAATAAAATAAAATAAAATAAAATAAAATAAAATAAAATAAAATAAAATAAAATAAAATAAAAATATCCACTTATCTTGCCCAACGATTCCATTCTACCTCCTCTCCCTAGGGTGCAACTGATCCTACATGGGCTTCCCATAGGCAGTATATATTTTAATATAGCAAATCCATTTGAAATTTGGCATTAGTTACATTTTTTAGATCTCTCTTTATTTTTATTTTTACTTTAAAAAATAAAAATAAAAAATAAATAAATAAATTAGCTGATATGAATATCCCTGAGAAGGTTATATTTGTGATTTAAAATTAAAGTATTCTCTTTATCCTCAGGTTCATATCACAATATTATAGACACCTAAGTCAGGAACTTGGTATGGGACCTATTTCTGCATGACTTATGCACCCAGTTTGCATCCAAATTTCATTTAACCAGACCCATACTATTAAGATGTTCAATATTTAACCAGTAGGAATTAACCACTAGAACACTTTAACAGAAATGTATAGAAATGTCTAAAAATTCTTCAAATCAAAATTGAACCGTTCTCTATAATGTATATTGTGATAAGTTCAGGAATTAAAAAAATGATGAAAATGTACTGAAGTACTGTGGCCATCTTTGCTGGAAGCCTCATGACTCTGTTAAAGTTTTTGTTTGTTTGTTTGTTTGTTTTTTCTAACTTTAATTAAAAATTAATCAGTTTATTGTTTTAAAGAACTGTCATAACACCAACTACTAAGTTCTCTCTATAGTAAGAATGATTTTTCACAGATTGGCTACAAAAAATTCTGCAAGTCAGTTGTTATTTTCTGTCATTCAATAAGACATCTCAAATATCCAGTGAAATACTGAGCTATATGTAATTTGTGAAGAAGAAAATAAATTAATTTTTCAACTTAATTCTTTCAGCACTAAGTTCTGTTCATTATTAGTTATTAGAAAACAAGAAGATATTTTTTTTCTGTGACCTTTTTTCCCTACTGTTTTAGAAGTAACCAAAATTTGAAAGTTGTTTCACTTTTATATTGATTTTAATATTAATAACTCAAATAATTGCTTCAAGATGCCCATTGTTACTGGCTTTATACAACTCCATTTGTAATTGAATACTCCTGTAAAATAGAGAGAATATTTGAAGCTTCTTTTTTTTTTTTTTTCTTTCTTCTTTTTCTTTTCTTTTCAGGGTATTGTACAGTCATCGTCAAAATATCTTCAGGGCAACCTCTGTCTTTAAATATTTTACTCTCTGTCATTTTACATTATCTACAGACGATGCTTTTGTTCTTTGTTCTTTAGGTGAGATACTTTAATTCTAATTGATTCTTACAGAAAATCTAAAGTCAGAAATCACTATCTTTTTATTAAATCATATTTTGGAGTGATAAAACAAATACTTTTTAATTCTTATTTATTCTTATTTTTATTTATCTCTACTCAAAATCACATACAAAGAAAACACTTTACCACCAAGCAAAAAAAAAAAAAAAAAGTTAGTATTTTCATCATGACTACTCTGGTACTAAATTAAATATTCAATTATTAATTTAAAATACCATTTAAAAAGTTAGTTTTAAAAAAAAAAAAAATTTATTTAATGAAATACTGTTTTTGATTATTGGAGTAAAATACTGCAAGCAGTAAAATACTGTTATATCTATGGTGTGAGATGTATAAGTGTGAAATCAATGTATTACTGCATGAATAAAAAGTATTTAAAAATTAAGCAATTTAGGAAATATATAATCTTCTTAATTGAATGTACTGAAATAATCATTCATTTTTCAATCATTCATTCATCTTCATTCACATGAAGAAGGAGAAATATTTTCATGTTTTTAGAAAGCATAGGCCTGGTATGGCCCTATGTCTGGCCCTGTGTTAGTGTACCAGAGTTCATGCTTCAGGACCACAGCCGACATTTCTCTGCAGCATGTTTAACTTGGTAAGTCTGTTAATTGTGTATCATCAAAATACGACACAGTGTTTATGACTTTTCCAAGTTCTTGATATATATTTCCTTTAATGCTCTAATTGTTAATCAAAGAATTAAAACAAAACAAAAGAAAACAAACAGAATATCAAATACTCCCTTCCCTTCCCTTCCCTTCCCTTCCCTTCCCTTCCCTTCCCTTCCCTTCCCTTCCCTTCCCTTCCCTTCCCTTCCCTTCCCTTCCCTTCCCTTCCCTTCCCTTCCCTTCCCTTCCCTTCCCTTCCCTTCCCTTCCCTTCCCTTCCCTTCCCTTCCCTTCCCTTCCCTTCCCCCCCCCAAAAAAATGCTGTTTGTCTTGCCTCCTGTATAACAAGTCTTAGCAAGAATGAATGATGATAGTTCATAGTCTTTATTATCTTTAACTCAGGAGAATATGATATTTGGATAAATCAAGAGTTATAATATATGACAATACATTCCATACTAGATGTCTCTCTGAGGAAAATTTAACTCGTGTAACTGCAGAGAAAAAAAGAATATTAGTATTTGTCGTGGTTTAACCCGACCGGCAGCTAAACACCACGCAGCCGTTCGCTCACCCTCCCCCCTCCCTCTCTGGGACGGGGGAGAGAAATGGAAAGTGAAGCCCGTGAGTTGAGATAAAGACAGTTTAATAAGACAGGAAAAAAAAAATAACAAAATAATAATAACAATAATAATAATGATGATACAATGGTGATAATACGAAAGTAATAATAGTATGTACAAACAAGTGATGCACAATGCAATTGCTCACCACCCGCTGACCGATGCCCAGCCTAACCCCGAGCAGTCCGGCCCCCTCCCCCCGGCTAGCCACCCCTATATATTGTTTAGCATGACGTCAGATGGTATGGAATACCCCTTTGGCTAGTTTGGGTCACCTGTCCTGGGTCTGTCCCCTCCCAGCTCTTACTGCACCCCCCAGCCTGCCCGTTGGCAGGACAGAGCAAAGGCTGAGATGTCCTTGGCTTAGTATAAGCACTGCTCTGCAACAATTAAAGCATCGGGGTGTTATCAGCACTCTTCTCATTCTAAGCCAAAACACAGCATTCCACCAGCTACTAGGAAGAAAATTAATTCTGTGCTAACTGAAACCAGGACATCTATCCACCCCTTATTCCATACCATTTATGTCATGCTCAGGTTACACTCTTTTCCATACATTCTAATTAGTCACCTATAGTAATCATGGTAGTGATAACATACAGTATAATATACTATTTAACATGGTGCAATTCAGTTCATGGGCTATTCTCACCCAGTATTAAATCTCCTTGAGGTACACACCGGACCTCTCCGTTCTTTTGCATCACCCACCAAGTATATCCAGGTCCCTGAGCGAAAACAATTCCACGAATAGGTTTGCCTTTTCCTGAGGCAGGAGTAGCCCAGACTGTTTTACCCAGCATATTTTTTACATGCACTACAGGAACTTTATCCCCATCTACAGTACGTAATAGGTTTGATTGGGCAGGTCCAGCTCGGTTGGTAGATCCCCTAGTATTGACTAACCAGGTGGCCTTTGCCAAATGCGTATCCCAGTTTTTGAACGTCCCAGCGCCCATTGCTTTCAAGGTAGTTTTTAACAGGCCATTGTATCGTTCAACTTTCCCGGAGGCTGGTGCATGATAGGGGATGTGATACACCCATTCAATACCATGTTCTTTGGCCCAAGTGTCTATAAGGTTGTTTCGGAAGTGAGTCCCATTGTCTGATTCTATTCTTTCTGGGGTGCCATGTCGCCATAGGACTTGCTTTTCAAGGCCCAGGATGGTGTTCCGGGCGGTAGCATGAGGCACAGGATATGTTTCCAGCCATCCGGTGGTCGCTTCCACCATTGTAAGTACGTGGCGCTTGCCATTGCGAGTTTGAGGGAGTGTGATGTAATCAATCTGCCAGGCCTCTCCATACTTATATTTCAGCCATCGTCCTCCATACCAAAGAGGCTTTGACCGTTTGGCTTGCTTGATTGCAGCACATGTTTCACAGTCATGAATAACCTGTGCTATAGCGTCCATGGTCAAGTCCATGGTCCCTCGATCACGAGCCCATCTGTATGTTGCATCTCTACCTTGATGGCCTGAGGTGTCATGGGCCCATCGGGCTATAAATAATTCACCTTTATGCTGCCAATCCAGGTCCACCTGAGCTACTTCAATCTTAGCAGCCTGATCCACCTGCTGGTTGTTTTGATGTTCTTCAGTAGCCCGATTCTTGGGCACATGAGCATCTACGTGGCGTACTTTCACAGCCAGGTTCTCTACCCGAGCAGCAATATCTTGCCACAATGCAGCAGCCCAGATAGGTTTGCCCCTACGCTGCCAGTTGTTTTGCTTCCATTGCTGTAACCATCCCCACAGGGCATTTGCTACCATCCATGAATCGGTGTAGAGATAGAGAACTGGCCATTTTTCTCGTTCAGCAATGTCTAAAGCCAGCTGAATGGCTTTCACTTCTGCAAACTGACTCGATTCACCTTCTCCCTCAGCAGCTTCTGCAACTCGTCGCGTAGGACTCCATACAGCAGCCTTCCATCTCCGATGCTTCCCCACAATACGACAGGACCCATCAGTGAACAGGGCATATTTCTTTTCATTCTCTGGCAACTGGTTGTACAGTGGGGCTTCTTCAGCACGACCCACCTCCTCCTCTGATGATATCCCAAAGTATTTGCCTTCTGGCCAGTCCATGATCACTTCCAATATTCCTGGGCGACTGGGGTTTCCTATTCGAGCCCGCTGAGTAATCAGTGCAACCCACTTGCTCCATGTAGCATCAGTTGCATGATGCGTAGAAGGGACCCTTCCCTTGAACATCCAGCCTAGTACCGGTAATCGGGGTGCTAGGAGGAGCTGCGCTTCAGTACCGACCACCTCCGAAGCAGATCGAACTCCTTCATATGCTGCCAATATCTCCTTTTCAGTTGGAGTATAGCGGGCCTCAGATCCTCTGTATCCCCGACTCCAAAACCCCAGAGGCCGACCTCGAGTTTCCCCAGGTTCTTTCTGCCAGAGGCTCCAGGTGGGGCCGTTCTCCCCGGCTGCAGTGTAGAGCACATTCTTTACATCTGGTCCTGTTCGAACTGGCCCAAGGGCTACTGCATGGACTATTTCCTGCTTGATTTGTTCAAAGGCTTGTCGTTGTTCAGGGCCCCATTCAAACTCATTCTTCTTACGAGTTACTTGGTAGAGTGGGTTTACAATCAGACTGTAATTTGGGATGTGCATTCTCCAAAACCCCACAACACCTAGGAAAGTCTGTGTTTCTTTTTTGTTAGTTGGTGGAGACATAGCTGTTATTTTGTTGATCACATCCATTGGGATTTGACGACGTCCATCTTGCCATTTTATTCCTAAAAACTGGATCTCCCGTGCAGGTCCTTTGACTTTATTTTGTTTTATGGCAAAACCGGCTTTCAGAAGGATTTGGACTATTTTCTTCCCTTTCTCGAAAACTTCCTCTGCTGTGTCACCCCACACAATAATGTCATCGATGTACTGCAGGTGTTCAGGAGCTTCCCCCTGCTCTAGTGCAGACTGGATCAGCCCATGGCAAATGGTAGGGCTGTGTTTCCACCCCTGGGGCAGCCTATTCCAAGTATATTGGACTCCCCTCCAAGTGAAGGCAAATTGTGGCCTGCACTCTGCTGCTAGAGGGATGGAGAAAAATGCATTAGCGATATCAATTGTGGCGTACCACTTGGCTGCCTTCGATTCAAGTTCATACTGAAGTTCCAGCATGTCCGGCACTGCAGCACTCAGTGGTGGCGTGACTTCGTTCAGGCCGCGATAGTCCACTGTTAGTCTCCACTCGCCATTAGACTTTCGCACTGGCCATATGGGACTATTGAAAGGTGAATGAGTCTTGCTGATCACTCCTTGGCTCTCCAATTGACGAATTAGCTTATGGATGGGAATCAGGGAGTCTCGGTTGGTGCGATATTGCCGCCGGTGCACAGTTGTGGTAGCAGTTGGCACTTGCTGTTCTTCGACCCTCAGCAACCCCACAACAGAGGGGTCCTCTGAGAGACCAGGCAAGGTAGATAATTGTTTAATGCCCTCTGTCTCTAAGGCAGCAATACCAAAAGCCCACCGGAACCCTTTTGGGTCCTTGCAGTATCCTCTTCTAAGATAGTCTATGCCAAGGATACATGGAGCATCCGGACCAGTCACAATGCGGTGCTTTTCCCACTCATTCCCAGTCAGACTCACTTCAGCCTCCAATACAGTCAACTGCTGAGATCCCCCTGTCACTCCACAAATATAGATGGGCTCTGGTCCTTTATAGCTCGATGGCATTATAGTACATTGTGCACCGGTGTCTACTAAAGCCTTATACTTCTGTGCGCGTGATGTGCCAGGCCATCGAATCCACACAGTCCAATAAACTCGATTGTCCCTTTCCTCCCCCTGGCTGGAGGCAGGGCCCCCCTAATCCTGGTCAGAATCTTCCTCGTTTCTGTGTTTGAAGGACTGTCTGCTGGAAGTTGGAGCAGCAAACTTTTCGGAGAATCCCTTTTTCCTGATTGTTTTCTTTTGCAACTCACGTACCCGTGCCTCTAGGGTCGCGGTAGATTTTCCATCCCACTTTCTCATGTCCTCTCCATGGTCTCGTAAGTAAAACCACAGGGTGGCACGGGGTGAGTACCCACCATATCGTCTTCCTTGTGTGGGTGAACGCCTACCCCTGACAGCTGAGACACTGCTTTGTACAGGTGCGAAGGAGAATAATCTCTCTTCAAGTTGGTGAACCTTTTCAGAAAGTTTCTCCCAAGTGTTCTCCTTTGGTCGGTGGGCACTGGTTGGTTCAGGTGGGGAGGACAATAGATTCTCTTCAAGTTGGTGAACCTTTTCAGAAAGTTTCTCCACAGCTGAGACGCAGGCCTGTAAGGAAGAGGAGAGACTTTCTTCGTACTGCCGGAGTTGTTTAGCCGCTTCACCCACTGTGGGTTCCTCATCCTCTTTCCAGGCCATTATTGCCAATGAGCTGGCATATGATGATGGTGCACTCCGTACAAACTTCCGCCACATGGGTCGTGTACACTTGACTTCATCTGGATCTGTGGATGTTTGTTTGAGGTCTGGATCCTCATAAATCACTTCCCGTACGGCTAATTCCCTCAGGTACTGGATTCCCTTCTCCATAGTGGTCCACTTGCCTGGTAGACATAAAATATCTTCCTTGAAGGGATACCTTTCCCTCACAGCTGAGAGGAGACGCCTCCAGAGGCTGGTGGGTCGTGCTCCATCTGCAATTGCTTTGTCAATGCCGGCGTCTCGAGCAAGGGATCCCAGCCGCTTGGCTTCCCTGCCGTCTAATTCCACACAATTGGCTCCAGAGTCCCAGCACCGGAGCAGCCAGGTGACAAGCTGCTCACCTATACAGCGACCAAAATCTTTTCGCACATCTCGTAGCTCGCGCTCGTTTAGGCTTCGGGTAGTTACTGTTGCTCTTTCGGCATCCTCATCTTCCTCCTCCTGAATCCTTGACGGCCCAGCGTCGTCATCATCTTCGTCATCTCTATACTTAGTTTTGGCAGAAGCCTTACCTGGATTGGCAGAAGACTCTCTGCGTTCTAAACGACTTGAATTTCTATACCATATTTTCACCTTCTCTACAGGGGCAGCTTGCACTGCTACTGCTCGTTTCTCTGACTTTGTTACAGGGTCTGCCACAGGGGTTGGAATGCCCTCTGCAGGGTCAACTTGCACTGCTACAGCTCGTTTCTCTGACACGGCCACAGGAGCTGGAGCGGCTACAGGAGCTGGAGTTGGAGCTGGAGCAGTTGCAGGAGCTGGGACTGGAGCAGCAGTAGGAGCTGGAGCTGGAGCGGCTTCAGGAGCTGGAGCTGGAGCGGCTTCAGGAGCTGGGACTGGAGCAGTTGCAGGAACTGGGACTGGAGTAGCGGCCGGAGCTGGAACTGGAGCGACTGCAGGAACTGGGACTGGAGCAGCTGCAGGAGCTGGAGCTGGAGCAGCTTCAGGAGCTGGGACTGGAGCAGTTGCAGGAGCTGGAGCTGGAGCGGCTGCAGGAGCTGGGACTGGAGCGGCTGCAGGAGCTGGGACTGGAGCGGCTGCAGGAGCTGGGACTGGAGCAGCTGCAGGAGCTGGAGCTGGAGCAGCTTCAGGAGCTGGGACTGGAGCAGTTGCAGGAGCTGGAGCTGGAGCGGCTGCAGGAGCTGGGACTGGAGCGGCTGCAGGAGCTGGGACTGGAGCGGCTGCAGGAGCTGGGACTGGAGCGGCTGCAGGAGCTGGGACTGGAGCGGCTGCAGAATCCACCGTAGGGGTCACAGTGGCCGTTGGATCTGTCACAGGGTTTGGAGTGGCCGCAGGGTCTGTCACTAAGTTGACAGCAGTATCAATGGCAGCTCGATAGGCATGAGCCAGGCCCCAGCACGTTACAATGATTTGTGTTACTTTGGAACTGCCAGAATCATTACACCTTTTTTTCAAGCATTCTGCCAGTTTTTGAGGATTTTGCCATTGTTCAGGGGTGAATTTCCAACACACTGGGGGTGCCAACTGCTCTAGATGCCTGCCCATATCCACCCATACTCCCTGCCACCCACAACTATACTGCCTCCGGGCAGATCTCCGGATGAGCTTCATAAGTAGTTGTTTAACTTTAAGCAGAATCTGAAGTGCATTCATGAGGCAGAACAACAAGACTATGGTATTCTGAGTATTCCAGAAATATTCAATATCTTGGAGAGCTATTGTGACAAGCTCAGGGGATAAGAGGGTGGTGAAGGAGGAAGGCAGAGTGACCCAGGAGGATACAGGGGTGGTGAAGGAGAAAGGGAAAGTAAGCAAGTAAGGAAAAATATCCTCCCCTTTCCCCTCCACAGATTGACTCTCTAATGGAGAAAAACAATAGGTATAATTGCTAATAGTTCCCAAGATGCTGTTTCCAAAGTACAGAGTCCACGATGTTACTGAGTATAAATACCAAGTTAGAGTCATGACCAGATATTTTATCGTCTCATAAGCCATTGCTATAACACTTAGTACCATAATGGTCTGAAACCAGGGCCCGGAGAGGAGAAACAACACTACAGAGAGCAAATACGGAAAATAATGTACTATAATACTCAATTTGGAAAACAGGCGCAGCAGAGTTGTGATTAAAGCAATCAGCATCATGACAAGTGACTATTAAGCAGGTCTAATCCTTACACCAATTTTAGTTTAACACACTCTGATCAGATCTGCCGTTATCTCAACCTTTCGGGCCCCACGTTGGGCGCCAAAAAGACTGTCGTGGTTTAACCCGACCGGCAGCTAAACACCACGCAGCCGTTCGCTCACCCTCCCCCCTCCCTCTCTGGGACGGGGGAGAGAAATGGAAAGTGAAGCCCGTGAGTTGAGATAAAGACAGTTTAATAAGACAGGAAAAAAAAATAACAAAATAATAATAACAATAATAATAATGATGATACAATGGTGATAATACGAAAGTAATAATAGTATGTACAAACAAGTGATGCACAATGCAATTGCTCACCACCCGCTGACCGATGCCCAGCCTAACCCCGAGCAGTCCGGCCCCCTCCCCCCGGCTAGCCACCCCTATATATTGTTTAGCATGACGTCAGATGGTATGGAATACCCCTTTGGCTAGTTTGGGTCACCTGTCCTGGGTCTGTCCCCTCCCAGCTCTTACTGCACCCCCCAGCCTGCCCGTTGGCAGGACAGAGCAAAGGCTGAGATGTCCTTGGCTTAGTATAAGCACTGCTCTGCAACAATTAAAGCATCGGGGTGTTATCAGCACTCTTCTCATTCTAAGCCAAAACACAGCATTCCACCAGCTACTAGGAAGAAAATTAATTCTGTGCTAACTGAAACCAGGACAGTATTTTTATTGTATCTGCAAATATTATGTAATAAAATATCTGCTAATATCATGTGTCACATCATTAATACATTTAAGACTCCTTTCTGAAGATTGCCTCTGAAAAATGCAGAGGCAAAAAAAGTCTTATCATGATAAGATTTTTAATTAGCGTTGTAGAGAATGCTAATTAAAAATGACATAAGCAGGTTCATTATGTACACACACTTCACTTAAACAGTATTTGCTGGCATCACATATTTAAGGAATGCAGTATTAGTGACTTTTGAATAGTTACAATAGCTTGAAGATTAGATTACTATTATAACATTCAGTTAAGAACCTTACATTCTGTGTTTTCCTTCTTAAGATACAACGGAATGTATAATCCACTAATCTTTTAAGTTATTTTTCAGCTTTGTAGAGACAAATGAAAGATGACAGAACAAATTATACACATCCTACAGCAATTTAGGGATTTATTTATTCCTACCTTAAACCATACTAAAATAGTGAGAGTCTTAGATAAGATTTCTTCCAATATTAAGGGAATGGGGGAAAAGTGAATGAGAATTATGGTTTAGACTAGATCTGATTTGTTCTTCCCATTGATATTGAGAAAACTAGATGCATATATTGTGGTATTCTCACTTTAAGATCCATTTAATTGTTGTTCTGTCACCATTAAATGAAAAGTAACAATAATAATAATAAGGCAGCATTAGTTTATTGTAGAATCATAGACTGCCTTGGGTTGGAAGTGACCTTAAAGATCATCTGGTTCCAAACCCCTTGCCATGGGCAGGGATGCTATTCACTAGAGCAGGCTGACGAGGGCCTGATCCAACTTGGCCTTCAACACTACCAGGAATGGAGTATTCACAGCTTCTCTGGGCAACCTCACAACCCTCTGAGTAAAGAATTTATTCCTTATATCTAATTTAAATATATGTTCTTTTAGTTTAGAGCCATTACTACATGTCCTACCACTAAACTCCCAGATAAAGAGTCCCCCTCCAACTTTCTTGTAGGTCTTCTTTAAGTACTGGAAGGCCACTATAAGGTATCTTTGGAACCTTTTCTTCTCTAGGCTGAACAACCCCAACTCTTTCCTTCTTTATTCATGGGAGAGGTGTTTCAGCCCTTTGATCATTCTTGTAACCCTCTGGACTCTTCCTCTGGACAGGTCCATTTCTTTTGTACATTGGGGGCACCAGAGTTGAACACAGTACTCTAGGTGGGGTCTCGTGAGCAGAGAATAGGGACAGAATCACCTCCCTCAACCTACTGGCCATGTTTCTTTTGATGAAGACCAAGATATGGTTGTCTTTCTTAGATGCAAGTGCACATTGCTGGCTCATGCTGAGCATCTCATCAACCAACACTCTCAGGTCCTTCTCCTCAGATCTGCTCTGAATCCATTCTGCACCCAGTCTATATTTGTGCTTGGGATTTCCCTTACCGAGATGCAGAACATTGCACTTGGTGTTGTTGAATTTCATGAGATTTGAACACCTCTAAAACATGTCAAGGTCCCTCTGGATTACATACTTTTCCTCCAGCATGTCAACTGCACTACACAGCTTGGTGTCATTAGCAAACTTGATGAGGGTGCACACAATTCCATTGTCCGTGCCACTGACAAAGATGTTAAATAGTTATGATCCCAATACTGACTCCTGAGGAAAACCTCTCCTTACTGATCTCCACCTGGATATTGAGCCACTGACTGCAACTGTTTGACTGTGACCATTCAGCCAATTCCTTACCCACTGAGTGCCCCATCCATTAAACCCATGTCTCTCCAATTTAAAGACAATGATATCATGGGGGACAGTTTCAAATGCTTTGCACAAGTCCAAAAAGACGATGTCAGTTACTCTTCTGCTCTCCATCAATGTTGTAGCCCCAACATAGAAAACCAACAGAGTTGTCAGTCATGATTTGCCAACTATTTCATGATCACTGCAGCCAAGGCTGCCCTTGAGCTTCACCTTACCCACAAGACCCTCCTTGCTGGTGAGAATGAGGTCCAGCATAGCACCTCTCCTCATTGGCTTCTCTATAATTTTGAGAAGGGAGTTATCTTCAGTATACTCCTGGAGTCTCCTGGTTTGCCTGTGTTGTCCCTCCAACAGATATCAGGGTGGTTGAAGTCCTGCATGAAGACTGGGGCTTGTAAATGTGAGGCTGCTTCTCTCTATAAGGCATTTTCTACTTGGTATTCCTGATCTGGTGGCCTGTAGTAGACCCCCCCACACACTATAATGTCACCTTTCCTTGACCTCCCTTTAATCCTCCTTTAATCCCATAAACTCTCATTCAGTTCTGCGTATCCAGAAGACTAAAAAGCAGTTAAGTTCCATTTTCAGTACCTATACCTTGTGAACAGAAAGAAAATATCATAGAATAGTAGAATCATTAAAGTTGGAAAAGACCTCCAAGGTCATCTGGTCCAAACATCCACCCACCACCAATACTACCCACTAAATCATGTCCCTAAGCATCACATCCAACTTTTCCTTAAACACCCCCAGAGACAGTGACACTGCCACCTCTTTGGACAACCCATTCCAATGCCTAACCACTCTTTCTGAGAAGAAATTTCTGATAATTTCCAACTTGAGCCTCCCCTGGTGCAATTTGAGGCCATTCCCTCTAGTCCTGTCAGTAGTTATCTCTGAGAAGAGACTGACCACCAGCTCCCCACAACTCCTTTCAGGTAGCTGTAGAGAACAAGGTTTCCCCTGAGCATCCTCTTCTCCAGACTAAACAACCACAGTTCCCTCAGCCACTCCACAGAGGACTTTTGTCCCAGACCCATTACCAGCTTTGTAGCTCTTCTCTGGACACACTCCAGGGCTTCAATGTCTTT
The DNA here is from genome assembly GCF_964211825.1 of Aythya ferina. Classification (NCBI taxonomy): domain Eukaryota; kingdom Metazoa; phylum Chordata; class Aves; order Anseriformes; family Anatidae; genus Aythya; species Aythya ferina. Next base: position 46,984,515 of record NC_140296.1, read on the forward strand.
CTTGAAGTGAGGGGCCCAAAACTGGAGGTGTGGCCTCACCAGAACAGAGTACAGAGGGTCCCGGCTACACTGCTCCTGGTACAAGCCAGGATGCCATTGGCCTTCTTGGACACCTAGGCACAATGCTGGCTCATGGTCAGGCGAGTATCAGTTCAGCACCTCCAGATCCTTTTACTTTGCACAGCTTTCCAGACACTCTGCCCCAAGCTTATAGTGCTGCATGAGGTTGTTGTGCCCCTACTGCAGGACCCAGCACTTAGCCATGTTGAACCTCATCCCATTGGCCTCTGCCCATCGACTCATCCTGTCTACATCCCTCTACAGGGCCTTCCTACCCTCTTGAAGATCAACACTTCCCCCCAGCTTGGTGTCATCTGAGGGTGCACTCAATTCCCTCATCCAAATTATCAACGATATTAAAGAGGATGGGTCCCAACACTGACCCTGGGGAACACCACTCATGACCTATCACCAGCTGGATTTCACTCCATTCATCATCATTCCATGGGCCCAATTTTTAACCTAGCCAGTTTTTAATCTAGCAAAGAGTGTACATGTCCAAGCCATGGGCTACCAGCTTCTCCAGAAGAATACCGTGGAGGACTATGCCAAAGGCTTTGCTGAAGTCTAGGTAGACTACATCAACAGCCTTTCCCTCATCTACCAGGTGGGTCACCCAGTCATAGAAGGAGATAAGGTTGGTCAGGCAGGACTTACTTTTCATGAACCCATTTTGGTTGGGCCTGATTCACTGGTTGTCTTGCACATGTTGTGTGATTGCACTCAAGATGATCTGTTCCATCACCTTCCCTGGCACTGAGGTCAGGCTGACAGGCCGGTAGTTCCCCGAGTCCTCCTTATGACACTTCCTATAGAAGTCACTTCTTCTGGAAGTCACATTAGAGTGTCTCCACTCATCTGGGACCTCTCTGGTTGACCATGACTGCTGATAGTTGATGGAGATTGGGTCAGCAATCACATCCACCAGCTCCCACAGCACCCTCGGGTGGATCCCATCTGTTCCCATGGACTTGTGACAGTCCATGTGGAGCAGCAGGTCTCTAACTGTTTCCACCTAAACTGTGGAGGTTTCTTCTGCTCCTCATCCCAGACTTCCAGGTCAGGAGGCTGAGTACTCTGAGACTAAGTGGTCTGTCTGACTAGTAGAAATGGATTTAAAGAAGGCATTGAGAATCTCAGCCTTTTCCTTCTTCTCAATAGTCCTGTTCCCCCCTACATCCACTGAAGAATGGAGTTTTGCTTGGCCCTCCTCTTACTCTTAATATATCTGTTAATAATTTTTTATTATTGTTTACCACAGTGGCCAGGTTGAGCTCTTGCTAGGCTTTCACCTTTCTGATTCCTGAATATGCTGACAACTTCCTTGTACTCTCCCCACATTGCCTGTCCCTTCTTCCACTAGACATAAATTCTCTTTTTCTCCCAGAGACTCATCAAATGTTCCTTGTTCAGCTGCACCAATCTTCCCCATCAGCTTATGGCACGTAGGAACAGCCTGCTCCTGTGCCTTTCAGACTCCCTTCTTGGAGAGTGTCAAGCCTTTCCAGACCTGTCTGCCCTTTGAGGACTAACTCCCAAGGGACCCTCCCTACCAGTGTCCTGAATAGTTCAAAGTCTGCCCTCCTGAAGTCCAAGGAATCTGTTTTCTGGCCCCCCATATAAAATTGTTCTCAAATTATATGTAATTGTTATTTTGCTGACCCCCCATACATCAGAGAATTACAAAATCACAGAATGGTTGAGGTTGGAAGGGATCTCCAGAGATCATCTAGTCCGTCCCCACCCTGTTCAAGCAGGGTCACGTAGAGCATATATAATTTTTCTCAAATAGTTTTTACAATATTTGCTGAAATTTATTTGTAAGTACACTGTCTCATCCATTAATAAACTCATCCTTAAAGAAGGAACACAGTCTGTAGTCTGTGATATTAAGTACAGCAGAGAATCTGAAAAGTGTTTTTCTTTTCTGAAGATTTTTTTTTTTTTTAATCTGAAGAATTAAACTCATTGTAATCATCTAGGCTTTGGCTGTATATGTTGATGTTGATGTTGTATATGTTGATGTTTTATCTAAAGTACTCTGTATAATAAATATTCATATAGTTTAATATATTGACGACTATATGGTTAGCATTTGTAATTAGGTAATACTCTCTTTGCATCTTACTAATCTTTGGGTACAGTCTTTAATTAATTTTTACACTGTGTACTGAAAAATGCAATCATCCACACACATAGACACTTTGTCTAGTGCGACTCTATAGTTGCAAGTGAGAGATCCTCACTCTTGATGACAACTTTTCATGAAGTAATGATTTCTGCCATCAGAGGAGAAATGTTCAGACCCATGTTGGAGTCCATAATAGTAGCAGAACTGCTAGCTACTGTATAAAAACTGCAGCTGGTGGGCTACTGAGGCCATCAGTCAGCACTGAACTGTGGGAACCATGATCTAGTGCAGACCCTTCCAGCTGCTGATCTAATGCTGTCAAACCTTTCCACATAAACAAGTCAACATCACTATTTCATTCACTGTAAGGACTCAGTGGAATAATAAATAGTTTAATTTGGTCAAAACAAAATGGATCTATGGAAACTGTGATTCCTTACTTTTTGAGGGCTTACTGCCATCAAATGTAAGCTTCATTGCTGTTTTGGAACCTAAATATTTAGGGTCCCAAACCTATTTAGATTATTTTAACCATGACTTTTCTAGATGGACTGGCTTTCACAAGTGGTAAATTTTTGTTAATCAAATTGAGCTATGTCATCAGAAGAATATGGGGAAGAGTATGAAGAGCAAATGTGCAAGATTTAAAAATATGCTATTAAAATCGTGACTATATTTATTTTATTTATTTACAGTAGCCTTTTAAGTTTCTGCCTAATAAATTCTGATGCTTCTTGTATTAATAATATGAAATACATTCTACATTGATTAAAAAAAAAAATAAAATTAAATGCTCTTGAAGTTTCAAGAACTTGATGTATACATTTATAATATCATGTTATCCTGGGAAATATTTAAGCAACAGTGTTGAAATAGCCTTACATTTTCCCTAAACATATCTGTTACCTTAATATTATGTATGGTAGCATAATAATACTTTTAGTGCTGAATTTTTAACATATTCATGTTTCACAGACATTATAGAAATGCCTTCAACTTCAAATAAAAGAACAATAAAAAAGGTGTTTTGAACACCAGTGGCACTTATTTTCCATAGTCTTCTCTGGCCTGTAAAGTAAATGTAGAAGTAATTTTTTAATATTATTATTATTATTATTATTATTTCCATTGGTTTTCTTATTTTGAAGAAGTCATATGCTTATTAAATATACTTTTTTTTTTTTTTTTTTTTTTTTTTTCCTAAGATACTGAGTGGCAGTTCAATATTTCTGCAAAACAGTAATGTTTGGGTTATATTTTCCACTGCTGATATTTAGAATAAACATCAACATAATTCTATAGAATTATGTATAAAGATTAAAATAAAAACAATCTGAGAACATGGAAGACAGATAATGATTATCGATCTGTGAAGGTCCTTTGTACAGAAGTTAATGTTTATGATTTCTAACATATAAAAGTTAAGCCATTAGAAATTAATATGCAAAAGTCTAGATTTACGTAAATGAGAACATGACCTGTCAGGGAAAGAATTACTTACACTTCATTTTAATGAGCAAGTGGGGTATATATTGCTACACAGATGCTGGATAGACAGTGGTATTACTGATTTTTTTTTTCCAGTTTGTTTCCAGACTTTCCATGAATGCGTTTTTTGATATTTAAGTTCATTTAGAAAATCAACTAAATGTTATTTTTAAATTTACCATACCTTCCTTAGATATTAATAAGGTGATATGTCCCCTGAAATAAGCAATTCTATCTATATTATGTAATATTAAATACAACATAGAGTCTGAATGCTTATCAGCGAAGACATGAATGCAGCCATGAACTTACAAGTACACAGTGTAAGTACATGAAGGTACAGTTCCACGGCTTTAATGATCTGTATTTATAAATCTCTTCTGACCATGAAGATGCTTAAAGGACTTTTATGACTTACCTAAAGTATAGCAAACAATGTTTACTAACATTTCTAAGGTGAAATTCAGAGATACATCCACAAGTCCTCTGTCTCAATTAAGATATACAAAATACCGGTAAGTTGCATTAAGGGTTTTCTACCTTTTTTTCCCCTCCCCTCCCCTCCCCTCCCCTCCCCTCCCCTCCCCTCCCCTCCCCTCCCCTCCCCTCCCCTCCCCTCCCCTCCCCTCCCCTCCCCTCCCCTCCCCTCCCCTCCCCTCCCCTCCCCTCCCCTCCCCTCCCCTCCCCTCCCCTCCCCTCCCCTCTCACCAAAAAACTGTGACACTTTTTTACTAAAGGTAATCAACATTTTCTACTCTAAGATAGAAAGTTCTTGACTAGTTCATTGAATAAAGTTGTCTTCTTTTTCTGAAAGTTTCAGAACACAGGATTAAGTAATAACTGCATGATTCTAGATTTCTTCTGTGTTTTCCAGAAGAAAGAAAAAAAAAACAACTCCACTGCATTCTTTTCTTGGCCTTCTTTGTATTAGAAATCACTTTTTTTTTCTTTTTTTTTTCTTTTTTTCCCTATTCCTTTATATATATAAATATATAGATATATTATTTAAATATATATTTTAGTGTGACCATTAATGACAAGTAAAACTGTTCTTGTTGTCCTCACTCTCGCTCATGTATTTGCTTTTTGTTAGTTAATTTATTTTTTTATTTTTTGGGGGTGGGGGTGAGGGGGTGGTTGGGAAGAGGTTAATTTACTTCTATTTCCTGCACTGGAAATGAGAAGTCCAAGTCAACAGCAAAACATTTCATCATATAAAAGTCGTAATGTCCAAATCTTTCCATATTATGGAAAGAATACATGAAGCAAAAATATAACTGAATAAGAATTTACTATATGTTAAGCAAATACATTGAGTAGAAAGCTCTGTTGGCTTTAAAATCATTAAAATAAATTATTATAAGAAGAACATAATAATTAGAACTGTCAACAAATAAATAGTACATTTTATCAAGGATAGTATGAGCCTATAATGTCAACCATCAACACTTTTGCCAGACTGTTGGTCTATACCCCCCTGACTTTGTAATGGGAGAGTCAAAAAACAAACAAAAAAAAACAAACCAAACCAAAAACAAAGCAAAGAAACAAACAAAAAAAACACAAGACAAAACAAAACAAAAAACTACTACCACTTCCATTTTCTCCATTTTCTTTTCTTTTTTTTTTTTTTTTTTTTTTTTCCCCCTTCATCATCTAGACTGTGTACAAATACTTCAAAGATCTATTCCTGTTGTTGTTTTTTTCCCTAACTCTTCACCTTACGGCTATTCCTTTACACAAGCTGTTCTCTTTTCTGATAATGATTTTTCCTTTTTCAGTGTAAAAGTGACAAACCCTAGGTAATGTTAAAAGGCATTGTGTCTTATCTTTTGACATTACATTATAATTCTAGTTACAAAACTATTCCATCTATCCAGTGATGAATCTTTATTTTGGGATATACATTATTTTTGGGGATATACATTATTTTTTACAACACCAACAAGAAAAGATGAATCCTTACAGAAAGTCTATTTTGACAAAATAGACAGAAAGTCATTTTGACAAAGTCAATTTGACAAAATTTGATTAATTCCTTAAGGTTGTGATTCCTTAAGGTTGTGATCCCATAAAAACTTGTTCTAGGATTCTATGCATATTTCTTTATGTGTATGTAACTGTAATTATAGGCAAAATATGTAGTTTCCCATGAAAAGAGCTTATTGAATTCAACAAAATGCTTGGTGCTCTCTCTTTTTTCTTAGTCATCTAATCATAGAGCTTGCTCAGGTTGCAGAGTTTGTGTGTATAAAAATATATGGACTACTTCTGGAAGCAGGAGAGCAATATTTGAGTTAGTATGATTTAGTACCTCCAACTCACTCCTCTTACCAGAGAAACCAAACTCAGCAAGCACTTCTTCACAGACCTCTTGCCCTCTTTCTCTCTGTATGCTACATCTGCCTCTGCCATTTTTCAAAGTATAACCTGCTGTCTGTTTGTCACTGTTTGGGTCTGTTTCATCATTCACACAGATACTCTGCAGGCAGAATAAACACAACCTTGAAACACAAAGTAATTATGTATTGGCTAACACACACACTGGTTGTGTGTGTTAACAATGTGTTAACACACATTGATCAGATAGAAAAAGCTCAGTATCTGCTTCTACTTGAAATGGTAGTATTTGATTCAGTATTTGATCAGTAATTTGATGCTGCTTTTCTGAAACTTTGATGCTGCTTTTGCTGCTTTTGTACTGAAACTACACCACATACCTCTTCCCTTCCACCTTAGGATTCTATACATTTTCACTTCAGCACTTTTTCTCATGAAATTTTGAATCCTCATTTCAATAATCCTACCTTTATCTGCATATTTTTATTATTGTTATTTTGTCTTGCATAATCTATGTGCTTTCTCAGAATTTAGCAACTTCTTGAGAATTTTCAGGAACCTAGCTTAACAGTCCAGTTCAGCTTAGATGTCTTTCTGAAGCACTTCATACAAACATGTATTTCTGGGCCAAGGGCTACTTTAAAAGGTAGATGATTTTGATGTATTATGGCAAGTAATAAATTATTTCTTTTCTTCTTTCCTCTCTGTGAAAAAAAAAAATAATGAGGAAGCCATACCTTTTCAATATCTCAAGAGTATGCTAATCATACTTTTATTCTTCTTTTAGCAACCTAAACATGACATGTTTGCTTGGAATGCATTTTTAAAAATTGCTTAGTAAAATTACTGAAGAAAATACAGCTGAAAATTCATATTAGAAAAAAAAAAAATCAGAGTCAGAAAAATAATAACTTCTGGTATTTTATCAAATCTTACAAAACTGTTCTGGTATTAAAATAACAAAATTGTTCTATGGTGTCTCCTTAAAATGAGTGAAGTGTACCAAAAAGTGAACTACATAAGCATGAGGAGTAGGGTGATTCTTCATCAGCTGTATGTGGAAGGCTAGTTGACCTTATTTCTATAGATCATGAACCAAGAACCAACTAAATCACTGGCAGAATTGCTAATACTAGCAAACAGGGATATATAATAAAATTAATTCCTATGCAGGAGCCAAGTCCATGATTCTTTTAAATAGTATACTTTAAATGTAAGACATTAAAAAGCCTGATGGAGAAGTAATAGTTGTAGTATAACTCTTGAGAAAAGAATAATTTAGAGAAAACATTTTTAAGACTTCTTTTCATCAAAGCATGTAGGTTAACTACTCTCAACTTATAAGCATACTCATGAAGACAGTTAAGAAATTCAGGTGCTCAAACTTGTAGAATTGGTGGATTGGCCAATCACAGTGATGAAGATGCTTTCTGTTGCTTTCAACACACAGGTATGATCAAAACCAAGAAGCCTTCTAAATAAGAATACGGAGTATTAGAAACATATATCTGAAATATTCACCTTTTAATTTCACTTCAAAGACAGTCTATATAATCTTATGAAATTTATCAATATTAAGTGAAAATATGCATTCCACTTGCTCTTCATACAATATTGAGAAGTGTTTGCTATTAGTATTTCTGATTTGAGATCAGTTTCTTAAATACATGGCCTAGGTTTAAAGCATATTTTTTATCTTTATTGAAAAATGACATTTCCTAAATTTGGTGTAGGTGCCTATCCCAAGCTTGTGAAAGTCAAAGAAACTCCTCTACATCTTACAGTGGAATAAATTGTTATGTCTCCAAGGAGTTCTATGAGTGTTTGCAGGTTTTTTTTTTTTGTTGTTTTTTTTTTTTTGTTTTCAAAAATATAGCTTTAATTTTTTCCAAAATATACTCAAGCTTTAAAAGCACTGGTGTATTGTAGAAAGTAAATACAAGGAAAGCAGAAACCAAACTAAAATCATGTAATCACAGAATCATCTAAGTTGGAAGAGATCCCCAAGATCACTTAGTCCAACATCTGACCTAACACTAACAAACTGCATGAAGTTTAACAAGGCCAAGTGCCGGGTCCTGCACCTGGGGTGCAATAACCCCAAGCAGAGCTACAGGCTGGGAGAGGAATGGTTGGAAAGCTGCCAGGCAGAGAAGGACCTGGGAGTGATAGTGGATAGTCGGCTGAATATGAGCCAGCAGTGTGCTCAGGTGGCCAAGAAGGCCAACGGCATCCTGGCTTGTATCAGGAACAGCGTGACCAGCAGGGCTAGGGAGGTGATCGTCCCCCTGTACTCAGCTCTGGTGAGGCCGCACCTCGAGTACTGTGTTCAGTTTTGGGCCCCTCGCTACAAGAAGGACATCGAGGTGCTTGAGCGGGTGCAGAGAAGGGCGACAAAGCTGGTGAGGGGCCTGGAGAACAAGTCCTACGAGGAGCGGCTGAGGGAGCTGGTTTTGTTCAGCCTGGAGAAGAGGAGGCTCAGGGGTGACCTTATTGCTCTTTTTAGGTACCTCAAGGGAGGCTGTAGCGAGGTGGGGGTTGGCCTGTTCTCCCATGTGCCTGGTGACAGGACGAGGGGGAATGGGCTTAAGTTGAGCCAGGGGAGTTTTAGGTTAGATGTTAGGAAGAACTTCTTCACTGAAAGGGTTGTGAGGCATTGGAACAGGCTGCCCAGGGAAGTGGTGGAGTCACCATCCCTGGAAGTCTTCAAAAGACGCTTAGATGTAGAGCTTAGGGATATGGTTTAGTGGAGGGCTGTTAGCGTTAGGTTGGAGGTTGGACTCGATGACCTTGAGGTCTCTTCCAACCTAGAAATTCTGTGATTCTGTGATTCTGTGATTAATTGGTTAGCGAGGAAGTCCCAAGTAATGAAATGAAGTAATGAAATCCCAAGGTAAGTCCCAAGTAATGAAATGCCTATGAAATTCCCGGAAAGAAATCTATGCAAAACTTCCTTTGCCTTGCAACATACTCACATCTTCCTTGAACTCCATGACAAGATATTATTTACTTTAGAATGGGGTTTGTTTAGTTCAGTTCATTTTCACTTATTTAATGATCACTTAAGTCTGTCTAAGGTTAAATCTAGCTATGATTCTCTGCAATTTGTGCTACATAGATCAAATGAATGTTGCATATGCATTTTTGCAATGCCATGAGTTAAAGCAGTAACTTCTGATCAAGAAACATCTGATACCCAGCAAAAATAAAACCTAATGAATTTTTTAGTAAGTCTTGATTAAATTGAAAATAAGTAGCCATTAACCTAGAAAGCTAACTGATACACAATTCGAGAGAATATATCTTCACTTGAAACACTTGAACAAATTAGTTTCATGTAGTGGTTAGGCTGCCCAAGTTGGTTCCTGTTTTCTGCATCAGCTTTCAGAATAACATCAAGGAATTTGTAGTCTTCTCTATGTAGAACAAGCCTCTGTAAAACCATAAATTACTAAAATAATTACTTGGCAACAATGATCCAGAAGTTTAAATTATGTTTGAACTTCCTGAAGCTTTCTTTCTGCTAAAATTACTGAATCTGTGATGCTGCAGTAGTAAAATTTATTTGGGTTTTCTGAACATGTATTTGTTATTTTATTTAACAAAGATCAAGATTTCAGTTAACTAATGGACTGATGGCAGCCATCCAAACTATCATTTACACTTAAGGCCAATATTAACAGAGTTGAAAAATTCAGTTATCTATAAACATGGTCTGTATAATTAAAGGCTTTTGGTAAGAGACACATTTACGTCTAGCTTAGTATAAACAAACAAACAAACAAAAACATTTAAATAATTCATACTTACACCTTTAACTTTTTTTTTTTTTTTGCATAGTCATGACTTGGTTGCACTTTCTCACATGCATAAAGATCAACACAATGCTTCAATACTTGTTTAAAAAAAAACAACACAGAAACAAACAAACAAACAAATATGCCTTTGTTTAAACCTTTGTCATTAAATTTCTTAGGTACTTAAAGTTCTCATTCAAGGAAGGAAGAGAGGGAGGGAGGAGGAAGGGAAAGAGAGAAAGAGAGAGAGAGTAAGAAAAAGAAACAAGAAAAAAGAAAGAAAGAAAGAAAGAAAGAAAGAAAGAAAGAAAGAAAGAAAGAAAGAAAGAAAGAAAGAAAGAAAGAAAGAAAAAGAAAGAAAGAAGCTTGTCCTAAACAATAAGCTTAAATCCTATGTAACCTTCCCCTTAATAGACCACAGGATCAGGAAATGAAATGTTTCACATTTGCCTCCATATTACTGGACAGACCACTCTCCTGGAAGACTGAAGTTTCAACTATGTTTGTTCCAGTGAGCCTGCAATTTGCCATTGCAATATGAAATTTCATTTCAGGGAGGTATCTCCTAAAAATAGAGTGTGTTACGGTCTGGCTTTCTGGGAAACCTACATCTTTAAATGCACAGTATAGAAAATATGGATATATGTTTCTGGAATTTGGATTTCATTGTTGCTTTTTGTTTTTGTTTGTATGTCTTGTTTTGAATATGAGATTGAAGTTTCCTCTTCCAGAAAACATTTACCTTCAGAAAATATGTTACAATTTTTATTTTGACATGAAATTGTTTAAATTTCTTTGCTTGTTTTTCATTCTCCCCAATCAACTATGGTAGGAGAAACTTAAGGTATTGTTTATTTGAATACTTAGATCTCAGGCTGTCAAAGCATCTTGTTTGAAGATTTTATTGCTTGTTTATATCATGATAATAATATGATCTTTAGTTAGATAGCACAGGTATTGCTAAGACATCATAGAATCACAGAATCATAGAATGGCTCAGGTTGGAAGGGACCTTAAAGATCATCTGGTACCAACCGCCCTGCCATTGTCAGGGATGCCACCCACTAGGTCAGGTTGTCCAGGGCCTCATTTAACTTGGTCTTGAGTACCTCCAGGGATGGGGCATCCACAACCTCTCTGGGAAACCTGTTCCAGTGCCTCACCACCTTCTTAGTGAAGAATTTCCTCCTAATCTCTAATATAAATCTCCTCTTTTAGTTTAAAACCATTCTCTTAAAACCATTCTCCCTTGTCCTACCATTATCTGATTGAGTAAAGAGTCACTCTCCATCTTTTTTATAAGTCCCTTTTAAGTTCTGAAAAGCCACAATGAGGTCATCCTGGAGCTTTCTCTTCTTTACGCTGAACAGCCCCAGTTCTCTCAGCCTTTCTTCATTGGAGAGGTGCTCCAGCCCCTTCATCATCTTTGTGGCTCTTCTCTGGACCCGATATCTCTCAAAACATTGTTGTCTTCCAACTGATAATGAATACAGAGAAAGAGACTCTGTGAAACAATTGCCTTTAGAAAAAAAAAAAAAAAGGCACAAAACCACAAGTATGATATACATTTCCTGCTTCATTCCATATTAGCAATTTACAATGCTCCACAATTCTGTAATGCAGTGTTAGATATTTGTAGATCTATTTTTTGTTTGTTTTATTCTCCATTTACAGAGATGTAGACCAATGAACGAATCTACTCCACATTTCATTCCCTGTTTTTTACTTTGTTTTTGATACAGTTATATTGCATTTATTGTCCGACGGACTTTGCATAAAATATCCACAATAACTGTGCTTTAGTTTAACTTACATGTACATCTGTGGATCTTCTCTTAAAGGTCTGGTTTAATGTTTCCCATTTATTTGTTTTTATAACAGGACACTTTTAGCAAATCAGATGAACTGTATTTGCTTTTCCCATTTCTTGTACAACTCATATTTCATGAGTAGATTAAACAGCTAATTACTTACCTCTGAAGTTGGGTTGTACAATTTCCACAGTAGATCTTTAATTAAATTATTTTCAATTATTATAAATGATGTATTGGTTCTAAAATATTCAATTAAGCTACATTCACTATGATTAATTTATCCAAAGGTATCTTGATGTAAATAGAAAAAAAAAATCATTTTGAAGACAGCTTTGGTTAATAAGAACATAGAAGATGATCAGATGTCAAATTAAATCTTTTGCAGGAAAAAATAAAAATGGAAGAATTAATTTAAATAAAGTAAAAATTGTACAAACTTCATAAACCCAAAATTTGCCCTAGATTTTGGAAACCTAAGCGTATGTTTAGAAAGATTCCTTCAAGGATTGTTCTTCACTGTGAAAACACTCTTAGCTTTCATTTTGGGGCAACACCATCAAGAAACGAAGACAGTAAATGATAAACTTCAGAACAAGAAGATAAATGAATGGCTATCGTCAGATGTTTTCACCAGAATTGGACCTCTCTACCCTATTAATATGTGTAGAACATAGAAAAATGTATTACAAAATCTGTTCAAATAGTATTTGTTCATATTTTATGAAAATCTGGGATATGTATTTTCTCCTGATACAATTTGAGTTAAAAAAAATAATAATATCTCACTACTATCTTGCTACTATAACTTGTTACTATGGAGAAAAGAAAAAAAAAGGCAATAACAAAAACACCTAAAAGTGGAAATTTGTTTATCTGTTTCTGTAACCTCAGTTAAGTGGGAAGCCAGACCAAAGTCACCGTTGGTCTTTGAAGTCTCTTCTTTTTGGATGCAAGTATTTCAATTTCTATTTATACTGAAGGAAAAAGAACTAAAAATTTGACCTTTTATGTCTGAGAAAGCATCAAATTTCAACCCGAGGCCCCTTTCACCCTGAAAGTTTTAGACTTTTATGGCAAAAGAGATCATTTTGATCATTTAGTCTCATCCTCATGACAGAGAAGAGCAATTTCTTCATCCAGACCATAAATTCTGTTCAAGCTAGTATGAAGTGGATTCACTGGGTCATTCATTTGGTTCACTCCAACAAGTTCCATTTCATTTCACGGAACTAGAGCAAAAAGTGTATCTGCTACCTTAAATTAAAAATAAATTAATAAATAAAATGAATCAGATAGAAACTACACAGCTAACATCTCCCTGTAAGTACTTCTGGAACTTATATGAGCTGCTCAGAATTCTCTCTGACAAGAAAAGATGCAGCAGATAAAACTGCTTTAAATCCACTGATTTGTTACACGTTTAAGTTTAAACATGTTTTAAACATATTAAAATTAATGGGAATCAAATGCTGCTAAGTGTTTTGCTGAAGGGGACATACTGGTGAACTGGGACTTTTTCCTCTACACAATACTTAGAACATTTTTTTAATGTAGATTAAAATCACAGTCCCTCAGAATACAATAGTAACAAATTGGATATAAACTTGAACTGTTCCTATTTTGTGATAATTCCCTTTTTTAATAACTGTAATTACTGCAAGAGCATAAAAAAGAACATTAATAAAGCAACACTAATGTGATTAACATGGAACTGACTCTGCCTTGTCTTATTGTGAGCTATGGGCAACAAAGCAAATCCATCCTGGTCTGCTAATTGTTATTATGGAGAAAAAAAAAAAAAAAAGCAATAACAAAAACATCTAAAAGTCTAAAAGTTCTGTATGCTTAACAAAGCCTCAAGATTTCACAGTGAGATAAATCCAAACGTGTAAATAGTTCTGTTTACACAAATATTGTGTTCGGGTAAGTCAGGTAGTCAATCTTACAAGCACCAATAGGAACAATTTCTAACATCAGTATGTGCTGTGTGTTTTTCTTCCCAAGTGGAGAAAGCTTGATGCAGAAGGAGCAGAGAAAATTGTTAATTCCGCTTCATAGAAACATAGTCATTTAGGTTGGAAAAGACCCTTAAGATCATCAAGTTCAACTACCAACCTAACACTAACTAAGTGCACCACTAACATTGTCCTTAAATGCTACTTCCCCGTGCCTCTTAACTACTTTCAGGGATGCGACTCCACCACTTCCCTGGGCAGCCTGTTCCAATGACTAACCACCCTTTCCATGAAGAAATTCTTCCTGACATCCAGTCTAAACTTTTCCTGACACAGCTTGAGGTCATGTCCTATCTTTTCCTACCTATCTACCTATCCTACCTACCACACCTATCAGGTGACCTTGAGGTCACCTTGAGGTCACCTGAGAAAAGAGACCAGCGCCCTTCTCACTCTTTTAGGTAGCTGTAAAGAAAAATTAAGTCTCCCCTTAGACTCCTTTTCTCCAGACTAAATAAGCCCAGTTCTCTCAGCTGCCTAGTCCCTTCACCAGCTTTGTTGCCGTTCTCTGAACGCTTTCAGCAATTCAATATCTTTCTGCCCCAAACTGAACACAGTTCTTGAGGTGCAGTCTCACCTCAGCACAAGGGGACAATCACTTCCATAGTCCGGCTGGCCATACTGTTTTTAATACAAGCCAGGAAGCCACTGGCTTTCTTGGCCACCTGGGCACACTGCTGGCACATATTCACCTGGCTGTCAACCAACACCCTCAGGTCCTTCACTGCATGGCAGCTTTCTAGTCAGTTTTTCCCATGCCCATACTGATGCATAGGGTTATGACTGAAGTGCAGGAGCCAGCATTTAGCCTTGTTGAATGCCATACAGTTGGATGTGGTACATCTATCCTGCCTATCCAGATCCCTCTGCAGAGCCCTCCTACCCTCAAGCAGATCAACCCTCCTGCCTAACTTGGTGTCTGCAAACTTACTGAGCATACACGAAGATCACTGATAAAAAAATATTAAACAAAACTGGCCCCAGTACTGAGCCCTAGGGAGCACCACTTGTGAACAGGCACCAATACATAATGACCCTTTGGGCCCGGAAATCCAGACATTTTTTTTTACATAGTAAACAGTACATCTGTCCAAGCCATGAGCAGCCATTTTCTCCAGACTAGAATTCCAGAATGGAGTGTTTATGGTTGCAACAGCAATAGCTGTTCACACAAAGAAGTTGTAACTTTTTTTTTTTTTTTTTAATGTGTGACAGAGTATCGTAAATAAATCTGTACAAGCAACTTATTGCTAGAGAGCCCATACATGAATAAATGTGTATTAATTTCCCACACAAATAGAAAAGGAAAATGTAAATAAATTAATTAAAAAAAAAAAAAAGTCTGACTGATATAACACATATAAGAAAACTCTAGTGATTTATGATAGTTTCCAGTCAATTTGTAAGCGTTAAGGAACAAAGATACTTTTAAGATATGTTGCTATAGTGATAATTTTGTATTTTGCTTTCTAAATTCTTCCTTAGGATGTTTTTCTCATTAAAACCACAATGAACAGAGAACAGCGGGAAAATCCATTGAAAATCCATTGAACTCTTGCACCAGTACATGACAGAGTTTAGTACATGACAGTGTTTAGTAGAGATGTAGAGATCAAGCATTTTGATCTCTTTTCCATATATGAAAGAAAAAAGCTTTTTTTTTTTTTTTTTTTTTTTTTTTTTTTTTTTTTTTATTTGAGAATGCTACAGTCTTGTTAAATGAATTACAAATGAATTTAAATTTCAAAACAGAGCTTTCAGGTTTTCATAATTCTGGAATATTTGATACTAGAAGTTTGTAGGAAAGTTTGCCAGTTTAAGAACTTTGTTCAAGTTGATTTCTCAGTCTATGCTTTTAGTTGACTTTCTAAAAGGAGGCTAGCATTTATGAATACTTCTGGTTTTGATGCTCAACTTTATATGGCTTTCAAACTGGCTTATTAAGACTTCATAGTTTCAATATACAGACACGTGAACTTACTTCAGCAGCATAAACACATGCACCAAGTAACTTATGAGATGATCACCTACAAAAAAAGTAATCAATAGAGAAAAAATGGACCCTTATTTTCTTTTTCCCAAGAATAAAACTTAAGCTATTGGATTTAGCACGGATACAAACATTTATATAGATTAGTGTATATGTTACTGACAACAAAATGAAAGTATGACATGTACTACATGAAGTGTTATGATACTCTGATCCCCAACAATTGTATTATATTTAAAGAATAAAATTTCTAATACTTCCTAGAGCTTCTCCAATTAATGCATCACTTCCTGGGCAAAGGGAAAATGGTATAGTCAGATGACAAGAGAATATTTGGTACTCCCGCATGCACTCTTTGGTGACATATTCAGTGATATAAAGGACATACATTCACATAACTAAGATGTAGAATAGAAGAACAGGAGATGACTTTTTCCTTGCTTGTAAAAAGCCACCGGACCTTGGATAAGCTTACTGTAATATATTGTCCTTCATTTGTTTTGCTTGGATGGATTTTCTAGGTCATTAAAATGTGGTCTTTATATACATGTATTTGAATGTATTTGAATAGGTATAAATACCAGGATAGGAAGCTTGAGTACTAAGTTGTGTTTTTTTTTTTGTTGTTGCTTTTGTTTTTTGGAACATTGCCATCAGATGCTATTTTCTTATCACAGAGGTTGCAGTTGAACTCTCTTTGTAACTTGAAAAGGAATCAAATTTAAAAGACATAGCAATAACAATTCCATAATTAAAGATGGTAGTAATAAGTGGTTAGGAAGGTATAATGCATATGTACATATATATGTACACACATTCACAAATATTCACAAATATATTATTATGATTTGAAATTCTGGGGGCTCTGAGAAGTAGTAAGGTACACATGACAAAGAATGTATTATCTTGAAGTGCCAGTGGAGGAAACATCATTCTGAGAATATGTCTTATTGTTATTTAAAATAAAATTAGCTGTGCTACCATGGATGAGCAGGTTAACAGTGAAAGTGTACTTTGAGGGATAGTCCACAGAGTGGTTGTATTAATAAACTGAAGAAAAATAATATTTTCTGGAAAAAAAAAAAAAATATATATATATATATTTATATATTTACATAAATATGTATATATATATATATATATATATATATATACATATAAAGATGACAAAATTTAGCCATAGGGAGAATATATCAAGGTTGACCATAACTAATTGCACAAATTGGCTGCCTGTAAATTATGTGTATAAAACTGTAAAACTCATATAACTGAGCTGCACAAGTTTTCTTTAGAATCAGGCATGCAAAATCAATCAGTCCAGTGTCCTATATTGATAAAAGTTAACTATTACTTTATTACCACTGTTATAAATGGCTCAGTCTTCAAAATAGAATTAAATAAAAAAATAGGATTTATTAAAAGAATAGAGGTAAGCAAACAGCGCTGGGTGCACCGGCAGTCTCCGCTCCACCAGGACGCACCCCAGTTACATCAAGTAGCTGATTTTTATGCTCCTAGACTAATACATATTCATTACTACTTCTAAAAACAATAGATTATTATAATTAGCTTCCGGGGTCCAGTCCCTCCTACTGGAGCATGCGCATCAGTCTCCTCTGGGGGTCTCTAGGGGTCTTTCATGCTGAAGGCTCGTAGTCTTCCTCTCCAATTTTTTTCTCGTCCTTCCCCTTTGTACTCCTTTGGCACCGTACCAAGTTTATAGAACATTTTCTGCAGGTCTTGTCTCCCAGCCGTCCTTCAGCTTCTTTTTTCTTCTTCTTAATCTCTTGGCCACCTGGCCAGGTATCAGAGGCCTGTGTAGTATCCCATAACAGTCACTAGTTGTTATCAGTTGTTCTGAAACCCCCAGACATCAAAGACTTCATACAAACACAAATAGCTTTCTTATTGACACTTCACGAGTAATTAAAACATTCTTCACCAGTCATTCACAGGGACAGTCACACCTATAGCCGTGTTAAGTCAATCTCAAAGAAGACAGAAAAAAGGCTGTAACTGTTAGAAATAGAAGTCCGGAATAACAAAGGCAAACAGGTTCATAAATTTGAGGAGTATTTTCTGAAGACTTGATAAATTTACTAGAATGAGGGGGAGACTGGGACACACTGCATCTGTGGTTCAAGAATTAAATTGCCAGTGCAGGGCCCAGAGGCAGACAGGACTGTTCTTTATTGACACGAATTGTTAAAACATTTTTAACACCACTAAAGAAAAATACATATTCTACCACTATTTAGTCTGATAGCCTGCCCTTAAAGCTTGGTTGTAATTTAGATACAATACTAGGACATGTGCTATTTCCTTGGGTCTATGAGCTTTCCCTGTCTGCCAAGGTTGTGCCCTGGTCACAGCACAGTGCAGCTCTGAGCATTGCATTTGGGTTCACTGGATGCTGGCAGAAAGGCCCTACCCAAGTATCTAGGGGCTGTCTATTTACCCTTAAAGGCCCAGATCCTGTCCCCCAAACACAGGCTGATGTCCTGTCCTGGCACTGTCTCTAGGGAGGTGCCCAGTACCCAGGACTCGGGATGCCCTGGTACCAGACCCTGCCCTGCCATGGCAAGACCCCACAGATCCCAACACCCACAGAGCTTCCTGAACACATTGTGTTCTGTTACCTTATGACCATTATTTTTTCCAGAGTTTGAAAGGAGATTTCTCTGGAGAAGACAATAAGAACCTGTCATTTGGCTGGACCAAATGCCATATAAATACATAAAATAGTAACAGTCTAAACCAAGACTGCTAAGTTTAGTATATTTACTTCCTATTTTATTCAGTAAGTACAGCTATTTATATTAAATTTAAGTAGAAGGGAGTAAAACAAACAAAAAAAAAACAGGGAAAAATAAGATTTTGAACAGGCATGTGGCTTGAGGCTGACTGTGGTGACATCACAATGTATTCTGGGGTGAATAATATACTCTGGATTGAATCAGGTGCTTAAGAAATGATTTATTGATATTCAATAATGTAATTAATAAAAATATTCAATAAAGTTTACCAAATTTAATAATCTAATAGCTAGCACTTCGATCATAATTCAACATTTATGTACTTTACAATCTACATTTAATGGTAAATATTAAATAAATAATAAATAATAAATAAATAAATAGTAAATATTTAATGATAAAATCAATGTAACAATAATTTTAAAGAAATGAAAATAGTGCAAGTGCTGTATGTGTGACATCAACCTTAGATTACTAAATGCTGTTTTTTGTTTGTTTGTTTGTTTGTTTTTTATCTTCCAAAACAATAACAAATACACACTACACTTTAATTAAAAATAAAAATAAAAATAAAAATAAAAATAAAAATAAAAATAAAAATAAAAATAAAAATAAAAATAAAAATAAAAATAAAAATAAAAATAAAAATAAAAATAAAAATAAAAAAGCCTGGGGTCTCTGCCCAGGCAGTGGGACATGTTTGCCACTTTGCCCATTGCAGTACCAAGTAGCCAGTACCAAAATTGTGCACTTATCTTAGAGACGCCTGGGGATGGGAGGAAAGTGTTAGAGCAAGAAAAAGAAAAGGTGAGTAGAGAGAGAGAAAAGGAGGGAGAAAAGGGGGAGAGGAATGGAGAAAGAGAGGTGAGGAGAAGGAAAGGAGGGGTCATAAGGGGAAGGAGGAGAGAGCAGGGGAGGGAAGAAGGAGGGAGGAGAAGGAGAGAAAAGGAAAGCGAATAAAAGAGAAGGAGAGAGAAGGAAAGGGACACATCAGCACCCACAGAGGACACTAACAGGGCAAGTCACACAGACTGTTACTGACCAGGTGCTACCTTCAGCAGCACCCCTCCAGGCCTCACACACCACACCAGCACAGAGAACCTAGCCCCCTCCTGCCCTTGGGCTGGCACAGACAGCAGCTCCCTGGTGCAGGCACACCCCTCCAGGACCACCAGAACATGCTGTGCCCCAAGAACCAGCAGGGCCCTTCTGCCAACTTGGCATCCCTGTCCTCATCCCAGCCCCTCTCACCTGGCCCACGGTTCCCCTTCCTGCTGGCTACTGCAGTGAATGCACACACACACTGTTTGGGGCAGACACAGACACTGCCTGCAGCAACTGGCATCAGGCTGTGTGTGTAGCCTGTGGCCCTGCTCCAGCTGCCAGCACAGCCCTGCACTCACCGCACTCAGCCCCATCCCTGAGCAGGTGGTCTGGGGAGAAACACACCACTCCTTGCTCTGGGGGCTGGAGGCTGAAGACTCCTATCCATACCAGTAGCTAATGCTGAGACCCTGTGGTGGTTTTACTTGGGTGGGCGGCTGAGCTCCACCACAACCGTTCTCTCACTACCCGTCATCAAAGAGGAAAAGGGAGAAAATACGATGAAGATGAGGAGATCGTGCAGCAATTATTGTGATGGGCAAAACAGACTCAGCATAGGGAGAGTAAGATTTATTGCCTATTACTAACAAACTAAAGAAGCGAGAAACAAAGGAAAGAAACCAAAAGCACCTTCCCCCCAGCCACCCTCTTTCACTTCCTCCCCCTGAGCGGTACAGGGAACGGGGAAACGGGGGTTATGGTCAGTCTATAGCCCTTCTTCTCCACCGCTCCTTCTAGGTCACTCGCGTCCCCTGTGCTGTGGGGTCCCTCCCATGGGATGCAGTCCTTGGTGAACTGATCTGACATGGGCTTCCCACAGGCAGCATTCAAGAACTGCTCCAGATATGGGTCCGTACCATGGGGTCCATCCCTCAGGAGAAAACTGCTCCAACCTGGGTCCCCCACGGGCAGCAGCTCCTGCCATGTGACCTGCTCCTGCGTGGTTTCCTCTCCATGGGCTGCAGCGTGGAACCCTGCTCCACCATGGTACTTCATGGGCTGCAGGGGGACAGCCTACTTCTCCATGGTCTTCACCACAGGCTGCAGGGGAATTCTGCTCTGGTGCCTGGGGCGATCTCTCACCCTCCTTCTTCACTAACCTTGGCACCTGCAAGGCTGTTCCTCACTCCTCTCACTCTCACAGCTGATGTGTGGTGCTGTGTTTTTTTCCCCTTGTCTTAAATATGCTCTCACAGAGGCACAAAACAACAACATCACTTACTGGCTCAGCTCTGGTCAGCAGTGGGGTCCTTACCAAACACGGGGCAGTTTCTAGATCCTTCTCACAGAAGACACCCCTGCAGCCCCCTGCTACCAAAACCCACTACAGACCCCACTGTCTCCAGTCACTGGCAATCAGGGCAAGGGCACCCCTCCCCTGTTTGAATCCAGGAGCTGGCACCCTGAGCCACAGTGAGGCTCGTTGAGGCTCATTTCCTTCCACATACACAGGTCTTACTTACCAGGAGATGCACTGAGTCACTGCTGCACATATACACGTGGTATAGAGTGACAATACACAGTTAAGAATGAATAAGGTATAAGAAGACAGGACAGACTATGGTGATCAGGCACAAGGCTTAAGCCAGACAAGTCCCCATTTTACGTGCAACTGGTCCCTTTTATACCTTTTTCATAAGACACTGCTACTCCACCAGGTTCTTTTAAAGAAAATAAAGTTGTAATCGTCCAACCACACTAGATTCAAAGATATACATAGCTGTAGGTGTATATTTTATGTTTTATTTTTTAGATGAAAAAGTCTTCTCATCTTTTCATAATCATGATATCTATTTTTTGTTGTTGATTTTATTGTTGCTTATTTGCTTTTCTCATTCTTTGTTCTTTTGTATGTTCCTCTCTTACAATTCCCTGCTTACCCAAAGTCTTACATCCTTTGGCAGCAATTCACATTTTTTTATTATTTATTATATATTTATTATTATTATTTTCTAGAGATATAGAAAAATATATCTGTTTTCTAGAGATATAGAAAAATATATCTACTATCTGTTTCAGCAATTTCTGTAGTATTTTTGCTTTGGGTAGCTATTTTTACTGGGGAAAATATCAGGTTTCACATGAAATATGCCTCATATTTATTCTAAATGAAAGTTGCATTTTTTCCCACTGGCTTAAAAATGCTTCAGCCAGCCTCATCCATTTTTCCAGCACAGTGATATTCTTTTAAAGAGACATGTAATTGTGTTGAATTTTGAAAGCATTGTAAATTATGCACAATCAACAAAGCTATTATGTGACTCTGCAGAATGTACAACTAATGAAACACTAATCACCAGACCTTATCATTTTAGCTGAAGTTCTAATTTAATAATACAGTTTCATATCCCCAAGAGACTTCTAACATTTATTTGGCATGCCAATTTCCATTACCTAATTCAAAATAATTGAGTTGATTCTCCTACATTATACTAATAGCATTCTGGAAAGGTCTACAGTTTCAAAAATGTTATGACAATGTACACATATACATCACATTAATATGTACACGAAGTAGTATACCTAATTAGCAAAGGGTTTTAGAATGTATAATTTAACCTTGCGGATGTAGCCTGCTGTGACCAGGCCACAGATTCAATTGGTTTCTTATCCCCATAGGAAAAGAATACATGAAGAGCACTGGATTTTCATCTACTCTATTCACTTCAGATAGTTGCTTGTATACATGACTTTCATTCTCTTCATGCTCTACTTCTGAAGCTCAGTTCAATTTGGAATTTAAGACTTTATTTCACAGTCATAAAATCAGTGGCAAGGATCTATAATTATTATGAAAATATTTCATAAATATTACAGGACTTGCCTTAACTGGAAAAAAAAAAATAAAAAATCCTTGATCCTTTTGGATCAAGGAGGGAGACAGAAATGATTGTTGGTGAGGAAGGTTGGGTGTAGTTTGTTCAGAAAACACAGATGACTGGTGTGGACCCCCTTACCTGCCACGTATATCTTGAAAACATAGAAAAGGAATCATTTCTAAGCACTCTTGATAGTACTTTCCATTCTAACATTAATGCACAAAACATTTTGCTGAAGGAACTGCTATAAGGCAATAAACATGAAAAAATCAGTAGTAATAAATTTACCATTCCCATTCAAGCACATTATTATATTTTTCCTCTAGTTCTAAGTAGTAAGCTTCATTCTTGATGAGTGGTTATATTGCTTGCCTTTTTTTTTTTTTTTTCTTTTTTTTTTTTTTTCCCTCCCATGCTGCAATATACTCATTCACTCTTTATTAAAGAGGGATAAATAATCTGAAGATTCCATGTGATCCTTCTTCACCATCTAAGTGAGTTTTGTTCCACCTACTGTTAATATATTTGTTAGAATCTAACCCAGGGTAACATAGGGAGTTTTTAATAATTGCTCTCTGTAGCTTGAAGTGGCATCTAAATGCCACCTCAAGCTGTACCACATATAGTTCAATGTCTCTGAGATACCTGCTAAATCACCAGGATGAAAAGATTTTTAGAGCTCTAGCCTATTCACAAAACAAAACATCCAGTTTATTTTGTTTTGATTTTTACTTAAAATCCCTGTATAGGCTTTTGTGTTTAAGTTTATTAAGTGATAGATCTGATAGATTCTTTACAAGATCGTTGTTGCAGGTGTCCTTTTTATTATCAGCCAGTATGTAAGTTATACAAAGCTCAAAACATAAATCAGTTTTGCTCAGAACTTTCTTACAGTTAAACATGTCTAATAACTGAAATGCAAATGATGTCTCATTCAGTCGTTTCCTTTACTTCCAAAAATAAGATGCCTGAAGAAATTTCCCTCGTTAGTGATGCATCTTCCTGCTCACCAAGCAAACGGTCAAAAGTATTATAAAAAGTTTCTGTTTACATTGATAAAATTAGATGTTTTTCAGTCTAGTGAACTAGACTCCAGACCACTCTGTTCACAGAAGTACTTTAATTCAGTGTGGTCATGGACATAAGCATAAAGAACAGGTTTGCCTGTTCATGCCTTGCAGAAATGGGCAAGAGTGCTTGCACTTTTCAGGACTGGGGTCTTCAGCAGAGTTTATAGTACCAATGAACCTTTAAAAAAGCTTTTGTTTGTTTGTTTGTATGTTTTCTTAAATGGACAGGTGATAAATCAGTTTATTTGATTAATATCATATCAATAATTACACTAATACTTCATATTTTGTAATCATTGTTCTGCTTTTGGCATGATATGTTCGTAAAATGTAAATTCCACAAAAATGTAGGGAAAAAAATAATAAATAAGAAAGGTTTTTCTACTGTTAACAGCTATCAACTGCCTCAGCTGATTGTTTACTTGCATTTTGAGTAATTCAGAGGAATAAAATACTAGAGTAGGTATAATAAAAATCAATTCTCTCGCTGTTCTGTTCATACTGTTTTGCTCAGGTAGTACTGCACTGTTTTCCTGCATAATTCAGCTTTTCATTATCTAGTATTTTCTACAGCTCTAACTGATCTTAAATTCAAGGAAAAGAGAATGAAAATACATGATCAGACATCATTTCACCTAACATTTTTGTTTCCACTTGTCAGAAATTTTAGAGATTAAATCCAACACACTTATGTTTAGTAGAGCAGGTCATTGATTGTAAATTGGGGCATGAAAACAAATCTGTACTTCTTTTATCTGTTCTGGCCATACTTGTTTCTCACATAAAAAGGTGCAATTTATCAGACATTGGAAGGGTGAATTTGGCTGTTAGATTTTGTAGACTTCTTTTAGATTTCTTTAGAATGAAACCACTATGACATAACTATATAATCAAATAGACTGTTTTCAAATGAATTGCTTGTGCTTATTATTTTCTCAACTTTCTATGTGTGTTTTTGTTGCATGAAAATCTGCTCACCCAGGTATTGGTAATGATCTGTACAAAATATTTTGGTCGATAGCAGGTATGATAGAAATTACCATGTCTAGGCATTATTTTTGTGTACACAAATTCCTGTAGAGTGGAATACAAAAACTTATATTCCTTTGTCCCAAACACACAGACTACTCACAGTGAGAGAGCAGATAGGTGGGTGTCTGACAAGTGTATCAACCCTTTAGTTGATTCAGTATGGAGAATACTTCCATAGCTTCTGTTTGAATAAAAAGAAATGAACAGACATGTTTGTAAACATTTATAAACCTCTATATTAACTAGGATTAAGCTCCCTTGAGTTAAGCATGTTAGCAGCTTTTCAGAAAATACAGAAATCTCTACATATCCATTACAGGGGCTTAACATTTTAAAAGATAAAATAATGATGACCTGAATGATAACTCTCATTTATTTTTCTTCACTGTCCACTGGGGATAAATTCTTTTTGTTTTGTTTTGTTGTGTTTTGTTTTTCCCAATCATGATTTCCTGAAAAATGACTATGGACATCAGGTATGTAGATACAAATGCAGAAATATGAAAACTCACAGAAGATGTTTTATAAAAAAGGATTTTTTAGTCTTTCCTCACTTCAATATCCCAGCTTAAATGTTGAAACTGTCAATGAAAAATGTCTTAACTTATAAATCAGCTCTTAGGCTGTTCATGAACTAAGAAAATAACCTTGCCACACAAATGTTGTCAGCAATGAAAAGCAGAATGTTTGTTTGTTTTGTTGAAGACCATTGTTATTGATTGAAATTTAGATGCTCTATATTGCTATAGTATATCTAGATAAAGTTATCATAAGCTAGAGAAATTAGCTGAATTGCAGTGAATAAAAACAGGTGTTATATTAATCATATTTATTTTTATTATTATTTTGGCTTATTTGACAGCTTGTCAGTCAGTTACATTCCTCTTGATATCTTTTAGATTTTCCATACAACTTACATTCCTTTTTTTTTTTTAGAATCTAAAGCCACTTTAGAACTGAAGTAGTTCTAAAGAAGAGTGTAGGTTATACTGTGATTTTGTCACTGGAGTGACCCTTTCCAGGGTCCTCCTTCTTGCCCTTTTTGAAGACTGGTGTCACCTTGTCTCTCTTATAGTCCTCAGGCACCTTCCTGGTTCTCCACAACCTTCCAAAGATGATTTGGAGTGGCCTAGCAATAACATGGGCCAGCTCCCTCAGCACCTGTGGGTGCATTCCATCAGGGCCCATGAAGCTGTGGATGCTGGGTTTTCTTAGATGATCTATCACCTGATCCTCTTCAACCAAAGGAAAATCCTCATTTCTCTGGACTTTCTCTCTTGTCTCCAGGGTCTGAGATTCCTGAGGGCTGATCTTATCAGTAAATACTGAAGAAAAAAACAACAACTGTGCCTCCTCCATATCATTTGTCATCAGGGCACCTGCCCCATTTAGCACTGGACCGACATTTTCCCCAATCTTCCTTTTTCCACTGATGTATTTTTATTCCCCTTCTTGTTGCCCTTTATATTCCTTGCCAGATCTAATTCCAAATGGGTCTTGGCCTTCCTTGTCACATTCCCATGTACTTTGACAGTATCCCTATATTCCTCCCAAGTGGCCTGCCCCTTTTTCCACATTTTATAAAATTCCTTCTTCTGTCTGAGTCTTGCCAGGAGTTCCCTGCTCATCCATGTAAGTTTCCTGCCCCCTTTGCTTGCCTTCTTACACATAAGGATGCACTAATCCTGAGCTTAGAGGCAGTGATACTTGAATACTGACCAACTGTTTTGGACTCCCCTTCTTTCCAGGGCCCTAACACATGGAATTCTTCCAAGTAGGTCCCTGAAGAGGCCGAAGTTTTCTCTCCTGAAGTACAGGTACTCAATCCTTCTTTTTGGTCTGCTGCCTCCTCGCAAGATAACGAACTCCACCATATCATGGTCACTGCAGCCAAGGTCCAGATGCACACATCTCCAACTAGTCCTTCCTCACTCATTAATACAAGGTTCAGCAGCGCACATCTCCTTTCTGGCTTCTCCACCACCTGGGTCAACAAGTTGTCATCAATGCACTGCAGGAACATCCTGGACTGTTTGTGCCTAGCTGTGTGGTCTTCCCACTAGATATCAGGGTGGTTGAAGTCCCCCATCAGAACCAGGGCTTGTGACTGAGAGGCTACTTTGAGCTGTCTTAAGAAGGCTTCATCTACTTCCTCCTCCTGATCAGGTGGCCTGTAGCAAACACCAACAACAGTGTCAGCCATGGTAGCCTGCCCTAAATCCTTACCCATAGGCTCTTGTCTCACTCTTCATTGACCCCTTGGCAGAGCTCCATGCATTCTAGTTGCTCACTTACATAAAGAGCAACTCCACCACCTCGCCTTCCTGGCTGGTCTTTTCTAAAAATCTTGAATGGAAGAGAAATATATGATGGGATGATGGGTTTCATAGAGTCATGCTATTTGAGTGTATAATAGTGGTAGAGAGAAAGACATAGAAAAACCACTTTGAAAAAAAAAAAAAACACTTTGCTTTGGAATATACCCAGAAGTACTATTTACTCTCAGAACAGAAGCAAACTCTTAGTGACTTCATATTTGTACAGACTGCATTTTGAAAATTCATGTCTTAAGTGTCAAGCTGGAAACTGCTGTTACAAGAAACCAAAATTGCATATTATACAGTGACATTGAAAAAAAAAAAAGGCAAAAAAAAAAGTGAGATGTCTTAAGTATTCAGCTATGGCTAGATACACTTTAAGAAAAAAATAATTTGTAGTCTGTAGATTGGGGTGGAAGGAGTAGTAAATTTTTTTCTGAAGTTATTCTAATTAGTTGAAAGTGGATGAAATAAGTGTGGATATTAATTTTTAATTAACTACCAGAATTGTAAAGGACATTCCCATTGAAGAAAATGTTGCACCATTCATCCAACTTTGCTTCATTCATCCAACTGTGTGGTGAATTAAAAATAATTCAATGTCCCCTTTCAGGACACGCACATGTCTCATTCATCGTATCTAATATATTTTAATTTGTTTCAAATTTTCTACAGTAAGAAGACCACTGGTTACATATGTTGCTTCAGGTTGGAAGAGATCTTACAAGATCCATAGTCCAACCTCCTGCTCGAAGCAGCATTGACAATTAATGAAGTCTATGTTGCTAAAAGCTTTATGTTTTTGGGTGCTGAAAATTTCTGAGGACAGAGACTGACAACTCCTCAAAGCAACCTGTTCCCCTACTCAGCTGTTCTCATTGTGAATATGTTTTTTGAATTGTCAGGTCAGGGCCTCTAGTTTTACAGTATGACCATTGTTTCTTCTCCTTATGCACCTCCTTTAAACAGCCTGCATCTATATCTTCAATAAGTCCTTCTTAGGTATTGGAGTCTGCTATGAATTCTACCTCTTTGATCAGAAGGTGTCTCTTGTGCACTGTGAACAAGCCAAATGTTCTCAACCTTATCTCATGTTGGATGTGATATAAACCATTACCATGCTGATGGCCCTGTGAAGGACACTCTCAAGACTGCCAACACCTTTCTATTATTAGTCTGTCAACACTGTTGATAATTATTCAACGATTAATAACAAGGAATAAACAATCAGTAGATTGATTCTCTTGATCTACTATATAACCTGTATCTTGGTGATACAGGTTAAGTATGCTTTATCTTTCCTTGAAAGGCACACTGCTAACTCACATCCATGTCACTCTTACACTGGGGAGACCAGAGCTGGACACAGTACTCCAGGTGCAGCCTCACCATGGCTGAGTAGAGGGAAAGGATCACCTCCCTCAACCTGCTGGCAATACTTTGCCTAATGCAGCCCAGAATACTGTTAACCTTTTCACCAAGGGCATATTGATGTCTCACGTTCAAGTTGGTGTCCAGCAGGAACCCCACAAGTTCTTTTCTGCAAAACTGCTTTCCAGCTGGGCAGCCCTCAGCATATACTGGTGCCTGGCCAGGGGAAGGACTTTGCTCTTCTCTTTCTTGAACTTTTTGGGGTTCCTGCCATCCCATTTATCCAGCTTGTCAAATTTCATTTGGATGGCAGCACAATCCTCTGACATATCAGTCACCAATCCCATTTATGTGCCATCAGCACACCTGCTAAGGGTGCCATCCTCCCTGATGCCCCACCATCCGAAGACGATGTTAAAAAGGATTGGACTCAACATTGGCCCTCGTAGTACACTACTAGTTATTGGCCTCCACCTAGAGTTTTCACCACTCATCACTACCCTCTGGGCCTG
Source organism: Aythya ferina (assembly GCF_964211825.1). Taxonomy (NCBI): domain Eukaryota; kingdom Metazoa; phylum Chordata; class Aves; order Anseriformes; family Anatidae; genus Aythya; species Aythya ferina. Next base: position 47,013,132 of record NC_140296.1, read on the forward strand.
GCCATTCAGCCAATTTTCAATCCAGCTCATTTTCTGCTTATTCAGCCCATACAACAAAAACATACATGTATGTTTAAGGATCTTATGGGACACAGTGTCAAGGCCAACAGAAGTCCAGATAGATAATATCCACTGTTCTCCCCTCATCTACCTGTATTGGGTTTATGTGAGAAGGTTTTGGTAGCGGGGGTCTGCATGGGTGGCCTCTGTGAGAAGAATCCAGAAACTGCCCCGAGTTAGATAAGAGCCAGTTTCATCTGGCTCCAAAAGTGACCAGCTGCTGGCCAGAGCATAGCCAATAAGTGATGTATTTTGTGCCACTGTGAGATCAGATTGAAAAAAGGGAAAAAAAAGTCTTCTGCGTAACAGCAGCTGGGAGAGTGAGGAGTGAGAAGCAAACCTGAAGACACCAAGGTCAGTGAAGAAGGAGGGAGAGGAGTTGCTCCAGGTTCCAGAGCAGAAGTTCCCCTGTGGCCTGTGGAGAGGCCCCTAGTGCAGCAGGCTGTCCCCCTGCAGCCCATGGTGAATCACAATGGAGCAGATTTCCATGATGTAGACTATGGAGGAGCCCACAGTGGAGCAGCTGGATCTGAGGGGCGCTGCTGCCTGTGAGGGGCCCATGTTGGAACAGTTTGTTCCTGTTAGATGGACCCCATGATACAGACCCATATTGGAGCAGTTCTTGAAGAGCTGCTGCTAGTGAGAATTCCATGCAGGACCAGTTCAGGAAGGATTGCATCCCATAGAAGGGACCCAGTGTTGGAGCAGGGGCAGAGAGTGACCTTAAAGGAGCAGAGGAGACAAAGAATCATGGACTGACCACAGCCTCCATTCCCCATTCCACTGTGCTGCCTGGGGGAGATTTAGAAGATGTGGATCGGGGGAAGGTATTGTTAGTTTGTTTTTAGTTTCTCACTGTTCTAGCATATTAGTATTAGGTAATAAATTTTATTATTCTCCCTATGCCAAATCTGTTTTGCCCATGATGATAATTATTCAGTGATCTTACCCTGTCCTTATCTCAACCCTTGAACCCTTTCCATTGTATTTCTACCCCTTTCCCTTTGAGGAGGGGGAGTGAGAGAGTGGTTGTGGTGAAGTTCAGCTGCCCAGATGGGTAAAACTACCAGCTGACTACTCACAATCAGTGTCTTGTTCTTCATGTCCAGATCTGGAAATGTTTTCAGGGATTAGTTGTTCTGTGACCTCCCCAGGGATTAAGGTGAGGCTGACTGGCCTGTAATTTGTCTCACTGCACTAATGAAAGTGTAGGGCCAATTTTAAACCTGTGAGCTTTAAGCGTAAAGTTTGGGTGGCTTTACAAATCTATACTTTCTTTTTGCCCCCTTCTGATTCTGATCTTTGTGGGCTGAATCTTACACCAAAATATTGAATAACTGGTACAAAAACAGACAGACAAAAATGATAAACACTGTAAAGGTTTACAAATCCTTTCAAGACATTTTCTTTTATTAATTCACTGCAAGATGAAGAGCCTAAGTTTAAACACATGCTAACATGGCTATCTTGCTTCTGAATTCAATTCTACCTCCTCTATCTATGGTCGCACTGTCCTTCTGCATAGCACTATAGTGTAACATTTGCATCTAAAAGAAAATTGAGGGTTTTCCATAGTGTGGAAACTACATTTCTTTGCAATACTTTTCATTTATTTGAGTATCTATCGGTTCTAATTTTCATCATGATTGAAAGCTGAAAAATCCTGCTGTTAGGGTGTTAGTTTTCTTAAAATTCTGTCACAAATAACCTTGGAAGTTCTTATGTAGAATGTTATCCTTAATGCTATTTAAACAACAGAAACATAAATAATATTAACAGTATGACTCTAATAAGTATCTTTAGTGAGCAAGTATGTCACTATCTTGTCACAGTAATTTTACTGTTCTAAGAATCTTCCAAACCATATATTTTTTGTAAGCTGGTGTTCTGTTCAATTGTTGTACATTAATAGATTACAATGATGGAAGCTAAAGGGAGCTACAAATGCCTGCAGTAAGTAAGGAATTGCTTTAGTCTAAAAACATGGAAGACAGTGTCAGAGGTGAGCAAATGAACCTTATGGTCTAAATGTTCATGTTTCCCCCACACTTTTTATGCTAAAGCTTTGCAAATAAGTTATGAATAACATTAATTGTGTAAGCATGAAACCTTATGGCATCTATTGAAGATATTGAGTGGTAGTCATGGTGCACTGAATCTATGTCAGATCACATACTTTTACTCAATGGAGCTTATTAAAATGCCAGTAAAACAAATCATTAAGCTAATGTTAATTAATGTTTAAGCAAAAAATTAGCCCAGCAGGTGACCAGTTTATCTGCTTGAGCTGAATATCAGCTTAATTTCAGCCTCAAGTCTTTTTCTTGCAATTAGATTATAAAAATAATTTTAACTAAGTATAACAAAATTGTTAAGCATCATTATTGCTTATTAATAGCTATAGTCTATGTTTGATCTCCATACAAAATAAATTGAAGTCTCTGCATAGAATTGTAATGACTTGGGCTTTCTGTAAATATAATAAAAGATGAGTTGGAATTTCATGTTTAGGAGAGAAGAACAAAATTAAATGAGACAAAATGGATCTCAAAACCGTAATGGAGACTGTAAAGTAACTAGCAAAGTAATTTAAATATTCATTAAAAGGAAGAGATGTGAACAAATAACCTTCCTGAAATTGTTGTACTTGTAGCAGAAAGCTTCCCCCCACCTCTCCACAGCAAGAAAATTAAATGCCTATAGAACACAGTTGAGAACTGGGTGTATAACTCACATGCTTTGCATTAGTATGACCCCTTTTCTGATTTAATCAGAGAACCAAGGGAGAGAAAAGTTGCAAATTCTGGAATCAAAGACATCTCTGCTCATACTTATTTCTGTCATTAATATCTGTTGTAGTTTTTAGATGCTGATAGGTGCTGTTCCATGAAAAGCTCTTAAGAGCTCATGTGTTATTGCCAGGTAGAGATCATTGAATAATGTTCACCCAGAGGGACAGCTGGTTAGACTGTAATCTCCATTTCCAGCATCCATGTTGACTATAGAGGGAATTACTGCACAGCTCCTTAAAAAAAAAAAAAAAAAAAAAAAAAAAAAAAAAAAGGAACTAAAAGCAGCCTTTCAAAGAGACAGAGCTGTTACATCCTTTCAGCTGTAGTTGCAAAGAGAGAATTCCTTATGGAAGTACAACACCACAGAAATAAAGAGAACAGCCACCTATTTCAGTTTCAACTGCCAAACAGGTTTTGAGTTGTGGAATTAAATGCTTCTTAGAGACTGATTTGGTTTGATTTTAAGTTTTATCATGTTTAAAAGACTCTCCAAATAAAGTAATATGTCTGCAGATATTCACTAAAGTATGTATTTTTCACTATAATTCATGGATGCAGAAATATTGGAGATGCTCTCAAGTTGCACTAGAAAAGGCTTATATATAGGATATTAAGAATTTATTCACAGAGAGAGTGGTCAAGCATTGGATCTGGCTGCCCAGGGATGTAGTGGTGTCCCCATCTCCCCATCCTTGGGGGTATTTAAAAGATACTTAACTGGTCTCATGGTCTCAAAGTCTCATGTCTGTAGCATCATGAGACACTAAGTGATGGGAATCAGTAGATCAGACTGTTCTAGTTAGATTCTGGGGACTAAAGCTGATAGGTTCAGCCCAGCAAGGATCAGACAAGAGCTATGTATGTATATAAAGGAAGCAAGCTATTTGGGGATGTCAAATACACTCACACACACACACTTGAACAGCGATAGAAAAAACAAATAATTTACTAATGAGTTAGCTTGTTAACATATCAACCCCAGGGTGATGACAAAAGTACCGATGAGTGTGATGCTCTTCCCAATCATTGATGTAGCAGACGCTTACCCAGGTCATGGTCTGCATCCCGTCGGCGCAGTAGGCACCAATGTCTTGCAGGCGTCCCCATGGAGGCAACATTGACTTCAGTTGATGTTCATGCCTTGCCAATGCAGAGCAACTTGCCCTGTTTTTAAGTTTTGCCCCTGCATGCTCCCAGTCCCAGAGCAGTGCACGATTGGCTGCCCCAGCCTCAGGGGAGAACTCAGCAATCCTTGATAGGCTACTGCGATCACGTACAGCTGCATGGCCTGTGCGTGCTGTGCAGATGACAGTATTGTCTCATGCCAGATGACTTGTGGCCTGGTGCCAAATCACTGAGCAACCAATATGTATCTTTGCAACGTCAGAGTTTCACCTTGCTAGTCTTACAACAATGCCTGTTTCACATCGGACCAAACCTAACAGTTCTTAACCCTAAAATACAGGCTGATGGTTGTACTTGGTGATCTTGAAGGACTTTTCCAGTCTTCATGATTCTATGATTCTATGACTGGTATTTCTGATCTTTTCTAATGTGGTATCTGAAAGTTACCTATACTGTTCAAAGTATAATGTGGAGTGTTTACAAACTTTTCAACATTGATATATTCTTTATTATTACTATTATTATTAATTATTTTATTTTATTTTATTTTTCCTTTTGTTTGACTTTTTTTTTTTTTTCCCTGAGAAATTTGAATATTTCTGTCCTTGGATATTTACTAGGCCTTTATTAATATTTACTAAGCTTTTATCTAAAAAAAATAAAAAACTTTGTTGTGTATTATTTGTTTAATAAGCAACATAGCTTGGAGAATAAAAGTCTGAGAGGGGATCTTATCAATGTGTACAAATATTTGAAGGGAAGGTGTCAAGAGTATGGGACCAGACATTCCAGTGGTGCCCAGTGACTGAACAGGAGACAATGGGCACAAACTGAAACACAGGAAGTTTGGCTGAATATGAGGAAACTGTAAGGGTGACAGAGCATTGGAACAGGTTTTCCGGAGAGGTTGTGGAGTCTCCTTTTCCGGAGATATTCAAAACCCACCTGAATGCCATCCTGCTCAATATGCTGTGCTTGATTGGGGGTTGGACTAGATCTCCAGAGGTCCTTTCCAACCTCATTCTGTGACTGTGTACCCCCAATACCCATCCTGTAGTTTTGTGCAATATTTCCTGATAATTTTGAGGTGACAAAATTTTGGAATGCATTTCAGCAAAGATCTGTAATGCAAATTAAAATGAAGAACAACAGTAATTTGTAATATTGCTTCAGCATTTGCTGTTGCAAAACCAGCTTCATAGAAATCTTGATATTTAGAGCATAGAATCCACATGAGGTTCTTAGTGTCATAGCATTTATTTAGCTTATTTAGCAAGCCTCATATCTGCTTAGAAAGCTGATTTTTATTCTTTTTTTTTTTTTATTGTGAAGAAAATAAAGCAAATTAAAATGTACTTGGATTTACAGATTTACTGTATCTTCATAGCATACTGAAATTTCATATCATACCTATAATTCAGAGGCAAAAGAAGTATCTTCTCATACACAGACAAAACAATAAGTCTATACATTTTCTTTTTGTGGTATTTCTTGGGCCTCTGTTAGTTTTCAGTTAACATATTCAAACTGTTATGAAAGGAAAGCAAGAAATAAAAGCATCGAGGAAAAATCAAGTCTGAGTCTTGGAACAAGATACATGTAAATATATGTAGATATGCTATGTTGAAAGTAAATTTTTAAATTCAAAATCTATTGTATCCACTCTAACCAAGGAAGGTAGAGTGGATACTGACTTGAAGCCCCCTTCCCTGAGACCTAATATCCTCTTTCCAAAGTCAATGAATGTGATACATGCTCATACTTTGCTTTCTTTGAGAGCCATCATGCAGGTGTAACAACTAACATAGAGATACTTCAGTATATGATGGTTATACATGGCATAATACTTCAGTGTTATATCTAAGGATACAGTGAAAACAGAAGATAGCACTATGAGTCCCTTGTCCATGGCACTTTCATGTAAGAGTCAGATAAAAATTCATACTTATGTTTTAAATATAGAGAGATTGTTGTTACTGTCTCATTTGATCTTCTGTAGTACAAAAGCCTAGGACTTCCAGAACCTGTTATCTAATTTCAAATGTAATTTCAGAGTAAGGTATCTTGTATATAGATAACTTGTTTCTGAAAATTATACTTGGATAGAAGGCAAGAATAGTGACCTCTCTACAGCTACTTGGGGCATTTGTATTTTTTGTTGTTGTTTCTCAGCAGCAGTGAGAACCAATTATTTAATTCCTGAAGCTGTCCTTTAAGTGTCCCAATTTAATTTCATTAAACACATCTAGGAGTAAGTTGTTTATCATATGTTATTGTGCTGTAGTAGTTCCAGATGCATAAATGTGCTAATGAAAGGAAATAATTTCCAATTTGTCAGTAAGAAGTATATTCAGGATTACTTTTAGTTGTTACAGAGTCCCTGTTTTCTGGATGTGTGCAAGAAATGTCTTGGATAATTAAAATGCTGTACAATTATTTTGTATTTTTTCCTCCCTTTTCTTTCCTCTTGTCTTTATGATCTACCAGTTACCAGGGTTATTTTTTGTTTGATTTCTGGTAGAGTTCATAGTGATCTTAGTAAGGGATATAAATCTTAAAACATCAGTTTCTGAGCTAGTAACATCATTTTGACAGATTGTACTAATTCTCTTATTTTCCTTTTTTCCTTCTTTACCAGAAAGAATGAGAGAATTCATCACTTGTTTGTTTATATTTCTTGGTAGAGGGAAAGTAGTGTTTGGAAATATTCTTCATTCTTGAATAAACATTTCTCCATACTGTGTTTAGTTTAAAATTATCTGACTGTCCCTCAAATGTATTTGTATGTGTAACTTTAATGGGTAGGAAAAAAAATGATACTGCACAAATTGTGTACAGGATTTGTGAATACCAGGAAAAAAAAAAAAGTGTCATGGTTGTGGCTGGGATAGAGTTAGTTTTTTTCTTAGAGGCTCACACAATGTTGTGTCTTGGAGTTTTGACCAAAATAGTGGTGATAACACACCCATGTTTTTAGTTACTGCAGAACAATGTTCACACAGAGCGAAGCGCATTTCTGCTTCTTATGCTGCCCTGCTAGCAAGGAGGCTGGGGATGCACAAGAATTTGGGAGGGGACACAACTAGGACAGCTTACTAGGACTGACCAAAGAGATATCCCATACCATATGGCTTCATGTTCAGAAATAAAAGGGAAAAGAAGGAGGAAGGAAGGAATGCTCAGTGGGATGGTGTTTGTATTCCCAAGAAAGCATTACGCATGATGAGCCCTGCTTTCATGGATGAGGCTGAATATCTCCCTGCTGATGGGAAGCAACAAATGAATGAATTCCTTATTTTACTTTGCTTGTGTGTGCAGCATTTGCTTTATCTAGTCTTTATCTCAACCCACGAGTTCTCTCACTTTTACCTTTCTGATTCACTTGTAAGTCCCACCTGGGGAGAGTCAGCAAGTGCTTGGGTGATAATTAGCTGCCTGCTGGGGTTAAACCACCACCACCACAGCAACAAAAAACAAAACAAAACAAAACAAAACAAAACAACAACAAAAAAAAAAAAAAAAAAGGAAAGAAAAGCATATGAATTGTTTGGAAATTTGCTGATTTTAAGAAAAGACATTTTAATTCTCTGTTTAGAATAATATCTGGAAATAGAACATGTATTTCTCACAGGCTAGTATTTTGCTTCTCTAACTAGAGAAGAATTTCTATGCTGTTAGTGTACTTTGGTGTATCTTACCTTTGCCCAAAAGTAAATGTACTACAAATTCTTCTGTATTTAATTATTTTATGTGTAAAATTTATCTTTAACATCCAGTTCTTGCTATACAGAATTGCTGTTTTAAAGACGGTAGAGGGAGCACAAATCATTGGATTTTACCTGATAAAATAAATGAAAAAAAAAAAAAACAAACATCAGCAGCTTTTTATGTTCTAAATGCATTTTTATGTAATTGATTAACAAAAAGTAGTTAATTTTTTTTTCATTAAATAATCAAGCTTTTAAAATGGTTTAGTTATTATGGTCATTCTGAAAATACTAGTATGCCACTTTATGAAATTTTAGAGCGAGGTACCTGCACATAATTTTCTTTCACGGACAAAATTATTGCCTGACATTAGTCATCTGCTGGAGTTCTCATAAGCAGTCCTTTAAAATCAATTTGTTCATAATCCAGAATCAGTCTTTACCTACTTAACCTTTAAAATCTGCATTAATTTAACTCAAAGGTGATCATCAGAATAGAGATAAATTCAGTATTGCAATTAATATTTCACAGTGATTTTCTTTTTAAAATTTGCAAGTGAAAATGTATTTTGTTTTTAACATGTTCTTTTTGTTTGTTTGTTTGTTTTTCTGCCTATGCATTTTTTTTTGTGAAAAATGGGCTACAAAAACATATGCATATTAATTTCAAGGTAATTTATCTGTAGATACATACTGAATAAGCAGAAAATATGCTAAATGGGTTTATTCTATGATTTTGAACTGAAATAATTCAAAAATTTTTTACTGGTTTTGTAGAGGTTTCTGAACATACCCTATTACTGTTTGCTCCTGCTCTTGTTCTTTAAAAAACAAACAAACAAACAAACAAACAAAAACTCTACTATATCATTTTCTTTGTTTATAAAACAAACAAACAAACCTCCCCACAGATTTCTACTTCAGTATCAATTGACTGAATTCAGTATCAATATGCTCTATTACATATTCCTATATCTTTTAAAATCTATATAGCACACAAGAAAGAAGCATACTGTTACTTCTGGGTCAGACTAGGACACAAAACTAGTGCATGTACTCTTGCGTGTAATTGGCAGATGTTACCATGAGTGAACCTGTTAACTCTCAATATTGTTATTGCTTCTGATGTCAGAAAACTCCCTTAACTGTCTTCTTTATTTCTCAGTACCTTTGATTTGTCTTGCATCTTTAGACTTCAAGATGAAGAAGCAGTATCTGAGCAGGCAACAAAAAATTCAATTTCTCGTATTTCTGTCCCAGTTTATCAGTTTATTGTTCCAGAGAAAGACAATGTAAGCCCTTTTTTATTTTATTTTATTTTATTTTATTTTATTTTATTTTATTTTATTTTATTTTATTTTATTTTATTTTATTTTATTATTTTATTTTATTTTATTTTATTTTATTTTATTTTATTTTATTTTATTTTATTTTTTTAGAAATTATTTTGCAAAACCAGAAACCATAACTCATAAAGTATTTTAGTGCAATGGCATTGATTTATAACTTTTTTTTTAATTTATTTATTTTTAGGGGGTTTGGGGAATATTTTGTTTTCTGTGTTGTGTCTTCTGCAGTGTAAGCCTGAACACTCACTAAGTGCATATTGTAGTTAAAATCCAGCCTCTGATATTTGTCTCAGTGTGTCTCAGATCCTTTCAGGAGCTACAGCCACCCTCTGCTGTACTGTCTGATTATAACTTCCAGTGATTTTAAGCATATTTGGAAGCTTCATTGATGATTAAGACTGTTTATATTCCTGCATATGAAGATGTGTGTGCATTTACATTTTAAATAATGTAGATTATTGTAGATGCTCTTTTTTTTTTTTTTTTTTTTAAAGTATTCTGTTCTATGTCCAAGCAACAGGGGACTTCTGATTTCTAGATAATATCATCACTGATACATAAACAATAAAATTATATTAGACTAGACTAGACTAGGCTAGACTAGAATAGACTAGAATAAAAAAGAATAGTTCAGTTGGAAGGGACCTACAAATATATATCAGTCCCACTGCCTGACCCATTCAGGGCTAACCAAAAGTTAAAGAATATTAATGAAAGCATTGTCCAAATGTGTATTCCGCAGTGGCAGGCATTAGACTTTAACCACCTTCCTAGGAATGTCTGTTCTGGTGTTTGACTACCCTCACAGTAAAGAAGTTTCTCCTAATACCTATTCTGAACCTCCAGTGGTACAGCTTTGTGCCATTCCCACACATCCTAACATAGGTTACCATGGAAAAGAGTTTATGTCCCTCTTCACTTTCTCTGCTCAAGAAGTTGTATACAGTAAAGAGATCACCTTTTAGCCTTTTTTGTTTTGGTTTGGTTTGGTTTTGTCCAGAGTAGACAACGCAAGTGTCCTCAGCGTCTCCTAATAAGATATACCTTTCATCACTCTCACCAGCTTTGTTGCCATCCTCAAGATGTTTTAAAGTATCTTAACATCATTTTTACATTGCAGAGACTAGAACTGCACACAATATTCAAAGTGAAGCTGCACCAATGCTAATTATATACAGACCTTTTTTGATCTTCTCACTGTTCTGTGTTTAATGAATCCTAAAATGTGGTTTTCCCTCTTGGATGCCAGGGCACACTGCTGATTCATATTGGGCCTACTATTAACTGGCACTCCCAGATATTTTTCTGCATGGATGCTCTTAAGCCACTCATCTCAATCTGTACCTGTGTTTGCTACAGATACAGAATCCTGGTATTTACCTTTGTTAAACTTTGTGTTGTTGATGATTGGCCAATACTCCAGTCTACCTAGATCTATTTGCAAGTTCTGTCACCCTCCAGGATCCATCAGCACATCCCAGTTTACTATCATAGGTGAACTTGCAAAGGATGCATTCAACTCCTGCATCCGGATCACTAATAAAAATGATAGAACTGAGCCCTGAGGAATATAATTAGTTGCATGCTGATAGACAGATATTGCCCCATTCACTATGATCCTTTGAGCTCTGCCATTCAGCTTGTTCATCCCCCAGCACAGTATGAACCTGTTCATTTTACAGTCGGACAATTTGTCTGGACGGATATTGTGAGGGATGGTATCAGGTCTTAATAACATCCAGAATGATTACATCCATTGCCTTCCCTTCATCCACCAAGCAGGTGACCTTATTGTAGGAGATCAAATAAAAGGCAGGACTTTCTTTTGATGAATCCATGTTGACTTACCTCTTTATATTTAGTCTGAAATTTCTCTGCCCCATCTACCATTCTAGTAACTCCATATGATGAAGTAAACACATTCCCAGAGCTAAATAAAACTTTTATTCTAATGTTTTCTGTTTGCAAAATAAACATCCTATTCTGGGAAAAGCACTAAAATGAACCCTGGTATAAGAGCCCTGGTATCAAAGACAGAGAAAGAATCCATTTATAAATAGGTGTAAATTAGAACCTACTATCAATATGAAGAATTTTGTGCATCTCTTAAGCTGCCGATAAACACATTCCTCATTCATTCATATTTCTCCTGCCTGTTGCTGCCTTTGCTTTTCAGGAACTACTGACATAAATCATGGAAGTTCTAATGAACCTCAAACATATAGAAATCTGACTATTCTGAAATCAAGTCAGTTAAATTTCCTTACAGAAAGACCATTAATAGACTTCTAAAAATAGTTTAATATAGGAAAAAAAATAGTAAATCCAGTGCACCTATTAATCTTCATTATGAATGAGTTGACTGAGAGTTTAACTTAATAAGTTAAGTAAATATATGATTGGATTTTTTATCTATGTTTGTTCAGCACTTTTCGGTGTATAACTAAGGAGTTGCTCAATTTCTGCACATTCTTCCTTTTTGTTCTGAGACTCAGAAGAACTTCTATGGTCATAGAAATATATATATATATACATACATTTATCTTTTCTTTTTTTTCATTTATTTTCTTTTTTTTCTTTTTTTTTTTCCCTTTTTTTCATTTTTATTGATTTTTTTTTCTCTTTTCTTTTTAGAATATAGCATTTATTTTTTTTTTTATAAGGTGGGCTTGATATCAGGCTTACTGAAATCAAAACTATCAGTTTTCACCATCTCATTGACTTCAGAATGCTTAGTTTTGACGCTAAATTTCTGTTTTTCTCTAATTGAGATTTCAATTGTACAGGCAGAGTAATCTCTATTTACTGAACTAGAAATTTCTACTTAAAAATTCAGTTTTTTTTTTTTTTTTTTTTTTTCTTCATAATCCTTTGGTATTTTCTTGTAACTCCATAAAGCCTGCAATCAAGTCATTCAGCAAGTTGATTAATTAATTCCCTTAACACAATGTTTTTCTTATCATTCTGAGCTCCTGTCTTATATATCTTAAATTTTCCAAATATTTTCTTACCTGCTTTTATAACCCGGACTTCATTAATGATTAATTTTCAGCTTAATGATTAATTATTCAGCTTAATAATCTTTTTTTTTTTTTTTTTTTTTTTTTTTTTTTTTTTGCCTTTTTAATAGCACTGGGAAAAAGAATGAATGTAGAAGTTTTGTTATTTTAGAATTATCATTGATCTAATTTCACTCATCATCACTTCTCTTAAAGTATCTATACTGTACTACTAGTTTCTTAGTTGGTGAATGTATATATATTTATATATTTCCCTAAATTTTCACAGCAAGCATAAAGTTAGGGAATTATTATGTTGTATGATCTCCTTAAAGAAGGACATGGATTTTTTCAATGTAATCAAAAATCCTTAATAACACAAAGTCCATTTTACATGGACTTTGCAGTTATATTTAAGCAATGAAACCACTTCAACATCCAAGTGTCTATTAATTGCTGTGATTAGATGCAGTTGCAGCACATTGTCAACATATTGTGGGTCAGATTCTTCCAGCTTTAGCCAGTGTTCCCTGTGAATACAGTATAAGAAAATATATCGCCAGGGGATTATAGCCTTACCTAAGATATGACCATTTTTCCCCACATCCTGTATTTTCCCTTTCTTGTCTGCTCTTGCATTTCCTTTTATAAATTTAGACAGGCTATTTAATTTCTACAGAACATTTGTTCATTTCTTGCACAAAGGAATAGAGTCACAGAAACAAACTGGAAATCTGGTTATTTCTTTTCTGCTTTTTAATTTCCTCTGTCAGTCTGTGCTTCATGTTTTGGGAAGAAACATTCATACGCTAGACCCATGCTTACTCTGCCTGTTGTCCTCAGGTTGCTGGTGTTTCTGTTCTCGTTGTTGTTGCTGGTGGGTGGTTTATTTATTTTTGTTGGTGGTGTTTGTTTGTTTTGTTTAACATTGCAGTGACAAGATGCAATGGCTTTATTTTTGTTCCTTCTTGTGCAAACATCTGTGTCTGTAGCTAACACATTTATTTTTTTTTTTCAATCTGCTCTTTGGTCTACAGTCTAGGATACATGGGAAAAAAATACATGATTGCTCAAAGAGCTTTTCTGTTGATAAAACATTAATCCAGCTATCTCTCTTTCATATATCTTACAGTGTACATAATCATAAAACAAAACAAAACAAAAACCAAACATACAAAAAAAAAAAAAAAGAAAGAAAAAAACACATTCATTTTGCCTTCAAATACTGTTTGGAGTCAGTTCCAAAATGAAAATCCTTATCAATCTTCTCAGGGGAACGTGGAATGGGGGCTGAGGTCAGTCCCCAATGCTTCATCTCCGACACTTCTTCATGGTCACTCTCTTCTGCTCCAATGTGGGGTCCCTCCCATGGGCTGCCGTCCTTCCAGAATGGATCCTGCATGAGTACAGGCAGAAGCTCTTTAAGAACTGCTCCAACATGGGTCTGTACCATGGGGTCCATCTATCAGCTGGAGCACACTGCTCCAGCAGAGGTCCCCCATGGGTGGCAGCTTCCCCCAGATCCCCTGCTCCTGCGTGGTCTCCTTTCAACGGGCTGCAGCTCCAGCCCCGGGCCTGCTCCTGTGGGGTTCTCCATGGGCTGCAGCCTCCTCCAGGCCACATCCACCTGCTCCACCGGGGGCTCCTCCACGGGCTGCAGCATAGAGATCTGCTCCATGTGGGACCCATGGGCTGCAGGGGGACAGCCTGTTCCACCAGGGGCCTCTCCACAGGCTGCAGGGGAAATTATGCTCTGGCACCTGTAGCACTTCCTGCCCTCCTTCTGCCCTCCACCTTGGGGTCTGCAGGGCTGTTTCTCACTCCTCACTATCCCAGCTACTGTTGCACAGCAGAATGTAGATATATTATTTGTTTATTGATTGATTTTATTTTCTTAAATGTGTTTGGTGCAAACAACACTGGTTATTGGCTCAGCTCTGGACGGCAGTGGGTCCCTCTGCAGTGGGATGAAACTGGCCCTTATCTAACATGGGTCAGCTTCTGGATTCTTCTCACACCTCTGCAGCACCCCACTACCCAAACCTTGTCGCATAAACCCAAACAACTTCAGGTTACTAGTTTTGAATCTAGTACATATCTTTTTCCTTGTAAGATAAAATGTTTCACTGAGACTTAATTGTGGCCAGAAAAATTGACAATGGCGCTTCAGACAGCACACTAAAAATAGGCTTTCCTCTGTGCAAATCTATTTGTATATGGGAATAGATTACTGGTGCAAAGTTTCACCTGAATCTATCTGTGTGGAAAACTAAGACTTTCACAGCTAAACAATAGGTAGAAAACAAAAGTCTGAAAGTTAGTTAAAGTGAATTCAGGACTGAAGTGCACCTGGAAAAATAACTTAAGAATGTGGAACATGTCTAGATAACAAGTTATGCCAGTAGACTGAGTAGCTACCTGGAAGCTTTGTGAGGTCAAAAGGCCAGAATGTAGCTCACTGAGGAGAGACACAGACTGCCACATCCTAATTTGTGTGCAGCATGAAGTGCAGAGTTTTTGCAGCCATGTTCCTTGAAGAACCAGTCTGAGGAAGAGGCTAAAGACATATAGGGAAAGAAGGTTAAATAGTCGGGTATGAAAGGTAGTAAAGGTTGTGGCTTTTGGGGTCAGTGTAGAGATTTTATCATTTTTGAATATTGTGTGTCTTGTAGCTTGAGCCATATATTTGTGTAAGTGTTGAGAAGCGACAAAAGGCACTTTTTTTTTTTTATTTTTTTTTTTTTCTTGGCCATCTTACATCAACAATTCTGAATTCACAAGAGAAAAATTTTTATTCTCTGAGTTGGTATTACACATAAATTAGAAACAGTAGAGATATATTTTACAGATTGGTCAGAAATAAATTGATCAAAAATATGAAATATTATTTAAGGCAAAAATTCATTAGCATAAAATAATTATTTAAAATTGTACATCTGACACATCTGATCCTCTTTCTTGCCATTAGCGAGCTGAATCACAGGTGTATATTCTCATCTACATAGGTGTATATTCTCATGTAAGTTTAAAACATTTCCAAATAAACATAGAAATGCTTGATACTTCCATTCTTATAGTACTGGAACTGAGGGTGGGGGAATGCATTTGATCAAAACAGACAGTTTCAGTTACAGGACCAGTTCTAAAGTCTTCACCATTGACAATACTCAGGCTGCATAGAGCTTGAAATGTTACATAATACGTAAATTATGTATAATGGTAAAAGATTAAGGCTAGTAACACAAAGGCTGAGCAAAGGGTGTCTAAAATGTCCAGCTGTCTAGGAATAGCAAAATACTTGTCAGATCATTCATTTTTATGTTAGTATTTCACATAGGAAGGATTGGGAAATTGAATCAAAGTCTGACAACAAACTCTTGGCAGCTTGTTTTGCATCTCTGTCAGAGACAGTCAGGATGGGAGAAATACATGTCATGGTGTTAAGAAAAGGCTGAGAGAAAGCCAACTGAAGGAGAAAGCTTCCTGAACACACTGGAGACAGGGCAGGGACAGTGGAAGGAAGTTACAAAACTGCAAAGCTACAAAGCTTCCTTTTGTCCTTTCTTCTCCCACCCTTGATGAGCAGAGGTCTGAAGAAGACACCTTCCTCCTCTTCTCAGAAACATCCCATAATCCTTCAAATGCTAGTTAATGCTATTAAGGGTAAAAGTTGGTGCTATTTTTACCTGTATCAGCTTTTTATTTCCCATGATACCTCTATTATCATATTTTCTAAATAATCATGTGTAATATCAATGCCAATTGCCTTTTCAACTAAAGGAAATTTCTCATCTATTTGTAAAGCAAACTTTACTCTCCAAATGTATGGTCTTGGCCATTTGTATCAAATTTATACAGTGAAATATATATATATATTTTTTTTTTTCTTGTTTGTTTGTTTTGTTTAGGTTAATTTCCCCTAAAACAGTAATGTTCTTAAAGATATATATATTATAATTTTCAGATAATTTAGCTTTAATATTTTAATTATCTTCACTTAAATGTATATAAGCTTTGTCAGTAGTTATACCTTAATCATTGTAGCCATTTGGAAAAATGTATTATATACTAAGAACAAACATATGGTATTATACTCCTTCAAAAAGAAACATATTAATGCATTACTTTATATAAAAATTTAAAAAATAAAAAAAGCTTTATTTCTCAGCTGCATATTTCCTGAATAACACTAAACAACATATTTTCAGAAAGCATTATTGTAGTGTTTTAAGAGGTTTATTGTATGAGAAACAAACTATTAATAAATAATTTCTGATTTAAATAAGCATGAATCATTCTTTATTGCAACAACATCTAATTTATATAGCAATCTTCACATAACCAGTTTGCAGGATACTTTATAGGATCAGATAAAACAAAGAATCATAAAAGTATTTCCCAATAAGTGGCAAAAGCAAGCAAACAAACAAAACAATAAGAACAGAGAAGAAAATCCAAGCTTACAGTAATTCAGAAGCTCATGTATTATTTTACAATGTTTTCCTTCAAGTAAATGAATGTACCAGGATTCCAATAATTTCAATTTATTATTGCATTTGAAATTGTCAAAATTATTACAAATCTGATATGCATTATGAGATTTTACTTTGCCCAGGTTTAGTAGAATTTCAACATATCCTGTTCAACAGACAGTTATTGGGAAAATGCTAAATATAATTATATGCTGTTCATTTCACAATTTGAATTTCCATATGTCTTCTGAAGAAAACATTACATTATGCAAATACAAGACATAGCAGAACAAAAATATGGGAATATAAAAATTAAACTCATAGAAATATGATTGATAAGGTCTTTATAATTTACAAGTTGATATATAGGTGAAATACAGGTGGGAAAAAATAAATAAAAAGTGCCTATTAAAATAAATTGCCACAGGGGTGACTGCAAAGCTTTTCAGAAGACAATTTCTACTTTATAAGCATTGTTATCATATCGTCATTGATTTTCAGAACAGTTATCTGGATGCACAGCAAATGACTGTAACTTGAATGAGCTGGAAATGAATTGACAATTTTGTAAGTAAGGACTGAAATACTTCGGTACATTTTGGAAAGAGTATGCACTATTTCAGAAATAATCAAAAAAGACTGATTCAGTTTACAACCATTATTAAAATGACTGTCTCTAAGACTACTTTTGTCAGGATAGTGATATTTTTTGGAAAATATTTTAAACATCAGAGAATTTAAAAAAAGACCCAAATCCAGCTTTGATAGTAAAAGATACAGTTTGGGGAAGTTCTACAAAATGGATTTTAAAATTTATCTCAGATTTTATTATTAAAAGAAAATAACTTAATCATATATATATAATATAATTCAGTCAGGATTATTCAGTCAGAATAATATATTTGGAATTTCTATGCTAAATCAATACTTACAGGTAGCAGAAGCACAAACTAAGAGATTTATGGACAAGAAAGTATATCAACAAATTGTAAAGCACAAGGCAGCCTCTGAATACTATTCCCATTTCTGTAATTCATACAATGAGTTCTTAATCTGTTCCTAGATGTCTCAGCAGTTCTGAATGTAGTAATTCTTAAAATATTATTTTTCTAGTTAATTTTCCTAAGTGCAGATTTAACAATCACAAATATTATCCAAACTGTTCATTCAACTGAATCTAATGAATTTATAACAGACCACAACTTTTCCTCTGGTTGTTACAGTTGAGTTTGTCATCAGCTTCAACACCCAAAACATTTTTTTTTTTCTTCTTCAAGAGTAGCAAAATTCTCATTTAAACAACTTGTTAATCATCAAAGTCAAACAATTGTCCTTAACATTCCCCAGATATTTCCAAGACCACTTGTACTCCTTTCTAGGAAATGCTGGTGATTAAAGACCACTGTGAGAATGAGGGCTTGAGACTATTAGACTTTGTCCAGCTTCATGGCTTCTTCCACTTGTCTAAGTTTATCATGTTTTCCTGCCATCATATCTTAATGGTTTCAGTTCATGGTTCATTTCAGCCTTGTTTTAGGCTTTCCTTAGTTGCCTTTGCTTTCCTAATTCCTGATATAGCTATTCTCAGAAGCTTCAAATGTTGTCACCTTGGTGAACGTGTTAGTCTAGGTGTTATAAATACATACAATTTTTATAACCTTTTTTCTTTTTTTCTTTTTTTCTCACCAAACTTCTTTTCTGCCATGCCTTCTGGTGCCCTCCCATCTGAAACTTCCCATTCATTCATTCATTCGTTAATATCACTTTTTCTGTCTCTCTTAAAGATTTCCATATGTTTAATTTAAGCATTTTTATGAGTAATATCCTTTTTTCCATTCATGAATAAGTAGCATCACAGTGCTCTTGCTGAATTATGCCTATATAATCTATGATCATTCATAATCTTGTAGAAACTGTCTATATAAATTATAATTTACAGTGTGACCAAAGAAAATATTTTGTAATGAGTGCTTTAGAATTTCTTCAGCATTTCTGAGAAAAATAAAGCATATACATTTCTATATGTTAGCAGAAACATACTTGTGGAGATTTAAAATGTTTCTATTTATCTATGCATACATACAGAATCATGGAATATCCTGAATTGGAAGGGACCCACAAGGATCATTGAATTCAACTGTGTGGCTCTACACAGGAGCACCCCAAAATAAACCATATGTCTAGCAGTGTTGTCCAAACACTTCTGGAATTCTGACAAGTTTGCTGCTGTGACCACTTCCATGGGCAGCTTGTTCAGTGCCTGATCACTCTCCCAGTGAAGACCCTTTTAATAACATTCATCTTGAACCTCTTCTGTCATTTCCTCGTGTCCTGTCACTGTCACCAGAGAGCAGAGATTAGCTCCTGTCCCTCTGCAACCCTTGTGAGGAAGCTGTGGGCTTCAGTGAGATCTACCCTCAGTCTCCTCTTCTCTAGACTGAACAAACCAACTGAACAAACGAGCTGCTCATTATATGTTTTGTCCTAGAACTTTCACCATCTTTGTTGCCCTTGTTTGGACACTCTTTAGTAGTTTTACATACTTCTTATATTGTGGCGCTCAACATAGTATTTGAGGTAGGGACACACCAGTTCAGAGTAGAGTTGGACAACCTTTTCCCTTGATTGGCTAGCAATGCCATCCTTGATGCACCCCAGGTTACACTTGGCCCTTTTGGCTGCCAGGACACACTGTGGACTCATATTTAACTTGTCATCAGTCAAAACCCCTGGATGCCTTTTTGTGGTGCTGCTCTCCAGCCTGTATATATATATATCCAGTGTTACTTCATACCAGGTACAGAATTTGGCATTTGCTCTTGTTAAACTTCATGGGGTCAGTGATTGCCCAACCTTCTCATTTGTCAAGGTCTTTCTGCAAGTCCTCTCTACCCTTGATGGTGGCAACAGCTCCTCTGAATTTAGTGTCATCTGCAAACCTACTTAGTATTTTTCATCATAGAAGTGGCCCTGCATCAAAAGAGGAGTGGACAGCCAGTCAAGGAGGTGATTTCACCCTTCTACTCTGCCCTTGTGAGGTCCCACTTGGAGTACTGCATCCAGATCTGGGGCCCTCAGAACAAGAAGTATGTGGACCTGTTAGAACGGGTCCAGAGGAGGGCCATGAAGATGATCAGAGGGCTGGAGTACCTCTCCTACAAAGAAAGGCTGAGAGAGCTTTAGTCTGGATGTTCAGCCTAAAGAAGAGAAGGCTCCAAGTAGATCTCATTGCAACCTTTCAATACTTAAAGGGGGGTTATAAAATAAAGATGGAGAGCAATGTTTTGCTCAGTCAGTTAATGAAAGGACAAGGGGAAATGATTTTAAACTAGGGAAGATTTAGATTAGAGATAAGGAAGAAAGTCTTCACTCAGAGAGAGGTGAGGCACTGGAACAGGCTGTCCAGAGAAGCTGTGGATGTCCCATTCCTGGAGGTGTACAAGACCAGGTTGGATGAGGCCCTGGGCAACCTGATCTAGTTGGTGGTGCCCCTGCCTATGGCAGAGGGATTGGAACTAGATGATCTTTGAGGACCCTTCCAACCAAAGCCACTATATGACATTATACTAACAACATACAAAAAGTATTCTGAGATAAATTCAAGCCATTCATGACTCTGACCATTTCATTAATTTGATATTTCTAGTCCACGTAATGAGAAAGAAATCCAACTGTGAACTGTCTGTTTGAAATCAGTAACTCTTCTTTGTCTAACCTCTCTGAAAGTTTGATAACTGCTAAATCTGGTTGATGGAAAAAAAGAAGCCTGTCCAGAATGTCATGTATATCTAACTGGTGCCCTGTCTAATCTGGCAGTTATGGTTTAATGTCCATAGTGCTGTACTTAAGTTTAAAGTCAAGCAAACATTTAAAATATTCAGTTACCATAGTCAGCTGTGATGAGTTGTCTGTGGTTTGCAGTCAAGTACTCAACCAGCTGCTCATTCATTCCCCTTCTCTCCACCAGGATGCTGAAGGTGGAGAAAACATGAAGAATGTGAGCAAGAAAGCTTGAGGGTTCAGACAATCAAAGGGTGATCATTTATCAGTTGCTACTGTGGACAAAACAGAAAATAACCTAACTTATATATATGCATATAGTTATATATATCCATATATATATCCAACAATAACTTAAGTAACATATATATATATATTTATGTATAATTATTGATTTAGGTATTGGCAAACAAAAAGGTAAGCATTAGGGAAATGCATAGGGAAAGCATAGAGGAAGCATAGGGAAAGTATATTTCCACCCTTTTCCTCCCAAAGTTAGCTTTGCTCTATCACTCCAGACACCTCTTCTCCCTCCACCTTTTTACATTTATGGGTTATATTCAGTCCCATCATTGAGGTAAAGACATAAAGAGCGTTCGTGTGTGTGTGTGTGTCTGCACGTGCACATGTGCGTGTGCGCATAGGGGTCGGGGAAGAAGAAGGAAAGAAAAGACAGAAGAAGCAAAATGTGATGCTAGTCCTATGATCTTGCACATAATATTGGACTTTGAGAATAATAACGTTATATATACCAATATTCTTAAAGGAATTAAAATAATTAATAGCCAAATAAACTAAAAGTAATAAAATTTAGATACTTGGGGCTTAATTAACCACATTAGTTTTACATATTTCTAACCCACATTGAGAATGATTGTGTAAATATATGTCCTGGTTTCAGTTAGAACAGAATTAATTTTCTTCCTAGTGGCTGGTAGAATGCTATGTTTTGGCTTAGGATGAGAAGAGTGCTGATAACACCCTGATGTTTTAATTGTTGCAGAGCAGTGCTTATACTAAGCCAAGGACATCTCAGCTTCTTGCTCTGTGCTGCCAACGGGCAGGCTGGGGGTGCAGTAAGAGCTGGGAGGGGACAGACCCAGGACAGCTGACCCAAACTAGCCAAAGGGGTATTCCATACCCCTTTAGCATCTGACGTCATGCTAAACAATATATAGGGGTGGCTAGCCGGAGGAGGGGGCGGGACTGCTCGGGGTTAGGCTGGGCATCGGTCAGTGGGTGGTGAGCAATTGCATTGTGCATCACTTGTTTGTACACATTATTATTAATAGTACTATTATCATAATTGTATTATTATTATTATTATTGTTATTATTATTTTCCTGTCTTATTAAACTGTCTTTATCTCAACTCATGGGCTTCACTTTCCATTTCTCTCCCCCGTCCCAGAGAGGGAGGGGGGAGGGTGAGCGAACGGCTGTGTGGTGTTTAGCTGCCAGCCGGGTTAAACCACGACAATATACATGAAAGATAATTATTATTATTGGAGTAAGTGATACAGTCTATGTGATTCAGGAAAATTTCTGAAATTCTGTACTAGACTATGCAATAAATAAGTTAATAAAATAAAATAAAATAAATTCTTAAATAAAACAGGTGGCATAATAACTAGTACCAAGGGGGAGCTGCTTACAGCCTCTTCTGTTACCAGGAACTGGCTTTATTCATCCAATAGCCAAGGAATTTCTGCAGGATAGAATCAAAGAATCATAGAATCATGGAATATCCCAGGTTGGAAGGGACCCATAAGGACCATTGAGTCCAACTCCTGGCACCACACAGGTCTAACCAAAAAATCAGACCATATGACTAAGAGTACAGTCCAAATGACTCTTAAACGCTGACAGGCTTGGTGCCATGACTACATCCTTGTGGAGCCTGTTCCAGTGCGTGATCACCCTCTCAGTGAAGAACCTTTTCCTGATATCCAACCTGAACCTACCCTGACACAGCTTGACACCATTCCCTTGGGTCTTATCGTTGGTCACTAAAGAGAATAGATTGGTGCCTGCCTCTTCAGTCTCCCTCATGAGGAAGCTGTAGACCACAATGAGTCCCCTCAGCTTCCTTTTTCCAAACTAAACTAGACTGTTCAGCCTGTAATTGACCTCAGCCACTCCTCATACATCTCCCCCTCTAGGCTCTTCAACATCTTAGTAGCCCTTCTATGAACACTCTCCAATAGTTTCACATCCTTTTTGTACTGTGGTGCCCAGAACTGTACACAGTACTCAAGGTGAGGCTGCACGAGTGCAGAGTAGAGCAGAACAATCACTTCCCTCGACTGACTAGCAATGCCATGCTTGATGCACCCCAGGATACGGTTGGCCCTCCTGGCTGCTAGGGCACACTGCTGGCTCATATTCAGCTTGCTGTCTACCAAAACCCACAGATCCCTCTCTGTGGGGCTGCTGTCCATCATCTCGTCACCCAGTCTGTATGTATAGCTAGGGTTGCCCCTTCCCAGCACTTACTCTTGTTAACCTTCATGTGGTTGGTGATCGCCCAGCTCTCTAGTCTGTCCAGACCTCTCTGCAAGGCCTTTTCACCCTCAACAGAGTCAACAACTCCTCCCACACTGTACTTGTAATATAACACAGCAAAGCACAGCAGAGTCCTGGGCATGCTTGAGTTAAGTGCACTGTGGATCACTGACTACTCAAACCACAATACTCTTACAGCTAGGATCAAGGAAAACCAAACATTTGAGAATGCCCTCAAGGTAGGTAGGTCTCCATTTGTTGGTGTTTTTAATGAAAGAAGACAGTGAACATAGAATTTGTTGTTTCATCCTTATCTTCAACCAACAATTTAACTTCTACATAGCCAGAACATGATGGTAGAAAATTTCAGTCTGTAAAATGTATCAGCTGCATCTGCTGCTAGACACTATTTTAACTGAAAATCCGTAAGTTACTATCAAGTTGTTCAAAGACTGCTATTTTGTCCAGAAAGGCAACTGATATCCGATTTGTCAACCCAACTCTGTTAAACATTGTTAAATGCAGTTAAACCACAAGATGATATGATCCTACAAAATACATTTTGATTCCTTTTTAGTAAGAAGATGATGTGTAAAATTAGACATTTCATTATACTCTTGAGATTGTAAATGTAGTTATTACTTGTAGAACTAGAACATATGATTTGCAAATCAAACTTCAAATTACCTGCATTTTTTTAATAAAAATACATTTCTTATATGCAGAAATGTTTTGGGCATGCTGTTTTATTTTTTTTTTCTTATTATTTTTACATATTTTTAAAAAGTAACTATTGTTTTTTTAAATACCATGTTATTGCAAAACTGTCCTTGTTCTTGCTTTTTTTTTTTTTTTTTTTTTAATTTAATTATTCCTCATTCCTATATCTGAAACACAAAGCAAACATTGGAATGCCCATATCTCGTGAAATAGAAAATTAATCAGAATCAGCTGGATATATATTTTTCAGAATAAATTCTCATTTTTCATATTTTTTCAGATTTACATTTTCATTCCAAAATAGTAAGAAAAACAATCTCTTAGGAATGCTTTTGAATGCTAAATGCAGAATTCCATGGCAGAATAATGCTGCTGTTTATCATAATCTACAGGTTAAAACAATTTGATGTACCTTTGATATATATTTGAAACATCAATAATATCAATGTATATTTTTGTATATTATTCTGCAAATACTAGATTACTGTAACTGAAAGTGTGTATTATATTTGCTATTAAATATCAAGCATAGTTATATTTGCTATTTAATATCGAAACAAGGACAAAAATGAACCAGAAAAGATAAGGTTCCTTCCTCAGCATCACCAAAAGATGCTGAGGAAGTCAGAACACCCTATACCAGTGCAACCATTTCAAAGAAAAGCTGATTCAAGATTTATTTTTTTTTTAATTTTGTCTTTGATTAGAACCCTTTAGGTTTTGCTATAGTCTAAACCTTGCTTTCATCAATATAGGGCATAAAAAGTCATAAAAGCACCTGATCTGGGATCATAACTATTTATATCTCTACCATCTCTCAACATCTCTATATGACACAATATGTCATAGCTATCCTACTGTAATAAACAGAAATATAAACAGTCTTGGACAAAAAACTTTTTGACATCTAATATATATATATATATATATACATACACACAATATATATATAATATATATAATATTATAATAATATATATATTATATATTATTTAAAATAAATAATAATATATGTGTGTGTGTGTGTGCGTGCGTGTGTGTACCATATATATACATATCACAGAACAGCTCGGACTGGAAGGGACCGTAAAGATCATGCCATGGGCAAGGATGCCACCCACTAGATCAGATTTCCCAGGGCCTCATCCAACCTGGTCTTGTACATCTCCAGGAATGGGGTGTCCACAGCTTCTCTGGACAACCTGTTCCAGTGACTCACAACCCTCCGAGTTAAGAATTTCTGCATTACATCTAATCTAAATCTATCCTCTTTTAGTTTAAAACCATTTCCCCTTGTCCTATCATTATCTGCCTGAGTATAAATTTGCTCTCCATTTTTATTTTATAAGACTCCTTTAAGTATTGAAAAGCCACAATGTGGTCACCCCTGAGCCTCTTCTTCTTTAGGCTGAATATCCCCAGCTCTCTCAGTCTTTTTTCATAGGAGAAACATATATTTTATATATAATACATATATTAATTCTCCTAATATTAAATTTTTTCATCCACCTCAGTTTTATCTATATCTTTTTGATCATGAGACTCCAGATGTATGCCACAGGGATTACAGCAAAAAGATGAAGAAATTAAACTCTTTTCTTATGTTAAATTCAGTTCTTCTGTTCAAGGTATTTTTGAAATCTATACCTTTCAGAAGAACAGCTAATCTTTTGGGGAACAAAAACTTTTATTCAGCAATAATAATACATAACAATAAAAATAGCATTATGATCTAGAAAACAGTTACAGTCAAATTTTACATTACTAATCTTTATCTTCAATTTAATAGCTATATTTCTGAAAATTTGTCAAGTACCTACAGTTTAAAAAAACAACTTAACATAGAAAATCAGCATTTCCTAGTGTTGCTGACAGCTATTATAGGTTCTATCTATTCTGCAGCAAAAGATTTTCCAAAAGGAAAATTTCCAAGTGTCTGGTAGCTCAAGAAGATTAAAGAAATATTAAAGTATGTTAGAAGAAAAACCTACTAGACCTAGGGCAACAATGCATGCATTAAAGTTAAGTACTCATAGATATTTTCCTAATTATCAAGGAAATCAATCAGTCAAACAAACCAAACCAAACAAAAAAAAAATAAACTAAACAAACAAAGAAAAAAATAAAAAGACTTTTTTTTTTTTTTTTTTTGGATGTTATTGTGATACAGTGAAATACATCCTGCAGGATATAAAATCCCTTATTGGAGAAATTTAATTTATTTTTTTCCATGTATGCATGATAAACGAAAAATGTAGAAAACTGTCCACTGTGCTCATTTTAAACTTAATGGAGCAAACAAAATCCCATACAGTTCCTTTATTTCAGAAATAAGAATTTGTAAGCTTTATGGTATATTTATATCATGTCAACCATTAAATTTCCTTTTTTTTTTTTTTTTTTTTTTTTTTTTTTTTTAAGGTGGAAACAAACATAAAAAATAATTCATTATAATCCAGGAACTTAATTCTCTTTATCAGTCCACAGTCCACGCTATATATTTGTTTCAGTGGAAGAAAGTGTGCAATGCAATTTTCTGAATTTCTTCAAGACCATCATTTTCAACTCTTGCACCGCCTTTGTTGTGACACATACATAATGAACTCTTGAGACTTTTCTGCTCAGTCCCATAATAATATGATGTAATCATAACCAAATTAATTGTATTCTCTCCAGCTGTTTGTTGTGGAGTTGTGGTAAAATATACCTTCCAGTGTAAACATGCAGACACTTCAGTAGTAAGCATCAATCCAATTGTGTTTTGTATTCTATTGTACTTTTTGAAAACACGATTTTTGTTTTCAATTTTTTATATTAATGACAATTTTGAAAGGGGTGCTGTACTTATTTCTGTCTACCTTAAGATTACTCAGAGTTCCATTTTCACACTTTCTGAAAGACCATTAGGTAAAATTATTACTGTATTAGTAGAAAACATTTTAGTTTTACAGATTTTCTTTTGGATCTCTATAGTGAAGGAAATGACACTGTTCAGTCTTTGAAGACCACAATTGCCTACATATTTCACTGTATTTTTAATTCTCTTATGTGTAGGCCCCTGCTGCACACATTTTGTAGATAGACGAATTGGCATACAAATAGATGAAGAGTGTCTTGACAGCCATAAAAATAGAAAAATACGAATTCAGACTAGACTTCAAATTTTATATGCCAGTTCAGCACCTGAAACCAAGGAAGAACAAATTGTCAATTATAGATAGACATAAAGAACCAAAAAAGGCATGATCCTATCCTTCATTTCTGAGGGTTCTGTGAATATGGGAACATACATTTAATCATGATGAAATCAGGAATTTTGTCATTTACTTTTCCACTATCTTGAACTTTGGGCTTTATCTTTAAATATTTCTAATTTCTATTGTCATATATACAGGTGCTTTATATGATTTGTGCATGACAAATGCATGTCCAGACATATGAAGTGAAATTTTATCATAGGTTGATTAGTCCTGTAATAAGCTTCATTGAATAGCTAATTATTAGCCTACTCCTTTTGGAAATACGCTAGAGATACGAGCTCTACAATGTACTGAATATTACAACTTTTACAACTATAAATCTCTCTCTCTTTTTTTTTTTTTTCTTTTCAGTTTAATTTCTTACACTGTCTTTGTCGTTATTGTTTTACAGACATAATTGTGATTATTAAGATGTTGAAGGATAATAAAAAAATACAACATATCGTACATATCTATGAGATATGATTTTCTGCAATAATATGCATTATTGCCTAGAACAGTAATTATCATGACAGTAAATGAAACGTTAAAAAATAATATGTAACTGTGTTAGTAATATCAAGACTGTTCACATTTCATGCCAATCAAATGCCCTTATTCCCTCTTAATGCGTGTTCAAGGCTCCAAATTGAAGAGCAGAGATAATTATTTGTAGAAGAAAAACTGTCGGAATTTGAAAAGGAAGTCTTAAGGGTAGAAGGTATAACATCTTTGCATGTTCAGGGATATACCTATAATATTACAAAATGTACACATACACATTCAAGCAACAGTTTATCTACAACAGCTGAGTTTAAAAAAGTTTTGTGGTCTTAAAAGTTTACAGCAACATATACAACTATTAGAGAATCTAAACTACTGGATAATGACTCTTTCTAACAACTATTAATTGTATTGTTGTATTGTATTGATTGTGTCATGCATTTGTTTCTCTCTATATAGTTCTCCAAGAAATATTCCAATCCGCTAAGGTTTACAGCTTCAGGTATGTCACAACTGAATTTGCAATTTCTTCATAATTCAGGATATATGTCATTTACTTTTCCATTATCTTGAACTTTGGACTATATCTTTACACATATTTAATATCTATTATCATTTATATAGGTATAAACAACACAGCTGCAAAGAAGCAGTGAGTCAAGTTCAGTATCCTTCTGTCATATATGGTAGGTCACTCTGCCAAATTGTGTTCAAATAACTGCTTTACTCATGTTCATTAGTCTTTGATCTTAAATAAATGTCTTTTTCTCCAGTGGATTTTATTTACGTAGTGAGTTATTCTCTCTGAATCAGTATATAGGCTCTGAAATGTATCAAATCCCAGAGGGCAGATAATTCTATCAGAGATCCATTATCCTTGCCTAGTTTACCTGCCTTCTAAAGAAATCAGATTTGGGTTTTATTCCCTTCTCCAAACATCCTAATCAAATTTGTGTATCTTAAGTTGAACCTTAAATTTCATTCTCCTGGCAAACTAGATTGTATGAACTGTTAAAAGTGTTCAGCAATTGTGTTTAAAGAAAGATAGAAATCAATTCAAAAATGTCTTCTCAAAGAAAACTTAGTTTCTTAGTAGATGTTTTGTTCAGAAAGGGGTGCAAGGTTCTTTGTGGATCTCAATAACCAAGGCACAGAAGAAATTGGTGTAATATAACCATAATAATAATTATAATGATAATAATGGTAACACCACCACCACCAACAACAGCAACTACATTAATGGAAATAAGAAATGTAGATAGCTAGTTAATATTAAGTCCCTCCAGATGCTGGGAACCACTGTGATGCAGCATCAGGTGGACCCCTGCTGGACAGTCATGACAGGCTGTGCAAATTCCAGCCATGCAGAGGTTCACCATCATGGCTCTCCTTGCCCCTCCTGCCCACTAATGGAACTTTTTATAACTACTATAACAAACAAAAGTATCCATCTTTTTTGATAGGTAAGAGTGCCATGTTCTAAATGTTCAAAAAAATTAGTCTTTTGAGCAAAACTGTAAGAATTCATTTCTTTTTTAAAATCAAAATACAATAGCTGTAGAAGGTTAATTTAATTTCAGACAATAAGAAATCTGACTGAGGACTAAAAGTACAACATAGGACAGTTAAATGGGTGAAAAAAGCTCAAAAAAAACAAACAAACACATTTGTATCATTTAACAGAAAATTCTGTGCAAAACTTTCAGAGAGCTTAAAACTTTTTTTTTTTTTTCTTTCTTTCAGAAAGCATAAAATCACTTTACAAGACTTTGTAATGGACTCCCCATTTCTGAAGACTTTAGTCAGAGACTGAATATTTTGATATGTTTGAAATAAGAATTAATTCTTAAAAGTGGAGAAAAATGCAGAAAATCAAAGCTTGATTAAAAAAATAATAAAAATCTTATTCAGTCTTACTGAATGTGTTACTTTTTCCTTACAGTGATTAGCTCCTGTTGGGATGGCTTTGATCATAGTGAAAATGTTTGGAGGGAATGTATGGAAGACAATGCTCCCACATAATTTTTCTTCCTTGATTTTTTTTGAACCTTGCTAATAATATCTTTTGTTCTTGTTCTTGTTCTTGTTCTTGTTCTTGTTCTTGTTCTTGTTCTTGTTCTTGTTGTTCTTCTTGTTCTTCTTGTTCTTCTTGTTCTTCTTGTTTTTCTTGTTCTTGTTCTTCTTCTTCTTCTTCTTCTTCTTCTTCTTCTTCTTCTTCTTCTTCTTCTTCTTCTTCTTCTTCTTCTTCTTCTTCTTTTTCTTCTTGGTATTACATAAGTAAGCAATACGAAACAAATTAACTTTTTTATTATTGTTTGGTCTTTATGTTATGAGATTCTACAGTTTGACAGTTATACACACACAGAGTACTATAAGTGAAAAGGAATATGGAATACTTCTTGAAGAAAGTTCTTTTTAAATGCCAATGGCTGTATGTGAGTATAGACATACAGACATATATCACCATGAGGCCTGGAACAGATTGCCCAGGGAATTAGTGGAATCTCCATCCTCAATCCTCAGTTTTCTTCCAAAACTTCACTGGACAAAAGCCTTGAGAAGGGTGGCCTGAATTCAATGTTGTCCATCCTTTGAGCAGTATTTTAGCATAGAAAACTCCCCAGGGTTAAAACCTGAATAAATCTTCGATATTTTAATGGTGTTTTTGTTTGTTTGCTCATTTGTTTGTTTTGTTTTCCCCTATAAAACAACAACAAAATATCAACATAGTTTCCTCTACCATGTTTCATCCCAGTATTTGTAGTTTTTCCAATATTTCCCTCTGTACTAGAGGTGGAACACTGAAATACAAGTCAGATTTGAAATTTCTTAACATAGGCTAATACCTCTATTTGTTCTTGAGCACATCACAATACTTTTTAACTGAATCAAGATTAGGAAAGCAATGTATAGGAAAAGCTTGGACTTTATCTTCTGTATAGCTAACTTTCTATATAACCCTTCTATTTAGCTATCTCAATATGATATTTTTTAATTTTACTCAATAAGAAATCTTTACATACATTTTTATGTAATATAACAAGCTAAAATATACCAAATATGCCATATGTATTTCAACAATTCAGTTTTTGAATGGTCATTCTCAAAGTAGCATTTTAAAACCCAAAAAACTGAACACATTTCTAAAATGTGTCTTATCATATCTCTTCTTCTGTATTTAGGGATTGATTATTTCATAGTGTTGTATTGGGTTTACATGGCAGGGAATTGGTTTGCCAGAGCGTTGGGCCTGTAGGAGTGGTCTCTCTGGGAATAGTCCAGAAGCTGCCCCATGTTAGTTAAGGGCCAGTTTCAGCCAGCTCCAAAATGGATCCACTGCTGACCAAAGATTAGCCAATGCTCAATGCTGGTTGTGCCTCTGTGAGAGAATATTTGAGAAACGAAACAATGGGTGCACAACAGCAGTTGGGAGAGAGGGAAGAGTAAATGCAGACAGAGGCAGTCCTGCAGACACCAAAATCAGTAAAGGATATGTTGCAGGTGCAGAAGCAGAAATTCTCCTGCAGCCCTTGGAGAGGCCCATGGTGGAGCAGTCTGTCCCCCTGCAGCCTATGGGATACTACGGCAGAGCAGATCTCCATGCTGCAGCCCATGGAGAGGTCCACATAGGATTAAGTGGATCTTGCCTGAAAGAGGCTGCGGCCCTTGGAGAACCCCCACAAAAGCAGGCCCCAGACTGGAGCTGCAGGCTGTGGAGAGAAGCCCATGCAGGAGCAGGGGATCTGGCAGGATCTGTGGACCCTGGGGCACCCATGTTGTAGCAGTCCACTCCTGAAGGATGGATTCCATGATACAGACTAATATTGGAGCAGTTCTTGAAGAGTTGCTATCTGTGGGTGTCGTGGTTCCGCTCGAGTGGGCAGCCGAGCTCCACCACAGCCGCTCTCTTACTCCCCTTCCTCAAAGAGGAATGGGGAGAAAATATATAAAAAGGGCTCAAGGGTTGAGATAAGGACGAGAAAATCATGAAATAATTATTGTAACGGGCAAAACAGACTCAGCATAAGAAGATAGTAAGATTTATTGCCTATTACTAACAAGCGAGAGAAGTGAGAAAACAAAGGAAGAAAAAAAACAAAAGTGCCTTCCCCCCCATCCACCCTCTTCCACCTCCTTCCCCCGAGTGGCGCAGGGGAATGGGGGAATGGGGGTTATGGTCAGTCTACAGCACTTCTTCTCTGCCGCTCCTTCTCGGTCACTCTCATCCTCTGTGCTGTGGGGTCCCACCCACGGGATGCAGTCCTTGGTGAACAGATCCAGCATGGGCTTCCCACAGGCAGCAGCTCTTCCAGAACTGCTCCAGATATGGGTCCGTACCACGGGGTCCATCCCTCAGGAGAAAACTGCTCCAACCTGGCTCCCCTACGGGCAGCAGCTCCTGCCAGGTCACCTGCTCCTGCGTGGTCTCCTCTCCACGGGCTACAGGTCCAGCCCGGAATCTGCTCTGGCAGGGGTCTTCCACAGGCGGCAGCCTCCGTCGGTGCAGGGCCACCTGCTCCACCGTGGTCTCCTCCACGGGCTGCAGCGTGGAACCCTGCTCCACCGTGGTACTCCATGGGCTGCAGGGGGACATCCTGCTTCACCATGGTCCTTACCACAGGCCGCAGGGGACTTCTGCTCTGGCGCCTGGAGCACCTCTCCCCCTCCCTCTACACTGACCTTGGCACCTGCAAGGCTGTTCTCTCACTCCCAGCTGCTGTCTGGCGCAGCGTTTTTTCCCTGTCTTAAATATGCTCTCACAGAGGCGCAAAACAACATCGCTTATTGGCTCAGCTCTGGAAGACAGTGGGGCCCTTCCCAAACATGGGGCAGCTTCTAGATCTTTCTCACAGAAACCACCCCTATGGCTCCCTGCTACCAAAACCTTGCCACGTAAACCCACTACAGTGGGAAGCCCACATAGGATCAATTTTGGGAAGGATGGCATCATATCAGAGGGAACCCATGCTAGAGCTGGGGAAGAGAGTGAAGATGGAAGAGCAACAGATGACAAAGCGTTATGGACTGACTACAACCTCCATTTCCCATTCACCTGTGCCAGGAGCAAGAGGGTAGATAGGGGAAGGGTGGTTTTAGTTCACTTTTAGTTTCTCACTGTTTTAGTCTGTTAGTAATAGGTAATAAATTATATTAATCACCCTGCACTGAATCTTTTTTTTTTTTTTTTTTTTTCCACTTACAGTAATTGGTAAAAAATCTCCATGTCCTTATCTCAACACTTGAGTCATTTTTTGTTGTATTTTCTCTACCTCCTCTTTTCAGGAGGGAGTGTAAGAGGGTGGTTGTGGTGGAGCTCAGCCAAACAGAAGTTCATAATAAGTTTGCATCACAGAGCAGTCATACTTTCTATGTTCTGGAGACATATTTCTGGAATAGACACGTAGTCAACATAGTAAATAAATGAAATTTGATTTTTTTTTCTGTAATTCTTA
The DNA here is from genome assembly GCF_964211825.1 of Aythya ferina. NCBI lineage: Eukaryota > Metazoa > Chordata > Aves > Anseriformes > Anatidae > Aythya > Aythya ferina. The sequence continues at coordinate 47,045,836 of NC_140296.1, forward strand.
GAACATAATTTCATTTAAAAAAAAAAAAAAAAAAGTCTACTCTGAGTTCTCCTGATCTCTATGACAGAATCATAGAATTATTTAGGTTGGAAAAGACCTCCAAGACCATCTGGTCCAACCATCCACATACAAACAATATCACCCACTAAACAATGTCCCTAAGCACCACAGCTAACCTTTCTTTAAACACCCCCAGGGACAGTGACACCACCATTTCCCTGGGCAATCCATTTCAATGCCTGACTACTCTTTCTGAGAAGAAGTTTCTCCTAATTCTTAACCTGAACCTCCCATGCTGCAACATGACGCCCTCTAGTCCTATCACTTGTTATCTGTGAGAAGAGGCTGACTGCCAGCTCCCCACTACTTCCTTTCAGGCAGCTGTAGAGAGCAAGAAGATCTCACTTGAACCTCTTCTTCTCCAGACTAAACAACCCCAATTCCCTAAGTCACTCCTCATAGGACTTTTGTCCCAGATTCTTCACCAGCTTCACAGCTCCCATTGGCCTCTGCCCATCAGAGATCTGTGGTAGCTTTATTATATTGAAACTATTTTTACCCTTTTCCATAGAATATTCTCTGTAAAAAGAGAATTTATCAAGGAGACAGGATATGCTGAATTTTGAGACAACTTACATTATTTTCAAGCTAAAATCAATATCGAGTCCCTGAAATAATATTCTGGAACCTCACTGACTAGGAAAATTTTGCTAGCATGGTTTGAGGCAATTACAGTAGCACACAAAAGTATTTTATAAGGATAATCAGCAAACTGTCAAATGATAAGGTTTGCATTCCATTTTGACAAACTAAAAAGTAACTGTACATTAGCCTTGACTCACCTCCTTTGCTTTCTCATCCACTTAGCTGCAGTATTTTAATTCCCAAACTGCATTACCTACTTTTGCATACTGTCATTATAACTTTCCTTGGAAAGAACCCGTGATCACTGCAAAAATGATTCTGACTTCACAACAGAAGGCTGTTTTTTGAAGAAGGAAAAATTATTAAAAAATAATATCCAAAACTTCCACCAGTCTTCCTACAATAAAATTCTTGAGAACACATTTTCTTTCAATGAAGATGTCAACATCTTTTGGAAAGAGAGACAGTATTATCAGAGTCTTTTCACAGACCAAACTAACTAACTATTTAAATAAAGTGTAATGTATCTCAGTTTTACTTATCTCTCTGCAAAGCTCATGAAAATATATATTGCACAAAAATACATTCAGCCTTTGGAAGTCTGTAGTATATATGCATTACAAAAAATACAAAGTTTTTGTTTGTTTGTTTGTTTGTTTGTTTTTAATATTCACTACATAATTTACATAGTTTAACATCACCTGCATACAAAAGAGGATATAAGATCACAAATCTTTTGCAGAGTCCTAGAAGAATACAAATATCTTGGAACCTATATTCAGAAAAAGCAAACTATTCTTTAGACAGTTTGCTTTAGTTATATGGAATACTGTGTGCATTAAAATGAATACTTGAACTGAATTAACGGCAGACACATTGCTGCTCTGATGTTGCTATAAAGGCAAGTCATGGAATTTTATGTTAATGCAAATCTTTTGCACAATTCACATAGAGTCATAGAGTGAAAAGGGCATTTATGTCATCTGTCCTAATTTAAATAAAATTAATTCATGAAGAGAGTCTAAGTACCTGAATGATAAAGGATAGTGACTAAATTCTTCATAACCAGGGGTGAGCACTGATCATCAAAGTAATCAAAAAGACATTGATTGACTCCAAATACCTATGTTCAGAGGACATTGATGTATTGGGTGCAGGCGGCAAAGTGTTGGCAAATGTGGAGCTTCGTCTGAGAAGAAGCTAGGGGCTGCCCTGTGTGAGCTAGCCAGTTCTAACTGGCTCTAATAGTCCCACAGCAAGGCACAACTGAGCCAAGATAGTGGGGTCTCTCTGGAAATGTTATTCAAGAAAGAGCAAAAAATGATGAACAGGTAGCAAGTAGTGGAGAAAGTAAAAAGAAAAAAGAAAAAAAAAAAAGGAAGAAAAAGAAAAAAAAAAAAAAAAGAAAAGAAAAAAAGAAAAGAAAAAGGAAGAAACAAAAGAGGGAACACCAAGGGGAGAGGAGAAGAGGAGGAGGTCCTTCACAAGTGGGAGTTTGGCAGTTAGTCAAGGCTTACCCAGCACAATAATTCCAAAATCTACAGTGGACAAAAAGTATTTCACAGAATTCTACTTCCAAATTCAAGCTGTATATCAGGAAATATTTGAAGGTGAAATGAAAGTTTGATGCAAACATAATCAAAATAGGACTTACACATGCAATACATGTGGAAGAAAGCACCCAGATGCTAATCTGCATCTGGCACTGTAAAAATCAGGCTAATGTTGTAGAACTTAATAAAACAGCTGAAGTTCAACCCTGTTTTTGCAGACTTCTAACAGCTTCAGAGTTGAATATTATGCTATAAGAAACCTGTTAATCTGAATGCATATATTTTTATACATATGTGTGTAGGTATTTGGATGGAAATAATGGTAAATAGATTGTTTTTATTTTGTGCTTTTTTTTTTTTTCTAACATATTTTTCATTTTACTTTCACTAAAACTGTGTAGATACACTGCTCTTTATTTTATCTTAATACTGATTTGCTTTAAGGATAACTTTATGAGTGACAGGTCCTCAAACAACTGTTTTGACAAATACTTTGTGTAGTGGGTTTACCAAAACCTTGACAAGGTTTTGGTAGTGGGGGGCATAGGGGTGGCTTCTTGTAAGAAAAATCCAGAAGCTGTCACATGTTAGATAAGGGCTTTGCTTCTGGCTAGAGCCGAGCCAATAATTTATGTTGTTCACACCTTTGTGAGAGCATGTTTAAAAAAGGGAAAAAACTGCTGCTCAACAGCAGCTGGGAGAGAGAGGAAGGAAAAACAACCCTGCAGACCCCAAGGTCAGAAGAAGGAGGGCAGGAAGTGCTCCAGGTGCTGAAACAGAAGTTCCCCTGTGGCCCGTAGAGAGGGCCACAGTGAAGCAGGCTGTCCCCCTGCAGCCCATGGTGTACCAGATTTTCATGCTGCAGCCCTTAGAGGAGACCTTCTGACCTGAAGGAAGCTGTGTCTTGTGGAGAACCCCTGCTAGAGCAGATTCCAGGCCGGACCTGTAGCCTCTAGTTAGGGGACCATGCAGGAGCAGGTGATGTGGCAGGAGCTGTTGTCTGTTCCTGCCACATCACCTGCTCCTGCATGGTCCCCTAACTAGAGGCTACAGGTCCGGCCTGGAATCTGCTCTAGCAGGGGTTTTGTTCCTGATGAATGGACCGCATGGTATAGACCCATATTTGGAGCAGTTTTTGAAGAGCAGCAGCCTGTGGAAAGCCCATGCAGGATCAGTTTGGGAGGGTCTGAATCCCATGTGAGGGATACCATGTTGGAGTTGGAGAAGAGAGTGAATAAGAATGAGCAGAGGAGACGAAGTGCTATAGACTAACTCTGACCCCCATTCCCTCCTTCTCCTGCACCGCTTGGGGGGGAAGGAGGTGGAAGAGGGTAGATGGGAGAAAGGTATTTTTGGTTTCTTTGTTTCTCACTTCTATAGTTTGTTAATAATAGGTGATAAATTTTACTATCTTCCTACTCTGAGTCTGTTTTGCCTGCCACAATAACTACTGAGTGTTCTCCCTGTCCTTATCTCAAACCTTGAGCCCTTTGCATTGTATTTTCTCCCCCTTTCTCTTTGAGGAGGGTGAGTGAGACAGCAGTTGTGGTGGAGCTTGGCTGGCCACCCAAGTAAAAACACCACACTTTGATATTCTGTTTAAAGGAATGAAGAAATTCTTAAGGCATACTTTCTGCACCACAACAAGGGCAATGTTACTGCTGGGTTTTTAACAATTAGCATATGAATAGTAAGTCACATTCCTCCATAACACCTCAGGAAGGACCAGAAACTTATTTACTTCCAGCAGGATGGGAAATTGTACTTAAAAAAAAAAAAAAAAATCATTTCTAAAAGACCTGATCTCAAAGGTATATATAACTATATATATATATTTACGCAACTTCTATGTAAAAATATAGATCTCTAAAAATATAGATCATGCCTACACATTTTGACTGGGGGTCAAGCAGTGGCTCTCAAAAGTTTTTGGACAATGAACATTTCCAATTAGTTATTTGATGGAGAGCAAGCTTTTGGAAAGGTGCGAGTGTTGAATAGCATGTGTACAGGACATTTTAAGCCAGCTGGTCTCTGTAATATGAAGCTGTTCACTGCAGCCAAAGGTCCTGACTATGTTTGTAACAGGACAATAGGAAGGATCTGGCAAGTTATTCAAAATACCTCTGTCCTGGTTTGGGCTGGAATAGAGTTAATTTTCTTTACAGTAGCTGATCTGCTGCTATGTTTTGGATTTTTGATGAAAATAGCGGTGATAATATTCTGATGGTTTACCTATTGCTGAACAGCTCTTACACTGAGTCAAAGACGCTCCCTGACAGTGAGGATACTGCGGTTGCACAAGAGGTTGGGAGACGACACAGCTAGGACAGCTGACCCAGACTGAACAAAGGGATATTCCATACCATACAGTGTCATGCTCAACAATAAAAACTTTGGGAAAGAAGGAGGGAGGGGGGACGTTTAAAGCAATGGCACTAGTCTTCCCAAGTAACCATTACATTTGATGAAGCAAGCCGTGCTTTCCTGGATACGGCTGAACACCTTCCTGCCGATAGGAGCCAGTGAATGAAAAACTTAGCTTTGCTTCTGTCCTGGTTTCAGTTAGAACAGAATTAATTTTTTTCCTAGTAGCTGGTGGAATGCTGTGTTTTGGCTTAGGATGAGAAGAGTGCTGATAACACCCCGATGTTTTGATTGTTGCAGAGCAGTGCTTATACCAAGCCAAGGACATCTCAGCCTTTTGCTCTGTCCTGCCAACAGGCAGGCTGGGGGTGTAGTAAGAGCTGGGAGGGGACAGACCCAGGACAGGTGACCCAAACTAGCCAAAGGGGTATTCCATACCATCTGACGTCATGCTAAACAATATATAGGGGTGGCTAGCCGGGGGGAGGGGGCCGGACTGCTCGGTGTTAGGCTGGGCATCGGTCAGCAGGTGGTGAGCAATTGCATTGTGCATCACTTGTTTGTACATATTATTAGTACTAGTACTATTATCACCATTGTATTATTATTATTATTATTATTATTATTATTATTATTATTATTATTATTATTATTATTATTATTATTTTATTATCATTATTTTATTATTGTTATTATTATTTTCCTGTCTTATTAAACTGTCTTTATCTCAACTCACGGGCTTCACTTTCCATTTCTCTCCCCCGTCCCAGAGAGGGAGGGGGGAGGGTGAGCAAACGGCTGCGTGGTGTTTAGCTGCCAGCCGGGTTAAACCACGACAGTCTTTTTGGCGCCCAACGTGGGGCTCGAACCCACGACCCTGAGATTAAGAGTCCCATGCTCTCCATACAGCAGCCTTCCATTTCCGATGCTTCCCCACAATACGACAGGACCCATCAGTGAACAGGGCATATTTCTTTTCATTCACTGGTAACTGGTTGTACAGTGGGGCTTCTTCAGCACGACCCACCTCCTCCTCTGATGATATCCCAAAGTATTTGCCTTCTGGCCAGTCCATAATCACTTCCAATATTCCTGGGCGACTGGGGTTTCCTATTCGAGCCCGCTGAATAATCAGTGGAACCCACTTGCTCCATGTAGCATCAGTTGCATGATGCGTAGAAGAGACCCTTCCCTTGAACATCCAGCCTAGTACCGGCAATCGGGGTGCTAGGAGGAGCTGCGCTTCAGTACCGACCACCTCCGAAGCAGATCGAACTCCTTCATATGCTGCCAATATCTCCTTTTCAGTTGGAGTATAGCGGGCCTCAGATCCTCTGTATCCCCAACTCCAAAACCCCAGGGGCCGACCTCGAGTTTCCCCAGGTTCTTTCTGCCAGAGGCTCCAGGTGGGGCCGTTCTCCCCGGCTGCAGTGTAGAGCACATTCTTTACGTCTGGTCCCGTTCGAATTGGCCCAAGGGCTACTGCATGGACTATTTCCTGCTTGATTTGTTCAAAGGCTTGTCATTGTTCAGGGCCCCATTCAAACTCATTCTTCTTATGGGTTACTTGGTAGAGTGGGTTTACAATCAGACTGTAATTTGGGATGTGCATTCTCCAAAACCCCACAACACCTAGGAAAGTCTGTGTTTCTTTTTTGTTAGTTAGTGGAGACAGCTGTTATTTTGTTGATCACATCCATTGGGATTTGACGACGTCCATCTTGCCATTTTATTCCTAAAAACTGGATCTCTCGTGCAGGTCCTTTGACTTTATTTTGTTTTATGGCAAAACTGGCTTTCAGAAGGATTTGGACTATTTTCTTCCCTTTCTCAAAAACTTCCTCTGCTGTATCACCCCACACAATATGGCCACCAAAAAGACTGTCGTGGTTTAACCTGACTGGCAGCTAAACACCACGCAGCCGTTCGCTCACCCTCTCCCCTCCTTCTCTGGGACGGGGGAGAGAAACGGAAAGTGAAGCCCATGAGTTGAGATAAAGACAGTTTAATAAGACAGGAAAATAATAATAACAATAATAATAAAATAATAATAATAATAATAATACAATGGTGATAATAGTACTAGTACTAATAATATGTACAAACAAGTGATGCACAATGCAATTGCTCACCACCTGCTGACCGATGCCCAGCCTAACACCGAGCAGTCCGGCCCCCTCCCCCCGGCTAGCCACCCCTATATATTGTTTAGCATGACGTCAGATGGTATGGAATACCCCTTTGGCTAGTTTGGGTCACCTGTCCTGGGTCTGTCCCCTCCCAGCTCTTACTACACCCCCAGCCTGCCTGTTGGCAGGACAGAGCGAAAGGCTGAGATGTCCCTGGCTTGGTATAAGCACTGCTCTGCAACAATTAAAACATCGGGGTGTTATCAGCACTCTTCTCATCCTAAGCCAAAACACAGCATTCCACCAGCTACTAGGAAAAAAATTAATTCTGTTCTAACTGAAACCAGGACAGCTTGCAAGCACAATGTTTACTTTATCTATTAATTTGTCTTTATCTCAACTTTCAAGTTTTCATTTTTACCTTTCTTATTTTCTCCCTCATACCAATGTGAGGGGAATGAGTGAACTGCTGTGTTATACTTAGTTGTCAAGCAGGGTTAAACCACAGCAAAATCATTATTAGCATCAATTCAGCTTTCTTAACTAGTTTTAGGCTTTGTTTCTTGATCAGTTTGAAATTGAGCAACAAACTGAGCAAGACTTACTAACAATTTTTACAAATATCAAGAAAGAATAGATAAAGGACTCTGGCTTCTATGAATAAAACTCTTATCTTCTACTCTTTCTGTTATCCAGTGATATGTATGGCAATGAATATCTATTGTAGTTGATTTCTTCCCACATAGTGTTCAAGTTTTGTGATGCAAAATGAAGGCTTGATGGAAACAGAGCTAAAGCAAGGCTTATGTCAGGTCTGCAGTTTGTACATGGAAACATATAGCAAAATCAAGATATTCCAGCATAAAAATCAATTTTGAAGATGAAGCTTTTAGCAAAAATATGGATACTTTTGGGTGCGAGATATGGATCCAAAATGTGTAGATTATTCAAAACAAATCAAAACTAAATCAAAAGTAAACAACAGGAACAACCACCAAACAAACAAAGCCAGAAAGTTAAATTACTCAAGGACTGAGATAGAACACCGTTTAATAGAATGGGCCTGAATTTTCTGAGAATTACATATGTTGTAAAGCCATTGTCCTGCCTACAGTTATCAGTATTCTGTTCATGCTGCAGTACTTTCTTATCTTGATAATGATACTTTTCATCTGGGTAAAAGTGTTCACTTCAAGTCTGTGTATATTGTTTGTCATCTCATTATTCACTAAATGCTTTTAACTTTACCACTATTCTCTGCTACTAATTGAAGTCATTTGATATTTCAGGTTTAATTAGGCTTTTCTGCCATTTATTCTGTTTTTCTTTTATGTTGTTGTTCATACCAGGCAGTTGTTCCTAGCCATTCAGACTGTCTTCATTTGTAACAATCTCTTTTTATTTCCTTCAAGAATATGAAATACCTACATTATCTTAATTTGAAGAAAGCATAATACTTTGCAGCCTCTCCAGGGATAAAGTTTATTTGTGTTTGCCTTGACAGTGAACTTCTCATTATATAGACCTGACCTTTTAGTCCATTAAAAATCTGCATTTCAAATCTAATTGATCATTTTTCCAAGTTTATTATTTCTTTATTTGATTGTCTAGCTGAGACGAATTGAGTTTATTGATAAGGTAGCTGCCATAAAACAAACAAACAAACAAAAACAACAACAACAAAAACTGAAGATGAAGATAATTAATTCAGATAACTTTTGTGCAGAATAGGTTCTGCTCTATAAAGGAAAACTATAAACCATGGAATCCAAATACATAATAAAAACATGGTAATTTATATTTTATAGCATGTCTGTATTTACTAAATTGTGTGATAATACTATAATGATCAGGACAGCTTACCAAGTTTCCATAATTTCTTCCCTATAGGCCCCATATGAGTCAACCACTGGAAACGATTTTTTTATTGCCAGAATAGTTGTGCCAAACAGATCTCTTGAAGTCTTTGCACGTATCAATGTCTTGATACCTCTTTCACTTCACATATACTACTACTATATATGATGTTGACCTCCAACCAAATTTTGATGAATTTATCCAGTACTGTATCATAAATTGAGTCATTATATAAGAATATTTCCATTAATTATTTTTAATGTCCCTTTAAAATTATTAACATAGCATGCTATCATTTTATAGGAAATAGCAAACTTACATGTATATGAATAAAGCAAACATCCTCTCTGGAAATGAAAAAGGAGAATCTCCATCTTGTCACTGTCCAAGTAATGAAGGTGAATCTTCTTTTTAGGCTAGTACAGTCACCTGCATCATATTACAAAACAGATTATGAACTGGCAGAAAGACACACTAAAGAAGGAAAACAACCCTTACTAATATTGTCACATTAGTTCTCAATTCTTGGAGAAGTCAGGAAAAAGGCAGTAAAACTGCTACCTTGGACTTCCAGAGGGTAGACTTTGAACTGTTCAGGATGCTGGTAGGGAGGGTCCCTGGGGAGTCAATCCTGAAGGACAAAGGGGTCCAGAAAGGCTGGATGCTCCCCAAAAAGGAGGTCTTAAAGGCACAGAAGCAGGCTGTCCCTGTGTGCTGTAAGGTGAGCTGTTGGGAAAGAAGACTGGAGTGGATGAACAGGGAACTTTTGTTGAGTGTCTAGGAGAAGAAGGGACAGGTAACTCAGAGAGAATACAAGGAATTTGCCAACATATGCAGAGAGAAAGTCAGAAAAGTTAAAGCCTAGCATGAGCTCAACTTGGCCACTATAGTAAATGATGACAATATATTTATAAATATATTAATGGTAAAAGAGAAAGGTAAGAGAAGCCAAAGAGAGTCTCCATCCTTTACTGGATGCAGAGGGCAACACGACTACTGAGGATAAGGAAAAGACCGAGGTTCTTAATGCCTTCTTTACATCTGTCTACTAGTCAGACAACTTATCCTAGGGGTATTCAGCTTCCCAAACTGGAAGTATGGGATGAGAAGCAGAAGAAACCCCCACAGTTTAGGTGGAAACAGAGATTTGCTAATCCAACTGGACTATCACAAGTCCATGGGGCAAGATGGGCCCAAGGGTGCTGAAAGAGTTGGCAGATGTGATTGCTGAACCGCTTTCTATAATCTATTAGTGGTCATGGTCATACGGAGGAGTCCTGGACAACTGGAGACTTGCTAACGTGACTTCCATTTATAAAAAAGGGTCATAAGGAGGATCTGGGGAACTACAGCACTATCAACCTGACCTTGGTGCCAGGAAAGGTGGTAGTGCAGGTCATCTTGAATGCAATAACACAACATGTGCAAGACCAACAGGGGATCAGGCCAACATGGGTTCATAAAAGGCAAGTTCTGCCTGAGCAAATTCATCTCCTTCTATGAATGGGTGACCCACCTGGTAGATGAGGGAAAGGCTGTTGATGTAGTCTACCTAGACTTCAGCAAAGCCTTTAACATAGTCTTCCATAGTATTCTTCTGGAGAAACTGGCAGAAGCATGGTCAGGTACACTCTTTGTTAGGTTAAAAACTGACTGGACGGTCAGGCCCAGAGAGTAGTGGTGAATGAAGTGAAACCCAGCTGGCAACAGGTCATGAGTGGTGTTCCCCAGGAGTCAGTGTTGGAACCTATCCTCTTTAATATCTTTAATGATGATTTGGATGAGGGAATTGAATGCACCTTCAGACAACTCCAAGTTCGTGGGAAGTGTTGATCTGCCAGAGGGTAGGAAGGCCCTGCAGAGGGACCTAGACAGGATGGCTCAATGGGCAGAGGCCAATGGGATGAGGTTCAACGTGGCTAAGTGCCAGGTCCTGCACTAGGGGCACAACAACCTCATGCAGCACTATAAGCTTGGGGCAGAGTGTCTGGAAAGCTGTGCAGAGGAAAAGGATCTGGGCATGTTGGTTGATACTCACCTGAACATGAGCTGGCAGTTTGCCCAGGTGGCCAAGAAGGCCAACAACATCCTGTCTTGTAATAGAAATAGTGTAGCCAGCAGAACCAGGGGGGTGATTGTCCCCCTGTACTCAGCTCTGGTGGGGCCACACCTCGAGTACTGTGTTCAGTTTTGGGACCTTGTCCTACAAGAAGGACATTGAGGCCCTGGAACATGTCCAGAGAAGGGCTACAAAGCTGGTGAAGAGCCTGGAACACAAGTCCCATGAGGAACAACTGAGGGAACTGGGGTTGTTTAGTCTGGAGAAGAGGAGGCTCAGCACAGACCTTCTTGCTCTCTACAGCTACCTGAAAGGAAGTTGTGGGGAGCTGGGGGTTGGACTCTTCTTGCAGATAACTAGTGACAGGACTAGAGGGAATGGTCTCAAGTTGCACCAGGGAAGGTTCAGATTGGGAATTAGGAGAAATTTCTTCTCAGAAAGAGTAGTCAGGCATTGGAACGAGTTGTCCAGCGAGGTGTTGGCATCACCATCCCTGGGGGTGTTCAAGGAAAGATTGGACCTGATGCATAGGGACATGATTTAGAGGGTGATACCAATGCTAGGGGGATGTTTGGACCAGACCACCTTTTTAAGGTCTTTTCCAACCTTAAATATTCTATGATTCTAAGATTCTTTGATCATTTTCAATCTGGCTGATTTTTCAAAAGATGTCCTACTGTCAGAAAAAGAATGCTGTTTGCTGAGAAAACATAAGAAAACTAGCCCCTCTGTTACAGAGCCAAGCAGTTAAAATCTGATTGAAAACTCTGTTGAGTAGTTACATGCAGATGTACATACATATATTTTCAGGACTGATGAAGACTGTTATGGTTTGAATCCTCACTGGGCTTCACCAGTTCTTTACATAAATGGAATTTTCTTAATGTTAGTATATTAAAATCATTTATTCCTTTTTCCTTATGTTTTATTTGTTTGTTTGTCAGTGTTGCTGTGCATAAAACAAATTATTCTTCTGCTTGCATTCACATATCTGAAAAGATTTTTGCTCCTCCTATGTGCTCAGAATTTTAAGACACTATAAAACTGTTGGTCTACTGCTGCAGATCAACTGAGCACATATTCACCTGAAGCTGAATGAGGCTGTCCCATTCTATGTAGAAAGGAAATTCTAATTTGACTGGATACTGGATTTTTGGTTTCCCAAAAAGGAATACACTAATTTTAACTTGCTATTATATGTCATTAAGAAAATGCATGATAATTGGGTACTTTGGACTGTGATTCCCATTGGCTGATAAAGGCTTAAAACAGCAAGAGATGGCATAGTTCTATTACCTTGTTCTTGTTTTAATGGTTCGTCCTTCCTTTGTAATTTAAGTACTCCAGCCTGGGAGAATGAATCTTCCTTCAGAAGACTGCAAATTTGAACTTGTCCAGACAAGGTTAGAGGTGGTTACGGTTGTGTTAAGGGTAAGTGGCTGACAGAGGCCTTCCCACTAAGTCAAAAGTTTCAGAAAGGACCCCCTTGCTTTCTAAACTCCTCTTTGAGAGGAGCCTAGGTGCAGATGGATCAGGTCCTAGACCCAGACTTGGTCAGTGGTTTATGTCTAAAGGAATATGTAGCCAAATATCAGTCAATGCTTGCCTGTTTCAGAGCCCTGCCAATGACTTTCACTGAGACAGTTTCACAAAGTTGAAGAGATAGGTAGTTTCCTAAGGCGACAGATATAACAGATTCGTAATAGCCATTGGTAAATTCACTTACTGCAATACTCAAGCTTGAGTTTATTGTTCAGCACTTTCACTTGATAACTTCCAGTTATCAATATTTTCCCAGGTAACATCCAACATAGTTAGAGATAAGAGTTGGAGATGCCAAAGAGACACCCCTACTTGGGAAGGAGAGAGATCCAGACCTGTCAACTCATCTGATAATTGGAATTCTCATCCTCAGAAGAGAAGTTTCTGAATATCAGATTTATACTGTTGGTAAGGTGGGACTAAGTAATTTATCATGTGTTGATTGGCTCTCAACAAGACTTGTTGCACTGTCGGTCAAGAAAATAGGGAGAGGAGATGATACCACTAGATAGTTATCTCTGTTTTGTGTGAAAGAAATACAATATGTACTTTGAGGAAAGGACAAGATGACCCAGGCTTTGGAGATGTCTAAAGGATGATTAATTTAGGAGCTGCTAATCAGGAAGACCATATTTAAAATAAACATGGTCTTAATAATAATAATAAAATTGTTCTTGATTGTGCTTCTAATCAACTTGTTAAGAATAATTGGCTGAAAAACAAAGATAAGCGTATTATATTGTGAACCATCTGTGAACTATCCTCATTATAATATTAAAAAATCATGCCCCTAGGTTGAGAGGCACTGGCCTAACAAGAGGTCCGTCTGAGGATGCATGTGCAGAAAGATTTTGTCATGTTAGCAGTATGCTAATTATGTAACCAATTAGAAGTTATAGGAATGTGCAAAAATGTAAATGTATTGATAAGAGATTATATAAAGAGTGGTATGGAAAATCTGTAGGTGTGCCAGCTTTGTAGGAAAACACCTGGTACCCATATTTGCACAATTTTGAAAGGAACAATACCTCATTTCCTGGAATCAGAATCTTGGATTTATCTATTTCAATTCTGTTTAACTTAAACATTAAACTACAAGTCTTTTTTTTTTTTTTTTTTTTTTTTTTGTGTGTGTGTTTTTTGTTTTTTGTTTTTTTCTTCATTGTTTTGTTTTGTTTGTTCGTTTGTTTGTTTGGGGGGTACTACTTAATAGTTTCATCATTTTACTTCTCTTTCATAATATGAAGGTCATTAGAGGATTGAAGGTTCCTGTTTTATTTTCACTGTCAATAATAAACATGTGCTAAAAATATTTATTGGAATAGAAAGTGATGCAATGATTTCAAATAAATTTAAACTAAAGTTGCTGGGGAAGGGGGATCTCAGTCTAAACTCTTACCAGTTTGATGTCAGTGACAGACATAGATGACCAGAGCCTGGAGAAGAGTCATGGGTCAGCAGGAAAGCACCTGAAGAGAAGCACAAAGGAATTCCAACCACTCCAGCCAGTAAGTCATCTTCATCGGGGCACAACTCATATGTCTCTATGCTAATGTGTATAGCATGGACAATAAACAAGACAAGTTAGAGATGTATACATGTTGCAGGGATATGACCTCGTTGGCATTATAGTGACATGGTGGGATGCCTTCCATAACTGGAGTGTTGCAACGGAAGGATACAGGCTCTTGAGGAAAGACAGGCAGGGAAGTTGATGGGGATGTGTTGTCCTCTATGTCAATGAGAGACTGGAGTACATGGAGCTCTTTTTGGGAATGAATTAGAAGCTGACAGTGAGCTTGTGGGTCAGGTTTACAGGAAGGGCAAGGACAGGGGATACTGTAGTGGGAATGTGCTGAAGGTCAACTGATCAGGAAAACCAAGCAGATGAGGCCCTCTATAAAGAGATAGGAGCTGACTCACATTCACAAACTCTGGTCCTCAGGGGGGACTTCAACCACTCTGATGTCTGTTGTAGGGACAGCACATAAAAGCACAGGCAGTCCAGGAGGTTTCTGTAATACACTGATAACAACTTCCTTCTCAAAGTGATAGAGGAGCCAATTGGCAACAAGAAGGGGTGAGAAAGTGGAGAAGGTGAAGCTCAAATGCAGCCTTGCCTGCAGTGATGATTAAATGGTGCTGTTTAGGATCTTGATGGCAGCAAGGAGGGAGCACTTCAATCTCTCAAGGTAAGAGAAAGTGTAACTCCCATTGCTAACATGGGAAACAAGGAAGACCTGGGGAACTAAGCCCAGCCAGGCTCACCTCTATGCCCAGCAATACCATGAGAGAGATCATCCTGGAAACTATGCTAAGGCACATGGAAAATAAGGAAGTGATTTTTGACAGCCAACATGGTTTCACAAAGGGCAGATTGATCATGCCTGACAAATCTGGTGACCTTCTGTGGTGCGTTTACAGCATTGGTGGATAGAGGAATGGCAACCAACATCTATATGGACAAGTGCAAGGAATTTGACACCGTTCCCCAAGATGTATTTGTCTCTAAATTGGAGAGACATGCATTTGATGCATAGACCACTGGGTGGGTAAGGAATTGTTTGGATGGTCACACTCAAAGAGTTATAGTCAGTGGCTCAATGTCCAGTTGGAAGTCAGTAAGGAGAGGTGTTCCTCAGGGGTCAGTACTGAGATCAGCACTGTTTAACATTTTTGCTGGTGGCATGGACAGTGGGATTGAATGCACCCTCAGCAAGTATACCAGTGGCACCAAGCTGTGTGGTGTGGTTGACATACATGAGGGAAGGGATGTAAACCAGAGTGACCAAGACAGGTTTGAGGGATGGTCCTGTGAGAACTTCATGAACTTCAACAAAGCCAAGTGCAATGTCCTGCACCAGGGCTGGGGCAATCCCAAGCACAAACACAGGCTGGGTGGAGAATGGGTTAAGAGCAGCTCTGAGGAGGAGGACTTGGGGGTGTTTTGGTTGATGAGAAGCTCAGCATGAGCCAGCAATGTGCACTTGCAGCCCCAAAAGCCAACTGTATCTTGGGCTGCATCAAAAGAATTGTGGCCAGCAGGATGAGGGAAGTGATTCTGCCTCTCTACTCTGCTTCTGTGAGATACCATTTGGAGTACTGTGTTTGTCTCTGGGGTCCCCAGCACAAGAGAAACACAAATGCATTAAAGTGAGTTCAGAGTGTTATAAACAGCTCAGTCTTCAAAATAGGACTATAACCAAAGTCTACAATTTATTAAAGGAATAGAGGTAAGCAAACAGCACTGGGTGCGCTGCTCTACCAAGATGCACATCAGTTACATCAAGCAGCTGATTTTTATGCTCCTAGGCTAATAAGTATTCATTACTACTTCTAGAAAAGTAATGAACAGGGTTATTATAATTAGTTTCCGGAATCCAAACCCTCCTACTGGAGCATGTGTCCGGTGTTCCCTCTGGGGGTCTCTGGGGGTCTCTCGTGCTGAAGGCTCATAGTCTTCCTCCCAGGCTTTTTTTCTCGTCTTTCTCCTTTGTCCAACTTGGCTGTATGTCAGAGACTTGTGCAGCGTCCCCTGCAAGCTTTGCCTTTTACTCATCCCTCAGCTTTCCCTTTCTCCTTAATCTCCTGGCCATATATCCAAGACTTGCATAGTGTCTCATGCAATAGTCATAATAGTTAGCAGTTGTTCTGACCCCCCCCCAGATGTCAGAGACTTCAAGGAAAAGCCTATAAATACATTTCCCTTCAAGCTCTCTATTGATATGAATTGCTAAAACATTCCTTTGCTAGATGCAATAACTATATACATTAACCACTCTGTTTTTCTTAGACTTGTGGTTATACAAGGGTATGTAAGACAAAAGGTCACATTCATCATACCCATGCAGCCCTAGAATTGTTCCATATTGACATGAATCAGATGAACACATTTCACAAGAGGAAGGCCATGAAGATGATTAGAGGGCTGGAGCACCTCTCCTGTGAAGACAGGCTGAGAGAGTTGGGATTGTTCAATCTTGAGAAGAGAAGGCTCTGGGAAAACCTTATAGCAGCTTTCAGT
This sequence comes from Aythya ferina, assembly GCF_964211825.1. Taxonomy (NCBI): domain Eukaryota; kingdom Metazoa; phylum Chordata; class Aves; order Anseriformes; family Anatidae; genus Aythya; species Aythya ferina. Next base: position 47,062,012 of record NC_140296.1, read on the forward strand.
GCCTAAAAGAGGTCTACAGGAAAGCAGGAGAGAGATTCTTTGTCACGGAGTGTAGTGATAGGACAAGGAGTAATGGCTTTAAACTAAAAGAAGGTAGGTTTAGATTAGATATAAGGAAGACATTCTTTACTCAGAGGGTGGTGAGGCACAGGAACAGGTTGTCCAGAGAAGCTGTGGATACTTCATTCCCAGAAGTGTTGAAGGCCACGTTGGATGAGGCTCTCGACAACTTGGTCTAGTGGGTGGTAATCCTGCCCAAGGCAGGATGGTTGGAATTAGAAGAGATTTAAAGTCCCTTCTAACCCAAATCATTCTATGATTCTATGATGCCAATAGTGTTTTTGTAAATGTCCTTACATAAGCAGAGAAAACAGTACAGGTATACCATATAATAATTATATCTTCCAAGATTGGGGATGTCATTTATGCTTATCATTTATGCTTATATTTCATGAATATAAATTTTAAAAGCATTCTAAAGAATGCTGTAATTTACTACTACCATGCTAATTTTTCTTCCTTTTATTTTTTTTTATTTTTTTTTTTCCCAGAAAATCTTAAATCTTCTCTATTACAAATATAGTGCATCTAATCAAGAACTCCAAGGAGCCAAGGAGAACAACAGGTGGGGAAAGGGCTTATTTAATGCTTAATTTTTCATAGCATCAAAAATGCAAAACAAAGTATTAAAAATATCCAAAATATGCTCTCTTTTACTTGCAAATTCACATTTGTTCTGTAACCAATAAGTTTTCTAACCAACCAACTTGTTTAACTGACGTGTTAAATTTGGTCAGTCAGATCTCTGGTAATTTCTATGAGATATCTAGAATAAGATGTATATTCAATGATATCTTCCTTTATAACATAGCCTCTGTTGTTTAACTTGGCAGAAAAAATGCATGAAATCAGCAAAAGTAAAGACTACAGAAGCATCTAGGAATGTAAAAAATGTTGCTTAACCAGCATTATTGCTTTGGCTGCCTGCAGGCTAGTTTAATTAGTCTACAATTCATATGCAAGAAAGTAGTTCTATAATTATCATCAGATGATCAAATCTAAGTTTAAAACCAAAAGAGTATTATGTATTCCCAGTAATGAATCATACTGAAATTGTTTAGCATTTTTTAGCTAAGATACTTTTTTTGTTGTTGTAGTTTGGCAAAAATAAATGTAAAATATATCATAAAAATACATATATTCATATATTAGATACTTTTAAAGAATACATCTGACTTTGCTGGATGTAACTGAATATTCTATTAGATGCATCTGTCAAATTTTTCATCAATTCATACAGCCATATTTTTAGGGGTGGAAAAGCTTAATTACCAATTCCAGCTTAAAAAACATATGGCTTTTAAACATAAATATTATCAGAGGAAATTTAATATTAAGGATTAAGAAGAGAAAAAAAAATCTGCCACGAGTATCTTATCATTTTCCTATTCTTATTGTTTAAGAACTTGAATGATGCAGATGTTGGATATTGCCTTTAGTGCATCACTAGTTGTTTTTAAACCACCCAAGTTTACTCACATTTTTATCTTGTTGACTATAATCTTTAAAGGAAAGAGGCTCTGTTAAGCAAAGATGTATCTGGGGGTAAGAGGAATTAAATTATTTTTTTATTTAAGATCAGGATATTATTGAAATTAAACCTGTTGAATAAGAATGTGCTTATTAAACAAAGAAAGACTGGAAGATATAATTAATTTTATGAATGTCTAGTTTTAAGCTTAATGTCACAGTATATGAATTTGAAATATTGGCCTAATACTTCTGATCACCATAAATTTAAGTGCTCAGAAAAAATACTATATTAGGAAATGGTTACAGAATAATTAGTAAACAACTTTATTATTATTATTATTATTATTATTATTATTATTATTATTATATGGAAAAATAGGCAATATGAAATAGTTAAGTATGCCAGAACATTAATAGCTGGTGAAGATTTACATTAATCCTTCAGGACTTCAAGAGTGTAATTTCCTCAGAAAACCATCTCAACTAATATCCTAAAAGTATTTCACCTAGCAAAGATAATTACCAATTTTCCTCTTCATTTTCTATAAATATTAATCAGTGCTGGTATTCTGTATTGTAAAGCAAAGAATGAAGTGTCAAATCCCAAAGTTTCTTTGAATGTGGAATAAGCTGATTCCACCCCTCCTCCTCCCCCCCCCCCCAACTTTTTTTTTTTTCCTTCAGGTTTACCTTATTTTCCAATGAAATGTAAAACTAGTCATCAGTTAAGACCCATGGAATATATATATATATATATATTTCTAAAGAAAATACTAAATTCCTTAAGTAATTTTACACTAGAGGTTGTTTCAAGAAGAAAATTAATACTGCTTCATCTTTCAAAACCTGGTATAAGTGCTTACCCTGAAGAAGTGGATGAAAATAAAGCCCTGAGGAGGACACCTAGGTTTTACTGAAGCAGTTTCTTTATGCTCTAGGCTATTCTTCACACAGCTTGAATTTCTTGTGCCCCTATTCTCTGACATCTGATTGGAAAATAACTGGAAATGTAATTAGTATCTAACTTAAAATTTGTGGTATTTGTGACTACAGACAGAGAGAATTTGCCAGAATTTTCAACAGTAGGGCATCGCAGAACAAGAATTTGAATATATTCGCATGCAGTTCAAAAGAAAGATAATATTTTTATTCCATAAGAGTCAAGAGGAAAATTAACAATGACAAATATTGTATATAAATAGATATAGTAGTACTAAATTTGGCTTGTATATATGTATATATTATATAGTGTTATATTAAAACAATTAAATATAGCCACTAGGGATGGCTACATTAGGGATGTTGTAAACTTTGAAATACAAGGGATTTAATTAATTTATCTCCTAACTGATGATATATGTGTTTAGCTCCTGGTACTAATATGAACTCTTATCACAATTATTGTCTTTGTTCAACAACTCTGACATTTATGTTTGTTTGTTTGCTTGCTTGTTTCTTTGTAATTAACGTATTTTGTACAATTCTAAACTTTAATTCCCTCTTCTATACAACACTGCCACTACCCCCAATAAAAAGAATTAGTACACTAGGATACATACCAAATTTTGAAATATAAGTTCCATTAAGATTGGAGGAAAGAAAAAAGATGGAAAAGATTAAACAATATATTCACTTTAATCTACCTTCAGTCCTCAGAATTTTTAAAACTGTTTCTCAGATTAGTTGTATATTAAATTCATCCACTTTTGAAATCACTCCCTCCCTCTTCCCACCCTCCCCAAGAAATTAAATAAATCATTTTGCTGACTGTCACAGGCACACAACGGTGCTTCTAGGAGTGTTTCTAATAGTGTTTCTACACAACCTTTTACAAAACCATTGTACTAAGCTATGGAAAAAGCTTAGTTTTTGCTCTGAACGTTTTTTTTTATAGTTATATATAGAAAAAGGCTAGCATATTTGGCCAATATTATTCTACTTAGTTACTCTTCTGTGAGGGGATAATAGTCAACAAATTGCTCTGGCAAGCAAATGTTTTGCTTTCTGGCTAGACTTCCTTCCAAAGAACTTCCCATTATCTTTGTAGCAGCAGTTTCTTCATTGTTACTGATAAATAATTGTCAGGTACCTTGAGGACACTCTTCTCCATGGATTAAATATTAGCATAGTTATTGTAGCAACTCTGATGCCTTTTCTCCTGAACTGTACCAATAAATTAAGCTTTGTTATTTCAGTGTTACGACAACATTCTCAGAGCAGATGTCTGTCAACAGGATTAAAATCTGCTTTGGAAATTCAGAAAAAAATAATGTTTTGCCTTAGATAGCAAAAACCACTTAACAACTAGCAGTGTATGACTGACTTATTTAATTTTCCTTTATAATTTTCTATATTCTGTATTCCTTCAGAAAACCTATCAAAGTCTTTGACATGCTGTTTTCTGTGTGTTAATAATTTTGATATACATTCAAAAAGAACATAGCTGTATAAAAACTTGGAATAAATAAATCATATATTAATGAAATATTAAGTACTTTGAAAAACTGTTAATTTATTTATATTTTTCCATATTTTTTCTCTCTATCATTACAATGAAAATGGATCTGCCTAAGCAATGTTTTCTTTCTTACTTTGTAATCTCCTTTGTTTCATTAACAACCATACAAATCATACAAATATATAGAAGTATGTCCCTTAATTGTAGAAAAAAGAAGTAAAAAGAAGTATTGAAAAAAAAGTATAAAATAAAATATACTTCTTTTATAAAAATAAAACGTGGCACTTAGCCACGTTGAACCTCATCCCATTGGCCTCTGCCCATTGAGCCATCCTGTCTAGGTCCCTCTGCAGGGCCTTCCTACCCTCTGGCAGATCAACACTTCCCACGAACTTGGAGTTGTCTGAAGGTGCATTCAATTCCCTCATCCAAATCATCATTAAAGATATTAAAGAGGATAGGTTCCAACACTGACTCCTGGGGAACACCACTCATGACCTGTTGCCAGCTGGGTTTCACTTCATTCACCACTACTCTCTGGACCTGACCGTCCAGTCAGTTTTTAACCTAACAAAGAGTGTACCTGTCTAAGCCATGGGCTGCCAGCTTTTCCAGGAGGATACTATGAGAGACCGCGTCAAAGGCGTAGCGGAAGTCTGGCTTCATTTATTTAATGAACCAATCATGTTTCTGATGTTAAGTATACATATAAACCTTGAAACACGAGACAACCAAAGTGCCAAGTCAGAAGTCACTCACTCATACACATACCAACTAAAAAAAAAAAAAAAAAGGAAAAAAAAAATAGAAAAATGGAATTTAAAAAGCAAACAAACTAAAATTATGTGTTTTGTTTTGTTTTGTTTTGTTTTGTTTTTCTCTTTCATCAAATAATATATTTTCTATGGAAATTTTACTGAATCTTTTTAAAGTATGAAGTTACCCCTCTAACAGTTCTTAACCTCAACCAATGTGACTTAAATATATTAAGGTTTCCTTTAATAGAACTTTGAATGACACCAGATCAGGAATCTGGAATTCATTTCTAACGGTTTCTTTAGATTAAGTTTTTGTAGAACAATCTAACTAACCTTATTTTAATAATACATTTCTTGTAGTTCCAGTTTAACCACCCTAATGTTTTGTCTGAGACAGAAAAAAAATAATAACAATAATAATTCCAGGTGGTATCCTTTCTTGATCTTAAAAATATCATAATTGTTCTGGAAGTCCTTTAATCTTTTTTAATAAATTTCAAGATTTATATTAGCTTTTATATAAGTGACAAAGAATTCTTTGTATAGATCTGTTAGGGATCTTGGACAAACATAATTCAAGCTCTCTGATTTTAAATGGTCAAGTTTAGCAAATGTTATTATCATTAGCTACATCTGTGCATGTGCCCAAGGATAATAATTCCTTAAAAGTGCAAGGAAAATTGCACACTAATTTTTCCTGTTACTCTTAGAGAGGACAGAATAAATTCCAGTCTTGTAAAGCTTACCTTAAAGTACAGTTCTGATGACGAATGGTCAATGAGGTAAGATTCTGATTTTTCTCTAGGGCAGTGTTTATCTGAAGTATGTTGTTAAAATGCTAAATGAGATCAGAATCCTCCATATAGAATAGAATAGAACAGAACAGAACAGAACAGAACAGAACAGAACAGAACAGAATAGAATAGAATAGTAGACCTTCAAGGATCATCTAATCTAACTTCCTGACCATTTCAGAGCTAACCAAAAGTTAAATCATATTACTGATGGCATTATTCAAAAGCCTTTTGAACACTGACAAGCATGGGACATCAACCCTAGGAAGTCTGTTCCAGTGTTTGACCACCCTCTCCCAGTAATGTTTCTCATGAATTGTGGACCCCAGAACTGCATACAATATTCAGAGAGTTGTATTGGACTGTTAGGTTGGTAGGTTTCCAAAAGTCCTTCAAGGATGTCCTTCCTTCATTGGTTGTTCATACAGTCCTGTAGTATTTTTCTGCATATATCAACTACTACCTTCTTAGACATGATGTGAATTGTACAAATTCGTTGACAATGTTTGTTGTTGCTAGTGGCCTTGGACAGAGGTAACAGACTGCTGATATTTTAAGTTCATCTGTTCTCATTGACTCAGCCAAATTGTTACAGTCCAGAGCTGATCAGGTACAAAGTGACTTTCACATTACCTTTCAGGATGTACTCTTCCAGTTTTAGGACTGCTATTTTCCATCTGCATAGCTGTTTTTCCATCTTCACCCATAGCCACCTGTGGAATCCATTCACACTAACTTATACAAAAGAGGCATTTATGGTGTCCACTCTCAAGCCCACCAATAATAAAGCTTTGGGCAGGTTTATGTATATTAAAGCCAAATGTTTGTTTTATATTGACCATTGGCATGTGGGAAATCACTCCTTTCTTCCCCTTTGCTGGATAAGCTACATTCAAGATGAGCCATAATGCTGTGCTTGTTTACCACACCTTCAGCTTTTATATACCAGACTTGTAACTTCTACTTGCCCTCAGCAGGCTTTTTTTATGTTTTTTCTAAAGTTGCGGGCTTCATTGTTATTATTATTATTAATCTCACACTAGAAAGCAATAACAACAAAAAACATGCAAACAAACAAAACAACAACAACAAAAGCTTTGTCCATTTTGCTGTTTTTGTTGTTGTTGTTGTTTTGTTGGCTTGTTTGCTTGTTTTTGCAAAAGCTCTGAAGGGCTGCTCTTCCTGGAATGGACAGCAGAGGGAGAAATCTTCAATCCTGACAGGATGTAGTTCTTCCTTTGACACCAAATCTTTTTACTTCAACACTGCTTAACTACAGTATGAGTAGTATATTCTTATTACTTATGAAAATTAATGAGTATATGACAATATTCAAGGCATCAATGTTGAATCAGGCTAATGATATGCAATACTGTTTATATTTTGATTTCTGTAGCAGCATTTAAAATCTGAGTTTTTCATTGGGTAAGATCTGTTTTCCACCGTGCATTATATATACAGATTTCCTAGGGATTATCTTAATATTAAATACTTGGAACTTTAGAACATCTTTAGAACATGCATTTATACATACTTACTTGGTATGCCGGGTAATGAGGGACATGAGGCAAATACACCATTTTTAAAAACAGATATAAATACCTGGAAAATATATTTCTATCTGTTTTTAACAATGGTGTATTTGCCTCATGTCCCCCATTACCCTGCATAGGTTTGGGAACCTCACTGTATTTCATCATCCACAGTTAAGTATGTAGTTTCACTCCCATAATTTGTCACTAATATTGGTGAACAAGAAACACGGTGACCTAATCTTAAATTCAATGTCATTATACATCTAGGACAGCATTACTGTATAGAGAATGCAGTGAGTATATCAGAAACAGAAAGTTTGCTTTGAAGTTACTTCTCCCTGCAAATTTATTATATTTGCAGGGAGACTCCCTGCAGGGATTCCCTGGGTGGTGTAAAGAATTATTCCTCAAGAAGATATTTGTTTTATTACAGGGGTTCTCGGATCACTTTTCTTGTTGATTTTGCCTTTCAAACAAGCAAGCAAGCAAACAAACAAATGTGATGCTTCCAGGACTTCTAGAAGTCCATCAGGACCACTTAATCTTCTATTTGAATGCTGGGTGCATCATTTACTTCTTTACTTTACCATTTACTTTACATATAACTCATTTACTTTATAAACCCATTGAAGATAACCACCTTTGTTCTCTTCTAGGCCTACATCAGATAGATGCAGCTCATTTGTTATAATATTTGATACATATTATAGCAATATTCAAAAAAAACAAACAAACAAAAAAACAAAAAAAAAACCATTATCTGTTCCAGAAACACATTTGATTTTGCATTTGTATATTACTTTGCAGAGCACCTCTGCTTGTTTAATCAGTCACAGAAATATTTTGAACATTACTTTGGTTTATGTTTAAAAAAAAGCTCAATATATATTATGAGAAAAATCTACTGCTCACTTTTTTTTTTTTTTTTTTTTTTTTTTTTTTTACACACATCTGCTAAGCAGACTGAATTCTACTTACAAAAATAAAATAATTTTGGGGCATGTATTTTTTGAATAGACTAAAATTTAGAGTAAAGTCAATACATTTCAGTTTTTATCTCATTGTGCTCCAGTTAAGAGACATATACTGAAAAAGGCAACACAGCTTTTCTACATACTTTAAATCTTTCATTTTTAACATTGTTTAGCTATTGAAGGGGCAAGACAACTTCTATGACTTCAACATTAGCACCACACTTTCTCCTAGATAAATACATTTTTCTTTTAGTCACCAGAATTATTTACCTTCAAAATAGAGAACTTTTTAAATTCAGCTCACAGCAGTACTGTGGAAACATTGATCTGCTATCAACTGTTGACACAGTTATTTTGCTTAAGTTGCATGTTTACTGAACTGCGAACACAGCAGTAGTAAAGGTATATATAAGAATTGTTTCCACCACACACAGAGCAATAATTGAAAACTCTTAATCTAAATGTCCACCCTTGTGTTTTACTCTAAATTTCATTTTAACCAGAAGCTGCTTATGAAGTAGATTGTTTCTTTTTTTTTTTCTTTTTTTTTTCTTTTTTTATAATAGAGAGCATAATGTTATGACAATTTTTCTTCCACTAAATTAATTTAATTTTCCTTTAAGCAGGAAATAAGGATAAGCTGATTAAGAAAACTAAGATTTCTCTGAAGACTTATGCATATGGTCTTGGAGGGACACGTCACAAATGTCTTTTTCGTTAAGAATCCCAGTTTGCAGAACAACTTTTAAAAACTTCTGATAATTAAAATTGGTTGGGGAACTAGCCAAGTCCCTTGCCATCAGCAGGTCTGCTCCACTTTATTTGACATATTACATTCGTAAAGACCATATTTAGTAACAGATTTGATAGGCATATCTCCACAGAAATTTAGTAAAAAACATTACTATTTATTCTAGAGATTAATTAAATTTTATGAGAGGTGTGGTGCACAAAGTGTGTACATGTTATCTATAACCTTGAAGGGATTAAAAGCATTGCAATTCTATAGAAATGGTTCTGAAATGTACAGCCTTTACAGAGAAAATAATACATATCTATTAAATGTATGCACAAATAAAAAGTGTTAATATATGGACAGCAAAACATTTAGTATCAGTGACAGCAAATGTCAAATGCACTTGAAAATTTGTCATCAAAGCAGATAAGCCTACTTTACAATTAAACTGAGAATAACAAAATATGAATAGCCAAAAATGCAGTATAAAGATGTGATTGGTAATTGAGTACCTTATTCCTCAAAGTCGAGTTTTGAAATGACTTCTTATTATTCTCATCAAGGATGTCTGTTCAACTAATTATTCTGTTAATTGCCCTCTACACATAAAAATTATCTCAAATTGTTTTCTGCATACAAAACTAATTTAAATTGCAATATATATATATTTTCCTGCATAAGACATAAATCCTTCTATAAATAAAGTGTGTTTGTTTGTTTGTTTGTTTGTTTTTGTTTTCCAAGCTGTTTAGTCAGTGTCTAACTATAAAATTCAGTGAAGACAACTAGTTTTTTGCTAACACAAAGTGTTGCACACACACACACACTAAAATAAATAATTAAAAAAGGAAAGCAAATTCTTTCTGTGTAGAGTTCTGATGGCTCCCTTGTGATTTTCAGTAACACCTCTGCCCTCCCTCATGGCGTTCAGAGGCCAGGGAAGACTCTTCTCATGTTTTACCAATAAGAACATAGTTTCAGCACACCCAGCAGCACAAATTGCATGGTATTTGATGATTTGTCTAAATCAAACAGACTATTAGAACTAACATTGCAGTGACAGAATATGTAAAGGAAGACAATCATAGCACTATCCTTTCAGTTAGGCTTTTCTGGGAGAATAATGATGAAGGAACATGTTGTACTCTCTGGAGAAGGCTAGTAATCAGCCTGCACCACTGTCAGGCCAGGGAACTCACACATTTCATTGTTGTTGTTTGAACTTTAATGTTTTCTAGTGGTGGTGTGGTTCCGCTCGAGTGGGCAGCCGAGCTCCACCACAGCCGCTCTCTCACTCCCCCTCCTCAAAGAGGAATGGGGAGAAAATATATAAAAAGGGCTCAAGGGTTGAGATAAGGACGAGAAAATCATGAAATAATTATTGTAACGGGCAAAACAGACTCAGCATAAGAAGATAGTAAGATTTATTGCTCATTACTAACAAGCTAGAGAAGTGAGAAACAAAGGAAAGAAACCAAAAGCACCTTCCTCCCCATCCACCCTCTTCCACCTCCTTCCCCCCGAGCGGCGCAGGGGAACGGGAGAATGGGGGTTATGGTCAGTCTACAGCACTTCTTCTCTGCCGCTCCTTCTCGGTCACTCTCATCCCCTGTGCTGTGGGGTCCCACCCATGGGATGCAGTCCTTGATGAACTGATCCGGTGTGGGCTTCCCACAGGCAGCAGCTCTTCCAGAACTGCTCCAGATATGGGTCCGTACCACGGGATCCATCCCTCAGGAGAAAACTGCTCCAACCTGGCTCCCCTATGGGCAGCAGCTCCTGCCAGGTCACCTGCTCCTGCGTGGTCTCCTCTCCACGGGCTACAGGTCCGGCCCGGAATCTGCTCTGGCAGGGGTCTTCCACAGGCAGCAGCCTCCATCGGTGCAGGGCCACCTGCTCCACCGTGGTCTCCTCCATGGGCTGCAGCATGGAACCCTGCTCCACCGTGGTACTCCATGGGCTGCAGGGGGACATCCTGCTTCACCATGGTCCTTACCACAGGCCGCAGGGGACTTCTGCTCCGGCGCCTGGAGCACCTCTCCCCCTCCTTCTACACTGACCTTGGCACCTGCAAGGCTGTTCCTCACTCCCTTCACTCTCCCAGCTGCTGTGTGGTGCAGCGTTTTTTTTCCCTGTCTTAAATATGCTCTCACAGAGGCACAAAACAACATCGGCTCAGCTCTGGAAAACAGTGAGGCCCTTCCCAAACATGGGGCAGCTTCTAGATCTTTCTCACAGAAACCCACTACAAGTGGGGACTAAAATGTGAAATGTGAAACATATAATCTGTCTTAAATGCAGAAATTGGAAAATATAGATGCAATAGTAATGTTGCCTCTATGATTTATAAGCTTCTCTACATATAATCTTGCAGTCATTATATGTTCGAATGAACATCAAAATAAGTTAAGTTTTGCCTGATTAAGATCCAAATATTCAGTTTTATAAATTCTATTATTTTATGTCTACAAAGTGAATACATTCTAGCAATATCAAGATGAGATCTGAAAGGCCCTTATAATATGATAATACTACATGGGCTGTTTTCTTTAAATGTGCTAGACATTTCAGATGACTATTTTATGTTGCTTTGATTATGTTATATTCCTTACTAGTCTAGTGGGTGTGTATTTTCCAGGTGTAGCTGTATAATTTGTTAATTTAATTGGTATGGTTTATTTGAAGAGCTGTATCTTCCAAATCAACATTTTTATTGGTTTGTTCAATATTTGGGGCTTTACATACTCTGCTAATTCTGTTGCTCATAATGACAGCTAAACTGCATATCTTACAGAAACAGCTGCTTCCTATGATCTGGTTCAATACTAAGGTATTCAGAGTTTTAGATATGTTACCTGTCAATCTTGCTGCATGATTCAGCTAATGCTTGTTTACTTTAATAAATGAATTAATTAACATTTGAAGTCATTGTACCTGTCACCTAGTGTATAGCAGTCCATTGGACACATATTTCTGTACAAACTTCAGAGACACTTTAGCTCTGTCTTGTTAGTTAGAAGGAAAATTCAATGGCAAAATACTTAAGGTGAAGGCTATAAAAAATGTGCATCTCTAACTAAAAGAATAGCATTTGTATTTCCACATAGATTTAGTCCGTTACTTTTCCTCATGTTTCCTTTCGTGTTCATTTTATTTTATTTATTTATTTTTCCTAAATTTCCCCTTTACTGTTCACTGCATGGAAGTAAGTGATGCTTTTTTTTTTTTTTTTTTTTTTTTTAATTCTAGTGTTCCACATTAGATAACATATTCTGGTGAAGTTTAATTTGGATTAATTTCTTTCCCTCTTGAAATTCTCTCTGATTATATCAGTTATGTTCACGGTTGTTCTTCTCATTTAAACTACATAACCATAATGGTATTTCAGGGTTATTAAAACAAACAAACAAAACAAACAAACAAACAAAACTGTCCAATTTACCTTGATCAGTAAGTGAAATTATCTTGGAGTTTATTTTTGAAAATATTTCAAATTTTTATGGTATAATGCAGCAATGTGTACATATACTATTAATAAATGCAAACATAATTCAATTACATAGATAGTTGTTGAATGGTACTAAATATACAAAATCCAAAAAATACATGACGGTGGAAGCATGAGAAAACCCACAACACAGAGAGCTTAAGATAATAGTAATAGAAATCGTGTGGTATAGTATTGAACAAAAAGAGGACTCCAAATAACTGGTTCTAGATTGTTGGGATATATAAGTATTTGTAAGGAAGTCCAGGAAAAGAATGCTAAAAACCTAATTGGAATATGAAAACTACAATCCTCATTACTGTATAATATCTATAAAATATCTTTTGTTTTTATTCATTTTAAATTTCTAGTCTCCAGAAAATGGAGACAGATGTGTGAACTTGTTGGTGAAAACATAAATTCAACCCCTAGAAGATCATAAATACATGATACCACTTAGTACATTAAGAAATACAACTACTCTACAAATATGCTCTAAGCAACAAAATCTTAACAAAAAATAAAAAGAAAGAAAGAAAAAAAAAAAAACAGAAAAAAAATGTAAGAATTAGAAATTTGAAATTAATTCTAGTCACTATGTACCTTCTTCAGGAATGTCATACACCTAAATATCATTCAAGTTTTAAAGATTTATAGATTTATAACTGAAGTAACACAGTGTCCTTAACTCTTGATTTCTTTAAGAATTTTTGCTACAATATTGTTTACTAATACACTATTTACTGAAAAAGATTTCCAAAGTAAATACAATTTGAGGACAAATTAATTCCACTTTAATGTTAAGTTTTAGTCATTGCATACAGCTTGGAAAAGCCACTAAGTTTTCAATGTGTTTTGTTTTACACAATTTTCTCTGAAAAAAAAAAATAAAATATATATATATATATATTTTTACCTTTAATACATACAGAACAGACTCAAAAATGAAATTAGTTGTTAAATATTTCCTAAAGTAAGTGTATATTTACAGAGTAATTGGTACTTAAAATATATAATTAATGTTTGCAAACAATTTGTTGGAAAGCAGGGTAACAGCTTAATTAATTTATTTTCTTTGTACACATAACTATATTGATGTGTTACTCTTTTATCTACAAGCATTTTTTGTAATTTTTGTAAGTAATGTACCAGGGTAATTTTTGAAATTAATGACATTTTTCTTTTTTTTTATATTGATAACAGCAAACTATGCATATTTATATAGTGCATATTTCTCTCTTCATTAATATTAGAACATGAAAAAAATGCAATTAACTAAATAAATTAATATAGAACAGATAGTAGTAGTAGTAGTAGTAGTAGTAATAATAATAACAAACAATAAACTGGATACAAGTAGAATACTGTCCAGTGGGCAGAAATAATATTTGGACCTTTTAACTTTCTACTCGTGCTCTTTCTTCAATTCCTGAACTGTTCTTTTCATTATTTAAGGGTGCAGATGACTCTCAACTTATATTCCCTTGCCTGAAATGTAATAATCATGTACAGACATTTTTTTTCATTCTCGGTAAGCATCCAGAGTAAAAAATTCCAGACGAAACAAACTTGTTTAAGTTTAAAGAAACAGAAAACAGGGACTTATGAATGTAAATTTAAGAAAATCAAAGGCTAAGAGAAAAAATAAAATGTTTAATTAAAAACAAAAATATTTCAGAAGTACAACAAAATATTTTCTTCACTACTGCAGAATAATTTGCAGAGACACACAGACACACAGACACACAGAATTTCTAGGTTGGAAGAGACCTCAAGATCATCGAGTCCAACCTCTGACCTAATACTAACAGTCCCCACTAAACCATATCCCTAAGCTCTACATCTAAACGTCTTTTAAAGACTTCCAGGGATGGTGACTCCACCACTTCCCTGGGAAGCCCATTCTAATGTCTACCAACCCTTTCGGTAAAGAAGTTCTTCCTAACATCTAACCTAAACCTCCCCTGGTGCAACTTTAGCCCATTCCCCCTCGTCCTGTCACCAGGCACGTGGGAGAACAGGCCAACCCCCACATTGCTACAGCCTTCTTTAAGGTATCTGTAAAGAGCAATAACATCACCCCTGAGCCTCCTCTTCTCCAGGCTGAACAAGCCCAGCTCCCTCAGCCGCTCCTCGTAGGACTTGTTCTCCAGACCCCTCACCAGCTTCGTTGCCCTTCTCTGCACCCGCTCAAGCACCTCGATGTCCTTCTTGTAGCGAGGGGCCCAAACCTGAACACAGTATTTGAGGTGCAGCCTCACCAGAGCCGAGTACAGGGGGACGATCACCTCCCTAGCCCTGCTGGCCACACTGTTTCTGATACAAGCCAGGATGCCATTGGCCTTCTTGGCCACCTGAGCACACTGCTGGCTCATATTCAGCTGACTATCAACCATCACTCCCAGGTCCTTCTCTGCCTGGCAGCTCTCCAACCACTCATCTCCCAGCCTGTAATGCTGCTTGGGGTTATTACGCCCCAGGTGCAGGACCCAGCACTTGGCCTTGTTGAACTTCATACAGTTAGCCTCAGCCCATCAGTGCAGCCTATCCAGATCCTCCTGCAGAGCTTTCCTACCCGCGAGCAGATCGACACATGCGCATAGCTTGGTGTCATCTGCAGACTTACTGAGGGTGCACTCAGTGCCCTCGTCCAGATCATCGATGAAGATATTAAAGAGGACCGGCCCCAGCACCAAGCCCTGGGGGACGCCACTAGTGACTGGCCTCCAACTGGACGTGACTCCATTTACCGTGACTCTTTGGGCCCGGCTATCCAGCCAGTTTCTAACCCAATGAAGCATGTGCCAGTCCAAGCCAAGAGCAGCCAGTTTCTTGAGGAGAATGCTGTGGGAGACGGTGTCAAAAGCCTTCCTGAAGTCAAGGTAGACCACATCCACAGCCTTTCCCTCATCCACCCAGCGCGTCACTCTGTCATAGAAGGAGATCAGGTTCGTCAAGTAGGATCTGCCTTTCATAAACCCATGCTGACTGGGCCTGATCGCCTGCTTGCCCTGCAAGTGCTGCATGATGACTCTCAAGAGGATCTGCTTCATGAGCTTCCCTGGTACTGAGGTCAAACTGACAGGCCTGTAGTTTCCCGGGTCTGCCCTCTGACCCTTCTTGTAGATGGGCGTCACATTTGCTAGCCGCCAGAGAGAAAGAAAAAAAAATGAAAATAATTAAATATATACATACTGGGATGGTCAAGTTACTTAATAGATTTTTAAAATTCACTTGACAGCAAAAATCTGAGGTCAAGTGCCTGAAAGAGGAAAAAGTAGAAGGCAAAAGGACAAGCTCATCATAGATGTTAATAACTCACTAGATACTGTCTCAGAGTTCATACCTACAGCCTTGTTTATCAAATACCTTCAGCTATTACCAGCGGAACACAACTCTTTCTCCTTACATAACAGTAAAGACATGAAATGGATTTTTTTTTTTTTTAAAGTGCCAAAAATATCTGCCAGTTTGAAGTGTGTCACCTCACCTATCCTTTGTGCTGTTGACTTTCAAATATCTGTTTCAACTGATTTGTTTAATGAGAATATTCAACACTAGTTCAGAGAGACACACACCACTTCCATATTCAAACTACATGACCTAGATGATACAAATAGTCTTCTTTATACAAGAAGTTATCAGCACACTATGCAAGGACTGGTCAGATAACAACCCCAAATTCTTTACAATCCAACTGAAACAGAACTCTGTCTACAAGTGGCTATGTGAAGAAAGAGAATTTTTTAACATTAATTCAATAAAAAAATAGAAAAGCTGCAGAACTGAAGCAATAGTTTCTGAATGGTGGGTTGATTCAAGTGTTTTCTAACTTAGTGTGAACTCAGGTATGAAAGGCACCAAAGAAGATACTTCTAGTCACATAAGATGGTGTGTGTGTGTGTGTGAAGATACTTTTATTCAAGAAACAGTAATATATTAAACTGTTAGAGTTGAAATCTTCAATGGAGGAGTACATCATCAGTACACACTGACCTTGAAAAGACTGCAATGTAGTACTCAGGAAAGAAAAAAAGAAAGAAGAGATAAGTTGCTTAAGTATTACATTGAGGGTGAAGCATATGCATCAAGAATGTACATCTTGTTCCTGAAGTTTAAAAGAGAATGTCATATGGTGAGTTGCAGAAATTCTGTTGACACCTAATAAAGGAGTGAGTTAAATGGAGAACATAATGGTATAGACTTAAAATCTCTAAAAATTGAATCTGATGGTAATTGTGTTATAAGATCAAAGAAACAAAACAGAAGTATGTCAAAGTCTGGGAAAAATCATTTTCTTAAACATGCCTATACTGTGCATTTACCTTATACTCTATGGTTTCCCAAGGATTTTTCTCATTCAGTATTTTAATTCTGTAAATCAAAGATTGAGCATTAATAATCACCCAGACAAAAGTTCTGGCACCTGCTTATTTTCTGAACTTCATGTTCTGACATTTTCCTGTGATATCAGGTGAAGCAGATTAAAATGTTTATACAACAAAACATATGAATATATCTCTCTCTATCTTGAGAAGTACCTAAATTTTGCCTGCCTTCAGCTCACACTTACTTCATTCCAAAACGTGAACGTTACTTTTACCTTTTATGTTTTGTCCCAGACAAGGTTATGGTTCTGCATAACTCTAATTATCAAGGCTGATGATTGTAGTTTCAGATTTTTTTGTGTTATTCATATAACCAACATGATATAATAGTACCAACAGGAATAAGAATACATATTGTACATGCTTTAAAGAGTTGGTACGTTAACATATTCCAAACAGTGTATAGAAAACTTCATTACATCCCCATTTACAAAAAAATATAGAAATACTTCTGGCTGACTTAAATATAACTGGATTTTATAGTAATTATTTTGCAGGGTCAAAGCACTTGAGGACTGTGAAGGGCTTGTGAACTATTTTGTAATGTAGTTTTAGAAAATGAGATTTTCAGACTTGCTTATAATTTGTCATTAATGACAAATGCAGATGGTGTTTTTACTTTTAAATCTCTCTTCCATCTGTGGCCTGTATGTATGCAAATAACTAAACTAATTTCAGATAAGAGGATTCTGTTAAAATGTAAAATCTCAACTAGTCTTCTTTCAGAGAAGATGCATCTTTTTATGAACGTATTTGGCTGGAGAATTGTTCTTTCATTCAAACAGTTTGAATCCAAAGACTATGAATTCCATTTACCAGATGGATGAAGAATTGCTTTAAGGTTTTTGCAAAGTTTGTCAAACAATGCAACTATATACACAAACTGCAGAAAGCACACAAAATCCAATATTAGTTTTTGATGACAACACCATAAAGTAGTAGGACTAAAACAGCAAAAGAAACTTGCAGACACATGTAGCTATGGTTCTAAATTAAGACTTCTATTTAAATAAGATACGTGTCACATACTGCATGAAATCCAGATCTCTCATTTGTTTCAAGGTCTATTATTTAGTGTAATTAATTTACATCTTGAGAATTTTATGTCAGTGATATAACTCCATATTCAAATCATACTCTACAGATTTTTTTATTTCTTTTTTATTTATTTATTTAAGGAATCTAAAATTACATTTCATTTTGTATCTTATGATTTTGTTGCAGGAAGAATGGCCAAAAACATGACAGACACCAGTATGGTCAGATCATGCTCTCTCTTTATTACCTGAATAGCCTGACTTTTATAGCAAATTCAACCCAGGCAGATAGTGTCTCACACAAGATTATTGGTCAAAAGCACTCAGACAAAAAACTGAAAGAAAACAACCCCACCTGCAAGAAAACAACCCCTTGTGATTAGCAGTCACATAGGCCTTGTCCTTGAAGCCAGCTGCTGGCAACAATATTTTTTAATTCCTCAATCGGGCAATGTGGGAACATTGTCATGGGAACTTCTCATAGTCATCCTGTTAGCTTGGTTTGCTCAGCTGAAGCAAGTCATGGCTTCCTTGCTGTTTCAAAAAATCCCTCAACACGATTTCATCTGTTTTCAGTAGTGTGTAGTTTCCTTAAATTAAATTGATTTCTTTGCTTATTTAATTTTAAAAGTTCTTTCAAAACCATGCACTACATTCTCAGTTGCTTCAGTAAGACCTGTTTTATTTATTTATTTATTTATTTATTTATGATAGTCTGTTTGTTGAATACAGCTGGTAAATGCTGAACTGCATAAAATGTTTATAGACACGAAACCACCACAATTTATGTATTTAAGCTTGTCTGATTTTATTGATGTGGCAACGCAGTGTCACAGCAATAACATTTCTTATAATACATAAAAATTAAAGTTCTTTAATGGTTGAAATTTATAATTGGTTAAGTTAGAAGAAATCCTTTTCTGTTACATTGATCTGCAAGCTAACAGTGTCCTTTGAAAACTTCTTTTATTTCTTAACTTTTGTTGATGTTTATAATAATATAATCTTATTTGCATTATTGTGACAATTGACAGAGTTCAATACTCTCTGATCAGTTTCTTTTAGATAGACCCTGTCTGGAGGGTGTAATGTTTGATACAAAATTTACCTGTTTGAATTTATTTGATGTTATATAGAATTTTTGATTAATCAGTCATACAAAACATACTGAAATTGCAATAAAATTGTAAGGTATGACTAGCCAAAATAGAACATTGCAAATCACAGTACAAATGTGATCTCCATTACTGTGGTGTTTTCACCCTGATGGACAGCTAAATCCACTACAAATTCTCTCTCATTCCCCTTCCTCAAAGAGAGATAGGTGTAAGAAAGCAAGATGTGGGAAAAAAAAAAAAAAAAAAAAAAAAAAAAAAAAAAAAAAAGTTTAATGGAATGTAATAATTATAATTTAATTAAAAGGAAAAGAAAGAGAAAATAAACAAACAAAGACCACGTGGAAGCAAACAGAAAGAGAAAATAATTATTTTCTATTTCCCATCAATGAGAGATGTTCAGCCATGTTTTTCAAAGCAGGGCTTCAATACACATAGCAGTTGTTCAGGAGGACAGGTGCTTTCCTAATTACGGCCCTCCCTTCTCCTTTCCCCTTCCCAACTTGTATTGCTGAGTGTGACATCATATGGTATGGAATATCCCTTTGGCCAGTTTAGGTCAGCTTCCCTGGTAATGTCTCCTTCCCACCCCTTGCCCACCCCCAACCTGCTGGCTCGGGGACAGGGGGGTTGGAGAGAGTCAGCGCTGTGCCAGCATCACTAAGAAATAGACACAACATTTGTATGATATCAGGATTGTTCTAGCTGCAAGTGCAGAGTGCAACACTATATGGGCTGCTGTGAGGAAATTTAACTCTATCCCAGCCAGACCCAGTACAATTACTGGTCTCTACTATACATGTATATTCATCATCACAATGTTGGGCAAACCCAAGCACTGGGAAGGAATACATATGTTGATGCCAGCTCAAACCCATTGTTCTCTTAAAAATCCTTTTGTTAGTTGTTTAACTTTTATACTCGATGTTGGACTAAGCCGTGTATTCAATACCTTCGTGCTGGTCTGCCTAACTCAGAGAGTCATTTGATCTCTTTTAACAAACCAAGGTAGAAACATTTACACCACCAGTTGATATGCTCAGCTGTGATATAGTCAGTTGATTCCCTCTACTCACTTAGCTGTCTATCTAAAAGTCCACTTTCTATTCTCTTTTGTGTTGAAATAAATTCACATTATTTTCTGATCTGCATGGGTACATTGCCCTTGTCCATCCCTACCGAGTCATTGCAGGGCTTTATTAGTCAGTGTCAACAGCAAGTGTTTATCTACACCATGATGGAATGAAATCTTTGTTCCAGAATCAACCTACAACAATTCAGTGCCACACAAGACAAAAAAAGAAAACCCAAGGCCAAAGAAAATTAAATAAAACAAACTGAAAACCTGAATGGAGGCACAAAAGGTGCCATCATGGAAATGGCTGAAATGATCTTTCTTTATATCATTTACCATTTCTGTCTCTCACCTTTCCCTCCAATCTCTCACCTCTGTTTACACAAAAATACTGCTGGAGCAGCTTGCCTTTAGAGACTGTGCCACCTCTGTCCTTGGAGGTTTTCAAGATCTGACTGAACACAGACCTGAGCAACAATGTATAACTTCCTGTGGAAGCTTGAAATGACCTCATGAGGTGTCCTCTCACTGGAGTGATTCTGTGGTTCCACAGTTATATAATTCTGTGAGTCTCTGAATTCCTGGATTTCATTTTTTGTTGTGGTTACAACTTGAAGAATTAAGTACCTTAAAATTCTCCTCCCTTGCTCCAATTCTTTTCCCAATTTCATTTACAATTTTCCCAGTAAGAGAGTACTTCCTAAAGGAGGGAGAATTTAGTAGGAAAGAATTTAAATTCCTTTACCGGGAATTTATCCAATCCCTTTCTTAGAAGAAAAGAAAAAAAAAAAAAAAAAAGCCTAACCTAAATTTTCTTCTCAGTTCTAAATACAGACGATTTCAAGATAAACTCTTCTGCACATGTGGAAAGCCTTCTACGTAACATGAGGATTAGCTATTAGAAATAGAGTCTATTAGAAATTCTGATTCTGTCTCTATTTATAGACTATTTAAAAAATATATATTTATTTTATTTATTTATTTATCTATTTATTTATTTTACTATTAATCACTCTAGCAGCTTGTACTTTAAATAGATGTGGAAATGAGAACAAAAAGGGTGATGCTAATTTTCAAATGACATTACCAAAATCAAGTTGTCTACATTGTTATTATGCCAACACCCAACAGCAATCAAACTGGGGAGGGTTTATTGGCTCAGCATATTTAATTTGGTCATCTAGCATAAAAGATTAAACACTTCTTTTGCCAAAATTTCAGTGATTCTAGTTTGCTGGACAGATGTCAATGCACATGTCAGATAACACTGTGGATATACCACTGGGAGGATATTTGATTTAAATGGCTTGCCAAAGCTCAATTATAAGCTTTAGATTCTCAGGGAGCATCTCCTGGCATCTAAACTGATGCCAGAGGCACTGTGAGTTTATTAGCTGAAAACCTTAAACTGACTGTTCATCTCAAAGGCAGTCTTTTGTGAGGATTCTGGATAAACATCAATCATCTGTGATTTTAATAGCTCAGTCCATCTAGTATTCTTGGTAACTGTCAAGAGAAATTTCTGTGTTGTAGTATTGCTTTACTGGCAGAGCTTAGGGCACTTTTTGGCTTATCAGTTGTTACTTTGAGGCACGTGTACTTTATTAGCTTTTTAGGAAATGACCACTTTTCTTTCCAATAAAGTTGATCTAACACAATCTATTTTTTCTTGATTTTCAGAGGATAATGCTGGCTTTGATTTGGCCAGCTGTTCCTTTTCTAAATTTGGAGATGAGGCAAATAGGCGGGAGACAAAGGAGGCATACTTTTAAGATTATTAAAACAGAGTTTTTGTGTTTTTCTGTACAAACTTTATCAGTTATTTAAAACCACTTTTATTTTATTTTATTTTATTTTATTTTATTTTATTTTATTTTATTTTATTTTATTTTATTTTATTTTATTTTATTTTATTTTATTTGTTTTCTAACAGTATTTTTTGTCTCATTTCAAACCTTTAACTCATCAGTATAGCTTGCTGTCTAATGTATTTGTAAGGAAGCAAATTCAATGAGATAAAACCATCTTGTTTCTTTACATTATTTATACCACTATTAATGACTTATTTTTGTCCTTACAGCAGTTAGATTTGTAACAAATAAAGTGTAATCTAGGACAAAACAAAGTTCTGTCTTCCATTCTCATATGATGCAGTGTTGAAGAGCTATTTATGAGGACCTGATCTTTATGAAATCAACAAAACAGGCTGCTGAACTGGTAAGACTGGTACCAGTGAAGGCCTGCTGATGTTCACCTAAAATTTATCTGAGTGATGTCATCACAGACCCATGTGTGGAACTGATAGTTCCTACCTCTAGATTTTTTAGGCTGATGCACAGTAAAAATTAGTTATCCTTATGTTAATTTGTCTTACATGGAATAATGATCTTCACATTGGCAAGAAAGGAAATGTACCAGGAATATTAACAGCTATGTATTTTTTGTCTTCAAGACAAATAAGCCAAATAAGCCATGCAATGTGAAGTATGACTAATATCATCATACTCCAGTTTTACTTGAAGCTGTCTTTTCCTCTGGTGCTCTGGTCAAAGGCAGATTTGAAGCCTATGGCCCTTGATTACAGGAACACTAAAATTTATGCTGTTGTTTTCCAAACCTTTAAGATACACAACCTTTCTTCCTGTATAATTTTATCAGTATAAATTCCTCTCGAAACTACACTTCCAGAACTCTCCTGAAACTTTTTTTTTTTTTTTCCTTAAATTGTATCTTAAATGTTTCTCTCTTGCAGACTTTAGAAGTGACTGTTCTTTGAATACTAAAATATTACCTGTTCTTAGTGTCCTATTCAATATATAGGAACAGACTATTAGTATCTACTACACATTTAAGTAGTGTCTCTACACACTTTGGTGTAGAGGACTATGTGTGTAATCAAGAACATATGTGTAATCAACAGACTGTCAAAAGTTTTATTTTAAGAAGTAATTAGTTCAGCCTTGCCCTCCACTCCCCACAATCTCTTATATTGCCTAGGAAGAGAGAATGGCTTCAAGTGTCCTCTAAGGAAGAAAATGACATGCTTTAAGCTATTTCCAGTGTCCGGCTTTCTGAAATAGAAAACAAGGAATCATTGATTACTCTGTGAATCATCTGCACAAAATATGTGTATCCAGGACATCAAAAGTCTTTCTTAACATTTAAAAGGAATGTACATTTTCCTTGAAAGAAAATTATTTTACATCTGAATACACTAATTTGCAACTTGTTATAATTTAAATGCTATCTTTTATCAGTTTTACAATACAATAATGCAAAAGAACATTTCTATACAAAAATTGAATGACCTTTTTCAGTCTGAAAATTGGCAAGCTGATAGAACATATTAAACTTCTTCCATAGAGAAAGCAAGGAGCACATGCAAAAAGTGTTTTATTTATTTATGTAATAAATTATTTTGTAATATGTTGGTTACTGTTTTACTCCCAGCACAAAACCAAATAATAGAATTAAAAATAAATAAATAAATCTTATTTTGTTGTTTTTGTATTATAGTTCTAGGTAATCACTCAGAAAGGTTTACCAGCTATTTGAAATATAGTACATTTGACTTGATTTGCTGCTGTATTTTAATCTTCTGTCCTGATGCAGACAATACAAAATGAATTAGTTGAAGTATGCATGTTAAACAAACAAATAAACAACAACAAAAAAAACACACACACATTTGAATGTTATTTAGAAAACTATCCTTCATTAAAAAAAAAAAATGAAAAAAAAAACTTCTGACCAGCAGAGTGTGATTTGTTACTACAGTAATTTGTGCAATTTATGCTGAAATTATGAAACCAGATTTATTTTCTTATTACATTTCTGAAAAGAACCTTCTTTGGACATTATCTTCAGACTATTTCACATATAAATTATCTGATAAGGAGCTTTTCTTCTACATTTCATGGACTGGGAATTTAAAAGAAAAGTGAAATGATGCAAGATCAACTATTTTTCTGTCAAGCACAATGCATGGTCTGCACTTGTAGTGCTTCTGGCTTAGAGCAGCAAAAGTAAAGGCAAAAAAAAAATCCTCTATATTTTCATAGTACAACTAATGAGCTTATTGTACATAAAATTACTAAAGGAAGAAAACATCTCAGTACAAAATTCCAGGTCTTTCCATTGCTTCTGTAAGCTAGCTAACTCGAGGACTTTTTGTTTGTTTGATTTTGTGTGTGTGTGTTTGTTACTGTTGGTCGTACTGTGTTTTTTGTTTGTTTGTTTTGTCTTTTTTTTTTTTTTTTTCCAATTCTTCTAGCCTGGTTCTTATGATGTTTTCTGTGCCACATGTTCTCTCCCTGCCCACCCCCACACACACACAAAAAGGGGGGGGAGGTGTAGGATGAGTAAAAAAAACTTTAATTTTACTATGTGAATAAATGTGCAATTAATATGTATGAGAAAAATGGACTTTCGTTGTGGTTTCAGACTGCCAAACAATCAAAAAAACCCAGGTTATGATTTGACCATAGCAAGACAAAAAGAAAATCTAGTGATGTACTTTGTGACATGATAAGGACTGAAGAAACAAAATGACACAAAATAGTTTGAACAAATGAAACTGTTTATTGACCAATAAGATGGGTCAATGATGACTAGATTCTGCAATGAAAAATACATTATATCTGACATACATTATTAATATGTTTGGGAAGTGGGATGGAGATACTATTGGTTAGATAACTGGTCAGCACAGAGACAATTTAATGTCTTCAAAGAAAAATAGATGTAAAACTCCAAGGTTTGTTCATTTTGTTTTATTGTTTTTGGTTTTATTTTTCAAATTACTTATTCCTAGAGCTGTCAGACTGAAGAAAGGTCAGTAGAAAGAATTACTAGCAAATTTTGACTGGCCATGAAAGAGAAAAACAACTAATCAAACAAACAAACATAAACAAACAAACAAAAAACATACTCCCAGCAAAAAAACTGGTCCAGTCTAACTGCTATGAATTCTGAAGAATCTGGTACTACGTGAGAGAACAGGGAAATTTAAGTTCTGAAAGGAAAATAAAAAATTAAAGGGATGAAGTAACAGATACAGCAATACTTGGTTTAGAGTTTGCTTATTCAATTGATTATCTTCTTTCCTAGCTCTCAAAACTTGTCTTATTATTCATTTCAATTGCTCCATCTTATTGCCATGCTATTCATTTCGCAAACAAAAAAAAATAAATCTAAATTTGTAGACATTAAATTCTATGCATCAGGCAAGCTGTTACTAACTTTTCAAGTCATTAATGTAATGTAAGAGTAAAGAGCCAATATCCTTTATAAATCTGCATATATCTACATCAATAATGTAACCAATGAGCTAAGTTGGTATAGATACCGTCTGATCTGACATTTTTTCTGATTTTTATATATATATATTTAATATAAAGACACTAACATCAAAAACTATACTAGAAATTTGATTAAAACTATAATGGAAATTTTAAGTTCATTCATATCTGTTAGAATTATAGAATATCCTGAGTTGAAAGGGTGCCACAAGGATCATCAAGTTCAACTCCTGGCAACACATAGGTCTACCCAAAAATTCAGACCGTATGACTAAGAGCACAGTCCAAATGCTTCTTAAACTCCAACAGGCTTGGTGCCATGACTACAACCCTCTCAGTGCAACAACCCTCTCAGTGAAGAACCTCTTCCTGATGAACCTTCCCTGTCACAGATTGACACCATTCCCCCGAGTCCTATCACTGGACTGATGTCTAAACTAAAAGACAATAACTAACTGTCTAACTAATATAATAACTAATGTCTAACTAAAGACAATAGATCAGCACCTGCCCCTCCTCTCGCCCTTGTGAGGAAGCTGTAAACTGTGATGAGGTCTCCCCTCAGCCTCCTCTTTTCCAGGCTGAACAGACCAAATGACCTCAGCCGTTCCTCATACATCTTCCCCTCTAGGCTCTTCACCTCACTTTTTTTTTTTTTTTCTTCCTTACAACACCAATTTTATTTACTCAGATATACATTTGCAGTTTTATTACAGTTTTAATACAATTCTACATAAAACACTGCATTTGTATCATTGACTATTGAGTATTAATACATTTACTTATTAATAATTTTTCCTACCTAAAAGTATTCCTGCCTCCAACGTATTCCTAATTTGCAAGAGAATGAACGTTTAGTAATTTGTTAATAACGATTATGAAAAAATACCAAATTATTGCACTAGAATTTGTATATCACATTCATTTGCAGGAAGAAAACAGATGATCTTTCATCCATTTAATTCTGACATTAATTTGATTAATTTGATTAAAGAGACAATATCTCTATGTGAGATGTAAACTCGATCCAACCCCTCAACTTTATTGTATATTTTCTTCAGCTGTAAAATCATGAAATCAAGATTAGCATTTCCCTTGCTATTTAAACAAAACCTGTGTCATGAGTTTGGCTGGGACAGAGTTAATTTTTGCCCTATAGGCTCACACATTTGGATTATTGAGAAAAATATTGGTGATAGCACACTGATGTTTTCAGTTGTTGCAGAGGAGTGCTTATACAGAGCCAAGGACTTTTCTGCTTTTCATGCTGCCCTGACAGCTAGGAGGCTGAGGGTGCACCAGCAGCTGGGAGGGACACAACATGGACAGGTGACCCAGATTGACCAAAAGGATATCCCATACCATATGATATCATGATCAGCAATAAATGCTGGGGTAATGAAGGAGGAAGGGAGAGACTTTCAGAGTGATGGTATTTTTCTTCCCAAGAAACCATTATGCACATTAGTCACTTCTTTCCTGGAAGTGACTGAGCACCTGCCTGCCAATGCAAAATAATGAATGAATTCCTTGTTTTGTTTTGTTGGTCTGTACACCTTTTGCTTTACCTAGTAAACAGTCTTTATCTCAGCCCATGAGTTCTTTCACTTTTACCTTTCCGATTCTCTTCCCCATCTGGGGAGAGTGAGTGAGCAGCTGTGAGGTGCTTGGCTGCCTGCTGGGGTTAAACCACAACAACCTGCCAGGTTCTTTTAGAAATGGCAATGTTTTCAAATCAATGAGAAAAAAAATGATGGAAAATATAAAGTATTGGTCAGCTATCTATTCTTACCAATACCAGTACTCTGTTTTCTATTGCTTGTGTTGCACTGTAAGTGAAAAGTGTCTCTTGGCCAACTGAGAATTGTGATTATACTAGTTTTTCAGAGTCTGCAAAGCTCAGATGCCTACAACATTTTTCTCAAAATTCCCTCTTGGGGAATTCAGTAGCCTTCAGTAGTCAACTGAACAAAATGAAATGTAGCAAATTCCGTTCTCAGGAGGAAGGATGTTATTTAATGTTCAACAACACTGTATCCCTGACAACAAGGCTTGGAAATCCCTCTCTCTCTCTCTCTTTATTTATTTATTTATTTTACGTTAAATATGCTACTGCCTACAATTCTGTTTGATTAATTTTGTGCTTGGTATCCTGGGACAAATAATGAGTCATTCAGAAAAGCTGTTAAAGGAGTATTTCAGGTTGTTGCCATTTTAATAGTGGTCATTAAGTACAAAAAGATTTTTAACATTGTTCTCTATATTTTATGGTTTAGAATATTGGAAATTCTCTGAATTAGTGGTGAGAACTGAGTAAGATATTAAAACAGATGTTTGAGATTTAAAACAAGGAAAAAATATATATTCCCCTCCCAAAATAAACATCATTTATTTAGATGCTTAAAAATGGGGTCTGATATGACCTGGGGAATGATATTCTGGGGAATGATAGTGATGGTACCTATGCAAACTTAAAACAAAACTAAACAAAACAAAACCCACCTCCTGTAAAATATCTTTATGTATCTTAAATGCTAATTAAGTAGTATAATTTAAAATCCTACTTAAGAGCCTCACAGGAATTTTTTTTTTATTTAATTTTATTTATTTCCCCGTACTATTCACACACACATGCAAGCACGTACACATACACACTGCCTATCTTAAGTTTATTATTTTATAAAATTAATTTATAATTAATTATTAAATAATTATTAAATAATTAATTTATAAAATTTATCTGATTTAAGGTGGATTTCAGGGCTACCTTTACTATCAATGAAGAGAGAAAGTGAAAGGAAAGAACTCTGAACAAAGTACTCATCATCTTAGATAATTGCCTTTATTAATTGCCTTTCAGGCATAACTGTTGTGGTCTATTGTTGCCCCTAATATATTTGTGCACAGTGTGCCTAGACAATAAACAGAGTCATTATGCAAGTCTTTATTCTAATTCTGCACAAAATTAGGTGCATGGCAATCTTTCAATATCACGTACACTCTTGACCAAAATTATTGTGATTTATACATACCTGTATAAATAAAATCTATGTACCTCTACAATTTCTGATTGGTTGTTCTGAACTGCCTAATTTAACCATACTGGGCATGCCAATTACAGGATTAAAACACTAGATTTGTGAGGGGTAGCTGTTGCTTTATTTCCATATTGGTGGAAGAATTTTGTTAATATGTTAATGACTATTAAAGATTACAGTATAAAGGTTACAGTGGGATGTTTTGCTTCTGGTCACTTCCTTTTTCTTCCTTTCCTTCTTGTGTTTTATAATTTGGGATTAAAACTTCCTTTGTACTCTCTGTTTCCTGAAATCTGAGACTACACTATAATTCTGAAACACACGAACCCAAATTGGATCAAAAGTGGAGTTACAGGTTCTCTCTGTCACAGAAAGAGTAATTTCTTACAATTCTTTGATGATTATCATATACAATATCCACAGGAAACCATATATATATACAAGAAAATATTATCTTGGAAGGTGAGTTCCATGATTAATTGATTTTGATATATATATTTTTCATGAAATGATAGCTATACAGTACTAGAATTTTGAGAAAGAAGCATATTATCATTCTATTATATTTAACAAATGTTGTAACAGAAATCCTTTTAAACATAGGATAAAGCCTTACTGCTGTATGATAAAACCATACTTTCTAGATGAAGCCAGCAATCCAACATGAGGTAGAACTGAGGTTTAGTGTCTCCATCTGTTTTTACAAATCATGACAATAAATAGGACAAGAAACAATAAATTAAAATCCCAACAAGGATGATTCAGGTTGTGCTTATAAAATACTAGAATGGTGAAATACTCTAGTGCTTTATTTAGAAAAACAGTAGAATCATCATTGCCAAAGATTTTTAAGAAAAGCATGTGTACCTCAAAGCAAGACCAAATAAATCAGGCTGCTCAAAGCCTTGCCTAGTCCTACCCTGGGCTTATTCAACCTTGCGTGTATGACTTTGTACTTGGGTTTGCTGAGCATCACAATGAGGATCCTGTCAACTAATTTCTATAGTTTGTCTATGTCCTTCTGAAGAGTAGCCTGTTTGTCTGTCATTTTGAGTGCCCCCACAATTTGTTTTAATATGAGAGCATAGTAAGTCCTATTGTCCCAGTCATTGTCCAGATGATTGATAAAGATATTAAATGGTATTAGTCTTAGGGTAGATCACTGACATGCCACAACTGACCATCAGCGTCACCCTGTCTGAAAGGTCACAGCCATTTGATATGATGATATGTTTGATGGTCTACATGTTTTCCAGTCACTTCATCATACACATTCCTTTCCTTGTGCTTTCATATATTTTGGTTTCAGAGGAAAAAGTTTTAAAATTTTACCAGATATCCTCTTTCGTACTGTGTAGAGATGAAAAATCCTCGCTCTCCTATAAAATGGAAAGTTTAGACAAATTGTCGATTTTGAAAAAAAAAACAAACAATTTCTTCTTTTGCTATACTAATTTTTTGTTGTTGTTTTTATTTTACCTCTTTCATTATCTCTCCATGAACAATTATAAAATCACATCCATACATTCTAGAAAATAAATAAATATCTGTCTGAAATGTTCCCAGAAGATGATGATGATAATAATAATAATAATAATAATAATAATAATGGCAAAACCAGCAGTCTTATTCATTTCTTGGCTTGCTTGTAATCTTGTTTTGTCTGTGTTTTCCTGCTTGTGTGTTCATTTACTTTTTATTTATTTATTTATTTATTTATTTTAGTTTTCTTCCAGAAAACCTCAAATTTCTTTTCAATTTCAGCTCTAAACAAGCTGAACAAGGTTAGATATGATATTGGAATTAATTTTAAGTAATGATTTACATTGTAAATGTGTGTAATTATTAACAACATTATTAGAGGGCACTTGGAAACTATTATATGTAAACCAGGAGGTGAGGAATACCTAGTCAGTTGTCTGAAACTTATGATTAGAATTGAATTGTATAAAATGGATGCAACCACACACACAAAAATAAATACATAAAATAAAACAAAATAAAATCTCTTCTTTCCTTTTATCTACAGGTGGAATTCATTATATATAAAACATTTCAGACATTTATTTCTAGCCGTATTTTTAAAACTTTGAGTGCTGGAAATTCTATTACTCACTGTTGTGTACTTACCTGTCCCCACAGATGGACTTTTTTCCTCTTAATATTTAGACTGAATATCCCTTAAGACATGTAGGACTGTTATCTAATCCTATCCTTAATAGAAATAAGTTGTCTCATCTTCAATGAAAACAATAAGTTTTAACTTGTATTAAAAGCTGTATTGGTCCACTGTTAATCAAGATATTTCAACTGAAAGTAGATTTTTACTTCATGGGACTCACAATTTAAAAACTATTAAGACCTTTACAAACACAAGATACAAGACTTTGGGGCAGTTTCAGAACTCTCAATAAGGCAGTTAATTCAACATTGATCTTGATAGGGTGATTCACAGCACCAAAGTTAGATATCTGTGTTTCCGTGTCAGATAATTAAAAGATCAAAGAAAGATCTTTGTCAGGTAAATGAAGGATTGGAAAGTAGGAAAACATGTACACAAACATAATCTAAACTCCTGCTTTTGCTTCAAATGTAGGGATATGAATCACCGAGGTGATCGGCTCCAGAGCAGATGCAGTCTGCAGCTGAGCAGGGGATTGCAGCAGTTTGATGCAGGTGGTTTACTGCATCAAGGCCACCACCAGGACCTGGCAGCCCTCACAATGGTGGCTGACGAGGAGTGGGTGGAGCCAGGAAGAGCCCACTCTGTCCTACAAAGGCAGCTCCTGGGGAGTGTGTGTGGCCAGGAGTGCTGCAGTCAGGGAGTGGCATGACAGTTTGTGCAGCAGGATGCGCAGGGTGAGCAGGGAGGACACTGAAGGTTGGCCAGCTTGACCAGGGAGTGCTGGTGACCACCTGTCAGAGGGCCGTGGCCTCACTACAGCCAGTGCAGTGTCCCAGAGTTCTGGTGGGAACATACTGCCACCCAGGTGTGCCAGTATGTTCTGGGTGTGCCCTATTCAAGCAGCTACAGGATGGCAGCTGTGGGAGGTGTGCCCAGGCTGAATAACTGCTTCACCTGGTGGCAGAGCTTTGGGAAGAGGTGGGCAGGTTGAGGGGCATCAAATAGTCAGAGAATGAGATTGACTGGTGGGGTAGCACTCTGCCATCCCTGAGGCAGGCTCCTCAGTCAGCCACAGGCGCTGCACAGGAAATGAATGTTCCCCTATCCTGGCTGTCAGGCAGAGGGAAGAGATCTAAGAGACGGGGGAGTGGAAGCAGGTTCCTGTTTGGCACAGCAGATGACCCCCCCCCCCTGCTGCATACCTCACCTTCCCATGTGCACCTACAAAACAGCTATGAGGATCCAGAACTTGATGGACAAGCAAATGACGATGTGGATAAAGGGCCATCCACACTGTGGGAGTTGCCCACATCAGTTCAAAAGGATTGGGACATCAGTGTAAGAGACAGAGGAGAAACGCTTTCTTGTCATGCTGTTTCCTCCAAAGCGACATTTACCTCTGTTGACATGGAAAGGTTAGTAGCAAGGCTGACAGTGTTTCAAGTACACAACAGAGAGGTAGCTCCTCTCTGATAGGGTGCAGTAGTGTATGCAGCCAGAAGAATCCAAATGAGCTGTAATTTCCTTCTATACCCAGTTCAAGGCATGTGCCTAAACCAATTCTATAGAAGCAAATACTCTCCAACTTCAGTCTGTCTGAAAATATAAACAAGCAAACAAACAAAATGTCACTGTGGCTGCTTTTAGGGAATCAACAGAAGTACATCTGAGAGATTTTCTTCTTTACGTATTCCAAACCTTCAGGTATGTTCTTGTCATAATGGTGTTCTACCTCCAGCGGGTTTCACATTTCACATTTGTTCACTGTACTGAGCAATTTAAAAAAAGAAAGAAAAAACAAAACAAAACGCACAGACTTGCCGATGCCTGTATGTATTATCCTTTTTTCCGTTTTTAATTTCAAGATGTGCAAACACTCAAAAGGAAAATAATAGGAATTTTCTAAACATATTATATTATAATTATGCTCATTTACTACACATCTCTTTTTCATTATTTTAGTTAAACCTTCTAAATGGCTGCACTAAGGAATACCAGAACTAAGTGTGTGTATATATATGTACACATATATATGTATATATACACATATATAAGTGTGTGTATATATATATGCACATATATATATATGCACACAAAGTATATACCAGAATAATGATGTTGAGACTTTTTAACATAATTGCTTTTTGTTGTGTTTGTTGTTGTTGTTTGTTTGTTTTTAGGAAAGATCACTTGTACTGAATCCTCTATATTCCAATAGCACTTTGTTGAAGATTAGCATAAAACAAAATAAAAGGCATTAAAAGAGAAAGTCTGTTTTCTTTCAGAAGCAAAAACAAAATTCATCAAATCACTGCAAAGAATGGTATGTGTTACATGAGTTACATACTGCATCCACTTATTCTTTGAAGATAAACATTCTCGCTTTCAACTTCTGCAGGTTAGTCGAAAAGATTTTTTTGAGTAAAATAAAATACATAGAAAAACATAACCATACAAGGCTTCAAATAATCCCTATGTTCAAAATGAAAGGTACAAAATTGTTATTGAAACAATAAAATGCACAGCTGCCACTATTTATTTATTTATTTATTTATTTTGACTTTTGGATTTCTTTCTACATCATTAGGGTGTTTTCTAACTTATGTTATTGGTGAAACTAGACACTTTGACAGGGAACATGGAGACTTGGTTTTCCTCTAAGAGTGGCTCTAAGCTGAGCAGGGATCTATTTATGCTTTGAAGATACACCTCATTCAGGGAAGAAAAATGCCTAAGATGCTAGGCGTTCAGTCTTATGGTCACTGTCTCTCTTCAACCCTTAAGAATGTTAAACTCCTGTCATCGAGATGGGGGTTCTGTGTACTCAGACCTTCCAGTTTCTATGGAAACAGCTCTAGTGAGCTGTTAGCCTTGTAATCTGTATGACCAGTTTTGTATTTGTTAGCATGTACAGTGCCGTTTTTTTATGCCTGGGTCATGGTGTCTTTCTTGAACAATGGTATTTGATTTTTCTGTTTTTAGCTACATTAAGTCTTTCAGGACAAAAATCCAAAAGAAACAGTAGATTTCTTGAGTTAAATTTCTCCACAAAACAGGAATTGATCTTTCATGACTTCCCAGTAGAGGAAGAAACTGTAATGAACAATGACAGAACCAAAGCAGTTGGTATAGCGTTTGGATGTCCTGTTTTGTTTTATAGGTTGAGACAATGGCCTATTTATTCCTCATTATAATAAGATATCTGATTAAACTACTGTGTCCAGTTCTGGGATTCCCAGTACAAAAGAGACTTGGAGCTCCTACATGTAGTTCAGTGAAGGGTTACTAAAATGATTAAGGGAGTGGAGAATCTCTCGTATGAAGAAAGACTGAGAGAGGTGGGCCTGAAGAAAAGAAGTCTCAGGGGGGATATGATCAATGTGTATGATTGATCATACACAGGAAAGGGAGGATCAAGAGGACAGTGACAGACTATTCTCAGTGGTGTCCAGTGATAAGGCAACAGGTATAAACTGCAACACAGGAAGTTCCATCTGAACATGAGGAAAAACTTCTTTACTCTGATGCTGACAGAGAACTGGCACAGGTTGCTCATAGAGGTTGCAGAGTCTGCTTCCCTGGAGATGTTGAAAAGCCATCTGGACACAATCCTAGGTAATATGCTGTAGGTGACCCTGTTTAGCAGGGAGGGCAGGGAGGTTGAATTAGATGGTCTCCAGAGGTGCTTTCCAACCTCAAACATTCTATGATTCTGTGTGATTCTGTGAAATTAGAAGATCTGTTTCAATTTGACTAATGGCCTACATATATTTGTAGCTGTCTGGGGACCTTGACTGTTCTATATGCAGCTATGAAAGGATTTGGGCCTCCCACAGGTCCTATGTCATATCTGTAACCCAATTCAAGTGTCCTGTAAATTTTATGGAATCTAAAATGCTAAATTCCTGTACATAACAACAATAGTCAACATAGGAGTGAGATTAAACCCCAAAACTTAGGTGTCTATTAAATAACCTACACCATTTCATTCAGCATGGGGCTTTCCTTTATTTGCAGTATATTAATATTGACTTTATTAATTCTATTTCTTTTCATTATCTACATTATTCCTTTTGTAATTATCAGTGAGAACAAAATAAGAGACTTGGTTTCTATAATTAGTAGTGAATTGTGAGGTTTCTGAAATGACATATGTCTACATTTTTTGAGAGTATTAGTGTTGGATACACGTGCTGAGAAGCTGAACAAAAAAAGTCACATGTGAATTAGTTATGAACACTAGTTTATTCAATTACTGTAATTATAACTGTGTACAACCATATGCACATCTTATTTGAGGTTTTTTTTTTTTTTAAAGCAACTGATATTCATATTTTTTAAAAGCAAGTTTAAAGAAAATAGCTGAGCACTTTCATATATTTCTATGATACTCAAAAGAATTCTTAAATATTTTCTGTAAATCCTTTAAGATGTGTCTACCTGGAAACTTTCAGAAAATTTAAGACCACTTGGCTCAAGTTTGCAAGATAATATCAGTGTTCCTGTATGGATATTGTCATTCAGAAATCAAGTGTCCTTAGTTTGCTGTAACTAAATCCCCCCTCTAAGGGGATCATGTGTTGAACCATGACCACTTTACCTGACTGACAGCCTACAGAGAATGGCCTAATGTTCTTTAGCTTTACAATTCTAATGATTCATTCCATTTTCTAAAGTGTTCCTGTATTGCCAAGGTCTAATATCAAATAGAATTATGTTTTATGTAGTACCTTTCAGAATCAAGAATAGAAAGTATAAAAAAATAAAAAATAAATTCAAAAACGCTTTGAGAGCGAAGAATCAAATATGGCTAATCATTTATTTTCTTCACTTATTTCTCAAATATTTCAGCCCACTGTAGTTAATAGTCAGTGTGAATGAAGGTAGCAGAATATATATCTTTCATTATAACTATTATTGCCTAATTTTATGGCCATAGTACTAAGAAGTCCTAATCAAGACAGAATCCTCATGTACTAGTCACATTGCAATAAGAACAGAAATAATGTTGCCAATGATTATCTAAGTAGAAGAGTCATTAACTATTACAGAATCACAGAGTGGTTAATGTTGGAAGGGACCTCTGGATGTCATCTTGCCCAACTGTGGTGATTTTACTCAGGTGGGCAGACAAGTTCTGCCACAGGCTCTCTGTCACTCCCCCTCCTCAAAGGGGAAGGGGGAAAATATGGCACAAAGGGCTCAAGGATTGAGATGAGGATTGGGAGGTTGCTCAACAATTATTGTAATGGGCAAAACAGACTCAGAATACGAAGATAGTAAGATTTATTGCCTATTACTAACAAGCTAGAGAAGTGAGAAATAAAGGAAAGAAATAAAAAAAAAATGCCTCCATCCACCCTCTTCCACCTCCTCCCCCAAGCGGCACAGGGGAACGGGGGTTGTGTTCAGTCTATAGCAAAAGAACATGGGGGGGGGGGGGGGGAGGGCATAGGGCCTTGGCACCTGCAAGGCTGTTTCTCATTCCTCTGTCTCTCCCAGCTGCTGTTCCACTTTTTTTTTTTTTTTTTTTTTTTTTTTTTTTTTTCTTCACTGTCTTAAATATGCTCTTACAGAGGTGCAAACAATATTGTTTATTGGCCTGGCTCTGGCCAGAGGCACAGCTCTTACCTACCATGGGGAAGCTTCTGGATTCCTCTCACAGAAGCCACCCCTATAGCCCCCTGCTACCAAAACCTTGCCACGTATACCCACTACACCAACCTCTCTGCTCAAGTAGGGTCACCTAGAACAGGTTGCCCAGGACCATGTCCAGATGGCTTCTGAAGAGCTCCTATGAAGGAGACTCCATAACCTCTCTGGGGCAACCTATGCCAGTGCTCAGTCACCTGCACAGTAAAAAAGTGGTTCCCAATCATAGAGTCATAGAATACCCTGAGTTGGAAGGGACCCACAAGTGTCATCAAGTCCAATTCCTGGCTATACATGGGAACAACCAAAAATCAAACTATATTTCTGCAAGTGTTGTCCAAATGCTTCTTAAACTTAAGCAGACTTAGTTCCATGACCACGGCCCTGGGGAGCCTGTTCCAGTGCAAAACTGACTGCTCGGTGAAGAATCTCCTTCTAATACCCAGCCTGGCCCCTCTACCCTGATGCAGCTTCATGCTGTTCCCTTGGGTCCTGTCACTAGTTGTTGGAGAGAAGAGATCAGCACCTGTCCCTTCTGCTCCCCATTGTGAGGAAGCTGTAGGCCTTGATGAGGTCTCCCCTCAGTCTCCTTTAAGACTGAACAAAGCTGCTCCTCATACTTCCTTTTCTCCAGACCCTTCACCATCTTTGTAGCCCTCCTTTGGACACTTTTTGATAGTTTTATCATAGAATCATGGAATCACAGAATGTCTCAAGTTGTGGACAGGATGTTAAAGATCACCTAGTTCAACCCCTCCTGCCATGTGCAGGGATGCCACCCACTAGATCAGGTTGCCCAGGGCCTCATCCAACCTGGTCTTGAACACCTCCAGGAATGGTAGGCCACAGCCCCTCTGGGCAACATGGTCCAATGCCTCACCACACTCTGAGTGAAGAATTACCTCTGATTCCACCAGATGATCTCTTCCTCTGAATCCCTGATGCTCCTCAGCCTGCCCACCTCCTCCTGAAGCTCTGCCAGCAGGCTGAGCAGTTCTTCTACTTGTACATACCTCCCACAGGTATACTCACTGCTTTCATGAGACAATGATAGAACATTCAGGCACATCCTGCAGCCTGAGACCTAGAGGGCTACATGTTCCATTCAGAGTTCTGTCTGGCTAGCTGCATCAGTTCATGTGGTTGGAGAGACCACACAGGATGCAGAGGACTTGGCTTTCTTCCAAGTGGAGACTGTGACTGGAGCTCTGCATGAGCACATTACAACTGCTGTTGGAAGTGGCAGTGACAGTGCACTCCCTGTGTGCAAAATGTTGTACAAACTGCCATTCCATGCAATGGCTGACATGCCACACCCTGTTTGCTCAAAATATATACTGTGTTTCCAGTCATTGCACACCCTAGGGGCTGCTTTTTTATGCATGGGGTAGCCACTGCTGTTTCTGGACCTGCTCAGTCCTCATTGCTGCTCTTTCAAGAAATGATGGGTTCTAGTGGCTCTCTCCTTTACCTAGGATTGCCTTGGTGCAGAACCCCTGGGGGTGGAACCCACACAGTGATATCCTGCTCCACTTGGGTGGAGTTTTTTCAGGTTTTGCTAGTTTTTATGTTTTTAGATGGAACCTCTTGTATTTCAACTTGTGTCCATTGTCCTTTTGATGGAGGCCACTGAACTGAGCTCGGTTCCATGTTCATTGCATCCTTCCTTGCCTCTTCCCTGATGAGACCTCCTCTGACTCTTTTCTAGGCTGAACAGTCCCAATTAGAACAATACCAGTCAAAATATAGGATCAAAGATGAATTCTTGGTCATACTCGTTCTTTGACATTATTATTCTGTATAAGATATTTTATTTTGGTATTTTATTTTAAGTAGTTAATATTGATTTTTTTCTCTAGTATTGTTTAAAAGGCTCACATATTTTTCTACGAGTTTTGATTTTTAGTTGTGTTCATGCAACTTGCACTCAAATTTGACAACTGTGTGTGCAAAGTTATTTATGTTTATCTGCAATTTCATGGAAAATGTAAAAAAGTTATTCAATTATATAATTTCCTTGTGAAATAACACTTGAAAATTAAGTTATTGATTTGAAAAATATTAAGAATAAAAGATCTAGGAAAAAACATAACAACAACAACAACAAACTATTGTCAGGATATTTCCTTTTGAACAATATTAATAAAATGCACTCAAATTTCTCTCGATTTCAGTGGGATTTCTTGTGAAATATGTTGCTTTGAAACCTAAGAGGCTACTTACATTTATAGAGGTGTATTAAGTTGATCAAGAAAAAAATAGAAATTGTTGGAAGGCATAATTTAAAGTGTCTGTTTTGCATGTATAACCTGGAGATAAAATTGCTACTGCTGCATTCACTAGGGGATTTAATCTAGTAAAAGATTTATAGGCAGAAAGAGAAATTTGGAGATGATTAAATCTCTCAGATTAAGTTATTATGTCTTGGCAATCTATTTTGGTAAATTTCCATTTTCAATTTCATTCAGTTGATGAAACTAACACTATAAATTTGCAGTTTTTTGTTTTTTTTTTTCTCAGCAACTTAAAACAGAATTTCTCTATCAAACAGTTAAATAATTGTTTATTTTGAAACTTTCAATGAAGATCTTTCATTTGATTTTCTATAACTCCATAGGAAACCATCTGTCATATTTCAGCATTTTGGTCAGGCTAACTATGTCATTTAGGTCTAATCCCTATCGTTTCCTAAAAAAACCTTTGGTTATAAAACAACAACGGGATTAGTCTATTTTAATTTTTCTTTATTGCTTGCTTTTATTTTTATTTTTTTTCTATGACAATGTAGAAATTCTTTTATTGTGAATGTCTTTTATTCCAGACAAAGTAGAAAACAGAAGTATAAAGAATAAAATAGGAACAAAACATATTTCTGTGCAACATAGTGAATCAATTCTGCCTCAAAAAATGACATCTGTCCTCTACAGTCTAGTGGTCTTTGAGAAATTAATATGTATAGTACATAAACCAAATAATGAAAATTCCAAAATCTTACACTGCCCATATTGCATGATATGCCTAGAAACCAGAAGGGAAACCACAAAGTCATAAAAGGTCAAACAAAATCAAAACTCTTCAATATATCTCTGACAGATTGTCCTAAAACAGAGTAATTTCGTCATAATCTCTATCTTTCTGAGGAAACAGCTGGAGCTGCAGGTGTTTGAGGATTCTCCAGGGAATCATACTTATCAATTCAGTTTTCTATCAGCAACACTGCGTTGTCAAGGGGCATATGCTTCTGTGGCTTATCATTCTACTAAACTGCATGGCTTTCAGCATAAACAATGATGATAAACTGAAAACAAGAAAGAGGATTTAGACATTAGCTTCTTATAAATAAACAACTGTCAGAAGGCTTTACTTCCTGCGGTTCAAGACAACTTCAGTGAAGCAAACTTTGGCATATATGCTGTTCAACAGCATATATTAAAGGCAATGTTATTTTACTCTGTGTTGCATTATCCACTCACACAAAACAATAGAAGAAGAATCACATCCTGTCATCTAGTAACCTTTTACACCCAAGAGAAAAATTCGATGCAATATTCAAGACCAAAATCTACCATTTCAAATCTAGCATTTTCAAAACTGTCAAAGCAGCATTTTTATATACTATTTTTATATACTTTTTATACTATTTTTATATACTATTTTTCTATCCTGAGTAAGTTAGTATTTTTGTATTGTTACGCTGGTAGAATATCACTAGAGTTGGTTCCACTGTATATATTTTTTTAATTTATTTATCAGTGTTGGTTCACCACCTGATTCACCAAAAAGCATATTGTAAGGCATATGTTCCCTGTTCATGTATCACATTTTCCTCTCAAATAAATCTGTTATATATTGTTTCTTTTCACACATGAAAAAAAAAAAAATCTGTATTTGAATGAACCCACCCCTTTAATAATAATAATAATAATAATAATAATAATAATAATAATAATAATAGTGTGAGGAATGTTTTAGCAATTCGTGTCAATAGAGAGCTTGAAGGGAAATGTATTTATAGGCTTTTCCTTGAAGTCTCTGATATCTGGGGGGTTTCAGAACAACTGCTAACTATTATGACTATTGCATGGGACACTATGCAAGTCTTGGATATCTGGCCAGGAGATTAAGAAGAAGGGGAAAGCTGAAGGCCAACTAGAAGACAAAGCTTGCAGGGGACACTGCACAAGTCTCTGACATACAGCCAAGTTGGACAAAGGGGAAGGTCAAGAAAAAAAGCCTGAGAGGAAGACTATGAGCCTGATGTAACTGGTGTGCATCTTGGTGGAGCAGAGACTCCTGGCGTACCCAGCGCTGTTTGCTTACCTCTGTTCCTTTAATAAATTGTAAACTTTGCTTATAGTCCTATTTTGAAGACTGAGCCATTTATAACAATAGCAATAGTAATAATAAAATGATAAATAGAAATAGTTCAAAAAATTTAAAGTCAGCAAATTTTTGTTAATGACAGTTTGTTGTCAATGACAGATATGTACAAAAAAATAAAAAATAAGAGCTGTAAAGCTGTAAATAAATCTCCTGCTACTGTGTTTAGTTATTCTTTACTTTTGCAGCAAATCCACAGATTTTAATTAGCAACAAACTGTGCTCAGTCTCCAAATGGCATTTTGTCATTTCTTGCTGAGTCTTACATGTCCGGCTCCATTTCTAGTGCATTATCCTTTCCAGTGTCATGCTCCTTTATAGCCCTTTAACTTTCTTTTTCACTGCTTTCTCTCCCTCCCTTCTTACTGTAAACTCCACAAGCTTTTTCTACAGTGATTTGATCAATTGCAACATGGAAAGTTTTAATTCCTGTAAGGTTTCAAGGGATCCATGTGTAGCAGACAGAATATAGCAATCAAAAATTCCTCTCTGCTCCCAAATCACATCCTTTAACCAAATATAAAATGCAATATGCATGCAGTAAACTGTATGAAAATTAATAAAACACATAATGTATAATTAATAAAATATAATTGATCATATCAATAAATAACATTCTCGATCTGCTAAATATTTGAAGAATGAATAACAAAGTATTCATTGTAAAAAACAGTGGAAAGTGAAAAATATATATAAAAATAAAAAATCCATTAAAAAAATAATTGGAATAATCAAACACTCTGCTCTAGTTATTTTAAATAATTGATTTTGAGATCAATCATTTTTACTGTATTTATTTTTAATTAAGATGCATTGACAGAAAGAAATTTAAACTCCTTTTGCATGCACCTTGTCACTGTATATCTTACCAAAACTGTAATCTATCCTGTTCTTTGTCTAATACTTTCCATTATAGTTAAGAATCTCTGTACATGCGGCAACTAATCAGCTCAAAATCCTTTCCTCATCACACTACAATGTTGTATGACTATCTAAAATATTGAAATTGATGTATATGCACATTGAAAGGTGAAAATATGTTTTGTTTTGTTTTTAGAGTTACAGATGGTATATTAGTTGCTATATATTTCATGAAATTTTCTGAGATTTTTATTGAATTAAATGTGTCAATTTCAGCTGTCTTCACAACAGTTTAATTCTGAATATTTTGAACAGTTTTCATTAGACACAACATTTGGTATTAATGTTGTTGAGTGCAAAGAAAATAACCTAAAGTTAAATTTAGTAAAAACATGGAATGCCTTTTACCTCATCATTTTTCAAGTAACCAGAAAGAGAACTAATATTGCTAAGAATCCTTCTTACTCATTCTAGGTTTGATTAGATCATGAATTATCTGTCTTCAATATCTGATTCTCTACACATTCTCATTATTCAGATTTTGCACAGAATAGTTCATTTTAAGCAAAGAAAGAAAACCAAAAATAGGCAAGCAAGCAAACAAATAAAAAAGCAGAAACATTATTTTCCAATAACTTTAAATGCATTCATTAGGGTGTACAAAACTTAGTGAAACCTACAATGAATAGAAATACATTTCCAGGCTTCATGAATATTTCAGATTGACATTGACCTTTTAAAGGGCTTAAGTGGGATGTAAATTTTCCATGTGACTGTGCAGAGTGAATTCCACTTTATAATGTAGCATGAACTATATATTTGCTACTTCTCATAAACATTTTTTTTTCCTTTTTTTTTTTTTTTCTTTTTTTTCTCTTGTAGTCACCACCCAACTTGCCAAAGTGTCAC
Source organism: Aythya ferina (assembly GCF_964211825.1). Lineage (NCBI taxonomy): Eukaryota > Metazoa > Chordata > Aves > Anseriformes > Anatidae > Aythya > Aythya ferina. The sequence continues at coordinate 47,104,167 of NC_140296.1, forward strand.
AGAATCACAGAATTGTCTAGGTTGGAAGAGCCCTCAAGATCATCGAGTCCAACCTCTGACCTAACACTAACAAGTCCTCCACTAAACCATATCGCTAAGTTCAACATCTAAACATCTTTTAAAGACCTCCAGGGATGGTGACTCCACCACTTCCCTGGGCAGCCCATTCCAATGCCTCACAACCCTCTCAGAAAAGAAGTTCTTCCTAATATCCAACCTAAAACACCCCTGGCACAACTTTAGCCCGTTCCCCCTCGTCCTGTCACCAGGCACGTGGGAGAATAGACCAACCCCCACATCGCTACAGCCTTCTTTAATTTACTTATAGAGAGTGAACAGGTCGTCCCTGAGCCTCCTCTTCTCCAGGCTGAACAAACCCAGTTCCCTCAGCTGCTCCTTGTAAGCCTTGTTCTCCAGGCCCCTCACCAGCTTAGTCGCCCTTCTCTGCACCCGCTCAAGCACCTCGATGTCCTTGTAGCAAGGGGCCCAGAACTGAACGCAGTACTCGAGGTGCGGCCTCACCAGAGCTGAGTACAGGGGGATAATCACCTCCCTAGACGTGCTGGCCATACTGTTTCTGATACAAGCCAGGATGCCATTGGTCGTCTTGGCCACCTGAGCACACTGCTGACTCATATTCAGCTGACTATCAACCAATACTCCCAGGTCCTTCTCTGCCAGGCAGCTTTCTAACCACTCATCTCCCAGCCTGTAGCTCTGCTTGGGGTTATTGCGCCCCAGGTGCAGGACCCAGCACTTGGCCTTGTTGAACTTCATACAGTTAGCCTCAGCCCATCGGTGCAGCCTATCCAGATCCTCCTGCAGAGCCTTCCTACCCTCGAGCAGATAGACACACACACACCTAACTTGGTGTCATCTGCAAACTTACTGAGGGTGCACTCAATCCCCTCATCCAGATCATCAAGAAAGATATTAAAGAGGACTGGCCCCAGCACCAAGCCCTGCGGAACACCACTAGTGACAGGCCTCCAACTGGATTTGACTCCATTGACCGTGACTCTTTGGGTCCGGCTACACAGCCAGTTTTTAACCCAATGAAGCATACGCCAGTCCAAGCCATGAGCAGACAGATTCTTGAGGAGAATGCTGTGGGAAACAGTGTCAAAAGCCTTCCTGAAGTCAAGGTAGACCACATCCACAGCCTTTCCCTCATCCACCAAGCATATCACTTTGTCATAGAAGGAGATCTGGTTTGTCAAGCAGGACCTGCCATTCATAAACCCATGCTGACTGGGCCTGATCACCTGGTTGCCCATGTCTTTTGTAGCAAGCTTTCATATCCTTAGCTTTGGTAGTGTAGGGTGTATTCAGCAATACATTTTATCGGTAGTAGCAGTTAATTGATATGAGACCACATTTATTCATCCCTGTTCTATTATTTCTCCATCACCCTTATGAGAAAAAAAGTAGAATGTGTACACAGTTTCCTCACTCTTATTTCTCTTTGCTGTGAAAGAAGCCAGAATAAGAATTTACAGACCTACTTAACTTTTAGTAAATAAGAGGGAACAATAATGGTGTTTAATAAAGTAACAATGATAATATGTATATATATGCAATATCACTATCTGTTCTCTTAATCGTCCATTATTTCTTTCCTCTATAGGTGCAACATAAAATAGAATTCAGCCAAAGCAGAATTGTAATTGGTCATAATTTGAAGCTCATTGTGCAGAAGAAAGAGAAGGAGGCATTTTGATTTTTTTCTTGGTATGTTAAACAGTTCTTCCTTTAGCATAATCATGTTTTTTTTTTAGCTTCCAACTGTTATAAACATTGCTGCAATTTCTATTGATATTCCCTTTGAATGAAAGTCAGTATTTTAGCCAACAGAAACAGGGTGATTAGATTTGTAGCACACTGATCAATCAAAGCACTGTCTTGATCTCACAGGCCTTCAGATACTGCTTTAGGAAGACCAATTTTAAATTAAATATTTTGCCTTTTTTTTGTTGTTGTTGTTTGTTTTTTCTCTCTCTCTTTTTAGTAAATAAATTCAGCTGTCTGGAAGACTCCAAACTACTTAACTCTTTGTTCTGTACCAAGTGAAAACATGCCATGAGTAATAAGAATCACAAATACAAATAGAATGAGAGTTTAATGTATAAAGAATGATGCACATTAAAACTGAGAGGAATATATATATAAAAAAAAAAGGGTTCTTTTTTTTTTTTTTTTTTTTTTTTTTTTAATCTACTGTAAATCTAATAGACTAATACATGAGTATCACGTCTCATTTCTTAAAATATTCTGTAATAGAGAAAATCAGGTTGTTGTGATGAGAATGTATTAGTTTCTTTAAGTGGTGATGGTGTTGTTTAACCCAGCAAGCAGGTAAACACCACACAACTGTTTGCTCACTCCCACCCCTCCCCACATTTGGATGGAGGAGAGAATAGTGAAAAAAAAAAAAAAAAAAAAAAAAAAAAAGTTAAATCTCATGGGTTGAGATAAAGACAGTTTAGTAGTTTAGTAGGACAGAAACCAAAGGGATATTAATATTATGATAAAAGAATATTCAAAGCAAGTGATGCACAATGCCCATCCAGACCCTGAACAGCAGACCTCCAGCTTTATTGTTCAGTATGCTGCCATATGGTATAGAATATCTCTTTGGCTAGTTTGGGTCAGTTATCCTCGTTCTGTTCCCTCCCAGATCCTTTTGCACCCCCAGCCTCCTCACTGGCAGAGCAGTATGAGAAGCTGAGAAGTCCTTCACTTAGTGTTAGCACTGCTCTGCCAGAACTAAAACATCAGTCTGTAATCAGCATTATTCTTATCTTAAATCCAAAACATAGCAGCAGGCTACTAGGAAGAAAACTAACTATCTCAGATGAAACCAGGACAGATGGATTACAAGATTCTTCAACAAAATAGTGACACAAAATATTTGAAATAAGTATATAGCCTTCTCATGTTTGACACGACAGTCCATTATTTAGCTAAAATTTAGTTCTTAATCTCCACTTACTTAGCTATAAATCAGAATTTTTGAAAGAATGTTGACCTATTATAACCAAAGCAGAAGAGTTTGAAATCTTAATGAGAACAATCTCTGCATGAGTCTGCAGTCAACGATTAACTTTCCAAATGCCTTAAGCAAAAATAGTTCATAGACTTGCAAATCCCCAGAGCAAAGGGAAAAAGATGACTGTCTTTGATATAATCCTAATTCATTTGAAATTACTTTTGATGTAAAGTCAGTTTCCACACTGAATTTTAAATTTAAAAAAAAAAAAAGGAAGCTGATGTGGGTTGTGAACAGCATCCATTTGTATCTATTAACTGCAGAAATATGACTTTAATTATTCTCAGATGAATTTCTAAACTACAGAATATTATAATTATATATATATGTATTTGTTTTAAATTTAAGGAGTGAGTAACAGTACACTGTGGGTAATGGCATCTCCTTCAGCAAAGAGAGCCAATTGATCACCACTCTTAACATTAAAATAGAGTGAAACATTAAAATAACCCTGTTCACAATGAGTAAATGACTTTATAACATGAGGCATTGTTCCTCAGATTAGATAAATAAATAAATAAACCAAATAAAATATTTAGTGCTACCCGGTTTGATATATTTTGCATTTATATTTATTAGTTTCTTATTAGAGAGATTCATAACATGAAATTCTGATTTAATTGCAGTTAACAGAAGTTTATATGCTCAATTCTGAGGCACAAAAGTTTTTTCCAGACTTCACTGTGGAACACACCAATCACTTTTCTCCCTATTCCATGAAAAATTTTGTCATAAACTGAAACAAATTAGAGTCTGTATGAAAGAGAAACTACTTGGTAGGAAAGTAAAAACATACTTTGTTATCTAGGACTGATGACTATTTTTTGTAAGTCTAATAAACCTATCTCCTAACTAAGGTAAGTAAATAAAGAGGAACAAAACAAAACCAAAAAATTAAAATGCTCTATCATATAGCAGTATAATTACCTAGATTGGAATTTCATTATTTTCATTTTTTCTTTATTGCTTTATGAAGTACTGTGTCCCTCAGTGTCACCTCTGAGCTAGTGTTAGATGTACAACTATATTAAGATAATAATGCACGTTATCTACTCCTTGTAATTAGAATGCTATATTTTCATATTAAAAAAAAAAAAAAAAAAAAAAATCAGTTTTTAAGAAAAACATGCTACATTTGGTAAATATTTTAGAATCTAATGGAAAATCAAAAGTAAAAACACCAAAAAACAAACAAACAAACAAAGAAACAAAAAGCAGTTAATCATATTTGCAAAGTCAATTTCTTAAAATAATAATGCAATTTTCAGGCACTTGCATTTTTTTGGCTGAACCATCATAAAATTCAGAATGCTTAATAAAAGCTCCACATTTACTGAAAAATAAGACCCAATGAACTACTCTTTTAAAATTTACATATAAATAACTTAATATATTATTTTTAACAGCTAATTTTAAGTAATTGATTGAAAAATTTTATTGTTTTCTTCAGTGACTTAGACTTTTAATTTGAAATTAAATTGATTATTTGTAAGTCCTGTAGAAACCAATGATTTCTTTTATATTACTTTTCAAATATGCACATATGTATATATATATATTCAACAGGTAAGTGTTTGAATTAATGGATAAGCTTTGTCATGGCATTTTTTCAAGTTGTAACTTTATTTTATTTTTAACAAGAAAGGGAAGAAAAAATATATGTACATGATTAAAAGAACTTGAAAGCTGAATATTTAGCATGTGTAGCTTGATCTTATAAATTGTACCAGGCTTGTCTTTCGCCTCACACTTGTGAGTAATCTCATTGAACTCTAGGACTTTTCTCATGATAAAGCATTAGCAGAACTGGCCCTGAGATAGTACAGGAAATTAAAGATTCATAGAATTGCTCATAGTGGAAATTATAATGCACTTTCATCATATCTGTGTGGTAAGTGACTTTGCTACGTTCCTGGCATTACACCTTTATTATGCTCCTTTATTTTCCCTGCAGTTGAGATATGACATCTGATTTTACATGGGAGTGAAAATTATTTTCTAACAAATCTGAAGTTCATAAAGGCAATGTTTAACCATAATTTTTATATACATTAGGAAACTCATTTTTTCCTCACAGACACATATCAGGATCCATCAAACACACTTTAGTAACTCACAAGTCCAGTATTTGATATGGAGAATTTCTCCGCTTAAGTATTTATACAAAGACCTTATACATTTTGTTATAAGTATAAAATAACAATTTGTTGTTGTTGTACAGAAGAAGATCATAAATCATTTTAGCACAACTTTTTCAGTCTCATCAACCAGCATGGGATCCCTGTTAGTCTTTGAAACCTAACAGACTTGATGAGCATTCCTGCTGTTTTTGTTTTATGACTGACGTACTTTCATTTGGCATCAATCAAAGAAGACTCAGGTGTTGCTTGAACTCATTTCAGAAATGGTGTTGCATTTTTCAGTTGTGTTTAAACTATATTTCTGCATACTATGCAACTAATATTTGACTGACATCTAATCTAACATAGAAGGAAAAATATGTAATTAGCTCCCACTCAGAAACCCTCATTTTAAGTCCCTTAAGTTCCTAGTCAGATAATAAATCAACTAAATCAACTTTTTTTTTTTTTTTTTTTTTTTGGGGGGGGGAGACACTTACAAGAAATAGGTTATTTGTATTAACTGTCACTTATGAGATGAGATTCTGTTGAAAAAGTCATGTTTAATTCAGTTCTCTGATTAAATACTGGCAACAGTTTTGACAGCTATTCACACATTTAGTGGAGTGACTTTCTCTGTAGTTTCTCTTCATTTTTTCATGGAAAAGCTTTCAGGGAAGGGAAGGGAAGGGAAGGGAAGGGAAGGGAAGGGAAGGGAAGGGAAGGGAAAAGAACAAAGAAAGAATATAAATAAAATGCTAAAAAAAAGGGGGGGGTAATAAAAAACCAACATCGAGACAACAAACAGTATGCTCCCAACAAATCTATGCTTTTCTACATTATTGTGTGCAGTTGTGGTGGGGTTTTGTTTTTGTTTTGTTGTTGCTGTTTGTTTTGTTTTGTTTTTCACTATCTCAAAAATAAAATAATAGAAAAGGAGAATATTGAAAAACAAAACAAACCAAAAAACAGTGTTTTAAAACAGTTTTCATGAATCACTGAACAGGAGGACTCAAGTTTGAAAAAGAGATAAATTAAATGGGATATGATCAAAGTCTATCAAATTATGTGTGACATGAATGGTGATCAACCCTTCACTATCTGTTCCAAAAAAATAAACAGAGACCATGAATTTAAATATGAGTAGGAAGATTTAGAATAAGCAGATCAATATATCTCCTCACAAAAAGATCTGTCTTTGACGCCAACCAATCTGCAAAAGGAGATTACTGACAAAATTTTGCAGAAGCAAAGGGACACTGAGAAAGTATTTATAAGAAAGATCCGTTAAGAGTAACTGAATAGACTTCAGATATCAGATTCAGGAAATTTCCAGAGCTAAAAAAAAAAACAAAAACTAAAAGGCCAGGAAAGTACCCATGGTTACTCACCATAAATGAGTGTTTACTTATCATCACTTTTAGGAAAAAAGAAAAAAATCTTGGGATAGACTGACTTTGGTTCTGAAGCAATAAACCATTCTTCATATTTTTTGAAAATAATATGAAAATTTTAAATCCTAATTGCTCTGAAGTGCAGCATAGTGCTTGATTAAAGAAAATTTTCATAAACACCTATATGTTACCATAAACACCTATAAGTTTCCATAACATGTGTTTCTTGACATGCCAAGAACTGCTTAGATGACAGTGACAGAGGTGGGAAATATTTGAATGAATGGCTTGTAAGACTTGAAGTTACCTTTAAGAAAGGATTTGAGAAAATGTTACTAATAAGTTATTTTTGATACAAGTATGTGAAGAACCACCATGCTCATGAAGCGTAGACTTTAATTTCTTCTATAAAAATGTTCTACTGATGATATAATTCCATTTAAATTAAATACGCAACAGTTTATTGAGAGAGGGAAAAAAGGAAAAATGCAAATATTTGTATTTAAGATATTAATGTGTTATACAAACCAACAAACAAAAAAAAAAAAAAAAAAAGAGAGAGAGAGACATGTTTAAGGGCCTCCTCAAAATGATGATTTGTATTTGATATAAAATGCATAAATCAATATCAGAACAAAGAAAATAAAACAAATTTTCCATTTATGGGAGTGCTTCCTTAAGCATTAGTTCCCTTGCAAGAAATATTTCATTCTTTCCTGCATGACATTTTCAAGAAGGCAACTGAAAATGCTTTCGTTCAGTATATCCAACTGAAACAATTCTAGAGTCAACTGTGGTGCCCAAGATATAGCTTAGTGTTAATATCCACAGACATCTTTTAAAAGTACTAGATTTTCCTTATACAATCTCTTTTATAATTAAACTTTTGGTGTCTTTTCAGCTGCCCTTGTAGATGGCCAGTATCTCTTAAAATTTCGTTAGTGTGTGCATGAAGACTATTTACTTGAAAACAATTGAAATGTTTACCTGTTCAAGTTTATCTGTTTAATGTTTATCTATTCACATCTAGCGTTGTGTTTTCTTTCACATTTAACTCTGTTGCATGTTAGCTTCTTAAGAGATTAACTTCTCTTGGCAAAAAGTATATGCTACCATCTCAAGACAGTTCTCATTTTCATGAAAAGTATTACTTTTCAGTTATTAGAATCATTAATGAACTGTTACTGTATTCAGAACTGGCTTTATATAACAAAATGTCCAACTTGCAGGATAGCAACAAAATCTAAATCAGATACCATTTCTACTATCTGAAATAGTTGATGAAAATATATTGAATAATTTATATTATTAAAGAATTTCCATACTTTTAAACTGCTTGGTTTTGTTTGTTTGTTTGTTTGTTTTTCAAATATGTCTTAAATGTAAAACTCTCACTTTATGGTCTTTAGAATATTATACATGTATAACTCTTCAGAGGACATATAATTCTCAGACACATAGATTATTACACTTACACAATTATTACTTTTTTTTTTTTTTTTTTTTTTTTTTTTTTTTTTTCTGATTTATCAAATTAATGACCAGAAGTTTTACTCCATTTCTGCTGCCGAATTTAATGAAGACTGCTGGCAAACATCTTTTTCAATACTCAGAAGTCGCAAGAGTGTGTTTTCTAATTCAGGTTCTCTGGTTTCTAATTCTGTTCAGGTGCAAACTGAGCAACATACCAAGCACTTCAGTAGAAGTGTTACTGTTTCCACTGTCATGCATAATGATGACAAACAACCATAGCCAGAAGTTCCCTTTTAATGATAACTTGACTAATTAATTGATACGTTCAGCAACATGGGGCCTGGACATTAAAAAAATTAATTATGCACAGGGATAAGCATGAATAATACAGAGCTTACTCTTTATTGAAAGTAAAGTATGCAAGCAGCTGTTCCATCATTAATAGGAAAAAAAGATAATTAAAAAGAATAAGTGTTATAGCAGAAACAAACAGCAGGCTTTGTGAATTATAATGCTCTAAATCCACTGAAACCTTGAGATAGAGTTATAGCCTAGTGAATATTTCCTAGCTTTTACATCCATGAATCAAATTCATGCATCACTATTCCAACCATTTCCCTGATACTCCTCCCACTGCTTGTCCTGTTACCTGTACCTATCCTAGGAGAATACTTGTATATAATCCTCCCACCCACTCTCTCTCTCTCTCTCTCTCTCTCTTTCTTTTTTTTTTTCTTTTTTTTTGGTTGTTTTATTTGTTTTCTATTCTTATCAAAATATCTATTCTTTAGCTTTTTCTTCCTCATATATTTTGGGGAGTATGCCATGCACTTTAGTAAAAGCTGAAATTACTTAATACAAAGCTATTCTTTCGTCCCTGGAGCTGAACAATATAATGTATGTCATCTATTCCTCTAACTTTAATGCTGATGGTACTAGAGAAGAGCATTTGAAACAGGTTTTACTAAAAGGCAAGTTTTCCCAGGATGTTAAATTTTGTCCATGGCTATTGTAACAGAATAGTAAAAGAATAATAAAAAATATACCATAAACCTAAACATTCCAGATCCATTAATTTACAAAAATACTGTTAGGAATATTTTTAAATTAATTGAACTGTTTATATCTTGTGTTCTAGACCTTGGCAGTTTTCTGGTAAAGCATCTTTTTGATCATAACTTAGATGTTTAAGACCCTGTATTTATAGCTACATAGGAAATAAATGATTGTCACCCCCCGAATCCACATATGAAGCTAACCTTGAGATATATCTTTCATACAAATAACAATCTACCTCTTAAAATGTATGTAAGAAAACCAAGACATCTGGTAAAAGCTGTAATTATAGAATCAGTTTTCTTTGCACTGAAGCAAACTCCACAAATTGACTTAAATCTTCCAATCCACAGAGAGTCTTTAATGAAGCAGAAAGCAGTTACACAGTGACCTAAAGATGAGCAGACTTGTTCTTGCTCTTTTAGTGAAAGAGCCGAAATTTCCAGGATTGTTCATTCTCTAGGTTAATACCCTACATATAGTGGTGAGCATGTCAGGAAATTGTCACCTTGCACATAATGTCCTTCTTTTTTCACAGAGTTGTTCAGGGAAAATCTAGTCTCTGAAGCTACTGATAAAATTGAAATTCCAGAGGTGTTTTAAACCAGGCTTAGTGCTGTATCTCAGCCATATTTCATTACTCTTTGAGTGGGATCCAGAAACACATTAGCATTGAATATCCAGATTTGGAAGGGGCCCACGGAGATCATTAGCCACCCAACTCCTGGCTCCACACAGGATCACCCAAAAATCGAATTATCTGACAGAGTTGTCCAAATTTTTATTGAACTCTAGCAGGCTCACTGTCATGACCTGGGGAGCCTGTTCCAGTGCCTGACCACTGGAAGGAAAACCAGGACTACAAACCAGAAGCCATCTGGATGCTTCTGGATGTCATATGCTGTGACATATATCTGTTCACTCTCTAGTACAATATAACATTTCTACAACATACATGCAAAAAGCTTTACAGCACAGTAGTCCACAATGAATATTTGGTTCTGAATATTCATAGGGGTAAAAAAAGAGTTATTTTAGTAGGCAGGATTATACCAAAGAGGAAGTATAGTGGTAGCTATGAATACATTAAAGTCATAAGTCTTTTTAATTTTCTAAATAGTAAATATAGACAATATGATCCTGGACTAAATCAAAGGGAAATAAAATCAATTATTTTTTATTATTATTATTATTATTATTATTATTATTATTATTATTATTATTATTATTATTATTAAATTATTACTACTACTACTATAATAATAATAATAATAATAATGATAATAAAATTGTGAATGTCCGGATTGTTAGGTCCGTCTGTTCTCCTAAGTTTCAGTCTTTGTCTATGTGGTTGGTTGACTCTGGCCATCAACTAAACACCTACTCTACCTCTCATTGTCTCCCCTGTCCCATGGGATGGGAAGAATGTAAAAAGAAGGCAAAAAGACCAGTGTATCAAGATCAAGACTGTTTAATAAGAAAGTAGCAGAAGCTGTGCACATAAACCAAACAGGATTAATTCACTACTTCTTATCTGCAGTCACTTCCTGCAAACTATGTATAATGGTCACTTGGGAAGATAAACACCATAACCCTCAAAAAAAATAAAATAATTTAAAAAAAAATAAATCACACCTTTCTCCTCCTTTACCCAAGGTTTTATTTCTGAACATGAACATCATATACCACAGAATATCTCTTTGGTCACTTGGGATCAGCTATCCCAGCTATGTCACCTCCTAACTTCTTGCCACCCCCAGCCTACAGTCACAGGTGGGGTTTGGATAAAAAGCTTTGGTACTGTACAAGTGCACAACAAGAGCCAAAAATGTTACAAACTGTTTTAGCTACAAATGTAAAGCACGGCACCATGCAGGCTTCTGTGAAGGAAGTTAACTCTGTTCCAGGCAGACATAGTACAACCCATCACGAAGAAATGTATGTTTTTCTGGCAGATAACTGTGAAGAAGTGCATCAACTATCCTGATCATATAAAACTCCTTTCCCTTGGTCATAAATCATTAATTGTTGTTGTTACATATGATGGGGGGGGGGGGGTCAAAGCCTAGCATATAAGTATAAAATAAAACTAAATTAGTCAGATATTTGAACTCTGGATCTACTGACCTTGCATTTTGACTTGTCACAAGCATACTATGTTTCAGCATACATATTAATCTTATTTATTTATTTATTTATTTTGGCTTTTCAGATAATTACAGTGAGGTAGCCCAAGAATCATATATTCTGAGGATTCTTTCTATTTCTTTTTTTTTTTTTTTCTTTCCTTTTGTCCTGGTTTCAGTTAGAACAGAATTAATTTTCTTCCTAGTAGCTGGTGGAATGCTGTGTTTTGGCTGTTCTAACTGAAACCAGGACACCTTTTTTTTTTTGGGGGGGGGAGGGTGGGGGGTCATCAAAAGCTACCAGTGTTGCACTCAGACTTGCTACTGAAATGTAATGATTACATTTACCATTGGACAATACACAGGTCTTGGCTCAATTTGTGCTCATCAGTCACCTCTGAAATTCTTCAATGCCTACTGAAGAACTAAAATGAATAGAATCATAGAATTGTAGAATTAAAGAGCATTTAAAGCATTAAAGATTGGAAGGGACCTTGAAAGATCATTAGATCTAACATTTCATGGAAAAAGGGATCCTAGATGAGATTTATCTTGCATCCTGTCAAATCACATCTTGAAAACTAGTGGTGTGAATTCTGCTATGTCCATGGATAGGTTGATCCAGTGATAGATTGTTCTCACTGTATTATTTTATAGTCTCTTAAATGCTAAAAATATATTTTTTTTTCCCCCCAGGGAAATAAATGCAGCATTATAGCAATACCAAATAAATGAATAAATAAATAGAATAAAAGTGTCAGAACATAACTGTCTGCTAGTAAAGTTGCACAGAGCTTTTCTAGTAGTTTTCTCTCCCTTTGATCTCCTTTAATCACAGACCTGACTGTTAGTATAGAAACCACAGATCTTTACAACACAGCTAGCAGTCATAGTGAGTTAAGGACATTATTTGCCACTGGCAAATTTCAGTTTCCTTATAATCTCTAATGTGTTTTTTCAAGCAACTTCAAATTATTAGAAAATTTTTCCTTATTTAAAAATAAGTCATAATGAAAGATGATGTTTTATTTTTTACTCAGCTGAACATTCATTAAACTTTTTCTGGAATTTTGTCTGAATGAGGATTGCATAAATGAGCCTTTTATTATTATTTTATAGCTGCTTTAAGTGCATCTTTCAAAAGTCATTGCAAAGGCAAAAAGGATTTGTGAAAAAATTGGATGCAATTAAAAAAAAATAGGTCTCAGACTTTTAATATTCTGTACAATCTATGTGATGGATGTGCTTCTGAATTTGGAATTTTAACCCCACATTGCTGGCTGAAGAAATTATACCAAGATGAAAGAAAAGACCCTAAGAAAAGGATCTGGGGGTATTAGTCAAAGCTTGCCTGACAAGTTGGGTCAATGGGCAAAGCCCAATGGCATGAGGTTCAGTATGGCTAAGACCTGCACTTTGGTTACAACAACCCCATGCAATGCTATAGGCTTGGGGGAGAGGGGCTGGAAAGCTGTGCAGAGGAAAAGGATCTAGGTGAGTTGGTTGATGCTTGCCTGAATGTGAGCTGGCAGTGTGCCAAAGGCATCCTAGCTTGTACCAGAAATGGTATAACCAGCAGGACTAGGGAGATGATAGACCCCCTGTACGCAGCTCAGGTGAGGCCACGCCTCGAGTACTGTGTTCAGTTTTGGGACCTTGTCCTACAAGAAGGACATTGAGGCCCTGGAACATGTCCAGAGAAGGGCTACAAAGCTGGTGAAGAGCCTGGAACACAAGTCCCATGAGGAACAACTGAGGGAACTGGGGTTGTTTAGTCTGGAGAAGAGGAGGCTCAGCACAGACCTTCTTGCTCTCTACAGCTACCTGAAAGGAAGTTGTGGGGAGCTGGGGGTTGGACTCTTCTTGCAGATAACTAGTGACAGGACTAGAGGGAATGGCCTCAAGTTGCACCAGGGAAGGTTCAGATTGGGAATTAGGAGAAATTTCTTCTCAGAAAGAGTAGTCAGGCATTGGAACAAGTTGCCCAGGGAAGTGGTGGCATTGCTGTCCTTGGGGGTGTTCAAGGAAAGGTTGTACCTGGTGCTTAGTGACATGGTCTAGTGGGTGATATTGGTGGTAGGGGTATGGTTGTACCAGATGATCTTGGAGGTCTTTTCCAACCTTAAATATTCTATGATTCTAAGATTCTGTGATTTTATGTAATGAACTTGTGTGCCTTCAGTGATAATGAGACATTTAAATTCTAGCCTGTTCCAATGGAGTACCAGTCCACCACACTTGCACACTATGCTCAGTACTTAGAGGCAATACTGAGTTCAGTTCAGAGGAACAATGGTACTTTAGAGTAAACAGTTTATTGTTAATGTTCTTTCCCCTGCTCCTTGCATCTTAAGGAAATTTAAACACATAGTTCACATTTCCCAGGAAACTGCTCTAAAAGACTATCAAACTCTTTAGAATGGTGCCAGTAAATTAGTAATTGAAATAACCACTAGAATGGATCCAGCATTTAATAGGACAAAGAAGAGAAATAAACAACATGGAGCATTACTGTGTTACACTCATTTGTCAAGGGCATTGACTCAGTAATGTGATTTCTGTAATCTGGTACCTGCTTACGCATCTTGCATTTAAGTAATATTTAGTAAAATGCTGTAATGGCACTGGGGAGAATGACAAAACTTAGTTTATTTCCCTTCCACACTTTTCTTTTGGAAAGGGTTCCCAAGAATACAGATTCTAAAGCATCTGGAGCCTTTATGAGGATGAGGATGAAAGAAACCTTATCTCCAGTTTAATGACTGTGTTGCAGGAGCTCATTGACAAGGCTGAAAACATTTAACTTAAAACAACGATTTGTTTAAAAAAGACTTTATGTTTACATATGCTTATTAATGTGTATTTGCATACATATTAACATGTATTTGCATACATATATGTACACAAGACCCAGAAAAGTATTTTTGGTCTCTAAAGAATGCAAATGAAGTCTGAAGTTAAACTCTGCTACGATTTTCAATACGCTAACCAACTAATATAGGTAACAGTAATTTCCATATTATTCAAAGGTATTGTATTCTAGCAGAGATTTTGCTTTTTAAAATGTTTATATACAAAAACAAAAAACCAAAAAACTATTTTGTTCTCCTTATTTTAATTCATAAAGAACTTAATATGGATAATACATTTTTTTTTTCGTTCAAAATTTCTTTGCAATATATTGAAAATAAATATATTTATTAAAAGTGACAAAAAAGACTCCTGAAACTGAAGATTCACTGGACTTTTCTTCTGCTTTGTGTTTATTGTCCTATATTCCATTCAGAACAGTTAAATTAATTGTTTTCAATAGTAGACTTAACCTGTAGGAACCTTTTGTCTTTCAGTGAAGTGAGATCTGAAGGTATTTGGATTTTTAAGAGGAGACACAGTTGTTGAAAGCCAAGGAAACTGTTTATTTATTTCAAATTCTTTGGGTACAAAAGAGAAACAATATTAAATTCAGAATCAAATTATTTTGGACATAGAAACTATATGAATTTTAGAGAAGCTAAAATTAAAATATCCATTGAAGAAAAAGGAACTATTACATAAAGATTCCCAGGCCTTGAGGGAAATATGTCATTCCCACAGAATTGCACTGGGAAAAAAATAGAAAAATCTACCTTTTCCTCTCCTGACTTCAAAACACAAAGTCTGAAATTTCATCCAAATATAGACTTAGTGCTATTTTGATTCCTAAATTGTTCACCCAAACAAGGTAACAGAAAAAAAAAAAACAAAATGCTGCTTGCAGGAGGCAAGTTCTGGGAAGTACATAACAAACCTTGTTGAAGGAATTACTGCTGCTACTGCACAGTAAATTTCACATATACTTAAAAGTATTTTGCATGTCTCTGTACTGATCAAGCAAAACACATCAGATTGGTGCTGCTGGTTCACAGATCGCCACACAATCTAATATTGCCACACAATCTGAGCCTCATTGCACATGTATACAAATTGCCTTAAAAATGAATTCTTCCTTTGATTTAGTGAGTATTTAGGAAGTACTTTTTTTGTTGTTGTTATTGTTTTGTTTTGTTTTGTTTTTTAGTGGTTTCTGAAAAAAATGACCTCAAAACAATTGCTATTCTCCAGAATCACAATTGTTAATAAAATAAATAAATAAATAGATTAAAAAAGAAACCTCTAAATAGAATGGAAATTTGTAAAAAAGTCCCTCTTTAGCCACATGACATATCTTAGGATGCTCATGTATTTAATATATGTATTAATTTAGCTGATAATGCTTTATCAGTTTGAATAGAAGAATTTGAATATATTTGAATAGAAGAGTTTGAATTGGTAACTTTTGCTAAACCACGTTTCTTTCCTCCTTGCTTTACCCTGACTTCTGCAGATTGAGCTATAAGATTTATTTTTTTTTTCCCAAAAAAATCTTCAGTATAGTACAAGTTTTGAGTTCCAATTGCTGTTTATATTCCTCTTGTTATAAGTCTCAGTTGTAAAAGGATTTGCTTATCCCTAATGTAGCCTAAACTATAACCTCAGTGTATTGGGTTTATATGGCAAGGGCCTGGTAACAGGGAGCTGCATGGGTGGCCTCCGTGAGGAGTGCAGAAGCTGCCCAGTGTCAGATCAGAGACAGTTCCAGCTGGCTCCAAAAGGGGCCTGCTGCTGGCCAGAGCTGGGCCAATAAATTACGCTGTTTGGGCCCCTGTAAGAGTAGATTTAAGAAAGAGAATAAACTTCTGTGTAACAGTAGCTGGGAGAGAGGAGAGAGAAACAGACTCCTCTGCAGACTCCAAGGTCAGTGAAGAAGGAGGTAAGGAGGTATTCCAGGTACCAGAGCAGAAGTTCCCCTGCGGCCTGTGGAGAGGCCCCTGGTGGAGCAGGCTGTCCCCCTGCAGCCCATGGGTCCCACAGGGAGCAGATCTCCACCCTGCAGCCTGTGGAGGAGCCCACAGTGGAGCAGGTGGATGTGGCCTGGAGGAGGCTGTGGCCTGTGGAGAGCCCTCACAGGAGCAGGCCCTGGGCCAGAGCTGCAGGCCATGCAGGAGCAGGTGATCTGTCAGGAGCTGTCACCCGTGGGGACCCAGGTTGGAGCAGTTTCCTCCTAACGGACCCCGTGATATGGACCCATATTGGAGCAGTTCTTGAAGAGGTGCTGCCCACATAGGATCAGTTCAGGAATGAGGGCATCCCACGGGATGGACGCCACATTGGAGCAGGCGCAGAGAGTGACCATGAAGGAGCGGCAGAAATGAAGCGTTAGGGACTGACTGCTGCCCCATTCCCTGTTTCCGTGTACTGCATAGGGAGAGAAGGTGGAAGAAGGTGGATGGGGGGAAGGTGTTTGCTTTTAGTTTCTCATTCTCTAGTCTGTTAGTGATAGGAATTTATACATGAATCTAAAAATATATTCAGACTGTGCTTCTTCTCATTTAGTTGATTACTTGTGAGTGTTCTTTGGCTGCTAGTATCAGTATGTTAGGAAGGCAACTATAAGCACTTTTAGAAGTGCCCTCAAGATTTTTTTTTTTTCTACTTTTTCCATTTCTGAATCAATTAAGTGACTTTACTCATATCTCTGTTAATGAATCTGAATGTCTTGTAGTTCATGCTCAACAACCAAAGTCAGGATCTAATCGGTAACCAAGATTTTTATTTTTACTTTTTACTTTTAACAGGAGTAAGATGCATATATACATATTTATTCTTTGAGCATTCTCCTGTATTCCACAGCTCATAATGATGTAGTTTATAATGCTGATTTTTAAAATGTGTGAGGACATGGGTGAGGATGCTTACAAGTTTTTTGTTTTGTTTTGTTTTGTTTTGTTTTGTTTTTTAAGATGACAATACTAGCAGGAAACTAAAACTGCTTCATGCAAGCCTTCACAAGAGATGTTCCTTTATTACAGTCATATAGCATGTTGGGATGTTCTCTGTCCTTGGAGGTTTTCATTTTTTTTTTCATTTGCACAAATGTCAGATCTGCCCCTGCTTTAAGCAGGAGGCACTTCCTGAAGTCATTTATGACTTGCCTGTGATCCTTTAATTTTATGAGAATTATGACTTTTCATTGTTTATTTCCAGATCATATTGTAAAGTCACTCTCTAAAATCATACTATGATTCCATGATTCAGACTGAATGTAAGGATATGCCAAAAAAAATGCTCTTCAAATAATTTCACAAGCATTGATTTAAAGAGACATAATTAATGAAATAAGAAAAACTAAGGCTCTCCAGCACTTGATGGTTGAACAGAAGTACTATACTTAACACATAGGTGCAAAACCTGTATGGAATTCATAACTTTTACTTAGAATAAATAAATAAATATAAATGTAAGATTAATCACACATTGTTTATTCTTGATGCAAATCCAAATTGCAGTTCCTTATATTTGGAATATGTATGCACATCTTTAATTATCATTAGTTTTCTATCCTGTTCTCAATGTCCTAATACCTATTAGTTACTATGCTTGAGGGAAATAAAATGTAATGCAATAATTGAACATTGTCATCATCTTGCCGGGTAATACTACTCTGTTTAAAGAAATGGTTTATGGGCTAATTACCCATTTGAAGTAAGAATACGCAGAGTGTTTACTGGATCATTTACTAAGGGCAACTAGGTTGGAAAGTTTCTGGTATGTGCTTCTTAAAATACTTTTTCTTAAAATAGACTTTGTTTCTGTTAAACTTCCTCTATTCCCAGATATGCAAAGAATTTCAGCTACCTATACTCTGTGGGCAAAACAACTATATTATATAATGACAGTTAAGACTAGTCATAAATTAATATGTACAGGCTTGTGTTTGGAAGGTATGTCATTATTTCAGTCTTTACAAATACATAACAAAGAATGCAGTCCAGCTGGAAGTCCAGCTGGAAGTGTATAGGGCTCTTCTGTTTGGTTAGTTGCTTGTTTGTTTCATGTAGCTCTTTAAATCTAAAAAGCAAGATCTGACACTTTTAACACCTTGTAAAAGGAGAGAAAGAATAGAATTTATCTAAAGTAATAGCACACAGTGCATCCTGAACAGTGAAAGTAATAGTTCATGGAACATTGAATCTGAAATACATACAAATTTGCTGGAAACACACAAAAAATAATTGAAAATGTATTGCAAATCAGGGAAGAGAAATAAGTAAGTTATTCAACTCATGGACCATTTGTTAGACTAGTCCTCTGGTATGACTACTCTGGATAAATACTCGCAGCTATAGTTACTATCAGAGACCAGTGATACCATCATGTTGTTGTCTTTTCAGAAATTCTGATGAAAGACTAGCTGGCAAAAATAAGGAACTGTTAGTTTGTGAACTGAAACATTAAAATCAATGAGTCATGGAGGATTAGAGTTTTAAGGCTTCCAGGGTTGGCTATGACGAGGCTGACAACTGTGAATTAAAATGCAAAGAGACACTAGACCATTAAATTGTGAATCAGTGAACTGTGATTCTGATGGAAAGTCAAGAGAAAGAAAGGGATTGCAACTGAGTATCTACACTGATTTTAATGACATTTCAACTATATTTGTATTCCTAGTTATTTAATTAAAACTGAATGGACCAAAGTAAGCAATATTTCATTTTGTTTAGATTGATTACCTACAGACAAGTACTACTAAGAATCTTTTGTATTACTTAATACAGGTATTTTTAAAAGTTCTTTATGTGATACACATGTATAGACACATATTAGGAGCCTTGTAACTACCACAGTAATGTGGAAAGGGCATGGACATTGTTCATGGACAACAGAGACAAAAAGTTTGGGCCTGACTGCAGCCCCTATTCCCCATTCCCTTGCACTGCTTGGGAGGAGGATGTAGAAGACAGTGTATGGGGAGAAGGTGTTTTTAGTTTGCTTTTAGTTTCTCACTGCTCTAGCTTGTTAGTAATATGTAATAAAGTGTAGTAATCTCCCTGTGCTGCGTCTGTTTTGCCCATGACAATAATTGTTGAGTGATATCAATGTCCTTTTCTCAACCCTTGAGCCCTTTCCATCATATTTTCTCCCCCTTTCCCTTTGGGGAGGGGGAGTGAGAGAGTAGTTATGTTGGAATTCAGCTGTCCAGGTGGGTAAAACCATCACACAGAGGTAAACAAAAGTAATCATATTTTTTAAATATATATATATATTTTTAATGACAATTCCTGGTATGCTATATACTACCCTCCTGTAAATCATTATAGATACATTAAAATCAGTAAAAATTAATTATTTGTATTAACTTGGAATCCAGGCTGGTTTTATTTATTTATTTATTTATTTATTTTTATACAAAAATTTCAACAAATAACAGCAAATATTTCTTCATCAGTTTCTGATGAAATTATTCATAATTATTTTTTTTCCTACAGACTACTGCTTCTTAGAAAATAATCTTATCCCTATTGATACAGGAGTATTTTGCTTAGAAAAAATGTCATTAGAAACTTGTACCTGTAGGTATAATGTGTGGATGAAGCTTTTTTTTCCTCTAACTCACAATTGATTTCATGATATCTGTAAATTGCACTCATTATCTCCTATCTTTGTGTTCATAAGTGGATATTGCTATCCCAAGTGCACCAACTATTTAAATTTATTTGATCATTAAATCTTCTGGAAATTTTTACTTTATGAATTGAACAAAACCTTTTCTGTGAATGTTATTTATACTGGAAACTATTCTTCTATTAGTTAAATGAAAGATCTCAAGAAGAAAAAACATTTTGGGCTGCATGCTTGACATTTATATTAAGCACTATTTCCCTTTTGCATAAGAAATAGCAATACAAGGTGAAGTAACTGGGAAAAAAAAAAAGTATTCAGTAGTTTTAAAAAATGTTTACAGTGCCCTGAAAGATTATTCTTCATAAAAATTAAACTAATATAAAATGACTAGGCTGCATAGAAGTTAAATTTAAATAATCTGATTTAAATTTATTTAAATTTAAATCTGAAACATTTACAGGGAGTAGCTTCATACATGACTAGCAATGAGTAATATAATCATATTTTGATCTACACCAGTTTCTTCTTGACACAAAAATTATTTTCATGTGCTTCTTCTCTGCCATAAAAAAAACCCAAAGAATTATATTTTTTGGAACACCATTTTCCTTGACATCTGTTGCTTTGATTAAGCAAACAATCTAGGCATCTATGACTAAGGCCATTTGTGTTTAAGATAAACTTCTTTTTATGTAGTTTGTGAGTTGTGTTTAATAAGCAGTGTTCTCATTAATCACAGTTACTGCACTTCAGAGTGCGTAGCATGACATGATGCTACAATTTCTTATTGGTTACAGAATTTATCTCTAAATGGCTTTAGTTGAATAAATGGGCTTTAGTTGATTCAGGCAACTAAACTGAGAGCTCCCACATATGCTGCTTACCAGCTCATAAGTATTCAAAAAAGTTTCCTTCTTGTTCAGTTCAAGATGCTAAAGTTGATTCACTGTCCACAGAGCACCCTCAGGAATGTAAGAGAAATTTTGAAAGTTAAGCAACTGTAGTTAAGCAACCTTTCTTGCACTTTGCTTGACATATACATATATAATATATGTAAGAGTTGGACTTGATGATCCTTAAGGGTCCCTTCCAACTCAGGATATTCCATGATTCTATGATTCTATAATATCATTATTATTATTTTCCACAACATATGTGCAATTCTCCTAGTACCTATATAATATTGTTTTGAGTACACTGACAAGTTTTTTTTTTTTTTTTTTTTTTTTTTTTTTTTTTTGTGTGTGTGTGTATGAGATTTGTTTTCTAATAGTCTGCTTGAAGACTGCCCACCCACTCCTGAGAAAATTATAGGCATTTATTTTAAATGCCTAAACTTAGGCAAATGAGATTTCTTTATGGAGGTTTATGAAAGGTTTCTGTGCTTTACTAGAATCCTATGGAACACAGGCTTATTTAGAAGGATGAACATCCAGGAAAAGATGAAGTGCCTAAGTCAGGCTGACTTGAACTCCATCTACATTAGGTATGTTTGTGTGTTTGTTCAGATTGCCTATTACATATGTAAATATAAAGGAAATTTATATTTACACTGATAATGTTTAAAATTCTAAAGAATCATGAATTTTTCAAGGTTCCTTTTTATTTTTTTTTTAATTTATTATTTTTTTTACATTAGCTTCCTAGGAATCATATAACTCTTCTGAAATAGCTGATTTATTTAAGTTTAATAATTTAAATTCAATAATAAAATTATTTATTAAATGCCAAATATTTGGCATTTTTGTTTGTGTTTGTAACTTCAATCAGTATTCTATTTTATTATTTATTAGGCATATATGGCAAGGTGTGGGCAGCTGCAGGTTGCAGGATGGCCTGTGTGAGGAAAGACTGTGGCTGCCCTGCAACAGGTGCAGCTGGTCCCAGCCATATTCAATAGACCCGTTGCAGGGAATGTCTGAGTCCAGCAACCACCCTTGGTGGTTCAGCTGGGAAAACATTTAAGAAAGGGTTAAACCATTGCACAGGACTGAGGTGTGAAGTAAAGCATGTGAGAAATAGCACTAAAAAAACACCTGACAGACATCTGACCTTCTGAGACAAGGTGCTCCAGGTGTCAAAGCAGAGTTGTCTATGGACCATGTAGTCCATAGAGTGGAGAACACAAGAACAGATATACATACTGCAGCCTGTGGAGCACCCACTCCGGAGCAGTTTATTTAGAACTGCAGCCAGTGGAGAGGACCCGTACTAGAACAGGGGAAAAGTGTGAGGAGGAAGGAGTGGCAAAGGAAACAGCTGTGGACTGACCACAACCCCCAAATTCCCATCACCTGTGTCTCTTGGCAGCAGGTTAATAGAGGAGTCAGGAATAACAGTGAAGTTGAGTGAGTTGAATGTGTGTGTGTGTAGAGGGAAAAGTCTTTTAGTTTCATCTTAGTTACTCACCAACCAAAACTATTTTAATTAATTGGTAATAAATTAATTTTCCCCATGCCAAGTCTGTTTTGTCACCGGTAGGTGGTGAGAAGTCTCCTTGTTTTTGTCTTGACCCATGATCCTTTTCATCTTATTTTCTTCAACTGTCTTGCTGAGGGGAGGGAGTGAGAGAGTGCCTAGATGGGGTTCTAGCACCGGATCTAAGTTAATCTATCATGTATTTCAATCTCTATTTAATGTAGCTTTTAGTACAACTTAAATTGTTAATTCTATGTCAGGAATTTAACACTTTATGTCTGGGTTTAGCACATCACTGCTTAGACATTCAAATGTAGGTCCCAGCTCTTAGAGGAGACACAGAGATGTTCACATGATCCATCATTTTTTAAGTGATCTGAATCACACTGGAGCACTCTGTTGTGTAAACTTTGGATTCCTCCTGTTAGTAGTACCTCCAATAATTACTGGTAGGGAATTTTAATTACTTGAAATTAAACTTGAAATATTTTCACAATTACTTTTGAGATTAATGAAAGACATTATTCAAAAAGAAGGTTAGAAGGTACTCTTCCTCAATATCAATATAGTATCTCTTTGTATACTTGAGATGGTGCATTGAGATCATAAACAAAAGGAAAGAAATTTTTGCAAATTCATACTTTAAAGAGAAAAAAAGGAGAAAAGTAAAAGCCACAAATGTTTGATTTATATATACATATTTGTATACATGTATATGTATGTATATAGACATAGATAGATATAGATATAGATGATAGATATAGATAGATGATTTGACATATATATAGATATAAATAGATATAGATGATATAGATATAGATTACTGCTTACATTCTTCTAGGGGACTTACATTCTCATAGTACTGTAATGCCTGAGGTCCCACTGTATAGATCAGGTCTGTGGCCCAACTTTATGGTGTTTGAAGTGATACACATATAAAGAGCATATTATCTCTTTAAAACCTTAATGTCTCATCTTGTTAAGGTGGGGAAACTAAGTTCTAGAGAAGCAGAAGAGGTGAAATAGATATAATAATTAAATGCTTGAATTCAGAAGGAACCTCTGGAGAGGACCAATTAATTGCTCAAAGCAGGGTCACTTTTAGCAGGTTGCTCAGGTCTATTTTCAATCAAGTTTGGAATGTCTCCAAGAATGGAGTGTCTCTCTGGACAACCTGTTTCAGTGTTCAATCATCCTTCTATTAAGAAAGATGTATTTATTTATCTATCTTTTGTTAGAATTTCTTGTATTTATTTGTCAAACTGGTTTGATAATGCATGTTGTGTCAGATTTTTTTGTAAGTATTTGTTTCTGAATAATTGGATAAATGTTTGTGTATCCTTTTAAGCAGTACAAGTGGCCATCAATAATACAATGCCATCTGTACTATTATTTGTGATTCCTGTGTTATAATACTGATGGTGATTTATATTCTTCAAAATAGAGAAACTTAATAATGAATATGCCCAAGTGTGCAATTCATGAATAGTTAGACTGAAATATGTAACAAAAGTAACAAATATCTATAAATAACAAATAACACTCAGAAATCCAGTCTAGATAGTCACCAAAACTTTTAAATTATAACATTACTAAAAGTATTGTTTAGAAAAAGACTTGCCCTTTACAACTTCCCTTTCGAGTGGACATTTGTTGCCCTGAAGAACAACAAATAATTTATTTCATTTTTAATCATGCTGAGCCTAAAAAGAAATTATTTACCCATGAACAAGCCTCAGCTGACTTCCTCAAATTATGGCAAGAAAAATTAGTTTTGAAGAATATGGAAATCCAAACTCACTTTAGAAAGATTTTTTCTCTTTTCTATTGCTCACTTCTTGAAACATAGTTTTGATTGTAAGTGAAAATACATAGTGAATTTTTAATGTTTGTAATTGCACTGTGACCTAAGGAACATGTGTAGAGATATTGTATTCTGTAAAAAAAAAAAAGTTGTTTAAAGCCTAAATATCTATTTACAATATCCCAATATGCAGCCCTGTAGCTCATGATATTGAACAAATAGATATGGTCTGAATAAAACTTTTTGGAAAGTTTTCTTATTCTAATGCTTGGATTCTGATATAAATATGTAAATGAGGGAAAGTCTATGAGGTAGATCATTAATGTAGGGCACCTATTAGTTTATAAACTTTAAATCAGTTATTATTTCTAAAATATCAGTTCCAATTCTGTGTATTGTTATATGGTCAGTCACAGAACATTTAACAGCATCCTTTCAAGAACAAAAATTCTCAGCCCTGTACTGGAATTCACAGAATCACAGAACTGAAGGAGTTGGAAGGGACCTCGAAAGATCATCGGGTCCAACCCCCTGCCAAAGCAGGTTCCTCAGAGCAGGCTGCCCAGGTAGGCATCCAGACAGGCCTTGAATATCTCCAGAGAAGGAGACTCCACAACCTGTGGAACAGGCAGCCTGTTCCAATGCTCCGTCACCCTCACCGTGAAGAAGTTCTTTCACATGTCAGTGCGGAACTTCCTGTGCTCTAACTTGCAGCCATTGCTCCTTGTCCTATTCCCACAAACCAGTGAGAAGAGGTTGGCTACATCCTTCTGTCTCCCACCCCTCAGATATTTATATACACTGAGGAGATCCCCTCTGTCTTCTCTTCTCCAGGCTGAACAGACCCAGGTCTCTCAGCCTTTCTTCATAGGGAAGATGCTCCAGGCCCTGTGTCATCTTTGTGGCCCTCTGCTGGACTCTTTCCAGGAGATCCCTGTCTTTCTTTCAGTTCAACAAGGCCAAGTGCCGGGTCCTGGACCTGGGGCGCAATAACCCCAAGCAGAGCTACAGGCTGGGAGAGGAATGGTTGGAGAGCTGCCAGGCAGAGAAGGACCTGGGAGTGATGGTGGATAGTCGGCTGAATATGAGTCAGCAGTGTGCTCAGGTGGCCAAGAAGGCCAACGTCATCCTGGCTTGTATCAGAAACAGTGTGGCCAGCAGGGCTAGGGAGGTGATTGTCCCCCTGTACTCAGCTCTGGTGAGGCCGCACCTCGAGTACTGTGTTCAGTTTTGGGCCCCTCACTACAAGAAGGACATCGAGGTGCTTGAGCGGGTGCAGAGAAGGGCAACGAAGCTGGTGAGGGGTCTGGAGCACAAGTCCTACGAGGAGTGGCTGAGGGAGCTGGGCTTGTTCAGCCTGGAGAAGAGGAGGCTCAGGGGCGACCTTATTGCTCTCTATAGGTACCTCAAGGGAGGCTGTAGCGAGGTGGGGGTTGGCCTGTTCTCCCACGTGCCTGGTGACAGGACGAGGGGGAATGGGCTTAAGTTGAGCCAGGGGAGTTTTAGGTTAGATGTTAGGAAGAACTTCTTTACTGAAAGGGTCGTGAGGCGTTGGAACAGGCTGCCCAGGGAAGTGGTGGAGTCACCATCCCTGGAAGTCTTTAAAAGATGTTTAGATGTAGAGCTTAGGGATATGGTTTAGTGGGGACTGCTAGCGTTAGGTCAGAGGTTGGACTCAATGATCTTGAGGTCTCTTCCAACCTAGAAATTCTGTGATTCTGTGATTCTGTGATTCTTGTACCGGGGAGCTCAGAACTGGACACAGTACTCCAGGTGAGGCCTGACTAGGGCAGAGTAGAGGGGGAGGATCACCTCCCTTGACCTGCTGGCCATGCTCCTTTTAATGCACGCCAGGATCCCATTAGTCCTCTTGGCCACAAGGGCACAGTGCTGGCTCATGGCTAACCTGTCGTCCACCAGGACCCCCAGGTCCTTCTCCTCGGAGCTTCTCTCCAGCAGGTCGTCCCCCAGCCTGTACTGATACTTTGGGTTGTTCCTTCCCAGGTGCAGGACTCTACACTTGCTCTTATTAAATCTCATTTGGTTTCTTCCTGCCCATCTCTCCAGCTGGTCCAGGTCTCGCTGAATGGCAGCACAGCCTTCTGGTGTGTCAGCCACTCCTGCCAGCTTTGTGTCATTGGCGTACTTGCTGAGGGCAGACACTATTCCCTCATCAAGGTCGTCAATGAAGATGTTGCACAAGACTGGACCTAGCACTGACCCCTGGGGAACACCACTAGTCACAGGCCAAATCAATCCTTTTCTTTTGTCCTTAGCACCTTTTTCTTCAAATTTTGCTCCTAGGTTGCAATATTGGAAGACAATAATGTCAATAAAGACTGAGGCAATAAGAGGATCTGTTTTCAGCTAGCTAACAAGAGGTGCTAGAAAACAGAACCATATTATTTTTAGATGTTCACAGTGACAAAGTAAAAGGCAATAGACACAAGTTGTCACACAGAAAATGCTGTTCAGACTTCAGAAAAAAAAATCTTCATGATAAAGATGATTAAGCATTGAAACAGATTACCCATGAAAGATGTGCATGGCATCTCAAAAAATCTGATTTTGAAGTTATCCCTGCTTTGAGTGGGAGAGATTAGAACACACGGATGACTTTGTCACGTCATCTGAGTAAGTGAGAACTATACTCATACACTATCACGTAAAGATAAATGTAATAGTCTCCCCCAAGCCCAGAATGAACTTGTAAAAGGTGAAAAATTGGCCTAGGATTTTTCATTCTGTCACATTAATCTAAACATTAATGAACCTTGTTTTGCATGCATTTCCTTGTTAAGGAAATGCATGCCTGTACTCAGCTCAGGTGAGGCCACGCCTCTAGTACTGTGTTCAATTTTGGATCCCCCACTACAAGAAGAACATCTAGGCCCAGGAATATGTCCAGAGAAGGGCTACAAAGCTGGTGAAGGGCATAGAACAAAACTCCTATGAGAAGCAGCTGAGGGAACTGTGATTGTTTAGTCTGGAGAAGAGGAGGCTCAGGGGAGACCTTCTTGCTTTCTACAGGTACTAGAAAGGAACTTGTCATTGAGCTGGGGGTCAGCTTCTTCTCACAGTGATAGGACAAGAGGGAATGGCCTCAAGTTGCACCAGGGGAAGTTTAGGTTAGAAATTAGGAGACATTTCTTCTCAAAAAGAGTAGTCAGGCATTGGAATGGCTTGCCCAGGAAAGTGGTGGCATCACTACCTTCAAGGTGTTCAAGGTGTTCAAGGAAAGTCTGTACCTGGTGCTTAGTGACATGGTCTAGTGGGTGATATTGGTAGTAGGGGGATGATTGGACCAGAAGATCTTGATTACTTTATTATTATTTGTTTAAACTACTTAGATGTGAAACAAAAATTAATGTCAATGAAATATTTAAATATACTTTCCATTAGAAAACACATTAACCCCTCAGTATAGAATGCAAAATATATGGATTAAAATAAATAAATAACATGTAACTGTGTATGCACCTGGATAGCTAGAGTTTTTCTACATTAACTGTTAAGAAGGAATAGATTCAAAAAATGTGATGGCCCAAATTGTGTAACATCACATAAAAAAAGAATGAGATAATCCTGGCCTGAGAGTTTTGAAATACAGTCTAGATATGAGGTTATATGTCATTAAGAGTAAAGCAACATCCAACATCAAGTAGGAGGATTGCAAAGCAAGCCTGGGATATATTTATGCGTGTATATCTTAGTTTGTTTTCGTAGCATTCTAAATGAGCACTAAGGCTGTAAAGGAAATGGAATGAGGACAGCCAGATGTTTGAAAAACAAATTTGCATGAGAGAGAAGTTGGACGGTAGATTGTAATACACTGGGTATGGAAGAAAAAGGGAGAGAAGAGTCAGCAGGGAAGAGGAAATGTTACCGTGCACTGATTTGCCCCCCCCCCCCCTCCTTTTTTTATTTTTTATTTTTTCCATATGGTGTATACTTTTGAAACAATTTATTTATTGAATAAAAATGAACAAAGAAGGCACAAACCATGTCTGGTGTCAGCTTGTCTTCCAGAGGAAAACAAATGTCTTTAAGACCTTAAAATGACTGCTGTCAAAGATGATATTTATGTTAAAAATATAAACATTACCGTAAGTAAATAAATACTAATCCATACATCATGATTTTTTTTATATCTTTCACAGTTGTTATGATATTAGTTAAGTTCCATGATTCGCAGCCACTGTTGTCAGTGATAATAACCTTTTTGTAATCTTTAAATAAATCTAAACTTAAGTAGTTTTCTCATTTTCAAGCTAACAGCTATATTTATATGTGGATTCCAGAGCACATCTATCAATGCAAGATAAAAATGCCTCTAGTTTACATATAGCAAACCTAGAAATACAAAATGTAACTGAGCTGCAATGCTCCATCTAGTCTCCTTACCAGTCTGACTTCCATCTCCAAACCAGAAGAATGATACATAAATGTAATTGCACTTGGCGTTTTGTCCATCTTCTGTTCATCCAAGGGTTCTGAAACTGTTTTCTTTTCTTTTGTATGTTTATTTACATTTTTTGCCGTGTTTTGTTTTCAGTGAAACAAATAAGTTACATAGAAAATGAGATATAGACATAGTTTTAGGGATTTATTTTTTTTTCCCTGCAAAGACAACACCAAGCATGTTACAGTATGGCTGTTGAAGTAACTGGAATAGGTATTTAGGTATTGATGTTGACAAGCTCTGAATGGGCATCAATGTAGTGATACTCAAGTAGTAGTGATGCTCAATAGGTCTGTCCAAGTGTTTTCCTGACATTTAGGGAAAACACCCCATTCCCTCACCCTTTAATCTTCCTGACCAGTGGAAGAAGGTTTGCCTATTTTGGTATGGTCAGAACAGATTTGATTTAATATTCAGTTTCTGATTATATTTTTCATTTCCCTACTAACTCCATTCTCTGCCTCCCTCTCCCCCTCCCCCCAAATAAATAAATAAATAATTAAAGGGTATCATTACTTTTCCCACCTTGATCTCAATTTTGCTACATCTGTATGTCTAATACTGTTGGATATACCATCTTTGCCTTACATGGTGTTATGGATAAGGTTGTGGAAGCACTGCTCCCCAGAAAGTCACACCTTGTGTGACTGCTCCCCAAAAAGTCCTTGCAGTCCCTGAATGCTGTTCCTGTGCATCTGTGATGCCCAGTCTCTTAACCTATAACTTCCCTTAACCACCTGTGCATTCTGGTCATAATCTGTAAATTTTGTCAGTTTCTTCTATGCCATGTCCTGCAGTTTTTCATGTCTTGCCCAGTACTTTTGCACATCTTCTTTAGTTAACCTAAACTCAGGCCAGTGCTTTGATTGCACCTTAATCACATAAGCATGAGCAAATCTGCACTATTTGACCTAGGATCAGAAACTATTTCATTGACTGGTGAAATTTAACAGTGTAGATGCTGTTTAAGAATCACTTTGAAATTAGCCTAAGAAACTCAAAGTAAAACTGCTCCTATTAAATTTGGAAGGACTTGATAAACTTCTGTCAATTTTGACAGCAGTTCATTAACATCAACAGCAAATATTTGTTATTAAGATATATTTTCTTTATAAAACAATCTCTTCAAACATGGTACATGCTCTCAATTAATCTAAATCTTATAAACAAAAGACCCTCCAAAAAGAAGCCATATAAACATTGTGTACAGAAATATAATAGAAAATACTATTGCTGCATTTACACAGTGAAGTATTCAAAAATAAGAAATGCAAGTATAAAGATGGATAAAAGCTAGCTATCTTATGCATTATTATACAGACATGATAACCCTCTATTTTTATATATCCTTCTGTATTTCAACACACATAGTTTTATGTGTTAGTGACCCCTGACTCTAAAAGCAGCTGATAGTGAGCACTTCTGCCTCACTTGTTCACAATGTTGGAATCTTTAAAAAAATTAAAACTTAATTAAACAATATTTCACCAAGATACAATCTTCAGCTTTCCCATCTTCATCCCCAGTAGATTCCTATTACTTATTACCCTTTCTTCCGTCCCACAACTGTCTTATGTTCATCAGTACATGTTGTTTGCTTTTATCTTTGGAATATTTCTAAAAGTGCTCCCTTGACAGACTTTTAAGTCTGCTGACATGTTGCATCTTCACCTTCTTTCTGTTTCCAAAACAATGAGGTTTACACTGCATTCTCTTACTGAAACTTCATTATAATTATGGGTTATGATTAATTCAGATGTCTGTGTAGTCTCTTTTCATTATTAGGATACATGGTAATAATAATACTGCCTTAAGTCTGTACTATCCTAAGAAGATTCTGTGGCCAGTCTTGTTGAAGTAAACACTTTTTTTTTTTTTTTTCATTTCAGTTCAACTGACATAACTGCACCCAATCACAATTTAGAACCTTTCTACTTTTTTTTTTTTTTAATTTTTAGTGTTAAATACTAAAAACTGTGTTTAGTTTTTTCTTTTTCTTTTTCTTTATCTATTTTTTTTTTAATTTAAGTGTAAAGAATCTTTGTGTTAGGTTATAAAAAAATTCTGTTTCTTGTTCATCAATTTTAAATGGAATCATAATATAATGTGTATGTTTTCACTAATGTGATCTTTCTCCTCTTTTTTTCGTAGCCTTCTCCCTCTCCCCTTTCATTCCCCCTTCCCCCCCCCTTTTTTTTTCTTCTTATTTTTTAATTTGTTTTCTCTTAGGCATTTGCCTTCAACATGTGGTCTTTAATGAACATTGACAACCCTCTGTGATTTCACTTCTTCAGGTTCTTTGTGCACACTGGAAAATTTTGATTTGTTTGCAATCTTACTGCTGAATGTCAGCATAACTACATCTGTTTCTTGTTTTTCATTATCAGACTTTCACTTGCAAGCAATATAGCTTTCATAGCTTTCAGGCTTTCAGTTTGTTCCCTGCTGTTATTCCTGATGTTTCAAAGGTCTTTTTCCTTTTTTTTTTTTTTTTTTTTTTTTTTTTAAGAAACTGCAATTATTAACATGAAAAGTCAGCATTTGCCATTGAATATATATAGAACAAAATGTGTTCGGTTTTAAAAATTTGACTGCACTCTATGGGTTCCGTTCCCTCTAAATTGAAACAGTTAACAAACGCAAATTTTTGGAAGAGTTGTTGTTCACTAAAAATAACACAAAATTATTCAAATTACAGTTTGAATCTTTGAGGCATTTATTCATTGTTACACAGAACGTTACTTCCAAAGTACAGGTTAGATATTTTTTTTAGGAAATAAAAGGTCTACTTATGAATGTGTTCCAGTACAGAAAGATTACTATGAGGTAATATACAATTGAATTATAGAGGTTCTTGCAGGGAAAATTAAAAGAAAATAAAATGGTAATTTCTATTGAAAGTTTTTAATGAGAAAAAAAAAGTGCTGAGAAATTTCAAGGTGGTTCTGGTACATAAATATGAAAACAAATACGGAAAAGAAAACTACTAGAGCTATAACAAAAAGGGAAAGGAAAAAATAATCTGAAATAAAATTGTTTCTTTGTCTAGAAATGCCCATCTGAAGGGGATACATAAGAGTTTAAATAAATAAATAAAGACAAAAATAGAAATAATAAATAACAAGAGAGCAAAAACAAAACTGAAATAAAAATTCCTTACTAAGGGAAAGAGAATATTGTGTGAGACTTATCTTTAGTAACTTATCTGTGACATTGACATTACAGCTGAACTATTCTTTTCATGCTTATTAAAAAAATAAAAAATAATAAAATAACATATTATCAAATATCACCTTTAGGATGAGGTAATGCCCTAGAAGATATTTTTATTCTTGGTATTGAATATGAAGGGAGAAGAGCTTACTGCCTAACATACAGTCATTGGCTATAGTCATTATAACTGTTGATACAATGTATTAGTTTAATGTATCAAAAATTAGGAAAAAAACAAAAGAAAAAAGAACTACTGTCTTATTCAACTTGCTTTTTTGTTTGTTTTCTAATTATTTTCCCTTTTTTAATTAATTTACTTTCAGTGTTTTTTTTTTTTTTTCTGTAAACAGCTTACTCTTCCTTTTATTTTCCCTTTTATGTGTCTGTGTAAAAATGATAGAATATCACTGGCATTTGAAAACAATTCCACTGTTTAAAACCTTCAAAAAATTGTTATAACTCTTGCCATGACAAATCTTCTACCTAAAGCTCAGTTTCAAAAGTCATAACATATCAAATTTTCTACATAAAAATCTAATTTTATATAAAAATATAAGTATGATTCAAATGTACAATTAAGACATTTATGAGAGAAGGAAAGAAGGATACAAATCATTCTTTCAGTGTTTTGTTGTTTGTTTGTTTGTTTGTTTTTTCCTATATTCTTTAATGATGCCTTTCATGGTTATAACTACTGATGCAAAAGTCGGTAGTAAACTGTTCATTGCATTAATCCACTACGTACAAGTACATATAGTAACACATATATCTTTTTTTTTTTTGGACAGATTGCCACAGAGTGAAATGAAAGATTATTAATTAAATATCCAGATTTCAGTTGAGTTTGGCTTTTATATCACATGTCCATCACAGAAATGAAGAGAGGGAGTAACATCATGATAAGAAAGCAAGAGTTCCTGCCTTGTCTGATTGGGATGGGAATAGTAATATAAACATACTCCTTCTAATAAGCCAAGAAGGCTTTAATCAGGGAGGAATTGTATTGCAGGATACTGCTGGCAATTTAAAATTTTGAAAAGAAATATCTGAGCTGTGTGGTTCACATAGATAACACTAGTTCTTTACAGGCTTTGCCATAAATTATGTTACCCGATAATTAAATTACAACATTAGTATGACAAATCTGAATAGTCCAAAGAAAAGTAATGTTTCACTCCAAAAATGTTAAATGGGATTTTCAAAATGAATATTTATTAGGTATTGTGAAGTAGATTTACTTATGATTTTTAAATATGCTGCTTGTTTTTACAGTTCCAGCATTATTCTTATATAAAATGAAATACTGAACAGCTGGAGAAAAGAAGTTCCCAAGTTTCCTATCAGTGTTAGCAAAAGTCTAATGAAAACAATGTGGGATACACAGACTCTTGCACTCCTGCTGGGCCAATAAGAATTCACAAATACCTATCTGTACAAACTTAAGGGTCCCCCAGTGCTACAATCAATGCTTGTCATCAAGAGGTCCTGATGGAGTGCAAGATTTTTAATAAAATAAGTTGTTGTTTAAAGAAAATATGAAAACTTCTGATTCATTCAGAAGTGCAGGCATTGCACAATCAGTTGTAAACAGAGGGATAACATCTAAACCATTAGATATTTTTCTGGTACATGGATTGTCTGCATGTATTTTGATGATGACAGAAAATTGTAAGGAGGGGATGATGCTCTGTATGGCTTGTGCTTCTACCCAGAAGGCCCTCAACAGGCTGGACAAATGGACTGATAGCAAACTAACAAGGAGAAGTGTAAAGTCCTACACTTGGAACAACCCCAGGCAGCAGCACATGCTGGGGCCACACAGATGGAAAGCAGCCTGTCAGAAATGACCTGGGATCCCTTAACTGCAAGGGCTCTAGACACTGGAATGTGTTTCATAGAGAGATGGTTAATGCTCCATGTCTGTCCATGTTTAAGAGGAATTTAGATAAAGCTCTTAATGTTATGTTGTAACTGGTTCAGACTCAAAACAGTCTGTCAGTTGGACTCAATGATCTCTATAGGTCCCTTCCAACTGGAACTATTCTATTCTATTCTATTCTATTCTATTCTATTCTATTCTATTCTATTCTATTCTATTCTATTCTATTCTATTCTATTCTATTCTATTCTATTCTAAACACATCTCTTTCTCATGCTGATGTTTATGTTTACATTTATGAATAAACAGAATGAGCCAGCAATGTGCTCCTGAAGCAAATAAGGATAGTGGTCTCCTGGGCTGCGTTAGGCAAAATATTACCAGTAGGTCAAGGAAAGTGATCTGTCCCCTTTATTCTACTGAGACATGTTGACCAGGGAAGTGATGGAGTCTCCATCCTGGAGGTATTTAAAATAGGTGTGGATGTTTCACTTAAGGGACGTGGTTTAGTAATGGGGCCCGGCAGATAAGGCTGATGGTCAGACTTGATGATCTTGAAGGCTTTTTCCAACCTACATTTTTTACTGTGACTTTTTGTTGTTGTTGTTGTTGTTGTTGTTGTTTTATTATTATTTTTTTTGTTGTTCTTGGAACAGGTTACCCAAAGAGGTTGTGGAGTCTCCTTCTCTGGAGATACTCAAAACCCCACCTGGATGGCATCCTGCACAATGTGATCTAGGTGATCCTGCTTGGCAGGGGGATTGGACTAAATGATCTTCAGAGGTTCCTTCCAACCTCAGCCATTCTCTGATACATGATTCTATGATTCTGTGATTCCATTCAACACAGGTAAGGTTATACGTGGAGTACTGCGTCCATTTCTGGGCTCCCTAGTATAAGACAGACGTGGAAATACTGATGAAAATCCAACAAAGGGCCACTAAGATGAGGAAAGAAATGGAGCTACTCACATACGAGGAAAAGCTAAGAGATCTCGAACTGTTTAGACTAGAGAAGAGGTGTTTCAGAGAAGAATCTTATCAATGTATATTAAGTACCTGAAGGCAGGGTTCAATGAAGGTAGAGCCTAGCTCTTGTCAGTCATGCCCTGTGGTAAAGCAAGAGGCAATGGGAGCACAGGAGACCCTCTGAAGGTCAGAGAACATTTCGTTGTGGAGGTGACTGAGGACTAGCACAGTCTGAGCACAGGTTACTAAAAGAATTTGTGGAGTACCCCTCTTTGGAGATATTCAAAATATTCTTGGACAATTGACTCTATTCAGGCCTCCTTGAGCAAGAAGGTTTGACAAGTTGACCTCCAGATGTCCCTTCCAACCTCATCCTCTGATTCTGTGTAAGTTCAGAAAATACTCAGCAGAATAGAAATAAACAAACAGAAAATACTATCATCATCAGAAATCCAAAATATAAAAGTAGGTGAAGTATATGCTACTATGAAGAAAATTAACCCTATTCTAGCTAAAATAAGTATAACTGGAAATAGAAGAGAGATCATTCTGTTGTAAATGATACATTTCAAGAAAATGATAGGACTCAGAAAGAGTGTCATTGATCTATGTATTCATACATGATTCAAACAGGGGAAAGAAATATTGTTCAGTGCTGCTAACAGAATAAATAAGGGAAACCCAGTGACCCCTTCCACATTCTCCTTTGCTTCTTCCATTTCACTTTCTATGTATCTTTCATGTTCCTGACCCTTGTAGCTTCTATTTTTCCTTAGCATGTATAAGCAAGGGTACCAGGAGTACATCTTCAGTTTTGGGTCTCAGTGGAGTGTTCATGTTGGTGCTGAAACTGACTCAGATGGGCTGTGTCCAGAACAGGATAGCTCTTCCCTGCAGCCCTTCAAGTTATTTCCCCTTCCATACTATCTACAGTAATGTGGTCTTGTGGCCCACAAGACCCCAGCAGCCCCTGTGTCACAGCAATTGCCCTTTGTGTCACCAGGTAGGGGGCTGTTGTGGCACTTCCACAATTCACATGGGAAGCAGGGATTATAAGGAAACATAAGGAAACAATAGCAACTTCAGCTGTACCACCTTATACTGGAGAAAGTGGTGTCCACTCAGGATCAGCTGGTGAAGATTTTGGGATGCTGTTGGTTTACTGTAACAACCCCCCTCTCTCTTTTTCTTAAAAAAAAATGGGGTCATTAATCTTTGTCTCCAGAGGAGCATTGAAAGCATAATTATAACACCAAAAAGGTAGATATTCGATGCTCTGTGTGACAATGATACTTGTATCAATGTTTTTCTGTATTAATTAGGTAATATACTCTACATGCTAGTATCATTCTAACCGCAATCATAATTGTATTTTGATTAGCCTGTTAAAAGCTTAGTTAGACTAACAATAAAATCTTAGTTCTACATATTAGAAGTCCCTCTTGTCCATTATAGGATTTTAACTGTAGCAGCCGTATGTACCTGATTAAAACTGCTGACATTAGTATTCTCTTAGATGAAGTGGGTATTATCTTAGATGATAATTCTAGCAGAACAAAAATGTAAGAAAAGCTGCGTAAGTTTTAAAATACCTTTAAACCTTGCATTTTAAGGATCAGTGTCTTGAAGGCAACAGAATCCTTGTATGCTTCAGAAGCTGTTATAATTAAATGGAAACAAATTTTAATAAATATGGTACTTAATGTAGTTAATTTTAATTTTAATTGAGCATTCCATTAGTTAAGCATTCTATCTTATTATTCTTGCTGTATTATTGAATCTTCATACATCTCAGACTTATTCAAAACATCAGAAAATAAGAGGTAATAAAATAAATATTTTATTTTTTGTCTGTGCTGTTAGCAACAGACCTCTTAACAAAACTGCAGCATTAATTACTGGATTAATAACAAAAAAAAAATTCAAAGTGATACTGATTCTCAGCTGTAAAACACATTTGAAATGACCAGTTTAATTCTAATGAATAATTAATTTTTAAATATTTTTGATAAGATTCTTTATATCTGCTTCAAAAGTCTGAATCATGAAATATGTAACCATCACACCTGTCAAAATATTTAACCACTACACTATCAGTATATAAAGTA
The DNA here is from genome assembly GCF_964211825.1 of Aythya ferina. NCBI lineage: Eukaryota > Metazoa > Chordata > Aves > Anseriformes > Anatidae > Aythya > Aythya ferina. The sequence goes on from NC_140296.1 coordinate 47,140,718, forward strand.
TTTTAAAGTATTTTAAGTATTAAAATACTTTCACATTTCAAATATTTTGCCTTAGTCTTTGCATTAATATATCAAATATATTAGATATATTTGCCAGTCTGAACTATTCTGGACTGGTCTGATCAGTTGATATTACAAATAAAATATAATCAGATATGTTTAAACAGTTTAAAAAGTAGAATGAAAACTGGAAAAAACAGATCAAGTTTTCAAATTCAAAGTTAAACTTCTGATGTCTTTTTTTTGTTTTGTTTTCCTTTTTAATCTTTCTCTCAGCAGCATAAGCTAATGTGATCACAAGTGATACGGATGCAAACCAAAACTCTAGTGTTTTACAATGTGTCAAAGAGAAAAAAAATGCTTTGAGTTAAGTCTAGAAATTTAATGCCATCTCTGCATTTTTGATAGATGCAGTCTTATATTTTTGTCAGTTTAACAATGTTCCTGTAAACTTATCTGGGATAGATATATATTATTTATGGTTCATTCATACCATTACAGCAATGGACATGCATTAGTGCATGATTTTTTTTGGATTGTGGGTTGTCTATTTATTTATTTATTTATCTTTAGTTGTTTATTTCTTTAACCATAATAATGTTTGGAATGACCATATAGGAAATAGAAAGAACTAATTAAAATATATTTCTAATGTAACTGAGGCAGCTTCTGGTCTTCTTTGTCACAAAATGACATCAATGGCTCACAGTCAACTCGGTGTCTAGAAGAAACCATAGGTCCTTTTCTGCAAAGCTCTTTTCTATCTCATTTAAACGTAATGTATATTATTACATGGGTTTATTACCCCATGGGGAAAGGACATTGCATTTCCTTCTGTACTTCATAAGATTCCTCTCATCTTATTCTCCAGACCCTCTGAACAGTAGCATGCCCATGTGGGGTATCAGGCACTAGTCTCAGTTGTCTGGCTAAATTGGTGTCTAGGTACTCTGTCCCATTGTTCAGATCATTAGTAAAAACATTAAGTAGCATTGGCCTCAGTATCGATCCCTAGTGTTACAGTCTCAGTTGTCTGGCTAAGTTGTTGCCTAAGTACTCTGTCCTATTGTTTAGATCATTAGTAAAGATGTTAAGTAACACTGACCTCGGTATCGATCCCTAGAATATAACCAGTTTGCAGACTACCTCATTGCCCACTGATTTAGTCCATACTTCCTCAGTTTTTCAGGGAGGATATTGATGGAAACAGTATTGAAAGCCTTGGTAAAGTTAAGATAAATAACATCCACTGCTCTCCTCTCATCCACCAAATTAGTTATCTTATTTTAGAAGATAATGCTGTTGGTCAAGCATGATTTGTTCCTCATAAAGCCTTGCTGACAGTCGCCTCCTTATCCTCCATAGAATCATATAGAATCACAGAATCCCTGGGTTGGAAGGGACCTCAAGTATCATCTAGTTCCAATCCCCGTGTCATAGACAGGGATGCCACCCACAAGATCAAGTTGCTCAGGGCCTCATCTAACCTGGTCTTGAACAACTACAGGGATGAGGCATCCACAACCTCTCTGGGCAACATGTTCTAGTGCCTCACCACCTTCTAAGTGAAAAATTTCCTTCTAACCTCTTATCTAAATTCCCCCATTTTTGTTTAAAACCATTCTCCCTTGTCCTGTCATTGTCTACCCGAGTAAAGAGTTCTCCATCCTTTTTATAAGACCCATTTGAGTATTGAATGGCTGTGATGATGTCACCCTGGAGCCTTCTCTTTTCTAGGCTGTACAGCCCCAGATCTCTCAGCCTTTCTTCATAGGAGAGGTGCTCCAGCCCTCTCATCATCTTTGTGGCCTTCTCTGGACACTTCCACATCCTTCCACATCCTTTAACAGTTCCACATCCTTCTTGTTCTGGGGGCTCCAGACCTGGATACTGTACTCCAAGTGGGGCCTCACGAGGGCGGAGTAGAGGGCTCACCTCCCTGGACCTTCTGGCCACTCCTTTTTTGATGCAGCCCAGGATGCAGTTAGCCTTCTGGGCTACAAGCTCACATTGTTGGTTCATGCTGAGCTTTTCATTCATCAGAACCACCAAGTCCTTCTCTGCAGAGCTGCTCTCAATGAATTCTTCTCCCAGTCTGTACTCACATCCGGGATTTCCCTGGCCCAGATGCAACACCCCGCATTTAGTCATGTTGAAACTTGTTAGGTTTACGTGGGCCCACATCTCAAGCCTGTCCAGGTTCCTTTGGATGGCATCCCTTCCTTTCATTGTATCAATTGCACCACTCATCCTGGTGTCATCTGCAAACTTGACGAGGGTGCACTTGATCCAACTGCCTATATCTTCGAAGAAGATATTAAACAGTACTGGTCTGAGGACAGACCCCTGCGGTACACCACTTGTCACCAGCCTCCACTTGGGCATAGATCCATAGACCCACTCTCTGGGTGTGATCTTCATGCCAATTTCTTATCTACTGAATAGTCCACCAATAAAATCTATCTCTCTCCAATTTGGAGACTAAGATATCATGTGGGACCGTGTCAAAAGCCTTGCAGAAGTCCAGGTAGATGACATCAGTTGGTCTTCCTTTGTCAACTCCATCATAGAAAGACACCAGATTCATCAGGCATGATTTACTCTTGCTGAAGCCATGCTGGCTGTCTCAGATCACCTCCTTGTCTTGCATGTGCCTTGACATTGCTTCCAGGAGTATCTTTTCCATGACGCTGTCAGGCATAGAGCTGAGGCTCACCAGTCTGTAGTTTTCCAGGTCCTCCTTTCTACCCTTTTTTTAAAAAGGAGTGATCTTTCCTTTTTCCAGTCACCAGGGACTTCATACATCTGGAAATAATTAAAAGTGATCTTGCAGTGGTATTGACCATTTTCATCAGGTCTAATTCTATGAAGTCTTGACTTGGTTCCATCATATCTGTTTAAATGTTCTCTAACGTTTCTCCCTTACCATGGGGAAAACCTCCTCCTTCCAGAATTTCCCACAGGTCTCAGGGATCTGGCATTCCTGAAGATAATCTTATTTATCATGACTGAGACAAAAATGATACTAGGTACCTCATCATGTAGATACTAGGTACCTTCATCATGTTTCTTGTCATAAGATTCCCTGCCTGATTCAGCAGCAGGCTTGTATTTGTGTGTGTGTGTGTGTGTTTGTGTTTGTTTTTAGCTATTGATGTACCCACCAGTCATTTTTGTTATTATTCACCTACCTCAGATCCATCTGGTCATTGGCTTCTATAACACAGTCCCTTCACGCTCAGATATATTGTGTCTCTATATTCCTTTCAGGTCACCAAAACCTCCAGCATCTTTTATGCTTCCTTTTTGTGTCTGAGTTTAGTTAGGATCTTGTTTTTCTGCAGAGGTCTCCTGCCACTTTTACTTAATTTCCTGCATGTGGAGATGTGTAGCATCTAAAAAAAAATGGACACTACAGCAACTGAATGGGCTTTTTTCACTAAAAGACTTTTAGTCACAGACTTGTAATGTTAACAAGAGAAAGGTCTTCCCATTGCTAAGGAGTTAAGCAGGACTGACTAGGAGCTAAAGAAATCAGTACAGTAATCCCAGCTGAGTGTGGTTTTGAGGCCAGGGTCCCCCGTGTTGTCTCTATAAAGTGTCTCTGCTAATGACCCTGAACCCTGTCATTTATAGGATTGGATAAAGAATACCTAATTTTGATCAGATAATCATTCACATTTCCCTGGTCCTCAACAACTGGTTGTCACCATTTCAGGTCCTCACAGTCTGCTGTCTGCCCCTCTAAAGAGAACAGTTGTTTCCCTCTCCCTTCCCCCCCCCATTCATGCTGTAGGACTGAACTAAACAACATATGTGATCTTGTATAATGGCCAGAGTTCCTATTTGTCAATCTATTTACTTAATAGTTGCCCTCAGAATATTTTTTCTCCACTTTTCTTCAGTGTTAATTTCTGGTGGAAAAATCATTTTAGAGCAGTCCTCTATCACTACATGAGTGTTTTATGTCTTACAGAAGACTAGAAACTAATAATTCTGTTTCCTGTACATGAAGGTACCTAGTATCTACATGATGAGGTACCTAGTATCATTCAATTTCTTGGGAAGGTAGTCCATTTATTTTTATGAAAAATTACATTTAAAAATACAACCAACCAACCAGACTAATCAGACAACAACAATAGCAAAAGAGAAAAAAAGAAAAAGAAAAGCTGTATTTAAAAACAAAACTGAAACTTCCAAGGTGCATATTTTGTTATTCTGAAATGTTTATTCTGTGCAAAATAACTGCACAGAAATTCAAGGCCCAGCTGCATTTTTCAGCATGTCTGAATTCCTTGCTAAGCTTCTATCTCACCTCTGCACTTGACCATGCAGTGAAACAAGAGAACAATTTACAACAAAACATTGTTATTCCTAAAACAAAATTACTTTTCCCTGCATAACTCTTAAATTGATTACATACTGCACTTATTGCATATAAACTGCTTGTTCAGTGGAATTGCTGGAGAATAATTTTCCTCTGTATGTTTGTCATGTTAACCCAAAGAGTTAAGTTTGAGTTTATAAATTGCAAAGTTCAAATTTCTAGAGATGCTTTGATTGCAATGATATACATATATATATACATACACACACACACTATATATATATACACATATGTATTTAACTTCTATTCATGCTTTGCAGGGTTTAATTTACTTTTAATATGTACTGGGACCAAATCTCAGATGTATTGCATCCATTATGAAAAAAAATATTTTACTTTCCTAAGGTGAATATATTGCAGAATCAGGATAATTAAGGTTGGGTATATTGTAATTATAATGATATTTAATATAGAAATGCCTATTAAAGGGAAAGTACTACTTAGATATTTTCTTGACTTTTGTTTTCCTATTAATCAAATTCATTATAATTACTTTTTTTTTTTTTTTTAATTGTTAACGCAGGCTGAAGACTACATAACTGTAGCAGATGTATTCATTTTTACACTGAAGAATTTTCAGTGTTTAGCATAATGAAGTCAAATCATTATCTATTCAGCCAGATGACAGCTTGCATTGTAAATAATGCTGATTAAAGAAGTAAAAAATAAATCTGCAATCAGCTGATATACTTCTTGTATTTTAAATTAATTTAGTTGCAGAGAAAGAAAAGCTGGACCTAGGACAGGATTTAACTCAGGCATAGTAGATTCTGAGAATATATTACTTATATGTTCAAATAGCACAAAAATATAAAACAAAGGCTCATGAAGATGTGAAACATCTTTCAACCAGAATGAATTTTAATATAATAGAAAGCTTGAGAATGAGAAATTTATATGAAACATTTAACACATTATTATTATTATTTTATTTTTTTAATTACTGATCAATTTGATTAATGAACTTGGGAACTTGCAAGTCTCACTTGCAAAAAAATCTGAAACACTGGAGTCCTGATTTTCTCAGAATGGCCCTTCATTTCTTATTCAAGATCATACTGAACAAGAACTCTCCAAAATGCCTCATCTGCTTGCACCAAGTTGCAAACATATTAACTCAGAATTTCTGTTTTAGTTTACTTGTTTTTAAATAAAATTGGAGCTTCTTTTGTTTCCCAAACTGATGGCTTGATCATTTTACTGTTGTGGTTTTTTTTGTTTTTTTTTTTGGTGGTGGTGGTTTCTGTTGTTGTTGTTGATTGGTTTTTGTTTGTTTGTTTGTTTGTTTGTTTGTTTCATGATAATCCTATCAGAAAATGTATAATCAATTCGGACTGCTCCTGTCTACCTAGAAATGAAAACCATAGTTCATCAGGAGACGGTTGCTTTCATGCTCTAGAACAGGAATCCATTATTTTCATTCTTAGTTGTATTTTGACCTGCAAAATCTAAAATATTAATGCACTGATATGGGTATATCACAATATTAGACAAATAGTTAACGTATTATCATTCACATTTCCAGTATGTGCAACATTACTACAAGTCTTGAATGTAATGTTTTTAACCATAAGTTTAATTGGTTAAAGTTAGGGATTTAGAATGTCAAACACGCCCAAAACACTACTTTGCCTATTGTTCATGTACAAATGTACAGTTTCTAAATTAGAATCTTGTATGCAATGTTTAACCTCTGCTAATACCTAAATCCCCACTTCCATCTCCTAAAAGTGTTATATAATAACACAGACTGATTTTCATGTAGAATACAGTCCTAAATCATTAAGAGAATTATTATTTCTGATTTGGATTTTTAATAGATATTGCTTATGTCTGTAGTTGTTAAAGGGCATAGACAATCATGAATAAGGAAGTGGTTTGGGAAGATGAAGTTAATTGTCTTTGTTGCAGCAGTCAAAAGTTTAAGATCCTGAGAAAAATGAGCAGGAAAAACAGAAGAATTATAACCTAGGTACTAGGAGGGATTTAATCTTCTTTATAGATCTTGTTTGTAGATTGCTATGGAAAAATGTACTGTATGGAAAAGGGACCTAGGAGAGATGGTCGGTCTTCAAAAGTAAGATCTTTAAATTGCAAGAATGGCCTGTTCTGATGTGAAAAAAAAAAAAAAAAAAAGAAAAGAAAAAAAAAAAAAAAGAAAAAAAAAGCAGGTTTGGAAGAAGGCCAATATGGCAGTAGAGAGTGTTCTGGATTAACCTCTAACAAAAAATGTGGTTGATACAATGGCAGGAGAGAAAGATAACCTGGAAGTATACAGTGACACTGTCCAAGCATTCAGAAGGAGAATTCAGAAGCTGCTAAGACTTGTTAGCAGTTACAGTCTTCTATAGAAGGTATAGGTACCCCAAAATTCTTTGAAGAGATCCTGAGTTGTATTTATACAATTCTGTAGGACTGGATGAGATACCATTCAAGACGTAGCTGGCTAATATCACTATAGTGACATGATCACCTTTGAAGCATTATGATGCCTGGGCATGTCTCCTCACAAAAGGAAAATGTTATTCTTCAAAAAGGGCAGGGAGTATATCGAGAGCTACAGATTGGTGGCTGGCCTCAATTCAGTCTCTGGGAAGCTTAGCATGACAAAAGGTAGGTAAAAAATAACTGGGCCACCAGGCTCAAAGTTTTGCAATCAATAGCAAAATATCTAGTTGGAAAAGAGGTAACAGATGCAAATTGAAATAAGGGAACAAAGGAAATACTACCCTATAGCTGACTGACTGATGACCATCTGCTTCTAAAACAGTAATGAAGCTCTATAACACTCGGAGAATATGTTCTTCTTATGAGCATCTTTATGGTGATAATCTACATGCAGTAGTCTGTTCATTATCACTAACTTAGCAAAAAGTGGAAAAGATGTATCTTATATGTTATCTGATTGCGTCTGTAAACTCCCTCCTTTTGTCTCACTCACATTTGTCTCATGGAGAAAGTGTGTCTTGATCACAGCTAAACACTTTTTTTTTTTTTTTTTAGAAGTTATTGTTTTTAATGCTTGCTTATAAAAACAGAATCCTTAAAACTCTACAAAGGGACATCTGATTTATACTCCTTAAATTAATTGAAACTGAAACAAACAAACAAACATTTTTTAAAATATGATGTTAAATAGATTTTTTTTTAATTGCATAAGAAATGTGGTGCCTATAGACCTTGGAGTTTTAATTAGTTTTAATGCAGCCATCTTCGGGGGAGAAAAATAAATAGAAAAATAAAGAAACTGAGCTATAACAGATAAGTGCTACCTATTACATATTCCTTTTGTTTTGGCACAGGCAAAAAAAAAAAATCAAAGTACAAGCAAGAAATATAAAAGCTTTTGGCTTCTAGTCAAGCTTTAAAAGGGATGTCTCATCTATCTAACTAATGAAAAAGATTTAATCCACAAAGCTGCCTTGCCTTCAGAAAATGCACTTTTTAATGTTATAAGTAATTCCTCAGTTAGAACACTCATTACATGTTTTATCTGCAGAAAATACTATATGAGCCCAACAACTGTAGTAATTTTATCACAGTAATACAAAACTATATCCTCAGTATGTATTATTCACAATTCCACCATTACGTCATACTCGTAAGTGGTGACTGTTTTGTAATTTAAGCAAAACAAAGAAAGAAACAGACAAAAAAAAAAAAAAAAACAAAAAACTGAATGGTCAGCAACACTTTGAGTAAAATATTTAAGTCATGACTCCTGCCACTTTTGATTGTTTAGTGAGAATTTTTGCTTGCTTTATTTTGCTGCTAATATTTTATGTCCTTTACACTATTAACAATACTAACTTTTTCAAGTATCTTCAATTGAAGATACTTGTGGTGTCTTCAGAAAAGGAGAATGGTTTCTTTAGTCATTCTTCACAAGAGAAAATCTACATGTTAGCTCTTTCAGAAATACACTGCAATAGCAAATGACAGATTTATGTGGTATTTCACATTTTCCACTTGTAAGATGTTAATAATGTCCATATACTTGCCAAAATATGATCTCAAAATCAAGATACAAAGACCAACACTAAATTACTAGAACTGTTCACAGAGAAAGTTAATACTTCTAGTGAATAATTACAAGAACTTAAACCTATATTTCATACCAGATTATACTTTTTCTTATGAAAGAGTTAATTTTCATGTATACTTTTCAGAAGCAGTATTATATCTGGCATAATCAGTAGATCTGAAGCTGAAATTTTTGTTTCTAGACAAGTCACAAAAGTCAGAAGATGCTATAATATCTCATTTTTAGATGTCTTTGCTTAGGCATCTAAATGAAGCCTTCGATATCCTTTCACTAAAATCATTCAACTTATAAAAGAACTGGAAGTCCAAATTCCAACTCAGAGTAGGTCAGAGCTGAATTCAGGGAAGGTTGCTTAAAATTTAAGTCCCGATAACCTTGGGTTTAGACATTAAAATATGGTCACCTAAATGTCTTAAATGTGCTTAAATCTGGAGTTAAACTTGATGCCTCATATTACCATCTTTTTAGACCTCAATTTTTGAAGGCTCTTAAGTAGATATGTCTACAAATTTTCCAAAGAAATGGCATATTGTGTCATTTCAACATAAATGTGGGTACCTATAAACTTGAAATAAAACATTTATAACAGTATTAATTGAGTTCTGTGTTCAATAATTTTAAAAATCAAATGCAAATAATAGGAAATAATCAAGAAGTAGTCCAGCTCATTAGGTATTGTCAAGATAAGAAGTACAATGTTATCATTGTTCACAATGATATGAAATTGACAGAGGAAACCATATATATAATCAACTCTAACAATTAAAATCTGTAGTTTTAAAAAGGGTTCCCAGAAATCAAATGAAATGTGATCATTTTTCTAAAATACAATATATTTGTGCTCAGAAAAGCATAATTCTGTAACTGTAGTTCCAAACTTCTATAATAATGTAATACCTGTAAACCTTACTATTTATTTTTATTTTTCTCTTTTTTTATTTTAACTGTAATTCAATTGAAGTAACTTTTTTTTTTTTTTTTTTTCTGAACTGTTGAATACACAATCCAGAGTGCATTGCAGCATACAAGTTTTCCAAGTTAAGCAGACCCCATTTAAATGGATTTTTTTATTTTATTGTATTAAAAAATAGAATAAAATTTAAAAAATAAATCAACAATAGTATAAAAATACCTTCTTTTTGTTGTTTTTTAATTAAAACAAAAATCAATACATATAATTTTGTTATAGTGTTTTGTGATTTTGTTTTTGTTTTTCAATCCATTTGGCTATGTTTACAATCAGTAAAGAATGACTAGTTTTGCTTAGAGAACAATATGTGGCTAAGCCATGATTAGCTGCATCTGTTCAGGATTTCATTCTGAGTCTGAGAGTAATCTCTGTAAGGCAATCAGAACTCACAGTAGGATGTCTATCTAACTACATGAATTATAATTCACTATTTTGCTTTCCAACATGAAATAAAAAATATTGTTGAGCTGGTGAAGGTAGCTTAGTACAAGTAATGCCTGTCAGGAATACCATTTTGTATCCCTAATGTATTCAGTGTTATGTTTACAGATTTGATAGTCTATTCTGTTGACACTGATGACACCTATCTAGCCTTGAGTGGTCTATTTACAGGGGGACAAAAGGCAAATCAGCCTAAATGCTAACTCAGAATTAAGGATATATTTTTAGAAGAAACAATCATGTTTTTCTACTGTGTGGATGCTTTGTCATACTGTAACCAGGAAACTAACTAACAGAAAAGTTCTTATACAATTTCTTCATTGGTATCAGTCCAGTGGTCACTGGATTTATTAAATTACCTTTATTTTTTTTCATACTGTGATGAATATTCACTGATAGGGTGACATAATTTGAATGTCAGGAACAGTGATAGTTGCTTGCATTTTAAATATTACGTTGGTACTATAATTTTTCTTTTATTTTTCCTTTTTAATTCTGTTACATATGCTCAATTTTCATATTGATTGCTATTATTTAAATAAAGATATACCATGCTGAATCCTCAAAATAAATTGTGCATACTCAGCACCCTCCATATCACCTAAAATTTCCTGATTGGTATCTACTTAATTAAAATTACCAATTTTGAATTTCAAGCCATTAAACATTTGCAGTAGAATATTTTATTTTGTAATCATATTAATTAAACTAATAATAATTATGAATTGATGTATTGGAATTACTAATTAGTGAAAAATGGGTAAGTTTTTAAAAATATTTAATCACTTCAAATATGTCCTGTCCTAGAAATTTGTATTGTTTGAAGTACTAAGATCCTAGAATATAGTCTTAGAAAGTAGTCTGCTAATGCTTATGAGAACTGTTCCTTTGTTTCTAAGGTTCTTATAATTCTCTAACTTTTGTTAGATCATCTTCCTGGTTTTGCTTTGTAATTTAATTTATGGTCTAATATATTAGCTTTTTCTGTCTTCCAACTGTAACACATTTGAACTACATCTTCTTTCATTAATATATCAATTCAGTCACTCACATAAGTCTATTATTAAAAATAAACTCTACAGACGAAGGAAATATTATGTATGTCTGAAATATGTGCATCAAAAGAAAGATTTCAAGTGATTTTTTTCATGCATGTATAAGTTATATTTCTATAAATATAAATATATTCAGTTCAAATAAATACATTTGAGTAGGCCATTTTAGTGTGGCAATACTGTGCATTGGGAAAACGTATCAGAATGGAAATATATACATGTATAGTACTCTGAAAAAGTGTCTTGGTGACACATGGATCTTTGGTATCTGGTTCACAAAGCTCACTTACTGATTTGATTTATCTCTGTCTTCAGACAAGGATTAGCATTAGTTTCAGCTCAATATCTGGCTGGGAGGCTTTCTGATTAATCTCTCTTTCAGCTGTTTGTCCAAATTAGCTTGACTTCGCAGTCAGAAAGGTAGTGGTATGTGCTTCTTTTATTTTTTATTTTCTTTTATGGTTGTTAATTTACATATGTATACCTATATATATATATATATTGTATATATACAAATAAATATGTATATATAGATATAGATATACACATGTCCAAATGTCTTATGAATGTATTAGAACTCAAAATGCAGAATAAAATAAGCCACTTAAATCTGTCTGAAAATAGAAGGGTGTTTGAATTGACTACTTTGCATTAATCTAACACTTACATTTAAAAAATTACATCTAAATACAGAGATTTTGACAGCCAAGGCTGCAAAAAGTAAAATAAAATAAAACTAAATAAAATAAAATAAATAAAATTGTTGTTTGTACAGATACCAAAATTCAGAAAAAAAAAAAAAAAAAAAAAGCAAGCAAGAGACAAATTCAGACAGAGACAGAAATGATTCAGTATGGGTTCATCTAACTGAAATATGTTAACTTATGAAGGTCATCCAAGTTGTTAAAATTAGCAAGGATTCCATGTGGCACATCAATCATCTTAATGAAGAAAATAATATACTATTCTAAGTTAATGATAATCATATCTTTTAGACTTTTTAGAAAAATTTGCCATAAAATATTTTGTACATTTCAGAGACCTTCACATGTTGATATTAGGGACTTCTGTCACAAAAAAAAAAAAAAAAAAAAAAAAAAAAAGAAAAAAAGATTAAAGTTTAATAGTAATAGTCATAGTAATAGTCGTAGTCATAGTAATAATAATAACAAAGGCATATATAATAACAGGCAAAAGTATAGTAATAACAAATAATAAAAATAATAACAGAGGAAAAGATTGATTATAATAACATATAATATAACATAATATAATAATAATTTTATAATATTAGACAATTATAAAACAAGAAATCTATGAGCTATTTTTCTATTAGGTAGTGTTAGTCATACAGCATTTTTCCTCATTTTATGCAGCAAATGTTTAATTAGGTAAATATTATGATCAAAGAATTTAAAAGAATAAACTAAAATATTTGCAATCAGTGAAAGGATTTGCTAATATACATATGTGGGACTATGAATTCATTAATTCTAAGGATATAAGTTTATAAGGTTATATGTTATGGAGTGAGATTTAGTATATGAGAAGTCTCACAAATCTATGAGTCTCTATATACGTATACTCTTTGCCTGCTTAAGTGGATCTATTGAGTTCAGTGGAATTGCATATGCATAAATCCATTGTACCATTAATAAATTTTCAGGCTAAAATTTGTTAATATTCCTTAGATATTTTTTTCTCTTACTTGGTATAGCTAGAAGGAGAAGACTTGCAAATAGCAAAGAATACTGTTATTTAAATGCTGAAAAATAATAATTATTAATAAAAATACCCATGTTTCACATAAAATAATTCATAAAATAAAATAAAATAAATAATTTGTGAAAAAAAATATTATTTTAGATACAAGATTTACAGGTGTTTTACTGTAGTGAATAGATCTTCTGTCTGAGGACACACACATGGACACACACACAATAAATAAATACAATTATTTATCTCATACCTACCATAGAATCATAGAATGGCTTGGTTTGGAAGGGACCTTGAAGATCATCTAACTCCAACCCCCCTGACATGGGTAGGGATGCCACCCATCAGGTCAGGTTGGCTAAGGCCCCATCCAGCCTGGCCTTGAATATCTCCAGGGACAGGGCATCCACAACTTCTCTGGGAAACCTGTTCCAGTCCCTCACTACCCTTACAGTGAAAAATTTCCTCTTAATATCTTGTCTAAATCTATCCTCTTTTATTTTAAGACCATTTCCTCTTGTCCTATCATTATCTACCCAAGTAATGTGTCCTTCCCTATCTTTTTTATGAGACCTATTTAAGTATTGAAAGGTCACAATGAGGTCTCCCCAGAGCCTTCTCTTCTCCAGGCTGAATATCTCCAGCTCTCTCAGTCTTTCTTCACAGGAGAGATGCTCTAGCCCTCTCATAATCTTTGTGGCCTTCCTCTGGACACTTCCACATCCTTCCACATCCTTTAACAGTTCCACATCCTTCTTGTGCTGGGGGCTCCAGACCTGGATGCTGTACTCCAAGTGGGGCCTCACGAGGGCAGAGTAGAGGGGGACAATCACCTTCTTTTGACATGGCCCAGGATGCAGTTAGCCTTCTGGGCTGCAAGCACACACTGCTGGCTCATGTTGAGCCTTTTGAGGGTCCACCAGAACCCTCAATTTCTTCTGCTGCTTTCAGTGAGGTCTTCTCCCACTCTGTACCTGGGATTGCGCAGGTGCAGCACCTTGCATTTGGACTTGTTGAACCTTGTGTGTTTCACTTCCCTAGATATACTCAATCATAAATTTTATAAAAATAAACTGTGGAAGTAGTCTACTTGCATTCTACTCTGTTTATGTAGGCATTATAAAAATGAGTGAATGAATATCTGTGTGGTATTTAGCTGTCTGCCAGGTTAAATAACAACACTTACAAAACAATTTAACACTGTTGTTCCTTATACTTTTTTATTCTCTTTAATAATTTAATATTTGGTTTTAGAGCAAGCTAATAGGAACTGTTTCGTGGTTGAAGAATAGTTGTCATATCTCCCAGCTTTGGCTGCATATAGAACTGAAATACCAGAGGTTGAAAGGTTGATGAGTGCTCACAATGAAATGCCAAGATCTGATATTATTCTACTGAAGCCCAGGCTTAGTAGTATAATGTTGTACTTTATAAATTAATAAATGAGTACAGAGAATTTCCTGAAAAATGAGTTAATGATTAAACCAGGATTTGATAAGACCATTTATTTTTATTTATGCATGAATATTGAGCTATGGGTTTCCTGTCCTGAAAGTATCAAATTATTTTAACTTCAGTGAAAATAGTTTTGTTTAATGGCAATATTATCTTTTAAATTCAAGGCATTATTTTGACATAATACAACAGCTTTAGTGGTATATAGATGTCTAAATCTAAGCCAATCAACCAAGATAGATTTTCTAAGTGAATACAGTAAACTTCAGAAAAAAAGAGTTGCTCATACTCAATATTTATATAAAATACCTTCTGGAGGTATCTGTTAGGGAGACACTGGTGACTAAACATAAGCTTTTTAGTGTTATTTAAGATATCGTAGGGTATTTTTAACATATCTAAATTGGACATGCTTGAAACATGATCTATGGGAGACGCATACTTTCTGAAATAGCAGGTTAAATTCAGAAAGGATGCTTCCAGTTGCATAAAATATAACTAAAGATTTTAATATTAGTTCATGAGTAGCTTTCCTTGGAGCTCAAATCAGTTATATATGTAAATTTGTGTATATTTAGTATATATACATATATATACTTAAATATTTATACATAATGTGTACTTAATGCATAAACTTATATACATTACAGTATGTTTATATATATTTAATTACATACAATTATATCTGTTAATCCTTCAGAGTCTTTATCCTACACTTTATCCTACATTGTGGATTTTAACTTTACTGCAGATGGGCACAAGTTTCCCATAAATTCCATTACATATTTGATCATTTCATTTGAAAGCCTGAGATATCTTACTTCTCTACTGTCCTGGTTTCAGTTAGAACAGAATTAATTTTCTTCCTAGTAGCTGGTGGAATGCTGTGTTTTGGGCATCGAGCCTACTTGAGGGAGCCGCCAGGACCCGGCAGCCCTCGTGAGGGAGGCTGACGAGGCGAAGGCGGAGCCAGCAGCGCCCCCTCCCCAGCCATTCAAAAGCAGCCCCTAGGGAGCGCGAGCGACCAGGAGCGCGGCGAACAGGGCGTGGCGCGGCAGAAGGGCGTGGCACGGCAGTTAGCGCAGGCAGGGCGCGCAGGAAGGGCAGAGCGCTCCCCCTACACACAAACAACACCTCGTTAACAACAGCCGTAACTAGGCGATAATGGTCGCCACTAGGCGATAATGGTCGCCACCAGGCACGGCGCGCTCTCCAGAAAGTCGGTACACACGCAGACTGACTACCCGTTAAAAAATGCCGCAGTTCAGGTCACCGGATGCAAGGAGTGTCTGAGCCTGTTGCTGCCATCGGCGGGAGGCAGAGAAACTGCGTGTGTGAGGTGCGAGCAGGTGGATGATCTGGTCCGCATGGTGGCGGAGCTCAAGGAGGAGGTGGAGAGGTTGAGGGCCATCAGGGAGTGTGAGCGGGAGATAGACTTGTGGAGTAACTCCCTGCAGGGCCTCAAGGGGAGGTGCTGAGGTGAGACTCCTAAAATGGGGGCGGACCCCCCGCCCTGTCCCCGTCGGGCAGAGGGAGGGGATCTGGGAGCTGAGGAGGAATGGAAACAGGTCCCTGCTCGACATCACAGGCGATGCTCTCCCCTTCCGGCCCCACCTTCCCAGGTGCCCTTACACAACAGTTTTGAGGCCCTAGAGATTGAGAGACCAGTGGGTGAGGAAGAGGTAGCAAATGTTCCCAGGAGGATGCCTGGGGCGAGGAGGTCGACTCCACGCCTCAGGACTGCCTCCACCAAGAAAGACAGGAGGGTTGTTGTTGGAGACTCAATTCTTAGGGGAACAGAGGGCCCTATTTGTCGGCCTGACGCTACCCGTAGGGAAGTCTGCTGTCTCCCTGGGGCCAGGGTCAGGGACGTTGCCAGGAAGCTTCCTAACCTGGTACGCCCCTCTGACTATTACCCCCTTTTGATAGTCCAGGCGGGCAGTGATAACATCGAAGAGAGAAGCCTCAAGGCTATCAAAAGGGACTTTAGGGGACTGGGTCGGTTAGTGGATGGAGCGGGAGTGCAGGTGGTGTTTTCGTCCATCCCTATGGTGGCAGGGAGGGGTTCAGAGAGGACACGGAAAGCCCACCTGTTAAACACGTGGCTCCGGGGCTGGTGCCAACGCAGAAATCTTGGGTTTTTTGATCATGGGGCACTTTACTCAGCACCTGGCCTGATGGCCGCAGACGGGTCCCTATCTTTTAGGGGAAAAAGGATCCTGGGCCAGGAACTGGCAGGGCTCATTGAGAGGGCTTTAAACTAGGTAGGAAGGGGGATGGGGCTGAGGCTAGGATTGTTGGGGCTGTGCCAGGGAGAACAATGGCAAGGCCGGAGGATAAGGCAATGGCCCAGCTGAAGTGCATCTACACCAATGCACGCAGCATGGGTAACAAACAGGAGGAGCTGGAAGCCATCATGCGGCAGGCAGGCTACGACTTGGTTGCCATCACGGAGACGTGGTGGGACCAGTCTCATGACTGGAGTGCTGCAATGCCTGGCTATAAGCTCTATAGAAGGGACAGGCAGCATAGAAGGGGTGGTGGTGTGGCTCTCTATATTAGAGAGTCTTTCGAGGTTGTAGAACTTGAGGTTGGGAATGACAAGGTCGAGTCCCTTTGGGTTAGGATCGGCAGGGACAACAAGGCTAGTGTCCTGGTCGGGGTCTGCTATAGACCGCCGAACCAGGATGAGGAGACGGATGAGGAATTCTACAGGCAGCTGACGGAGGTTGCAAAATCATCAGCTCTTGTACTCGTGGGGGACTTCAACTTCCCTGACATATCCTGGAAGCACAACACAGCCCTGAGAAAGCAGTCTAGGAGGTTTCTGGAGAGCGTGGAAGATAGCTTCCTGACGCAGCTGGTTAGTGAACCTACCAGGGGTGGTGCCCCACTAGACCTTCTCTTCACAAACAGAGAAGGACTGGTGGAGGACGTGATGGTTGGGAGCTGTCTTGGGCAGAGTGACCACGCAATGGTGGAGGTCACTATTCTTGGCGAGGCCAGGAAGGGGACCAGTAAAACCGCTGTATTGGACTTCCGGAGGGCTGACTTTGAGCTGCTCAGGACACTAGTTGGTGGAGTCCCTTGGGAGGTGGTTGTGAAGGGCAGAGGGGTCCAGGAAGGCTGGGCGCTCTTCAAGAGGGAAGTCTTAATGGCGCAGGAACGGTCTGTCCCCATGTGCCCAAAGACGAGCTGGTGGGGAAGAAGACCGGCCTGGCTCAACAGAGAATTGTGGCTTGATCTTAGGAGGAAAAAGAGGGTTTATAAGCTTTGGAAAAGTGGGCAGGCCACTAAGGAGGACTTTAAAGAAGTAGCGAGGCTGTGCAGGGACAAAATTAGGAAGGCCAAAGCTCATCTGGAGCTCAATCTGGCTACTGCCATTAAAGATAACAAAAAACGTTTCTATAAATACATCAACACAAAAAGGAGGACTAAGGAGAATCTCCATCCTTTACTGGATGCGGGGGGAAACCTAGTTACAAGAGATGAGGAAAAGGCGGAGGTGCTCAATGCCTTCTTTGCCTCAGTCTTTAGCGGCAATACCGGATGTTCTCTGGATACTCAGTACCCTGAGCTGGTGGAAGGGGATGGGGAGCAGGATGTGGCCCTCACTATCCATGAAGAACTGGTTGGTGACCTGCTACGGCACTTAGATGTGCACAAGTCGATGGGGCCGGATGGGATCCACCCAAGGGTACTGAGGGAACTGGCAGAGGAGCTGGCCCAGCCACTGTCCATCATTTATCAACAGTCCTGGCTATCGGGGGAGGTCCCAATCGACTGGCGGCTAGCAAACGTGACGCCCATCTACAAGAAGGGCCGGAGGGCAGACCCGGGAAACTACAGGCCTGTCAGTTTGACCTCAGTGCCAGGAAAGCTCATGGAGCAGATCCTCCTGAGAGTCATCATGCAGCACTTGCAGGGGAAGCAGGCGATCAGGCCCAGTCAGCATGGGTTTATGAAAGGCAGGTCATGCCTGACGAACCTGATCTCCTTCTATGACAGAGTGACGCGCTGGGTGGATGAGGGAAAGGCTGTGGATGTAGTCTACCTTGACTTCAATAAGGCTTTTGACACCATTTCCCACAGCATTCTCCTCAAGAAACTGGCTGCTTGTGGCTTGGACTGGCTTATGCTTCATCGGGTTAAAAACTGGCTGGATAGCCGGGCCCAAAGAGTCGTGGTGAATGGAGCCAAGTCCAGTTGGAGGCCAGTCACTAGTGGCGTCCCCCAGGGCTCGGTGCTGGGGCCGGTCCTCTTTAATATCTTCATCGATGATCTGGATGAGGGCATCGAGTGCACCCTCAGTAAGTTTGCAGATGACACCAAGTTAGGTGCGTGTGTCGATCTGCTCGAGGGTAGGAAAGCTCTGCAGGAGGATCTGGATAGGCTGCACCGATGGGCTGAGGTCAACTGCATGAAGTTCAACAAGGCCGTGCCGGGTCCTGCACCTGGGGCGCAATAACCCCAAGCAGAGCTACAGGCTGGGAGAGGAATGGTTGGAAAGCTGCCAGGCAGAGAAGGACCTGGGAGTGATGGTGGATAGTCGGCTGAATATGAGCCAGCAGTGTGCTCAGGTGGCCAAGAAGGCCAACGGCATCCTGGCTTGTATCAGGAACAGCGTGACCAGCAGGGCTAGGGAGGTGATCGTCCCCCTGTACTCAGCTCTGGTGAGGCCGCACCTCGAGTACTGTGTTCAGTTTTGGGCCCCTCGCTACAAGAAGGACATCGAGGTGCTTGAGCGGGTGCAGAGAAGGGCGACAAAGCTGGTGAGGGGCCTGGAGAACAAGTCCTACGAGGAGTGGCTGAGGGAGCTGGGCTTGTTCAGCCTGGAGAAGAGGAGGCTCAGGGGTGACCTTATCGCTCTTTTTAGGTACCTCAAGGGAGGCTGTAGCGAGGTGGGGGTTGGCCTGTTCTCCCACGTGCCTGGTGACAGGACGAGGGGGAATGGGCTTAAGCTGAGCCAGGGGAGTTTTAGGTTAGATGTTAGGAAGAACTTCTTCACTGAAAGGGTTGTGAGGCATTGGAACAGGCTGCCCAGGGAAGTGGTGGAGTCACCATCCCTGGAAGTCTTTAAAAGACGTTTAGATGTAGAGCTTAGGGATATGGTTTAGTGGAGGGCTGTTAGCGTTAGGTTGGAGGTTGGACTCGATGATCTTGAGGTCTCTTCCAACCTAGAAAATTCTGTGATTCTGTTTTGGCTTAGGATGAGAAGAGTGCTGATAACACCCCGATGTTTTAATTGTTGCAGAGCAGTGCTTATACCAAGCCAAGGACATCTCAGCCTTTCGCTCTGTCCTGCCAACAGGCAGGCTGGGGGTGCAGTAAGAGCTGGGAGGGGACAGACCCAGGACAGGTGACCCAAACTAGCCAAAGGGGTATTCCATACCATCTGACGTCATGCTAAACAATATATAGGGGTGGCTAGCCGGGGGGAGGGGGCGGGACTGCTCGGGGTTAAGCTGGGCATCGGTCAGCGGGTGGTGAGCAATTGCATTGTGCATCACTTGTTTGTACATATTATTAGTAGTAGTACTATTATCATCATTGTATTATTATTATTATTGTTATTGTTATTATTATTTTCCTGTCTTATTAAACTGTCTTTATCTCAACTCACGGGCTTCACTTTCCATTTCTCTCCCCCGTCCCAGAGAGGGAGGGGGGAGGGTGAGCAAACGGCTGCGTGGTGTTTAGCTGCCAGCCGGGTTAAACCACGACAGTCTTTTTGGCGCCCAACGTGGGGCATCGAAAGGTTGAGATAACGGCAGATCTGACTAGAGTGTGTTAAACTAAAATTGGTATAAGTATTAGACCTGCTTAATAGTCACTTGTCATAATGCTGATTGCTTTAATCTCAACTGTGCTGCGCCTGTTTTCCAAATTGAGTATTATAGCACGTTATTTTCCGTATGTGCTCTCTGTCATGTTGTTTGTCCTCTCTGGGCCCTGGTTTCAGACCATTATGGTACTGTGTATTGTATCAGTGGCTTATGAGATGATGAAATATCTGGCCATGACTCTAACCTGGTATTTGTACTCAGTAACATCTTCGATTCTATACTTTGGAAACTGTATTTTGGAAACTATTAGCAATTATATCTGTTGCCTTTTTTCATTAGGGAGTCAATCTGTGGAGGGGAAAGGAGAAGATAATTTTTCTTACTTGATCACTCTCCCTTTCTCCTTCACCACCCCTGTATCCTCCTTGATCACTCTCCCTTCCTCCTTCACCACCCTCTCATCCTCCGAGTTTATTACAATAGCTCTCCAAGATATTGAATATCCTTGGGATACTCAGACCAGCATAGTCCTGTTGTTCTGCCTCCTGAATGCGCTTCAGGTTCTGCTTAAATTTAAACAACTACTTAGGAAGCTCATCCGGAGATCTGCCCGGAGGCAGTATAGTTGTGGGTGGCAGGGAGTATGGGAGGATATGGGCAGGCATCTAGACCAGTTGGCACCCCCAGTGTTTTGGAAATTCACCCCTGAACAACTGCAAAATCCTCAAAAACTGGCAGAATGCTTGAAAAAAAAGTGTCGCGATTCGGGAAGTTCCAAAGTAACACAAATCATTGCAACATGCTGGGGCCTGGCTCATGCCTATCGAGCTGCCATGGATACTGCTATCAACTTAGTGACAGACCCTGCGGCCACTCCAAGTCCCGTGACAGATCCAACGGCCACTGTGACCCCTACGGTGGACTCTGCGGCCGCTCCAGTCCCAGCTTCTGCAGATGCTCCAATCCCAGCTCCTGCAGACACTCCAGTTCCAGTTCCTGAAGCCGCTCCAGTCCCAGCTCCTGAAGCTGCTCCAGTCCCAGCTCCTGCAGCCGCTCCAGTCCCAACTCCTGAAGCCACTCCAGTCCCAGCTCCTGAAGCTGCTCCAGTCCCAGCTCCTGAAGCTGCTCCAGTCCCAGCTCCTGCAGCCGCTCCAGTCCCAGCTCCTGCAGCGGCTCCAGTCCCAGCTCCTGCAGCCGCTCCAGCTCCGGTTCCTGCAGCCGCTCCAGCTCTGGTTCCTGCAGCTGCTCCAGTTCCAGCTCCTGCAGCCGCTCCAGCTCTGGTTCCTGCAGCCGCTCCAGCTCCGGTTCCTGCAGCTGCTCCAGTTCAAGCTCCTGCAGCCGCTCCAGCTCCGGTTCCTGCAGCCACTCCAGCTCCAGCTCCTGCAGCCGCTCCAGCTCCGGTTCCTGCAGCTGCTCCAGCTCCTGCAGCCGCTCCAGCTCCTGTGGCTGGGTCAGAGAAACGAGCTGTAGCAGTGCAAGTTGACCCTGCAGAGGGTATTCCAACCTCTGTGGCAGACCCTGTAACAAGGTCAGAGAAACGAGCAGTAGCAGTGCAAGCTGCCCCTGTAGAGAAGGTGAAAAAATGGTATAGAGATTCAGGTCGTTTAGAACGCAGAGAATCTTCTGCCAAATCTAGGTATAGAGACGACGGAGACGACGACGATGCTGGGCCATCAAGGGTTCAGGAGGAGGAAGATGAGGATGCCGAAAAATCAACAGTAACTACCCGAAGCCTAAACGAGCGTGAGTTACGAGATGTGCGAAAAGATTTTGGTCGCTGTATAGGTGAGCAGCTTGTCACCTGGCTGCTCCGATGCTGGGACACTGGAGCCAATTGTGTGGAATTAGACGGCAGGGAAGCCAAGCGACTGGGATCCCTTGCTAGAGATGCAGGCATTGACAAAGACTGTCGTGGTTTAACCCGGCTGGCAGCTAAACACCACGCAGCCGTTTGCTCACCCTCCCCCCTCCCTCTCTGGGACGGGGGAGAGAAATGGAAAGTGAAGCCCGTGAGTTGAGATAAAGACAGTTTAATAAGACAGGAAAATAATAATAACAATAACAATAATAATAATAATACAATGATGATAATAGTACTACTACTAATAATATGTACAAACAAGTGATGCACAATGCAATTGCTCACCACCCGCTGACCGATGCCCAGCTTAACCCCGAGCAGTCCCGCCCCCTCCCCCCGGCTAGCCACCCCTATATATTGTTTAGCATGACGTCAGATGGTATGGAATACCCCTTTGGCTAGTTTGGGTCACCTGTCCTGGGTCTGTCCCCTCCCAGCTCTTACTGCACCCCCAGCCTGCCTGTTGGCAGGACAGAGCGAAAGGCTGAGATGTCCTTGGCTTGGTATAAGCACTGCTCTGCAACAATTAAAACATCGGGGTGTTATCAGCACTCTTCTCATCCTAAGCCAAAACACAGCATTCCACCAGCTACTAGGAAGAAAATTAATTCTGTTCTAACTGAAACCAGGACATCTACAAAAGTCCCTGGATATGCTGTTTGTTTTCTGTGTACAATTGAAATGATCCTTAAATAACTAGCTAAATCTTATGTATTTAATTAAATGTAACTAAATAAGGGAAAGTGAATACCAGTCTTATTCAAATATATTGATAATTTACAAGTATAAGAAATATTTCTGAAGAGTTTCCTATTTATTTTTATTTGTTTGGTTGATCTGTGGACCTACAGAAAAATCTCTAATATTTAACTATTCTGTACATTTCTTTGATGTAGCAGTTACACGTATAAAAACAAACACCTTTCTAAATACTGAAGAGAAATAAAACCCAAAACATTCCTGCTTTATTTGTAAAAACTTTTTTTTTTTTTTGTCCCCCAGGGGAAAAAGAAAATTAAAAATTATGCTAGCAGAAGCAGTCTGCACCAATACGCAACAGAGAAAAGAGAAATACAGTGCCGAATACTAAAATTATATATTTTCTTTAACTTGATTTATTTTTTTCACTTGACATGGACATGCAATGTCAACTCACAGCAAAATTCATATAGTATTCTGAAATGAAATAAGAAAATCTTTTTTTTTTTTTAAGTCTTTGATGAACTACTAGAAATACAAGCAATAAACTCAACTGTTTGCTTCTGAAGCAAACATGAGAAATAAGAAAGGTACAATTTTATATTATTAGCCACAACTGAAATATATCTTGATGACTTAGGTGCAGGGACTTGGGTCAAGTTGTAGGACTAATGTAGAAGTTGTCAGCTGTAATACTATTCCCTCATTTACCCGTCATAATCATGTTTCATTACAAACTTTATTTATTTTTTTAGTATTCTTATAAAATTTTTATTTATTTATTTATTTATTGAAAAAGAGTGAGGCTACTTTTTACTGTAACTTCTAAAACACTGCTGTTGCCATCAGAAAGAACCATATAGTAAAAGACATCTTTTAACTTTGTTGCAATTCTGCTTTAAGGATTTGCAAGAAACCTTTGTTCTGCTTGATACTTCTGATGATAACTTTAAATTTTACTTTTTCATGAACAGGGCCTACATATCTCACTGATGTTAGTCTGATTTCTAGTTTAATATCTTACATGTGAAATTATTAAATTATTGTGATTAAAAATAAAATAAAATGATAAAAATCTTAAATTTAATATTCTGAATTTCAATACAATTATTCAATGTGTATTCCCTTCAGAGAGCATTTGAGGCTTAATGCACAAGCACCTACTAATGGTCTGAGATGCCCATAAGGAAAATGTATATTTTGTATCTGTCATTCAAAAAGAGCACAACTTCCAGAAGTTCCATGTTATTTCTGCCAGCCCTGTTACCCCAAATATCCTTAAGCATCTCAGATGTATAGGTAATAGAATAGAAAATAGCCTGGTAACTGCAGGGTACTCATAAATCATGTCTTGATACAAAAGGGAATCAAAACTGAAATTGTCAATATGCTTAGAAATCTGCAATCTGGACTCAAAGATTATTGCTCCTGCTTTTTCCAATCAATTTATAATAGGAAACCCACATTATGAAAGGAAACTATATATAACTATAGATACATATGAACTAAAAGCCCATATACAGTATCACTGCCATTACTTCATCAATAAGAATGACTGTTTTAAGCACCATTAACTTCACTTAAATCTAACATAACAAAGTGATACATGATATTATATGATATATATATATATATCTCACAATTATAATTCCAGAGAGAACAATGCTTAGGGCACCCGTACAGAAGCATAATGCCCTCACATCATGGAGAGTGGGGATTCACTGAGCAACATAAAGGGCTGTGGAACAAAAATTAAAAAAAAAAAAAAAAAAAAAAAAAAAAACACATTAAAATAGACTAAGAAGCTATTACTTCGGGGACTGTAATATTTCAGCAATGCAATAGTTCCAACAGGTAAAACTTCAGTGAAAGAAATATGAAGACAAGATAAGAAATGTTTAAGTTAAGAAACAGAAAGTGAAAATAAGAAATATATATATATTTGCACCCAGTAACTCCAGGTTTATAACAATCCCCAAAAAAGTAATCAGCAATAATACATGGACTTACAACAGTCATTTACTTTCCACTTTATTTCCCTACCTGAAATGATCCTCTGATATGTTTCTATACACTACTATACAACTACTGTACACTAATAGGAACTTAGATGCCTTACTCTAAATTTAAGTATTTATAGTTTGCAACTTTGTACCACTTGGGCTTTCATGTGACTACTTCTGTATTAGTAAATTAAATGGGACCAAAACTGTTGTCAGTGCCTGAGATCTGTTCAGAGAAAGAACTGGCAAAGTGCAATAGTGAGTATTAAAAAAGCTATCTTATTTTAGTAGGGAAGAACATTCAGAAGTATAAGCACAAGCTATGCCATTTTATTTGTCATCAAGTGCAGAAAGTAAGCCATGAATAATTTTGTTTCATTTATTAGAATAGATGCAGTTCATGGGTACATCTATAAAATCTTAAATTCAACACCTGAACATCCACTGAATTTAACTGTAAGCTTATTCCCTGTTTTGGGGTAGAGTAATTAAAAATAACTAACTAACTAAATAAATAAAATAGAATAATCTGCTAATAGTTTAAAAAAAAAAATCTGCCCTAAATCTGATGTATATTTGTTCACAGGACTCCAGATCACAGAATCTCTCTCTATTCACTAGACAAAAGACAGGCATTTCCAGTGAACTACTGGGTTACTCAGTTAGCCTACTTACCCTTTGGAAAGTTCTTTATTGTACCATCAACAAAAGGGAGAGTTTAAGACAAATCCTCATGTAATTTAAATAATCCTTTTTAAGTGTCAAAAAATCAATGGAATAAATAGGAACCACAGTTCCTTCACTGAGAAGCTATCAATGTTCACTCACAGAAAGCATGATATTAATGTGAAATCTCTTTCATCTTAATAATTGTATATGGTATTTTATGAAAATTTTAAAGAATAAATTCTTTTACTTAATCTTTCTTACATTTCTGAAAATATAGTTTTAAATGCTGTGAACTCTGTTGCTCAAAAGGCAAATGTTTTGGTGTTTTAATGACCCTACTGTAGTCAAGAAATAACAGAATCACAGAATTTCTAGGTTGGAAGAGACCTCAAGATCATCGAGTCCAACCTCTGACCTAACACTAGCAGTCCCCACTAAATCATATCCCTAAGCTCTACATCTAAACGTCTTTTGAAGACTTCCAGGGATGGTGACTCCACCACTTCCCTGGGCAGCCTGTTCCAATGCCTCACAACCCTTTCAGTGAAGAAGTTCTTCCTAACATCTAACCTAAAACTCCCCTGGCTCAACTTAAGCCCATTCCCCCTCGTCCTGTCACCAGGCACGTGGGAGAACAAACCAACCCCCACCTCGCTACAGCCTCCCTTGAGGTACCTATAGAGAGCGATAAGGTCTCTATAACGAGAAAGCGTTTCATTTGTAACTTACATGCAATGAACACAGCAAATATTTTCTAAGTTTCAGTTCATTTTCTTTTCTAATGAAGAAAGTTTATTTGTTTGCTTGCTTGCTTTTTAAAGTAAACCACACATTGCATGCAGAGTTCATTACAACGGTGTGCACTCTAATAATAAATAAGCACAAATAATACAATTTTTTAGCTAAAACTCATTTGCTTCTGCTAAAACTTGATAAACATTATTGTTGTGTATCATTGACCTATTTTGCACTTAAGCAGACAAATAGTTCCACATACTGTGACTATCAGAATACACATTTTAAAAAATACTTCAATACATATTTGAGTAAATACTTTAACATCGTATGTCCGTTTGTAGGAAAAAAAAAAAAAAAAAAAAAAAAAAGGTTTTGAAATGGTTATTTTACTTTATTGAAAGGTATAATTTATAATCATGAAAGAATATTCTGTGAAGGACAAATAGTCAACTGTTTGTAAAAGTGTATTTTTTTTTTTCAATAAGACAAAATGAAACTATTTCTTGTGAATTATTAATGCAATATTTACATAATCATAGAATGACTGAGGTTAGAAGTAACCTCTGGAGGTCATCTAGTCCAATACTCTTGCTCAAGCAAGGATATCTAGACCCACTTGCCTAGAACCATGTTCAGATGGCTCCAAAAATGGAAATTCTACAACCTCTCTGGAAACTTTGCCAGAAATGGACCTAGTATTATATATTGTTGTTGTTGCTAGTGGTTTGGTTTAGTCTGGTTTTGATGGTTTTCTTCTTGTTTATTTTTTCTGTTGTTTGTTTTAGGATCCTTTCCCTCTCCACACACACACACACACATATATATATATAAATTTTTTTTTCTGATGTCTTTGAGCACTTAATTTAAATATAATTTTAAATCTGGGATAATCCTTGATAAGTATGCTGTATTACTTTTCAATGACCCACTCATATTTCTCTTTAAATGAATAAAGGATTATTGATATTGTTTATCTTCAACTCTTCATTTAATCTATTATAAAGAGACATTCAGATGAGCTACTGACTCTTCAATGGCTTACTAAGATCCTTAAAAAACACAAGATCATAAGTTAGATATATGTATTTATATCACATATTAAGAACAAGACAGAGTAAATTTGCCTCATATAAAGCCTGGTGTGCACCCAACACTTTGAATATTATACACACTTCTGAATTTATCATTATGGTTTAACCCAAAAAGTGGCTAAGCACCACACAGCCATTTGTTCACTCCTTCCCTACACAGTGGAATGGAGGAGAGAATCAGAAAAAGAGTAAAACTCGTGTGCTGGGTAAGAATATTTTAATAGGACAGAAAATAATAATAACAATAAAAATAGCAAATAATAACAACAATAATAATAATAGAACTCACAAAACAAGTTATGCACAGTGCAATTGCTCACTGACAAGCAGCAGCTGCCCCTTCCTTCTGCCTACTCCCTCAGTTTTATTGGTCAGCATGATATCATATGGTACATAATATCCTTTTGGTCACTTTTGGGTCTGCTGTCCTGGTTGTGTCCCCTCCCAGATTCTTGTGCACCCCCAACCTCCTCACTGGCAAGGCAGTATGAGATGAAAAGTCCTTGACTTAGTATAAGCACTGCTCTGCACAAATACAACATCAGTGGATTATCAACATTATTTTCATCCTAAACAGAAAACACAGCACCATACCAGCTAGTAGGAAGAGAATTAACTTTATCCCAGCCACAACCAGTACATTAATTTCCAGAAGAAAACAAAAGACTTAGGGAAAATGGAAAGACAGGTAAAATAATCAAGAGGATGAAAAACAAAACAAAACAAAACAAAACAAAACAAAACAAAACACTAAACATACTGTGACTCATAGAAATATTGTAAATGTTTATGATATTTCAGAGGTGATAGCCAGCTAAATGAAAAACAAGCTTTCATAAAAATATAAAAGCTCTATATGTATCTTCCTTATGTATTTTCTTTGATCAGATGTTTACTTATTTGGTTTTCCACCTTCACTATACCTATTTTTTGTACATTAATATCCTAGCAGGATACTCATTAGTTGACAGCTAAACCAATCACCTTAATGTCCCTTTATAGTCAAGGAAGAAAAAAAAACATTCCTTAATTATAGGCAGAAATTTATCCTATATTGAAGGTTTTCTAAAACAGTTCGAATTAATTACTTCCAAAAGGTGACTCTTTGTTCATAAAAACAGTTTATTATAATAGCCATAAACACTAACCAGGTAAAAACTGTAAGACAAATCTCAATTTTGTTTTTCACATAAAATTGATACCCAACAGTCCACAAATCACTTAATCATCTTACCTGTCATAGCTTCATTTAATTTAAAGTCCTACAGTTTTGATTTATTTCCTGCATCTTAACACTTATAAATAATGTAAAATATAGCCTTTTAATGATTCTATGATTATCTTTTTACCTAGGCAACTGTACTGACCTTTTCTGCACCTGACTTTTCACCTCCTACAAATAGTTTCAGTCCAGAAAAGAGCACTGTTTAGGCGGACATGGTATTTACATCTCTGGCACTAAGTGACAGAGAGACAGAAACCAAATCCTCTCTCCAAGACTAAGTAGCACAGACTGGCATATATTCACACTATTTACAGGTAACCCCTTAGTAAATTTGGACATAAATTTGTCCTAGAGAGTCCTATTTGGAACAGTTCGAAATAAAGGTGGGGAGTCAGAAAATGACATAGGGTTCCAGTGCTTCAGTTGCCTCTTTTGTTTAAGTATGTAACACCAGGACAGTTCTGTAGCAAAGCAATGGTATTCTTTATATAGTTGTTTCTACCAATTTGTGAATAGTTTGCAGCACATTCCATGTGCATTACTGGTTTTGGAGCACTCAGATGTTACGTGAGAGAGCCCTCTGAGCAGTTTATCATATCCTATGAAAAATGTCTTAAACTAAATGAATCTGTAAGGGTATATGGAAGGAGCTGGTTTCTTTAAGGGTACCCAATCTAAGGAAACATAAACCAGAACATGCAAAGACAAACGTGACTGACTAATTATAAGAACAAACCTGGTCAGTGGCATTAATTGGTGCCATATGTGCAGTGTGAAAATGTTTATTTTTTTTCAGCTGGAAGAAAAAGGAAAGGGAGGGGGACAAACACATAAAAGTCATAAAACCTGATCAATTAACAGTAACAGAGACAAAAAAAAAAAAAAAAAAAAAAAAAAAAAAGAAACAAACCTGGTCAGTCTTACCAATTGAGGGGCTCCCAAGTACACGCAGATAAACCAGGACTTTCCAACTTATAAGGATGCAAACCTAAGGGTCCAGGATGTTGTAGGGGTTGGTGAGACCATGCTAACTGATGAGACAATGTACAGGAGAAAGGGGAGCTAAGAGCAACAAGGTGATGATGGTGGCGTGAATACACAGAAGTGGGTATAAGAGAGCCAGTTGCATGTAAAAAAAAAAAAAAAAAAAAAGGTCTGGTCAGACTGCTTGTCTTTGATTCTTACACCCTGCACCGGATCACCACAGTCTGTCCTATCTTCTTGTATCTTCTTATTAATCTATCTCCATATTCTTGCTCTATCCCAAGTGTATGTATGCTGCAGCAACTAAGTGCCAGGTACTGAAGAAATCTGAGTGTGTTTGAAGGGAAACTGGTGCCTGTTCCTGGAGTAAGTCCAAAGGTGTAGGTGCCCCTGGTGCCATCTACTGAAGCCAGTGAGATCTCAGAGTCAGCTACTAGAGGTGTGGGTCTTCAGACCCCAGGAGCAAGAGCAGTAGGTGTGTTGAAACCAGCTGCTTGAGGTTGGGGCCAAGTGAGGTGAGTGAAGGCTCCATGCCAGCAGCTGTAGCAGGGTCATGGGTCACAGCCCATGTGCTTGGTGCTGGCTGCTGGGAGCAGCTTCTGTGTTTGCCCCAAACTGGGTATGCATAGTGTGTGTATGTGTGTGCATTTGCTGGCAAATGCCACACTAGAGAAGCCAGCAGGAAGGGGACCTATGGGATGGGTGAGATGGGATGGGCTGCAGGCAGGGTTGCCAGCAGGGCAGAGGGGCTGTGCCTCTAGTGTGTGTGTGTGCCACAAGTGTGTGTGTGCTGGTGAGCCTGGAGGGGTGTGTGTATGCCTGCACCATGGAGCTGTTGTCTGTGCCAGCCTGGGACTGGGAAGTTCATGATATTGTGTGAGGCCTGTTGGGGGTGCTGCTGAAGGCAACACCTGGTCTGTGGCAGTTTGTAGCAGTGTCCTGTGTGTCTGAATGTCTCTGGGATAGGTCACCAGCATCACTACTGGTTGAACCTGCAAATGGGAAAGTGGCAGCTGCATCTCTCAACCTGATGAGAGACCTCACGGCATCAGGCAATGGGCTCCACCAGTCAGGTAGGAACAGTCCTGGGCTTGGGATGCTAGAAGAGACAGTCCCACTCTTAACTCCTCTTAACAGAATCAGTTTCCAGAAGTGCATGTTTCTCATTCCAGAGTATAAAGAAAGCCTATGATGATTCAATTAGATTGGGATTACTGTTGTATGTCTAATATTAGAAGTAATTACTAATATTAGAAGTAAATAATTTGCCTTACATGGTCCCACAAAGCACTCATTTTCTTTCCTAGTATGGGTATGTTTCTCAGTGTTATTCCATATTGGTCAAATGACAAGAGAAATACATGTAAGTAAAGATATCCAGTAAGACTATGAGGTATAATAAAAATACATACTGAAGCCAGAATCTTCCTCAACATGTAGTTCTATCAGCATTTGTTCAAATCTTCTTCCAGTGCATGTAAGAAATGTTTCTCATCTCCTTTGCTTAGAAATAGATTCTGCCACTTATGATTTTGTTTGTTTTATAGATACAGATATAAACCCCTGTTTTTTTTTTGTTTGTTTGTTTGTTTGTTTGTTTGTATTTTTTTCCTTTAAGTCTCATGAGAAAGACAATTTATAAAGGCAGCAAGCTGGATTAGACATGCTTCTTGAGAAGCTGAGTACATCCAGTACTGTCAAGATGGAATAGGAAGCAAAGTGCAGACTGGCACAAAATAGTGAAGCAATAATGAAGTAATCCAGGGAATGTAAGTAAAGCTAAAATGGAATTGCAGGCATGCTTACAGAGATCCTATGGCAGTTTGCATTATTGAGTCGGTTGGTGTAATTCAGGATTGCTTAATTTTCGCTATTCCCTGAAAATATTCTCAGCACCATGAAAATGTAGACGTACAGAAATCTGAAGTGATTTACTCTCAAACTTTCAGTCTATGGAGAAGTTAATATATCTGCCACCACATTCTTTCTATAGATTCATGTTTTCTTCCCTGAATTCTAATGATTAGATTAATAGCTTTTAATAATAATATAATCACAGGGTTATGACGAAATCTGTAGCATGCAGGTTCTATGGTTGCTTTGTCTCAAAAGAGGTCTTTTCACTATTTTAAGTCATCTGTTTTAAAATACAGGATAGAATTATACAGGCCTGGCCCTATTATTCAGTCCAAGAGATCTGAAAACATACAGAATATTCAATATGACTGTTTTTTTCTTTTCCCAAATCAATATCTGCTACTCCCTCGAGAAAGAGTATGTGATAATGGACTATAGACAAAATGCGGAACATTTTTTGATTTTCTTGCTAACACTGTCTCCTTTATTCATTTTTCCTTCCCCTCTCCCTCTCTCCATTTACTCTGCTCCCTAGTTTAGGCCTTCCTTGTGTTTACATACTAATGCATTTATCTACTTCCAGTGTTTTCCCTGAAGTGCCCATTAAGCCAATGCATCTCAACTGTTTAAACAGCTACTGTAATCTAAAATGGTCCCAATGGAAAATGAAATAAAACTAAGCATGCCATGTGGATGAGATTTATTTAACCAAATATAGCTGTTT
Source organism: Aythya ferina (assembly GCF_964211825.1). NCBI lineage: Eukaryota > Metazoa > Chordata > Aves > Anseriformes > Anatidae > Aythya > Aythya ferina. The sequence goes on from NC_140296.1 coordinate 47,172,427, forward strand.
ACAGGGATATATAAACTTGAGGTAGCCCAGACTCCCTTCAGTGATTCATCTCATGCTTATCCACATCAGATGAATCATGTCCTAAAAGTATCTATGAAAATAGTGGCAATCTGAACATATGAAAGAGAAAAAAAAATAAAAAAAGATAAGATGAAATAAAAGTTTTGATGACCAAACATTAACTTCAACAATAATGATAATTCCCTGAAATAATTATTATATTAAAGGATGACTTTAATCTTAATTAAAGTTTATGAAAATAAATAAATAAATAAAATCTTAATGAGCTTAGTAACCTCCATTAGAATTATGTGACCAGAGATGTGTGGTTAGACTTATATGAAATGTTTGGCTTTCTCACAGATAGATGAATAAATGAAAGCTAACAAGAAATAGGTCCTGTATTCTGTTTCTGATTGCACAGTTAAACATTGTTGAAAACCTAGTCATCATAAGATATTACTTTGACAATACAAACTGCAGGAGCTTTAGTGTAATATACATATTAAAAAAGTCAAATCAGGGACTTTAATAAGCATCTGGATGAAAACAGCATTTATTTACTTTTAATATATATTTAATACTGGGATAAGAATATTGACAAATAAAGAGCCTTAGGACTTACAGGAGCATATCATATTTTATTATTTATTATTTATTTTCTCTGATATTCAAAAATAAAAAGAATACGTACCTTGCTCAGCAAGAAATTTGGATAAATTACTTGCTAATCTCTTGTTTTCCTTTTATAAATTAAATTCTATATAAATAAATGACTGACCAGGCTTGTTTCTGTTTATTGTCTTTGTTAATGTTAATTGGTCAGGTTTTATGACTCTGTCTTAGAATCTTAGTGGACAAGCTGACCATGAGTCACTGAGGAGCCCCTCATGGCAAAGAAAACCAACAGCCTCCTTGATTTTATTAGGAAGAACACTGACATCAGTTAAAGAGAGACGAGCATTGTTGAAGCCACATCTGCAGTGCTTCATTGAGTTCTGGACTTCTCAGTACAACAGAGATGTGAATTTATTCGAGTGAGTCCATCTAAGGGCTGTGAAAAGGATGAAAAGATTGGAGCATATTTCTGATGAAGAAAGCTTGAACTGTTCAGTCAAGAGCAGAGAAGGCTCAGGGGGATCTCATCCATATATAAATATCTGATAGGAGGTAATGAAGGAGCCAGATCCTTCTCAGTAGGCCAGATCCTTCTCAGATCCTTCTCCTTTTCACTGACAGGAAAAGAGGCAATGGACACAAATTAAGGAATATGAAATTCCATCTGAGTAAGAGTACTGTAGGCCTGATCAAACATTGCCCAGAGGTTGTGGAGTCTCCATCTGTGCAAATATTCAAAATCCAACTAGATACAGTCCTGGGTAACCTGCAGTAGCTGACCCTGCTTTGGTAGGGAGGTTAGACTTAGTAGTTCCCTTTCAACTCTTAATTCTGTGATACTGTGAAATATAATTGTTAAATTTGTTAAAACTTAATTCAAAAGGAAATATTGTTCCGCAGGGTTCAATGATGTGTTTGTAAACTAGAAATTGACTCAAAGGGTGTTTTTGTTTGTTTGTTTCTGAAATCTAAATGACACTTTTTCTAAAATTACTTATTGTCACTAACAATCTGAAGTGAGTGGAATGTGGGTACTCTTCGCTTAAAATCTGGATAAAGAGACGGAGAAATCAAAAGCACACAGAATTATTTTGATTTTTTTTTTCTTTTTATTAATTCTGTTGTAATTTCAGGATCCTTAGCTCAGTTCTAAAAATCATATTACATCTCAGAGCGTGTTTTAGTGAGAACTGATGCTGAGCACATCAGAGGAAATCATGAACATCCTGGTCTCTCAGCTGTATATACATGTATGTATATTCATTATATATATTAAATGTCAGATCTTTAGATACTGAAGAATTGGATGGTGACAATTTTGAGTTCATAGATCATAGAATCATGGATCATAGAATAACCTGATTTGGAAGGCACCCACAAGGACTATCAGTTCCAACTGATCAGTTCATAAGGTAATATTTAAAAAGTATGATTATTGAAAGTGAAAAGATGTGCAGTTATTTCATTTAAAAAGGAGTATTGTACTTAGTTATTATTAATAATAATCTACAAACTGCCATTCAGTTATTTATTTGGAAGTGTGCTTTGTATACTAGTATATTTGATCATTGGAAACTCTATAAACTTTAGCATCATGAAGGTCAATGAATTTTCAATGATAAAGTGTAAAGTAACACAATATTCCCTAATACAGAACAAAAAAAGACAATGCAGTCACTTGAGAGGAAAATTTCGCTTCGAGTCAGAAGGCAATATCAACTAGCAGAGATATGTTAGCATTTTAAGAGTCTGTGACCCAAGGAACTTTAAGCAGGAGAGACATAGGTTTTATGACTATTTGAGGACATATCCCTAATTAAGAGCCATAAAAAATGTGCTGTAGGAACTCAATAGTTCTGTAGTGATCAGCTCTTCTAATATTAAATGACATGCTGAAAAGTTAATGGTTTTCCATTAGTTGAAATAATGCTCTTAAAACAGTTTAATGGCTATAGCGGAATGTTGTAAATTAGGTAATCTACGTTCTCATCACTGTTCTGGCACTTCCTTTGGTAAGGTTAAAAAGTCAACATCTCCCTTATACTCCAACATTTTCCAAAATTATAAGTCAGATATGATATCAGTTTCTAGACTCACTGTGATGTTGACCTCTAACTTCATAAGCATGATCTCACTCAGAGTTCTTTCATGTTTCTTTCTTAGAATAGAACTCCCATTCTCTTAGTGGCTTGAATTGCAATTCTTGTTTTAAACTGAAGTAACCCTTTGTTATTAGGGTCACTTAGAACCTGTTCTGGTGATTTAAATCTATTAAAGAACTTCCATGCAAAGCAATAAAAAACACTTACAACATCTCTAAACGTTACAAATGATTAAGACCACAAATGATTAAGACCAAGAGGCTGTGTTGTCCAAAAGCCTTTTATTTATGGATTATGATAAATGTACATTTATTACACTGCCTCCTCTCCCAACCTTTTACACTGTCTGTTCCTTTTGTTTATCCAAAATGCTTGTCTCAGCTTCACAGAAATATTCCATTATTTTGCTATTCTGAGATTTGCTTTAAACTGTTATTAGGAAATTCATATTTATATGACCATGGAAATGTAACATTCTCAACAAGGCTACTGTTTGTTTCTTTGTTCATTCATTTACGTTTGTTTGTTTGTTTTAGGAATTCTGTTATATGTTTTATTAACCCAGAAGACAATCAAACAGTGAACAGCACACAAAAAACTCATTCTTCATGTTGCTTGAACCTGGTATTCTTTACTATATCATTGTGGTCATGGTTAGTTAACAGTATGCTGAAAGACAATGGAAATATGAATTACTAGCTTTGTATCATCTTGTTAGACAAATTGGTCTGTTATTCTATAGACATACTGTTGTGTACTCTTACTCAATATGTGTTTGCACAATTCAATAGGAATAACCTTTGATAACCTCATGTTTCACTATAAGTAGTGACGATTGACTCATTATTAGCTGCTTTTGAAGTTTACTCCATTTAAGTAAAATAAGAAATGATAAATACCTTGTACCAGATCTGGCTGGAATAGAGTTAATTTTCTTCATAGAAGTCTGTAATGTGCTGTGTTTTAGATTTGTAACTAAACAGTATCAATAACATGCATTGGCATGTTTTGCCTGGTACTGAGTGCTTGCACAGCATCAAGGTTTTCTCTGTTTGGTTCCTCCACCTTATTAGTGATTAAGCTGTGTATAGACCAGAAACTGGGAGGGGACACAGTAGTGACAGCCCCAATTGACCCAGGGTATATTCCATAGTGTGTAGGATATACAATACTATATGAGCAGACTGTGCTCAGCAGCAAAAGCTCAGGGAAAAGAAAAGGGATTAATAATAATATTTGTTTTTCTATTACACATGCTGAGGCCCTGCTTTCTAGGATATGATTGGACATCTGACCACTGATAGGAAGTAGTGAAAGAATTTGTTACTTTATTTTCTTTGCTTGCACAGCTTTTGTTTCATCTATTAAACCATCTTTATCTCAATGAATGAGATTTCCTGCCCTTCTTCTTTTTTCTGTGTTCCATGGAATAAACATGGAATAAACAGTAAACAAACTGACTGTTGGCCAGTTTTAACCAAGCACATACTCATATACTTAAGGGTTGGTTTACTGTTGAATGCAAAAAAATCAACAATTTATGTTCCTTTTGATCTAAAAATTAGAGACTCCATCAGAAATGGAAGAAATTAGGATTATAATGAACTTTCAGATAAAAGAATTTTAAGAAGATAAAATGAAATTTGTGTCACTGGATAGAAACATGGGACACTTTTTTTTTTAAATTATTTTCTTTTAATTAATTTTGGTACTGTACCTGACCAAATGTATCCAAGAAATCAGAAATGAAACACAATTTGACTTTGATTTTGCTTTTCTAGAATGAATACATTCCAGGTCAATTTGGGCTCCACTTGAAATATTTATATACATTTATGAAAAACATGACGAAATATCTTTGAATTTGTAATAAGTTCTATAAATTGCTACATTCAAGCTAAAAAATAATTAAATAGTAGACACAGAAAAACACACACACAAAAGCAAATTCTAAAATGCTTCAAACTATCAAACTGTCTTCACATACAAATGAATGTCTATACAGAGGAAAAAAATGAAAAAAAAAAAAAATTAAAAAAGAAAATTAAACGCTACCTCCAACAACAAAACACCAACAACAAAACAAAACAAAACAAACTCTGTTTCCTGGTTTGCTGGGAGGACAGCTTTTGAAAATAACAGTCCACAAAATCCATGATTTGTTAAACTCCTGAATTCCAATTGCCTCTACAGATTTTATCATATGTTGTTTTAACATAACAGGTGGTTGCATTTCTGGTCAGTCATCTTGGATGGATTTGGTAACCAAGCAGACATTCCTGAAGCCATATTTCACCTATCTGCTCTAATAATTTTGGGTTTCTTTGAATGTAAACTCTGAAAGATAATCAGGTCTCTCACAGTTCCTGTATTGGGTTTATGTGGCAAGGGTGTGGTGGCAAGGGACTGAAGGCGTGGCCTCTATGAGAAGAGCCCAGAAGCTGCTCCATGTCAGATAAGAGCCATCTCCAGCCAGCTCGAAAAACGATCCGCTGCTGCCCAGAGCTGAGCCAATGAGTTATGGTGGTTGTGCCTCTGTGAAACCAGCCTTAAGAAAGGGAAAACAAACAAACAAACAAAAACCGCTGTCTAACAGTGGCTGGGAGAGATAAGACTGAGAAACAGCCTTGCAGACACCAAGGTCAGTGAAGAAGGAAGAGAAGGTGCTTCAGGTGCTGGAGCTGAAATTTCCCTGCAGCCTGTGGAGAGGCCCATGATGGAGCAGGCTGTCCCCCTGCAGCCCATGGTATACCACAGCAGAGCAGATTTCCACACCACAGCCCTTGGAGGAGGTGGATGTGGCCTGGAGGAGGCTGCTGGCCCCAGGCTGGAGCTGCAGCCCATGGAGAGGGGCCCACACAGGAGCAGGTGATCTGGCAGGAGCTGCTGCCCATGGGGGACCCATGTTGAACCAGTTTGCTCATACGCATATTTGAAGCCTCTGGGAATCCCATGTGGGATGAGTTTGGGAAGGACTGCATCCTGTGGAAGGGACACCACTTTGAAGCAGGGTAAGAGAGTGACCGTGAAGAAGCCATGGAAATGAAGAGTTACACATTGACCACAGACCTTATTCCCCACACCCCTGCACCACTGGTGGGGAGGATGTAGAAGAGGTGAAGGGGAAGGTGTGTTTTGTTTGCTTTCAATTTCTCAATGGTCTAGTCTACTAGTGATAGGCAATAAATTATATTAATCTCCCTATATTGAATCTGTTTTGTCTGTGACAATAATTGTTGAGTGATCTCTGTGTCCTTATCTCAATCCTTGAGCCTTTTCCAATTGTATTTTTGCTCCCTTTCCTTTGAGGAGGGGGAGTGAGACAGTGGTTGTGGCAGAGCTCAGCTGCCTAACTGGGTAAAACCACCACATCTCATTTTTATTTTAGCTTCCTTACAAGCCTGCTGTCAGTGGATTTTCTATTTACGTTTTGCTGTAGTCTGCTGATACTCTGTTGCTTATCAAGAGGAGAAAATACCTGTCCAGTTAGAAGATGACTTTTGCACAGAACTTCATATCTTATGTTACCTTATTGCAATATATTTTTTTTGCAATGGTGTGTTATTTTGTTTGTTTGTTCTTGCTCTAATTTTGTTTTGTTTTGTACATTTTATTTTATTAATAAATAACTTGAGCTTAACATGTGCTATACCATCTTCGTTTTAGGAGGAGGATGGGGTATCTGTTTTACAAGACAGGTTTTGAACTTCTCTTTTTCAGCAAATTGTCACTGGCTTATATACCTCTTAAAAAAGAAATTGACAAGTAAAAAAGATACAACCAAGAAACAAATAAACAAACAACGACAAAGCAAAAACTGTGATTTGAACACTTCTATGGAATTAAATCTCTCTCTCTCTCTCTTTTAATAATCTATTCATTGTTTATTTTGCATCTAAGATATATCTGCCTCCAGATTTAGGCAGACATTGAAAGTTACCTGTTTGTTGTGGTTTAGTCCCTTCAGGCAGCTACATGAAAGTGCCATGCAGTTGTTTGCTCACTCTTCCCAGGTAGAATGGAGGAGAGAATCAGGAAGGTAAAGTGCAAGAACTCATGGATTGGGTTAAAGACAGTTTAGATTTTATGTTGTTTATCCTGCTAATAGGAATGAATTTCTTATTTTGCTTTGCTCGTACACACAGCTTTTGCTTTACCCAATAAACTGTCTTTAACTCAAGTATTTTTTAAATTTTTATTCATGAAATAGTTTTCAGTTAAACTGGAACTTCATGAGGTATGATTGCTATTTGCAGTTCCTAAGTGAAATGTTTATATTATATTATTTTTTCCTTATGGCTGGGATTTTGATATGCTAACATTTACATTTGTCAGTGTTTTGTTGTTGGTGGTGGTGTTTTGTTTATTAGTTTTTATTTTCCTTTTTAATTCTTAATAGGTTTTCTGGATAATGCTTTATTTTACAGTTTTTATAACTTTTACTGAAATGTTATTGATTTATTTTTTTTATTATTATTTTTTTTTTTCTTCCAGTGGTTACCAGGAATACACATTTATTCTTGCTGTTTCAGTTCAGGCTTCCCAATTTATTTTGAATCTCTAGCTGTGTTTAGATTTCCTAGACCTGTTATTTATCACTGATTCACTGGCTGCTTTCATTCACAAATATGTGGGTATCACATGAACCAGCATCTCACACTGTGACATCTGTCTTCTGCACATTTTTTAGATACAGATATTTAGTCTATAGACTACTTCACATCTGCTGACTTGAACATGTTGTATCTCCTGTTAGTGATAAATGTGATGTATGATAAATATCATACATAGTTCTCAAGCAGCTGCTTATTTTTTTGCTTTTTCCGTTTGCTTTCTGTGACTATCTTAGATTCATGGACCCCCCTGTTATTCATTTCTGTCTTGATGTTACAGTAATATTTGGTTAATTGCTTATCCAACATTTTAGCTGGATGAAAGAAGACTAGCTTACACAGGAGGTGTTTTTTGTTTGTTTTTGTTTGTTTGTTTGTTTTGTTTTGTTTCCCCCTAATCCTTCCCCCCATGGTGTTTTTCACAGTCTATCTTAACTATATGAAAAACCTGGCAATGTCTATGGATATGTCTAGCTGGCAGAAGTTTGTTTTGTAACAGGAATTGGGCTGTTTGAAATTGTGTGCACTTAGTATTTACTATTATGTAGAATGATCTTTTGCCTCTAGGCAAAAATATGCAGTGATTAATGTCCACACTGTTAAAGAATGATTTTCTTTTAGCAGATTGGCTACAACCACCCTCTATAACACTTGATTCTGTTTCTTTTCTGGACTGCATTTGATAGTTTTCTGGTCTTCAGAAATGTTTTTGTGTGTTTCTTTTATTTTAAAGTTATGAAAATAAATCAGCAATTGTCCTGTAGTCCATCATGCGCTGTTTTTATTGAAAACATTTTATTACGTGTGTATGGAAAAATTAATAAATTAATAAAAATATTTAACTGATAATCAGCTAAAACATGGGAAAATAGTCCCAAGTCCTAATCAGCATGTAGTTTATTGCCCACTAAGGTCAGACCTTGTTTTAGAAAAGTAGCATCAACCAGGTGTCAGACAGCAAAATGACAGCATTATATCACCTAACAAAACAAATGGAAAACAGATTTCAAATAGATTAAAAAAAAAAAATAGATTCAAATCCAAGACCTCAGGCTAATCATTCAATCTACATAGTTTAATTTTACAACGAACAATAAGAAATGACAACAGTGATATACTTAATAATCCTGTGCTTTTATATATACATAGAACTCTATAGAGGGAATTAGAACAGGAGAAGTAAGAAAATTATGAAGTTATTCAGAAGCTCCTATTATGAGAACAAAAGAATTATTAGAATAAAACTGCTACGATATGCACATAAATATTGATTAGTCTGAACAACTTTTTTGTTACAGGGTATTTATTTTTGGAACAGGTCACTATTTATACAACCTGGTTGTTCAGCCAAGTTAAAAGGGAAATTATAAACAACATAATCTACAGTTTACAGTTAGTTTGTATAAAGTAATATGCAGCTCCGTGTGACAATTATTATATGTCTTTAAAAATATATTGAAGTATTCAAAGAAGCTACTCAGGACTTGTCAATTATTGTGTTTCTAGAACATTTCCCTCAATGATCTGTCATTTTCATCAATGTTTATTAAACAATGCAAAATAACTCCCATCTACAAGAAGGGCTGGAGGGTAGACCCGGGGAACTATAGGCCTGTCAGTTTGACCTCAGTGCCAGGGAAGCTCATGGAGCAGATTATTCTGAGTGTCATCATCATGTGGCACTTACAGGGCAACCAGGTGATCAGGCCCAGTAAGCATGGGTTTATGAAAGGCAGGTCCTGCTTGATGAAACTGATCTCCTTCTATGACAAAGTGACGCGCTTGGTAGATGAGGGAAAGGCTGTGGATGTAGTCTACCTTGACTTCAATAAGGCTTTTGACACCATTTCCCACAGCATTCTCCTCAAGAAACTGGCTGCTTGTGGCTTGGACTGGCTTATGCTTCATCGGGTTAAAAACTGGCTGGATAGCCGGGCCCAAAGAGTCGTGCTCAATGGAGTCAAATCCAGTTGGAGGCCGCACCTCGAGTACTGTGTTCAGTTTTGGGCCCCTCACTACAAGAAGGACATTGAGGTGCTTGAAAGAGTCCAGAAAAGGGCGGCTAAGCTGGTGAGGGGTCTGGAGAACAAGTCTTACAAGGAGTGGCTGAGGGAACTGGGTTTGTTCAGCCTGGAGAAAAGGAGGCTCAGGGGCAACCTTATCGCTCTTTATAAGTACCTTAAAGGAGGCTGTAGTGAGGTGGGGGTTGGTCTATTCTCCCACGTGCCTGGTGACAGGACGAGGGGGATTGGGCTAAAGTTGCACCAGGGGTGTTTTAGGTTGGATATTAGGAAGAACTTCTTTACCAAGAGGGTTGTTAGGCATTGGAATGGGCTGCCCAGGGAAGTGGTGGAGTCACCATCCCTGGAGGTCTTTAAAAGACATTTAGATGTTGAACTTAGCGATATGGTTTAATGGAGGGCTTGTTAGTGTTAGGTCAGATCACAGAATCACAGAATCACAGAATTTCTAGGTTGGAAGAGACCTCAAGATCATCGAGTCCAACCTCTGACCTAACACTAACAGTCCCCACTAAACCATATCCCTAAGCTCTACATCTAAACGTCTTTTGAAGACTTCCAGGGATGGTGACTCCACCACTTCCCTGGGCAGCCTGTTCCAGTGCCTCACAACCCTTTCAGTAAAGAAGTTCTTCCTAACATCTAACCTAAAACTCCCCTGGCTCAACTTAAGCCCATTCCCCCTCGTCCTGTCACCAGGCATGTGGGAGCAATAAATCCTCTGCCAAATGGCCAGCACAGGCACAGAGGAAGAAGGGCAGGAGACTGGGTGCTGTTGTGGGAGAGTGAGAACAACCCAAGGGAGGTCCACTCAGCTTTGTGTCATCTGCACACTTGCTAGGGTGCACTCCATCCCACTGTCCAGGTCACCCACAAAGATGTTAAAGACGCTTTCACTCAGGCCTTGAACTGTCAAGCCTTGCATCCTGGTTTCAGTGTACAATACAGACATTTACTCCAATTAAAGCCCCATCACCAGCAATACAGAACAACAAGATACAGATACAGCTGAGCTGTAGGACAAACGCCACAGCTTCAGAGCTGCTCCTTCTCCAAAAGCCCTGTTGAGACCCTTGGTTTGCCAACATTACTGCAGCAGCAGCATGCAAGGCTAGTCAGTTTACTGCATGAACTTCCATGCAAGTTGCAGTTACATCTTTGCAGTGCAATCACATAAGCAGCAACAACAACACAGCATTTTATATTTATTTATTTATTTGCAATAAAAAGGTGCTGCTGGCCTTCTTTTTGAAGAGATTCTTCTCACACCGACATTTTGGCTCCAAAAGATAGGTTTCAAGCTATCTATAGATGCAAAAAAGCACATTAGGAAGATCCACAATTGTGTTTTCAGTTCTCCATGTGTCCAGAAGGAGGCTTGAGATCAGAAAATGTTGGACTTTACGATCTTGAGGTCTCTTCCAACCTAGACAATTCTGTGATTCTGTGATAACATTTTTAAAGTCACAGTATAACTTTAAAGACACACTAGTATCACAAGGAAACTTTTATGCAGTTTGCATGGAATAGACAATGTACATGAAAAGACAAAGAGTACTGTTGGTAAATTCCTGCATAAAATAGGAAAAAGTACAAAAACTTGAAGAATAATTTAGTATTTAAATTTCAATTTAAAAATGTCAGTGATATGAGTTTCTCCGTAAAGCTTGGATAAATGTGATCTTTTTGCTTTTATAATAGCAAGAAAAAGATGGAGAGCATTGTCAAAAGTAAATAAATGGATAAATAAAATTGGACTTTCTTTCTGGAAGTAAAAGATAACTCCACAGGGAAGACTGAATTAACCTCTATTTAAATACACTGAAAATGTGAATGTTTATTCAAATTCGTAAGTTATTGCTGTGGGATTCTGAAAGTCTCAGGAGAATGAGTTCATAAAAATGAATGATATATCACATTTGAAAAATAAAATCAGAATTATTTCCTGTCATAGGTCTGGAAAAGAAAAGAAAAAAAAAAAAAAAAAAAAAAAAAAAAAAAAAGCTGTCTCTGTTAGGTCACTAAAAATTTAGTTATGGGAATATAGGTATTAAAATTGTGGTGTTTACTACTGTACTGGGTCTGGCTGAAATGTTAACTTTCCTGGCAGCAGCCCATACAGTGCTGTGCTCTGCACTTGTAGCTGGAACAGCAGTGTTATCACACCAGTGTTGTGTCTACTGCTGAGCAGCAGTGGCACAGCATCGGGCCTTTCTCTAACCCTCCTAGGGGGTGGGCAAAAAGTGAGAAGAGAAACATCACCAGGGCAGCTGACCTAAACCAATCAAAGGGATATTCCATACCATGTGATGTCACGCTCAGCAATAAAAGGTGGAAACAGGAAGAAGAGGGGAGGGGTGGGCTCTCGTTGTGAAAACGTTGGTCCTCCTCTCGAACACCGGCTACGTGTGTTGAGGCCCTGCTTCAAGGACGTGGTCAATCATCACTCATTTGTGGGAAGTAGAGAGTAATTTCTTTCCTCTGCACTTCCATATAGCCTTCATTTATTTTATTTATTTGTTTTCCTCCCTTCTTTTTATTTTTCCCTTTTCCCCTCCCTTTTCCTCTTTCCCTTTTTATTTCCCTTTAGTTAAATTGTTTAGTTCATAATAATCTTTATTTTATTATTATTATTATTTCCCTTTAATTAAATTATCCTTATCTCAACCCGTGAGTTGTTCTTTGCTTTACTTCTCCCCCTCCTCATCTAAAAGAGGGGGAGTGAGAGAGCGGTTGTGGGGTTTAGCTGCCCAGCACGGTAAAACCACCACAACTACTGGGTGTGAGGATAGTACCATTGAACCTTTACTGGTCATGTTTTTGAATCTTGTTAGGAATTTCCCATAATTTTCTGTTACAGATGAATTTATTCAGGGGCCTCCTGAGATCATCTAGTCCATTTAGCAGGGTCAGTTAGAGTGGATTTCTCAGGTACATGTGCTATTGAGTTTTGAATATCTCCAAGGAGGCAGACTCCATAATCCCTCCGGGAAACCCATTCAACTGTTTTGCCCTCTTCACAGTAAAAACATATTTACTTATGCTTACATGGAATTTTCTGTATTTAAACTTGTGCCCATTGACTCTTGTCCTATCACTGGATATTGCTGAGTATCTCCATCTTATCTCTACACAGTGATAAAGTATTTCTGAGCTTGCTTTATTTTTTTTTTTTTCTTCAGGCTGAACAGTTCCATCTCTCTCAGCCTCTCCTTATATGTTAGATGTTCCACATTTTTATATTGGAATTGCTTTAAGATACCCATGTCTCTGTTGTACTGGAAGCCTAGAACCTGACCCAGCATTCCAGATGTGTCTGACCAATGCTGAGGAAACCACTGTTGCATTAAGGGGTGTAGCCAATTAGCCATTATAAGCCCAGTCGTGCTCAGTGTACTGAACTATCACATTAGGGATTCACAAATGAAATAGCACACCCTCACTCTAGTCGCATTCCATGAACTACCACAGCCAAACTTAAAGAGTTTGGTCACTTTCAATGAGACCTATCATGGCTAATTTAATGAGTAGTGCAATTTACTCAAGCAATAGGTGCATACACAGGTTCTTTGGATTGACACTGTCTGCAAAGCACACTTAAATTCCAAAAGTATGAATAACACAGGCTGGCTATTAATGCGTTAAAAGGCACAAAGACTCTATAGAGTCTTTATATATAAAGACTTGTCTCTTATATATAGATATATAAGTTTCCCAGAGAGTCACTTGGCATAACTAAGTGTTCAAATCTTACCCAAAGGCATCCCAGTGCGGGGGAAAGAGAAACTCAGCATGGCAACTGATCCCAGAAGTCACAACGGTATCATCTCTCTCATCTCCTCTCTCTTAAACAAATATATATTATTTTCTCTCTTTTAGGTGCATCTTGAGTGACTCTAGTTATGTATATCTTGGTTACAATTGGTGGAAAGTTTTCTTGGTTTAATTTAAAGATATTGGCTCTGAGAAATACAGATTGCTTGCTCAGTAAGGGATGGTCATACCTTGGAGGCAGGTAGTTTTTTTGATGGAGGTATGTTTTGGTATTATAATAATATTGTAATAATATGATAATGAGCAGCGTTCACTAGAATACAGCATTTTGTCAAAAACATGACATATCATTGGCTCAGGGTAGCAAATGTGCAGCTTGTCAGTCTCGATGTGCAGATCAGGTTCCCATCTTGTCAAAGAACCTAGCCGCAGTGTCTCCACTCTGCTCTACGCTCTTCCTCTTAGAGTTAGTACTGTTCCTCTTAGAGTTAGCACACCAGGTTCCCCCAGTGTGATTAACTTCTAAGGTTGGAGGCCTAGGGAACTTCTATGTAGTGCAACTACACTGCACCCTGGAAGCTTCTTCAGTGCTGTACCTTTTCTTTAAAATGTGAATATCAGTTTAATATTCAAGTCACCTTAAGCAGTTATTCCACAACCATCTCCCTTGACCTGCTATTAACATTCTTTCTTTTCATAGAATATCTGAGTTGAAAGGGACCCACAAGGATCATCAAGTTTAATTCATGCATCCCCAAAGGACCAACCCATAAATAAGTAAGTAAATAAACAAATAAATCAGATCACGTCTCTGAGAACATTGTCCAAATGCTTCTTGGACTTCAGCAATTTGGGTGCCATGACCACTGCCCTGGGGAGCCTGTTTCAGTGCCCAAAAACACTCTTGGTGAAAAACCTTGTCCTGATATCCAGCATGAACTTCCCCCATTGCAGGTTTAAGCCATTCCCTCAGGTCCTATCAGTTATCACCAGAGAGAATAGATCAGTGCCTGCTTCTCCACTCCCCTTGTGAGGAAATTGTAGACTGTGATGAGGTCTCACCTCAGTCTCCTCCTCTCCAGGCTGAACAATCCAAGTGACTTCAGCCATTCCTCATACATCTTCCCTTTAGACCCTTTATCATCTAAGTTGCCCTCCTGTGCAGTTGTTTTCCTTGTTTAATGTTCTGCTTCCTTTCAGTATTAGTTACACTTTCTATGACATGCAAACTTAATGTCCAAAGTAGAAAAAAAAAAATAAAAATCTAGAGTTCATAAAAATGAAAGGGAATGCAAGTTTTTCAACGTAGGATTTCTGAGTATTCTAACAAACTCTAACCAGTATCTGATATGGTGCATTTAGTAGATCCCAGTTATTTATCATAAATGAATAATGGTATTATTTTAGTCTTCATACCCACTATAGATATTTCCAAAATGGAAAATTCACAGGTGTGAATATATACAGTTTATTAAGAGTAAATGAAAATTAAGAGATAACTCTGAATATGGAAAAATACCACTCCTTCTAATCAGAATAAGCAGAAGAAGAAAGAAGAAAAAGGAAACAACAACAAAAATAACAAACCTCTAAGCTACCATGGTCAGAAGTAAAGCTCATAACACATATTAAAGACCTAAAATGAATTTAATAAAAATATAAAACAATGAGCAAACACAGTCGATGGCATTCTTTCTTTTGACACAGATAATTTCTTTACAACTGAAATTAAAAAATAATTTATTTCTGATGTAAATAAAATCTATCAATAAAATGGAATAGAAAAGCAATAGACATGCTTTGACTAAAACAGGGATGCCCTTGAAATAGTCTTTGATCTTCATAAGTTTAAAAACTTTTTATCATTATTTACATCACTGCACTATATAGAAAATGATTTCTAAACATTTCTACACTATACATGAGTAAAATATATTTTAAATGTCAACAGATGTTAACATTAAAACTATAAAATTTTTGCTTTTGACTAAAACAAGGTCTCAGAAGCAGAGCAAATGAGCTCTTCATGTGAGAAAAAAACAAAACAAAACAAAACAAACAAACACCACCAAACCAAACCAAACTAAATCAAACCAAACCGATGATGCAAACAAACAAACAATAAAAGTGAGAAAGTGAGTATCTAATTTTTACTGTAATTTTGAAAGCTTTTTTTTTTTTTTTTTTTTGGTGGGGGGGGGAGGGGAATATAGCTGACCTTTTCTTGTAAATGCTTGTCTACAATAACAAACACTTTTTTTTCAAAAGTGTCTATGCAAGCTTCATGTTGTGCATTTCAAAGGTAATGGAACTATGACAGAAACTAAATTCAATAAAAAAGTTTATATATATAAATATAAATATCAATTATATATTATTTTTCTATTAATTACAAAATTGTATGAAAAAGTACTTGACAGAGTGATCTGGAATAAGTTGGCCTAATTGGAAGTAGAAGTTCTGTGTTCAGAAGATAAAAATATTAATGCCAATATATTTTCAGCGTTGGACAGTTCTAATACTTTACATCTTTACAGGGCTGAGCTTTTCCATCTGTCCACCAATATTTAAAACACTCCACCATTTTAAATATTGGTATCTTTCCTTCTCTCATTCCACTTTTTTTTTTTTTTTTTTTTTTTAAACAAAACACTCCACAACTGTAAAATATTTTATTGGATTTATTCCAACTTTCTGTGAAGTATTTGGCAGTTATACTAAGGCAGATAAAATGTTAATAAGACTAAAAGCTCCAGGAGGATTTGAACACGATATTCAATTAGGAAATGGAACTTGAAACTATCCTCTTACTTACCTGTCATAGTATAGATTGATTCTTACAAAATAGGAAGAACAGAGAGCTACATTGCTCCACGGGGATGAGATATTCATCTTGAAACAGTTCTCCACAAATTCCCAATGAAATCAGAATAAACAGCTCCATATGTCTAGTCAGTTATTTAACTTTTTCTGCTTACTTCTGAATGTCCTGGAAAATGCAACTCTAATCACAGGATGCAGCTCAATCTTGTCTCCTTTTTTATGACAAAAGAAAAGGCAGGGAGTAAACTTTTAATACTTTTCCTGTTTTAACTTTGCAAAGACACAGCACAAAATCTTATTCATTTTGATGAAGATCTATAGGAGTCTTGTGGCTGTTAGCTTCAAAATCGATTACACAAAGCATTTCATTATTCTTAAGGAACATACTGAAACTAAACTAAAGCAAGCTACATTTTAAATCCTTAGTATCTCAGGATACCAAAATCCATTTTTTTTTCATAGCAAAGTAAATATAAATTTCCTGAAAATCAATTAGATCAATGTGTGATTTGTCCTTGCATAAACTGAACAACAAATTTCTATATATTTGTATCTCTTAACCTGGTTAAAAAAAAAAAAAAAAAAAAAAAAGTCAATAGACTAATGCCAATGCAAGAGATAAGGTGATTATGTTAAGTAGCAACATTTTACCAATCAATTTCAATCCTTAGTTTTAAAACACATCAAATGGATTGACGTGGATTTTGAAATGAAATGGATTTTTCACATTGAAAGATTTGTCTCCCTGGAAACTGTTCTGTGTAGTGAGCCCTGTTTTCCTCGAAGTAGCTGAACAACTGCCTGCCAATAGGAAGTAGAGAATGAATTCTTTGTTCTACTTTGCTTGTGTGTGCAGCTTTTCTTTACCTAATAAACTGTCTTTATCTCAACCACGAGTTCTCTCACTTTTACCTTTCCAATTCTGTCCCCAGTCAAACCTGGGGAGAGTGAGTATGGTACTTAGCTGCCAGTGTCATTAGAGAACTTTTGTCTACATGTTCTGATCTATTTTTTATCATGAAATAAAAATAATTATTTATTCTTTTATGTGGGGGAGAACTTTTGAAATTTATTTTACTAGCAAGACATAGAATGTGCTGCTTGAGCTGGGGTGCTGGACAATATGAAATGTAATGCTATTAAAGAATGAGGAAAAGAAGGCATTCTGTGCCTTATCCTTTTCTCTGTCCTGTATATCCAAACATGAATGTGTCTGACTCAGCAATGGGCCTACAATTTCCTTAGTCTTCCTTTTGTCACCAATGTACTTACAGAATCTCTTCTCATTGCCTTTGACATCCCTGATCTGGTATGAGTCTGTCTCTCCAGCAGATATCATGGTGGGTCCATGAGGACCAGGGCTTGTGAATGTGAGGCTGCTCCTATCTCTCTGTAGAGAGCCTTATCAACTTGGGCTTCCAGGTCAGGTGGCCTGTAGCAGACTCCCACTGTAATGTCTCCTACACCTGACATCCCTTTAATCCTATCCCATAA
Organism: Aythya ferina; assembly: GCF_964211825.1. NCBI lineage: Eukaryota > Metazoa > Chordata > Aves > Anseriformes > Anatidae > Aythya > Aythya ferina. The sequence continues at coordinate 47,189,872 of NC_140296.1, forward strand.
ACTCTCAGTTGGCTCCTCATCCATCCCCAGACAGAGAGCGTCACGAACTTCAGTTGCTCACTGACATGGAGGGCAACAGCGCCCTTCTCATCTCCCCTCTCTGTCCTTGCTAAGGAGCCTGTATCCTTCCATGCCAATGCTCCAGTCACAGGAGCCATCCCCACACATCTCCATGATGGGGATAATAATTTTGTAAGTGTGTGCATGTCTCTAACTCATCTTGTATATTCCCTATGCTGAATGTATTAGCATGCAGGCACTTCCTAGGGGCACCCCAGTGCGTCATGTTCCTATAAAGTGTTTGGGAGATTTCTCCATAATGTTGTCTTGTAGGCATTACCTTGCTAACCTTCAAGTCCTGGAACTTTCTCTCATAGCCCCAAGAATGGGTAAAAATTCCAATTCCCCCTGCTTATTTCCCATGACACATGCATTAGTATAGATGTGTTTAAGTTGGACCCATAATGAAACTGGCATATATAATCATAGAATCATATAGTCATTAAGGTTGGAAAAGAACTCCAAGTTCATCTGGTACCACCATCTCTCTACCACCATTACCATCCACTAAACCACATCCCTAAGTAGCATGTCCAACCTTTCCTTAAAAACCCTCAAGGATAGTGACTCCACCACCTCCCTGGGCAACCCATTCTACTGCCTAACCGCTTGAGGTCGTTCCGTCTTGTTCCATCTGTGAGAAGAGGATGTCCCTCAGCTCCCCACAAATTCCTTTCAGGCAGTTGTAGAGAACAATAAGGTCACCCCTGAGCCTCCTCTTCTCCAGGCTAAACAATCCCAGTTTCCTCAGCTGCTCCTCATAGGACTTTTGTCCCAGACCCTTCACCAGCTCTGTAGCCCTTCTCTGGACATGCTCCAGGGCCTCGATGTCCTTCTTGTAGTGAGGGGCCCAAAACAGAACAGAGTACTCAAGGTGTGACCTCACCAGAGCAGAGTACAGGAAGACAATCATCTCCCTGGTCCTGCTGACTACACAATTCTTGAAACAAGCCAAGAAGCTGTTGGCCTTCTTGGTTACCTTGGCATACTGCCAACTCATGTACAGGCGAGCATTAACTAACACCTCCAGATCCTTTTCCTCTGCACAGCTTTCCAGCAACTCTGCCTCAAGCCTTTGGCATTGCATGGGGTTCTTCTGGCCAAAGTGCAGGACCTGGCACTTAGACATGTTGAACCTCATCCCATTGGCCTCTGTCCATCAAATCGACCAGTCCAGGTCCCTCTGCAGGACCTTTCTACTCTCTGGCAGATCAACACTTCCCCTCCTTGGTGTCATCTGCAAACTCACTTGATTCCCTCATTCAAATAATCAATAAAAATATTAAAGAGGATGGGTCCCCATAATGGCCCCTGGGGACTTACTGGATGGAGTGTCTGGCATTCCTTTGTGCTGCACCATTTGACTCCATTCTCCACAGTATTATCCTAGAGAAACTTGCTGCTCATTACTTGGACAAGTGTACAGTTCTCTGGGTAAAGAACTAGATGGATAGCCAGGCTCAAAGCCATAATGAATGGAGTCCAATCCGGTTGGCAGCCAGCCACCACTAGTATTCCCAAGGGCTTAGTACTGGGTCCAGTTTTATCTAACATTTTTATCAGTGGTCTTGATGAGGACTTTGACTGCACACCCTAAGTAAGTCTGCAGATGATACCAAGTTAGGTGGGACTGTCCATCTACTTGAGGGTTCAGAAGACATTGCAGAGGGATCTTGTCAGGCTGGATAAATGGACTGGGTCCAGTCACATGACATTCAACATGGGCAAGTGCTAGGTCCTGCACTTTGGCCAGAAGAATCCTAGGCAGCACTACAGGCTTGGGGAAGAGTGGCTGGAAAGTAATCCAGCAGAAAAAGACTTGGGGGTGCTAGTCACTAAAGTTTTTTGTACGTTGAAATGGATAAATATACCCAAGACTGAATATGGAAGGTTTTATTCCTCAGTTTGCTGTTTTCATTTCCTATATATTTGAAGGAATTTTTTCATACTTATTCCTTTTAATAATATTTGACTTTGGATTAGTTTTCCAACAATAATTTTTATATTATATTGTTATAGATTATAACCTCATTACAGTTACACTTCTTCTATTTCTTGACTCTGTGCTTCCCTTTGCAGAACATATTTTAGATTTTTTGTTATTCTAAATCTCCCCCTGGAATTCATGTTCAGAATTCATATTTATGTTTTTAGCTCTTTGAGACTGTGCTGTGACAGCTAATTCAATGTGGTAAGTTTTGTTGTTGAGAAAAAAGTGCTAGCTTCTTAGGAAGAAAAAATGGTGGTAGTTCTGCCATGTTGAGGAGGATGGATTGAGTCCAAGAACATAAGCAGTAAAGTAGCAGTGGGTTGAATTATCTCAGTGTTGAACTAATCTCAGGGTTAATGTTAGGCATGATCTTTCGTGCTTTGTTGGGTTGAGGTTAGAGTTTGAGCTCCCCCATTTCAGTAATCAGGTAGAGATTGTACAAGAGTCTTTCTGAAGATACTGAAAGAGTAAAGAAATGTGCCCAGATAATAATACAGGCTATATGATAAGCACGCACAGTAAATTAAAATAACGTTTTTATTTCAACATATTTCACCAACAGATTTAAGAATGTTCTATATATTTATAAGTGTGTACCATAAGCATAAACACACATATGATAGCACATTTCAGGGTTATTTTTTAATAGTCTTTAAAAAAAAAACAAAAGTCATGAGCAAGATATATTGTTTTCAGGGCCTAGGAAACAACTTTTCCCTGATGTAGGAACACAGACGGAGTTCAAAAATAAAAGTTAAAAATTAAAATCTGCCATCAGAATAGCTTAGTTTTAACAGCAGTCTATTGGTTTTAGAAAGCAGACCAGAGGGATGGATATGGCTGATAACTTGAAATTAGATCTGTTGTTCAGTGCTATTGTTTGACTTCAAACAGACAAAAGTGAGTAGGAAAATTTAGAAATCAATATGTTATCAAAACAACAACCAGCCATGTTCACCTGAGACTGTGATAACACAATCAGACTTATGACCTACAACACCAGATAAAGGAAGAGGCACAATATAATAGGAGAAGACTGTAACAGATTACAGGAAATTGAATTGGATCCATTCAAACAAGCTGACACCTCAGTAACAAAAAAAAAGGTAGCTTTTTTTTCTCTGTATTGATTTGAAATAGATTGGAAAATTCTTAACAAGTATAATATACAAATATTTATAATAATTATATTCATCTATATAAAATGTATTTTCTGTCCAGTATGTTTTACTGTTAATACATGCTTAATTGCTCAAACAAATATTCTAAAGCATATACATATAATACATAATAGTCACATGTGATAGTTAAGTTAGATAGTTAAGAAGTTGTCATATGTCATATGTCATTGGCGTTACTCTTTAAAATGTGTGTGCTTCTTGCAGTCTGGTTTTTATACTTGAATTCTTAATATACTTGAATTCTTAATCACATTATAGTTTCAGCTAAGATGTAGAAGAAAATCAATCAGAAGAAATAAGTCAACCGCTGTTTAGTCACAATCTGACTTTGTCTTCTTTGAGAATGAAAGTCTAAAGCCTTTCCAAGTCTTAATATATTACTTGCTATTTAGTAGCTATTTAGTATTTTTGTAATTTTCACCTAAGCAGAGACTCAAGTCCATTATCATATGGATCTCCATATTTATCTCCATCTCAGATGTATTCCTAGTTCCATCTAAATGCTTCAGGCTGGTCTTATGAATGTATCCTCCTTTTAAAAGGACGTTAAATGTAAGGAAAGAACTGCTGGTGCAGATAAAAACCTGTGAAATTGCTTTGTCTTTTTTTTTTTTTTTCCCCCCAACCTCATCCAAAAGTAGACAAGCACTAGCACTTGTGAACCCCCCCCCCCCCTTTGTTTCAAGGTAAGTAATGTTATATTTATTGGGAAAAGTAAGGAGGGAAATATAGATATCCTTTGCTATTACATAAATATTGTACTTTTGAGAAGATCAAGAATATGTTAAAAAATTACACGGTAATCTAATGATTAAAAATAATGTCCTATTGTATTTTGACTTCTGAAAATAAAGACTATTTAAAACTTTAAAGAACAATTTCTTATAAGAATTTTTATGAAGCTAAAAAAAAATAGACTGAGAATGTGATAGTTCTGTATAGGAAAAGGCTGGTTTTTTTGAAAACAAAAACAAAGAAGCAAAAAAAAGACAAAACAAAACAAGCAAAAACAAACACAAATGAACAAACAAATAAAAACTGCTTTCTTACTGTTTTAACACATTTACCTCCTCTGGAGTTCTGAGCTTCATCCACTAGTTCATGTCTAATAGTAGGAAACTTTAAAATAAAATAAAAAAATAAGATATGATAGATTAAAATAAAATAAAAATAAATAAAATAAAAAATAAATAAAATAAAAATAAATAAAATAAATTAAACAAAACAAAATAAAATAAAATACAAATAAAAATGCAGCTGAAATAAGTTTTTGAAGAGGTAAGCAATTTCTTCGGACAAGATTGTAAAAAATAAAAATAAGAAGCTGACGAATTCTCAGTAATAAATTGAACTTTTTGAGCAGTATATGCATGCTTTGGTTGTTGGAAATCTTACACATGTGCTAACTGATATTCAGTATGAATAGCTAAGAGATGAAGAGAAAGTTCATGAACAACATTATTCCATCAAGTCTTTAAAACAGAATTTTAAGAGCTTTTAGGCAACAAAATCCTTGAAAATGTATTAATTTCACATATGTTGCTTGGGTGTACAGACACATTGGTTGTGATCACACAGGAAAAGGTTGTGATCACACACACAAAAATTCCTCGTTAATATATCTTTCTCTAACAAACTTTGAGTTAGAAAGTTAGTCAAAACTCTTTTCCTTAAGACTGTTAGTTCAGAGAACAATTCATCTGGGAAGATACTTCAAGAGGTTTCTAGTCCAACCTTCTGCAGGGTTTTTTTGCAACTACTCTTGGCAACTTCCTTCATTAACTTAACTGCATTCAAAGTAAAGTAGGTCTAGTTAAAATTGCTTTTAAAATTAAAATTGTGTCTGTTACCTTTCATCTTCCCACCATGCACCAATGTGAAGAGCTTATCTCTTTCTCCTTGCTGACCCTTAGCATGAGGAAATACTAAATTTATAAATACCATATAAGAATATTTTATATCAGTTCAATGTAATATGAAAAAATTAGATTTTTTTCCCTTTAAGCCTTTGAGATCTTAACTCTCAATATTTATATTTAATACGAGTATATAAATAACTAATAAAAAGGTAAAAAAGTAAAAAAAAAAAAGTTTCTGAAAAAATAACCTCAACCATATCAAATAGCTTTCGTTTAGAAAGCCATTTATTTCTTTTTAATTTAGAAGAGTAGGGTTTTTTGTTTGTTCATTTTGTTGTGTTTTTTTTTTTTTTTTTTTTTTTTTCTTGAGAAATAATGACTTGAACTATTTATCTTCAGATCAAAAGATAAAGTGTGTAAGTCAATAAAATGTTTGACATTGAAGTTACTTAAATATAAATTTGATCAATAAAATATAACAGGAACAAAAATCAGTATATTATCTTACTGATTTTTCCTTTTTAACTCCAACCTTCTTTTTACCTAGTTACTGGGATTAAATTTTCTAACACCTACTGCACATTTTGTTCCAAATAAACATGATCTCTTTCTGGCCAGTTTCAAAACACTGATAAAGATAAGCAAGAAAATGTCTGAAGACTTGTGCCTTGCCTTCAAAAACCTAAAAAGTTGTCAAGGCTCATTATTTATATAACAAAGAATTTAAAGGAGTCAATTATCAATATATACTTTTTCTACTGGATGGACTTATAGCTTAAAAATGCATTACTCCCAGGAAGTTTCAGTCATTTTCAGATATTCAAGAGAACCAAAATATCAAGCACATTTCAACTCTGAAAGATGGAAAAAAAAAATCCTACTAATGTAGGATTCCCTGTATACTAATACAGGGAATATTATTGTCCTGGCATTAGAACTCAAAGAGGAAAAACAGTAATTATTTCTATAATTTTTCTACCACTGGGAAGTCTTTTTAGAGTCAGATGGACGATTAAAGATGTGTCAGTATGTTGATATACAAAAGAAAGGTGTTATATATATATATTGTCTTTTTAATTCAGGGAGATCATTATTATCCATTTCTATTTTTCTTACTCAATGAGCTTCTGTGAAGCCTCTGTGACTGCAGTGAATGTGCTCGGTGAATATCAATATATGCTTGATCTTGAAAGTTGCTACTAGGTACAATTAATATCAGAAATATTTTACATATATCACAAGTCATATTCCTTAATAGGTTCTTGTTTCATAGTTGTTCAATTTTGCTTGTATATGTCTTAATTTTGGGATAATACATAACATAAATATATATACATAAAGTTGATGACAGCACAAATGCAAGTACATCATTAAATACAATGCAGTATCTTCCCATTTAACAGTTTTGTGATTATAAGAAGGGTTATTTAGATATTTGTGCACATGTACAAAACCAGACTTAAATAGACTTAAAATTCTGACCAGAGTTAAATAGACTTAAAATTCTGAGATCTGGAATTTTTGTCTCTTATCTATGTTTGAAACAGTTATCATAGACTCCCATTATGCACAAGGGAGAGAATAAGTAGGCACATTTAGAGTGAAATTTGTTCTGTTTCAAAAGTCTGACTTACAGCAAGAAGACTATCATTCTCTTTAAAAGCTCTCTGTATAAGCATGTAGAATGAGATGATGCTCAAATGTGTCTCTATAGTGAGACCAATGGCCAGATAAAAACTCAAATGTCTGAAACATCTAAAAAGTGTGTGTGTTTTTTAAAAAACTCATTTAGCAAAACACACACACAAATCAGTTTTGCCTGCCTTTGGTTGTTTAAATGCAAGTTATGAAGTTATGGCTAAATCATCCATTTCTAAACAGGGGAGAAGTGCTTGACACATGAGCTTAACTCTCTAAATGTCCCATGGTGATATAATGTGCTTTCTTTCATATGCAATAAAGTGCTAGAAAATTACCTAGCTGGCCCAATATTTTGCTGATAGAATAAACCAAAGCAAAGCAAAACAAAAATATAGACTACAAATTTATAGGTGCATGCAACAGCAACAGAAATTGAAATCCACATTGATATACTTTTATCTTTATATTGACTGGTCTTTCATTATCATTTAATATCTCCTTCAAGGTCAAATCTGCTAGTAATTGCTTTAGAGGAGTGCAGTGCTGAACAGATTATATTCAGGTGAACTGCCATCTGTATTTTAAAATGCAGACATGCTTCAGTATTCTGTGCATGACCTAGTCATATCCATTAGAATTTCTTAGTTTTGTCAGATATCATGAACCAAATATGGACAGACACTGTCTTTCCACTGTCTTTTTTACAGTATCACTGATGTCACCTGCTTCCCAAGCAGCCAAAAGTTGCAAATAGTTCCACTTCGAGTTTCCTACAAGAACAGTAGGAAACAGTGCGGGCAGTCAAGTATTAGCTGACCACACTTCAGACTTCTGTCAAGATAGGCCAGTTAAGTTATGAGAGTGGCAGATCATGTCCGATTATCATATTGCTAAAACTGCAAAATATTATTTAATTTAAAATATATTTATTTAATAATAAGAATAAACATTGCGGAGTGACTAGATTACTCAAAGTTCCCTAGAAAAATGAAACATCTGATAAGAAACAAAATGAGAAAAAAAAAAATCATAAATAGTAACACAACAGATATTAATAATGAAGGGTAAGAAGAAAATATAAAGAGAGAGATGTGCTCTTTTCGTTGCTTTCACTAACAGTATCCATGTAAAATTTTTGCAAAGAAAAAGCCTATTAATCACAACACATGGCCAGGAGCGTATTAGAAATTATGTCAAATGTGCACCACCACATTCTAAGAGAATGAAACACTCTGTTGAAACTGTTATCAGTTAACTATGTAACTATGCAGAGTTTACTGATGATAGTACACTGGGAGATGCTGTTTACTCTCTGGAGGGATGAGAGAACTTGCAGAGGTATCTAAATATATACCTCTGCACAATGCCAATCATCATTGGCATGAAATTCCACAAGGGAAAATGCAGGGTTCTGTACTTGGGATGGAGTAATGCACAGGCACCTACTGAGAGAAAAGTGGCCAGAAAGAAGATCAGCAGAAAGGGATGTGGGGGTTGACAGCTGCTCATTGACAGCAGGCTCAACATGAGTCAGCAGTGTGCACTGGTAGCCAAGAAGGCAAACTACATTTTTCAGAGGTTCAGGAGAAGATCATAGTTATAAAGAAAAATTTATTTGCTCTGAAGGTGATCAAACACTGGATTGGGATTCCTAGAGAGATGATCGATGCTCCACAGCTGTCAGTTCACAGCTGTCCAAGAGGCATTTGGATAATAGACTTAATAATATGTTTTAACTTTTGATTAGCCCTGAAGTCATCAGGCACTGATGGACTTGATGATTTTTGTAGGTCTCTTTCAATTGAACTATTCTATTCTATTCTATTCTATTCTATTCTATTCTATTCTATTCTATTCTATTCTATTCTATTCTATTCTATTCTATTCTATTCTATTCTATTCTATTCTATCCTATTCCTAGAGGTTTGCTTCACAGATATCAGGATTAGAATGTAGTGGTGAAGGTCTGAAAAATAATGCATTGATTTCAGAATAAATATGGAAGATAAATGCCCTCTTTTGCCTCTATAGAGGCAAATAGCCTCTAAAGGCTATGTGTGAAAAGTTTTAAAATGCATTTTGTGCATATGTAGGAGCATGTTATAGAAATTATTGTTGCAGTTTAGAATCACATTGTATAGTCACATGCAAAATCAATCATAATCACACCTGAAAATACCTTTTTTAACAGTTTTACTTTGCATTTATTATTTTACTTTTCTAAATTTATATCTGTTTTAAAGTATTTTTATTGCAAATGTAAATGTGAGATAAGTGTAAAACATTGTAAACTGCTATTCAATGGAAAAAAAAAGTTTTTTAGTTATTACTAAGCTCAAATTTTGAATAAATAAGTATTAAATATATTAAAAGAATTAAAAATCTGTTCTTTGGCAGAAAACGAACAAACAAACAAACAAGGAAAAGAAAATGCATCAGGGGAATAAAATTTGTTAGCCTGGTGACAGAATTTTTTGCCAAAGTTCTACATCTAACTGTGAAAAGAATTAATAGATTAGGTAATTTTTGTTTTCTCAGAAAGCAGAAACCAATACAGGTATATATTCTGGAAGGACTATGGAACAGTGTATTATATATGTCATATATGTCAACTATTAGCTGTCTTTTAAGTACTAGAGACACCTGTCTTTATACTATTGATGCTAAAAAATGCCATTCAGTGCTGGGAAAAAAAAAAGTTGGTCGAGCAATTTTCTTCTCGACAGTGTCTGAAGACAGTGATGGGGAGCAAAGGAATTTTAACAGCAGGCATTACATGAGTTTTAGTAAAAGGTAACTATAGTACTTGTTCGAGTACTTCAACAGATTGAAAAAAATGTCTTGAAGCACAGATGTTAGAAGAAAGCCATCTTCCAAATACTGTTGCAGAATATGTAGACAAACTAAAAGAATCTTCAGTATTGTGTTCAGCTGTTAAAAATCTCTGAGCAAAATGAAACATTTTAGGCATTTTTTGTTCTACACAATTTTGTGGTAGTTAACAACCATTAAATTTTAAAATTATAAAAGGACCTGAGCTTTCTGACATGTAGATCATAGGTAAAAACAAGTCACCAAAATTGTTATTTCCATGTAAAAGACAAACAAACAAACAACAAAACAACTTTTAAACAAGCTTAAAAATCTAAGTATCTTGTGGTAATCTTATGGCAAACAAGGCATTAACCATATATTGCTGAAATTATAAAATTATTTAGCAGCTCAAGGATGCAGGCAGCATAGAAATGAAAAGTGAAATTATAAAGGCTGATCTAATCAACTTCTGTGGAAATTCATCGATTATTTATTATTATTATTATTATTTTAGGAAATTACTTGTAATGAAGAGGTCACTGCCACATCAAGGATTTATCAAGATATACTAATCCTAATGCTTTCATAGCATTTCTTACTCTCATAATAAAAACAGAAATACAATGTGAGCTTAATCTCTTCAAGTGTTCAACCACCACCACCAACAAAAAGTTCTGAAAAAGGTCCAATTTATGTAGCTATTTACAAAAATTAATACCTAATGCTAACAACTGGAGAGACATCTCTTTAAATCAAACCATTCATTGCTTTAAAAAAAGTAAATAAGTCAATATCAGACTACATGACCTGAACAGGGGATAAAAAAGGAAGTTTTATTTTAACAGCCATTATATGTAGAATATATATATACTATACACATATATATATAGTACATATATATAGTACATATATATATGTATATAGTATATATTCTATATATACATGTATACTATGTATATGTATATAATATATATATATTCTATATATATACTATACATGCATATATACTACAATATATACCGGGAAATATTCTCTTAAAGAGTTGATGTAGCTGATATATAGGTCTTTTTTTTTCCTCTTGTCTGTGGTAAGAAGTGAATATTAATTGCAGAATCCTTAAACCATAAACAACGTATTTGTTAGCTGCCATATTCTGGGTTATTTTTGTAGCATTATTATTAAAAACAAACTATGAAGAAACCGAGTGGATAGACTCATCAGGATGTGTGAGTTTTCTCAGGGTTGTAACGAACTGGGCTATTAAGAAGACCAATGTAACCATATAGATAGAGCTGTGCTCTGTTAAGAACTTACACTTTTCATGCAACACTTCCATATATGCACCCAATGTCACAAGCAAACTCTCTGATGGTCTTGTTTTGGAAGGTGATAACAGCATGTCTACAGAAGATTTAGAAAAGAAATTAACAATAAAATAATAATAATAATAATAATAATAATAATAATAATAATCAAGTGTTTCACACTTATTCAGTATAGTTAAATCCATAGCTGCCAAGAGTTCATAAAACTCATGGTTAATGACAAGTAAAGAAAACTGATGAAAATTCTGTACAATTTTGTGATGTCAGATAATTTACATATAGAAAAATAACCTTCATTATATTTAAGTAGTACTGAGTTTCAAGTGATCCAATGTAATTCAAGAAAGTGTTTTTGGTGTGGTTTATTATTATTATTATTATTATTATTATTATTATTATTATTATTATTATTATTATTATTATAAAACTAACTCAATAGATATTAGAAGGGAAAAGAATCCGAAAATAGTTGGAAGAAAACGGAACAAAACAGAAAGTATAGCAAATGCATCTACATTTTGATTTCTGTTAGAGTTATCCCACTTTAAAAAGGGTATCACAGAATCAGAGAAGAAATGTGTAATAGCCATAATGAATTAATTCCCTATGAGAAATTATATAGGCTGACATTCTGTTGCGTTAAGGGGTGTAGCTGATTAACCGTTATGGGCCCGGTCAGATTCAGGGTACTGAACCAGTCGGACATTCACCAACAATGCATTAACTATCTGGGGGTCCGTTCAGACATTCACCAACAATGCGTTAACCGTCTGGGGGTCTGGTTGGATTCAGAACACTGAACTATCACAGTCATGGATAACCACCCTTACCCTAGTTGCATTTAATGAGAGCTATCACAATGCAATCAAGTATGGTTTATTACAGCAACAGATAATCAGGTTCTTTTGGATTGCCGGCGATAGTGACTGTCTGCAAAAGCAAGCTAGCATGCATGAAATACACAGTTGTTACAGGTGTTACAGGTATTACAGGTGCGCAGCCTAGAAATAAACGCTTTAAAAAGATCAAAGACTCTAGAGAGATTTATAAGCAAGTATTCAGATCTCACCCAAAGGCATCTCAATTGGGGGGGGGGGGGGGAGGGAAGAGAGGCTCAGCCTGTCAACTGGTCCCAGGAGTCAGGAGGTCCTAAGGATGTTTTATTTCCTCGGGATGGTATCTCCCCTGACGGTGGTATCTTCCCTAACATCCCCTCTCTCTTGGGCCAATTTATATTATTTTCTGTCTTTTAGGTGGAGCTTGAGTGGCTCTAGTCAAGCATATCTTAGTTATGATTGGTGAAAAGTTCTCCCATCTCTGTTTAAAGTAATAGGCTCTGAGAAATTCAGGGCGCATGCTCAGTGAGGGGTGGTCGCACCTTGGAAGCGGGTAGCTTTTGGGATGGAGGTGTGTTTTGGTATTATAATGATATTATAATGAGCAAAAGTACACTAGGGTACAGCATTTGTCAAAACATGACAGGTCCTTGGCTCAGGGTGGCAAAAAGTGCAGCTTATCGGTCTCGGTGTGCACAAGAACAATTGAGTCCCTACCTGGTTACAGAGCCTAGTCATGGTGTCTTCACTCCACTCTACGCTCCGTACTGTTCCTTAGGGCTAGCACACCAAGTTTTCCCAGTGCGATAGCATCTAAGGTTGGGAACCTAGGGAACGCTCAGGTAATGCAGCTATGCCCTACCCTGAAAGCCTCTTCAATGCTGTACATTTTCCTTAAAAAATGTGAATGTTAGTCTTATTTTCCTAGTTACTTCTGGCAATTACACCACACATTCCTATTCCTGAAGGATAATAATGAGCCTGATAGAGCTCTGCTCTGATACTATGTGGCATTCCTTATGCCTGAAACTACTGAAAAACTGACTGTTTAAAATTAATTCTTGATGTTTACTGGAAGCAGCTAAAGTAAACATATATACATAGTAAGAAAAAAAAATCTACTAGACATCATTCTAATTAAGAAGATGCTAAAATAAACATACAGGTAATTTTGAGGAAAGGGTACTACCCTTGAAAGGAAGATAGGTTTGCAACATCCACTGCCATGTTTACAACATGGAAGCTGAAGTTTTAAATAATTACTTGAAATTGTCATCTTTGTCCATCATACCTAGATAAAATGAAGATAATTTGTCCTCCTTTTTTACTTAGATGTCCGGACTACGGACATAGCCTTGGCAGGGCAGACCAATGACAGGTGAAATATACTAAAATATTAAAATTATGTCTTAAATGAACTCCATATATGTGTTTCAGGTGCTATTGAATATACTTTCATTTGATATAGGATTTCTTGTTCCTGGAAGCACATATTATCATTTATTAAATACAGAAAAAAAAAAAAAAAAAAAAAAAAAAGTCTGAATGCTCATGTAACAGGCTGATTTACAAACTATAAAGTTTTTTTTTAAAGTGATCTGGTATCCGAGTTCTTCGACAGGCATTAAGGAAAAAAATAGTAAAAGGAGCAGCAGTATCATAGACTCATAAAATGGTCATAAGGGTGGTTTAGGCTGGAAGGGGACCTTAAAGGAACCTTAATGATCATCTTGTTCCAACCCCCTGCCATGAGTACAGACACCTTCCTCTAGAGCAGGTTTTCCATCCAAACTGGCCTTGAACGCTTCCAGGGATGAGGCATCCACAACTTCTCTGAGCAACCTGTTCCAGTGCTACACCACCCTCACAGTAAAGAATTTCCTCCTTATATCTAATCTAAACCTCTTTTAGTTTAAAGCCATTACTCAGTGTCTTATCACTACACTCCCTAACAAAGAGTCTCTCTCCTACTTTACTGCAGGCAGTCCCTTTACATATTGGAAGGCTGCTATAAGGTTTCCCCAGAGGAGAGATCTTCCCTTCTACAAGCTGAACAAACCCAAATTCCTCAGTCTATCCTTGTAAGAGAGGTGCCCCAGCCCTTACTCCTTACTCCTTACTCCTTACTCCTTACTCCTTACTCCTTACTCCTTACTCCTTACTCCTTACTCCTTACTCTTAGTCCCATACATGTAATCCTTACATTATCCTTACAATTACAATCCTTACATTACTCTCTTACTCCCTTACATGTAATCCCTCTCCTGCTTTTTTGTAGACCTCTTTAAGTACTGAAAAGGTCCAATAAGGTCTCCCTGTAGCCTTCTTGTCTCTAGGCTGAACAGACGCAGCTCTCTAAGCCTGTCTTCATAGCAGAGGTGTTCCAGGCTTCCTCATGGCCCTCTTCTGGACTTGCTTCAACAGGTCCATGTCCTTACCATTGGGGGTCCCAGAGCTGAACTCGGTAACTCAGTGCTCTAGGTGTAGTATCCTAAAGACAAAGAATCTTGGTTAGATATAAAGAGAAAAATGAAATGGAAAAAGTGTTTGACTTGAAAAAGAAAAGAGAAAAAAGAAAAGTGAAACTCCAGTTGAAGTCTAATGAGACTTTTTAAAGGCTTCTAGATTGCAGTTTTCTAATTGTAACTCATATGCATTCAGGGTCCTGAGTGGACCAACAGTTTGTAATTACTGACAGTCATACAGCTCCTCCGTATTGGAGTAGAAAGATCCACTTTCCCCACCATGTGGACTGCAGTGTGGATATCTGCTCCATCATGGTCTGCAGACGGACAGCCTGCTCCACCATGGTCCTCCACTTTCCACTGTCTGGAGCACCTCTTCCCTCTCCTTCACTGACCTTAGTGTCTGCAGGGTTGTTTCTCTCACATATTCTTACTCCTCTCTCCCAGATGTTGTTTCACAAAATTGTTTCCTTTCTTAAATGTGCTCTCACAGAGGTGCAAACAGAGTCACTTATCAGCACATCTTTGTCCAGCAAAAGAGCTGTTTGGAACTTGCTCTGTCTCTGACATGGGATTCTTCTCACAGAGGCCACCCCTGCAGCTCCCCACCACTACCAAATCCTTGCCACATAGACCCAATGCAATGGACAAACTACTCCACCATGGTCTGAGCTGCAGGGGAATTTCTGCTCCCGTATCTGGAACACCTCCTTCCCACCTTCTTCTCTGGCCTTGGCATCTGCAGGGCTGTGTTTTTTTGTTTTTGTTTTTGTTTTTGTTTGTTTTGTTGTTTGTTTTTATTTGTTTTGTTTGTTTGTTTGTTTGTTTGTTTTTCACTCACTCCTCTCTCACATATTGAACCTTAGTGTTTTTACCCTTTCTTGGGTATTTTTTCACAGAGGCACCACCACCACTGCTCACTGGCTCGGCTTTGTCCAGCAGTAGGTCCCTTAGTGAGCCACGTGGAATTGTCTGTGTCTAGAATAGGCCAGCCCCTGGTCTCTCCTCACAGAGAACATTACTACAGCCTCTACCTCACACCCCACCAAAAAAAAAGTTGCCACTTATGCCCAACACAATTTGGAAATGTTATTTTTTCTGGTGTAGCCTGTTGACACCAATTCACATCCCTTCCTTGTGGTGGTGTTCCAACTTCTTCAATCTGATTTACTTTGTCACAAATTTGGTTTACATGAAAATAATGTATTCTCAGTGTTCAGTGGCTGCACCTGAATATTATTGTCCCTTCTTCCCCCATCTCTTAAATTGCATTTTATAGATTATTGTTTAGAAGTTAAGGCTTAAACTCAACAGTTGAGTTGTATTTTACAGTCATATTTTTCTCAGTTCCTTGCTTGCCAGCTTAGCTGTACTTCTTGCCTTTATGTGCTACCATACCATCTGCATAACAGTACCTCCATAACATAACATATACATATAACATACATAGCATAACAGACTCAATATGGTTTGTTTGTTCTTTGTGATGTGCTGAAAAATCATTTTTGAAAAATTAATTTCCTCCTCATCATGTCCATTTTCTGTTTTTCATCATGTACCTATGATGACGTACATCAAAAATAACTCCAGAAGTCGCATAGAAAGACCTACTTCTATGTAATGCAAAGAATAGCAAATTCTGACTTTTATTTTTTCTTACATTTTTCCAAAAAAAAGGATTTTTAGTAGATTAAAAAAACAAACAAACCAAAAAAAAAAAAAACACCACTTATTGATGTTTGATAAATGATAAAATATGATAAAAAATGATAAAAAATGATAAAAACCACTTATTTAATGATTTTAGCCTAAATGGCTTGAAAATATTCTTTTTAGAATTTAAACATAACATTGTCAAAGCTTTTACTCTTTGAGATCCCCAGTCTCAGGTGTTCCAGGTTTTTCAGGAAAAGATGTCTGGCATATCTAGATCACTGGCATATCTAGAACTTTGATATTAAAGTATTTAGAAAATGACAGAAAAACCTTTTAATTTTTTTTAGATTCCTATGTATACTTTTGTTTTCTTCATCCTATCCTATTATTTTCTGTACACTAATTCTCAAAATGTTATTTCTTACACATTAAAAATATACAACTTTTGAAACTGCAAGAGTCACCTCAGATGTGCTTCCTTTCTCAATCAATGCAGTCTTTAAAATACATTTTGGAAAATAAAAGAAAATAATTCATTAACATAAAGTAAATATTTTATTTTAAATCCTAAACAGAGTTTATGCACAGAAGAAAGTTTGTACTTTATGCAATATTACTTGTAAAGAGAAAAAAAAAAAATCACAGAAAAACAGCAGTGCTCAGTGGTTGCACCTGAATAACATCTCCGCAGCCCTATCTTATTTTTTTATATATATATTATCATTTAAAAATTAAACCTCAAAATCAGCAGTTTCATTTTATTTTTTCTTTGGATTTGTCTTTTTTTTTTTTTTTAACTTCATAGTAATGCAAATTCTTTATTTTTATGTTTAATCTAATTCTAATGATATATCAAAGCCATGAATTCCCCTATTATAATAATAATAATAACAATAATAAATATTTAATTATTATTATTATTATTAATAATAATAATAATTATTATAATTATTATTATTATTATTATCGTTATTATCGTTATTATCGTTATTATCGTTATTATTGTTATTATTATTATTTTATCTGTACTAATGACTACAATTTTCCAAGAAAGAAACAGCTTATTTTCTTTATATTAGGTGTTATAGCAAAGGGTGGAGAATAAGAATGATAATGCTTCTTTAATTTTATGTCACTGATTAGATTGTTCTTCAGAAAACATACATGTATTTCAAATTAGTTTTTGTGTTTACTGTCCCCATAATTTACTTAAATGAAATCTGTTGTTCTGAAACCTCTCTTCTTAACATAAACAAGAAATTAGGCATATTAAATAATAACAGTTTAAAGTTAAAATAGATGAACAATGGATGTTATGAAAATATTTGGCTATATTCAGTTTGGAGCTTCCTTTTGGAGAATTTTTGGGGGCTTCAATTTCACTCAGAAAGACTACTAAAAGGAAATAAAAAAGGAGGAAAGTGAAATTAGTAATTATTTTTGCCTAATTTTCATTATCAAAATATTATTTAAATACCCATTTTATTTCCACATTCTGAAAAAAAAAAGAATATACAGAAAAAAAACATTTCAGTGAAGCTTCTTGTTCATTCTCGGAAAAAAAACTAATGTATAGATCCATTTTCTAGCTGTGTACTGAACATATCCTTTGAGGGCATGTTTTAGGTGAGATTTTACACTAGAGGTGTTTCATCCTAGGCTCTCAGGTAGACTCAAAGCTGAAAAAAGTCACGAATGTGGACAGTGGAATTACAACTCAGAAGCTGCTGGATGTCATGATCATTCTGTGGCTCTAACCCCTCTGATGTTTGCCCTAGCCCTTTTCAAACCTTTAGCCTTTTTGTCATCTTTTGGCCTTATCCAAACCATCTACTCTTAGTAATCTTTCCTTCTAATTCCTGGTGGCTATCCACCCTATATTCTTGTGCTTTTTATGCCTGTCATTTTTGTATAAACTATGAACTCCACTATTTGGCACATAGATGAAGAGTGAAACAATAGGTCACTAATTTTCTCACATAAACAGCTTGCTTAAAAGAACTGCATATGTGCAGCTTTTCATGTGAAGCATTCCACACATACAACTTTGATCCTTATCAAATGATCTATAATAAGTCTATATTATCAATATAGACTTATTTGCTATTCTATTACTGTGTTTAACTCATTTTTATAAGAAATAAACAGAACTCTGAAATTGCATGCAGTGTGGAGTCTCTGGTATGACGTATGGAAGTATATGGTATTATTAATGTACACAGTCATAGCAAGTGTGTATATTTATATATGCATATCATATTGTCCAGGATAATCAATTTAAATTCTTTATTTTGCTGCTGATATTCAAAATAAAGCTCAGCTGATAGAGCTCATACATGTTATTCATAACCTGTTTTTTTCTGGGTCAGAGATTCAATGTGAGGATAAATAGAGAACAAACTTTCACTGAACGCAAATAAGAAAAAGAAATTCAGCCTGGAAATGATAGAATCAAATACCTCAAAATTAAAAATCTGTGTGTCCCGAGGGAAATGGCAGATGAAGTTGCTAATCCACTACTCATCATATTTGAGAAACTGTGGCAGTCTCAAGAAGTTCCCACTGAATGGAAGAGGGAAAACACAGCCCCTATTTTTAAAAAGGGAAAAAAGAAAGACCTGGGAAACTATAGGCAAGTCAGTCTCACTTTTGTGCCCAGCAAGATCATAGAGCAGATCCTCCTGAAACCTGTGCTAAGGCACATGGAAAATAAGGAGGTGATTGATGACAGATGACACAGATTCATTAAGTGCAGATCATGACTGACAAATCTGGTGTCCTTCTATGATGAGGTTACAGCGTTGGTTGATAGGGAAACAGCAACTGACATCATCTACTTGGACTTGTGCAAAGCATTTGACCCTGTCCCCAGTGATATCTTTGTTCCTAATTTGGAGAGACATGGATTTGATGGATGGACCACTCGGTGGGTAAGGAATTGGCTGGATCCTCAAAGACTTGACCCTCAAAGACTTGCAGTCAATGGCTCAGTGTCCAGGTGGAGACCAATGATGAGTGTTCCTCATGGGTCAGTACTGGGACCAGCACTGTTTAACATTTTTGTCAGTGACATGGACAGTGGGATTGAATGCACCCTCAGCAAGTTTGCACATGACACCAAGCTGTGTGGTGTGGTTGACATACTTGAGGGAAGGGATGTAATCCAGAGCGACCTAGATAGGTTTGAGGGATGGTCCAGTGAGAACTTCATGAAGTTCAACAAAGCCAAGTGCAATGTCCTGCACCAGGGCTGGGGCAATCCCAAGCACAGGTTGTTGGAGAATGAATTGAGATCAGCCCTGAGGAGAAGGGCTTGAGTGTGTTGGTTGATGAGAAGCTCAACATGAGCTGTCAATGTGTGCTTGCAGCCAGAAAGCCAATCATATCCTAGGCTTCATGAAAAGAAGCTTGACCAGCAGATCGAGAGAGGTGATTAATGACAACTTTTTAGTGGTTCAACTATAATTGGTTTCAGATTAATGTGGACCTCATTCAAATTTGAGTCACTAGAGAAAATGTATTTACAAGGACATGTGCCAAACAAGACACAGTGTTGCAGTGTTTTCTATTTTTAATGAATACAAAAAGTACAACTTTTTACCTTAAGATTTCTTGGCCCAGAGATTTAACCTTTCTTAAAAGATAAATGTTTCTGAATGTATTCATGAAGCTTCTTGTACAATGCATTCTTTGAATATATATTGTGCATTTCATTATTTGCTTGTTCATAAGATTTTTTTTTTTTTTTTTAATAGAGATTAAACAAAACAAAACAAAACATCTTCCTGAACAGCAGACAGAACATAACTGAATTTAGAGGTCTTATTTTTATGCTTTATTTATTTATTTATTTATTTATAAGGAAGATTCTCATTTGCATGTTTAGTTCCTGTTGATAGATATTTCACCAACAGATCACATCACAAATTAAGAAATGCACTGGTATTTTTGCAATTAAATATTAATTATAGGATTATTTATAGTCTATAAAAAGCTAAAATTTAAATGTTGTTGCTATTTAATTATTTTAAATTACACAAGAAATACAAAAATAATTGAACTGCTATTAATAGACTAATGTAAATGATGCTAAAGTATTTTACTGGTGTTTAGCAAGATAATTAGAGCAAGTAAACTAGATACTAATGAAGTTATTAAAAGTCAGTATTTGTAGGCTGATACCATATCTATTTACTTAAAACCATCAATGCTAATTAAAGGCTTAATTAGCAGAAATAATGTGTATTTATGGGTCACTGAGCAGAATCACCACTAGCACTAGACTTAGAAAATGAACAGTGTGGCTGTGTGGCTTTTAATAGAAGACTTTTTTTTTTTTTTTTTTTTTTTTTTTTTTTTTTTTTTGGTCTGGGATTTCTATTACAGAATCCTACATTTTCCTACAGGTTCTAAAAGTATATCAAAGAATACTAAAAATACTAAATATATAAAAATAAAAATACTAAATAAATACTAAAAGAATCCTACAGGTTCTAAAAGTACTAGAATTATGAATATTTACTGACATTTCTGTCAGCAAACTATTTTATGACAAAGTAGTTGTGGGCATAAAGGCTTTTGTTATACCTGTTTCAAGCAAATGTCTGGCTATCCCTTTGTGTATTAGGTACATCTGACTGAAAAACATATGACTGGATATATTCAGAACTTTCCACTGTTTTTAGCTGAGAATATCGACAGAAAGGTAAAACATTAAAAACCTATCCTTCTGCCATGCTATTTATAGAATCATAGAATCATTTCAGTTATATATTTTCTACTTCACAACCCATTCAGTGAAGAATTTTTTTTTATTTTTTTTTTCCCCTAATATCCAGCCTAAAACTCTCTTGGTGCAACTTTAAGTCTATTCCTTCTCATCACTTGGTGCTTGGGAGAAGAGTTCTTACATCACTATAGCCTCCTTTAAGGTAATTGTAGAGGGTAATAAGGTCTCCCCTGAAACTCCTTTTCTCAACCCCAGTTCCTTCAGCCACTCTTCATAAGACCCCTCATCAGCTTTGTTGTCATTCTTTGAACATGCTCCAGGACCCTGATGTACTTCTTGTAGTGAATAGCCTTTTCTTAGTTTCAGTGTTTGTTATGTAGGGAGTAGATCAGGCTGCCTCACTCAGTTCCACCCTCCATGTGTCTTTTCTTTTCAGTGAGCAAAGGGGTGGAACAGTTCTGTAAAGACACCTCAGGCTTTGGGAGAAAACTCTAACTGCTGCTGGTTGTTGTCTTTTCACATCTTTCACTCTGCTGTGTTTCTGCCACCCCATCATAACTTTTTTACTTGTACTAAGTATAGATAAAAAAAAAAAAAAAAAAAAAAAAACTTTACCCTCAAAGTCTTTGGGTTAATAGAGTGTGTTGATTTTCATTAGAATTTACAAAAGCAAAATCAGCATGCCTTATTTAATTTCATTTTCTTAATATGGATTATGTATTCTTCATTTCATATATTTCAGTTATTTTATATTTAGATTATCTGGAAAACGGAGGCCTCTCATTTGTGGTTTACATGAATTATTAGAAATAAGGTCTCTGGTATACAGTTTCATATACCTGTCTTTTTATTTAATTTTCAGACTTAAAAGGTGATCTGAGGAAGTATATATATTTATATCTGAGCAATTAATGTCACCCTAACATATCTTTCTTCTAACAAATTAATCAAGTTCTCATCAGTTTCCTCTCCCTCTGGTACTTGCAAAAGACATTGAAGGAAAACTAGGATTACTAATTCAGCAGCAGAAATCTAGAACCTCTAACCAGTTGCCTATAAGGTAGACTTCCACTGTCATCTGAAGTACCTTAGAATATAGCCAAAGTATCAGGATGTAGCAAATGCAATAGAGGATAAATGAGAAACTGTTTTCTTTCTGAAGCTTCAGCTGGAACTAGGTAGTCTATTCTAAGGTGTCTCAAATGATTCTGACGGTTTACCTTCAAGCAGTCAGATCAAATCTCTTACACAAGGTTTAGTTTCAGATTAAGGTACCTAAGTTTATGAGCATCTATTTATGTACAGATTCCTACATATGAAGTAGGTGTCAGAACTCCCATGATAGTCAATAGAATCACCGATGAAATGGAAAAACGAAGCAGACCAAAACACAGGCATTGAAAGCCACATGAAGTACATTTTTGTGCCTCAGTTGCAGCAACCTCCATGAAAGGACAGAACTTCAGTAAGTACTGAATGAGGTGATACATTGAGGTGATACATTTTCCTTATGTTGTCTGGAATAGAGTTAATTTTCTTTGTAGCAGTTGGTATGTGCCATGTTTTGTACTTAGGAGAAAAAAATGTTGATAACACACTGATTTTTTAATTTTTGCAGAGCAGTGATTACACTAAGCCAAGGACTTTTCAGTTTCTCATACTGCCACTGAGAAGGCTGGGGGCGCACAAGAAGTTGGGAGAGGACAGAGCCAGGACAGCTGACCCAGACTGGCCAAAGGGATATTTCATAACATATGATGTCATGTAGGACAATAAAAACTGGTTGGCTGGGGAGGAGGACCACTGCTTGGCAACAGACTGGGCAGCAGTCAGCAGTTGGTGAGTAATTGCATTGTGACTCACTTGTTTTGTATATACATGTATGTGTGTGTATATATATGATATATGATCATAAGAATATATTATTATTATTTTCCCTTCTGTTTCTATCCTATTAAACTCTATTTTTCTCAAGAGAGATTCTCTTCCCCATCCCACTCAGGGTGTGAGAAGTGAGCAAATGGCTGTGTGGTGCTTAGTTGTTAGCTGGGTTAAACCGTAACATATGTTTAGTCAATTTCACCCTGCTTTAATGGGTCAGTTTTGGGGTAACCTGAATCACTGTCTAGACTTCATTCAATGCACTGACTGTGACTATTGTTTCACCAATTACTGTAAAAATTCAAAAAGTGAATGGAATATGTATATCATAACACGAACAAAATCTTCTCAAATACTACTAATCTCATTTTTCTCCTGTAACATCTTGTCTTTTCTTTTTTGCTCCTTACTACATTGATCCCTTGACTGTTTTGTCTTCTTCACTTAGGGATTCATACCAAATTTGGTGAAAATGGCTTTCTGATAATGTTTGTTTAAAAAGTTTTTAGCAGAAGAATGTTTGCATTGTTAGTATGCTCTAAGTCATGATCAAATTAAACATGGTCAGTGGTAATAAAGCATTATCTGCAATAAAGCTTTGCATTTTATTCAAATCTTCCAAAGCAAATTAATCCATAATAAGGATTTGGGTTCTTCTTGGGGTTTCTATGAACTAAGTAGAAGTGTCTACTTAGTTACAGTTATAGAAGACTAATATACCTTACTATACTGCTAATACGTGGACCATTTGGAAATTCCAAATCTATTTTTCTTCAAATATAAAATGTGCTATAGTTTCAGTAGCTTTTAAGACAACCAAGAAATTTACTCAGGGTATAGCACTTTCTATATTTGAAGAGGGGTTGTTTTCTTAAATCACAAAATCTGAGTGAAAGTTAATTGGCTTGTTCTAGAGATGACTTATTTATTCCTCACCTACAAGATGACCTCCTGTGAAATCCATACAGAAATGTAAGAAATGTCTTCTGTAACACTGTGCTCATGTTAATAGGAAGACCGAGCTGCAACATAGTAGAAGATAGTCTGATTTTATAGTGATACATCATATACAGCAGTAAGCAAGCTAATGCTTAGAACCCATCTGTGTATTAAAGGCTGTTTTAAATGTTATAACTGCTTAGTGGCAGTTCCTTCTTATTCTCCACTATGAACACTTGTGAATACTGAGGCTACCTGTTAGAATGTTAAAGCTGTTCAACAAGATGCAGAATAATTACTGCCTTAATAACATACTTCATGATATATATTATCCTTTCTTGCAAGTTATTATGTGTTATGAAATATCACTCTGCACTTGAGTTCTTCAGGTATTCTAGATTTATTTTTTGTTTGAACAAGAAATGTGATAGTGAGAGTTGGTTAATATGTTCTTTGATTAAGAACAGTTAATCTTTTCTTTAATCTGTTATTTTCAAGAAGTGTTAAAGTTTGTTAGACCCTAAAAGTATGAGTATTGATGACTGAAATATATTTCACTGTGGTCATTTAAATTCACTGCACACTTTTTAATACACCTATGTGTATTAAAAAAAATGAGCTTATTAATGTATGTCCTTACAATGCAATATTTTATTTTTTTGTTTTCATAGATGACTCGAGGAGCTGATTACTTTTGCAACAGTGAAGTCAGTCATGCATTATAGTTTTGTTCCATCACCTACACAGCTATAAGTTTTCCTTCAGGTTGAGTTATGGTTATACCTTAGAGTAATGTGGTAACTTTAAAATTAAAATGTACAGAAGATTAAAAACTTGTTAGAGGGCTATTTTGGTTGGTTGTTGTTGCTTTTGTTTGTTTGTTTTTGATTTTGTTTGGTTTGTTGTTGTTTTTTTTTTTTTTTTTTTTTTGGCTTTGGCTATTGAAAAATTATGAATCTACATACATGCTGATGAAGAAAGAGGTCAAATCTGAGTTGTTTTTGTTTGTTTGTTTGTTTTGTTTTCAGTTCTTGAATAACCTAACATCTCAAAAGACTGTAATACTGCACTGATACCACAGTTTTTAGGGCTTAACTAAACCTATTCCTTTTTTTCACCCCATAAAATTATGTTTAAATATATGTTTTTCTTTTCTAAAATGTAGCAATACATGATATATATGGTTTCAGAAAAAAAAAAAAAAGCTTTTAAGTTGATTAAAAATTGTCTTTTAAAAATATTTTCCAATTAAACAGATGGTTTGGTTCATATTTTATTAATTTCAGTTGCCTATTCTATTAATGGACCACTATTAGATAGATTTTCAGTATGTTATTCAGATGCAAAAAGTAAGATTTAAATAAATGAATAAATTATAAAATAGAATAAGAATAAAAATTGGTCTGGCTTTGCATTTTTAGAGTTGTGTTTCAGCATCAATAGCAGAATCTGAAATGTCAATAGCTATTTATGCCTTTTCTTTCTTTTCTTTTTTTTTTTTTTTTAAGAAAATAGAACTTTTAAAGTTAATCTGTTTTCATAGCGTAGAATAATTTTACCTGATGTGAACTATCAAAAACCTAGACATTTGGGTAGGTCCCAAATTCCCTAAAAATAATTATCTATTTTTATTTGAAATGTCCTGAACTATTCCACCAGGTCTCCAATGATTGTTTCACTGTCTTTGGTAGTATCATGACTGTGTGGTTGTCTTGGATAGACTGGTGCTAACAAATATTACATGATGTCTACAGTTCATATGATGTAATCTAGACCCTCATATAAAATTGTTCATCTAAGGTCCTGCTAAAATCAAGCAAAAAGAGTAGTCCTTCCCTTTCCAGGTGATGATTTGTAGATATTTAATTTAACATTGAGTTGAGATTAAACACTGTGAAAGTAAGGAATTAGAAATGGAAGGGGGAAGTACCACATCAAAATGGTTTTATGTGGCAAGGTTTTGATGTGGAACAGGGGCTAGGGGTTGAAGGGTGGGGAGGGAAGCTACAGTTTCAGCAAGTCTTAAGGGACCTACTGCTGGCCAAAACTGAGCCAATGTGTGATGCTTCTGGTGCCTCTGTGAGAGCATATTTAAGAAAGAGTAAAAAATACTGCACAGCATCTGGGAGAGAAGAGTGAGAAAAATGTGAGATAAACTACCCTGTAGACACCAAAGTAAGTGAAGAAGGAAGGAGAGGAAGTGCTACTGGAGCCAGAGCAGAGCACCCTGAAACCCACAAAGAAGACCATGGAGAAGCATTCTGTCCTCCTGCAGCCCATGGAGGATCATATCAGATCAAATATTCACACCACAACTTGTGGAGCATTCCATGCAGGAGCAGGTGGGTATGGCCTGAACAAAGCTGTGGATGATGGAGGAACATGGAGGAACCATGCAGGAACAGGATCCTGATAGGAACTGTAGCCTGTAGAGCAGAGCTGGTGGTCCAACAGGAACTGTGGCTAATGTTAAATAACATGCTGGAGCAGTTTAATAACATGCTGGAGCAGTCCATTCATAAAGGACTGTGCTGTGTAGAGAGAATCTATGCTGGAACAGTTATTGAAGAACTGCATCTTGTGGTAAGGACAAATGTTGGAGCAGTTTGTGAAGGATTGTATCCTGTAGGAGGGACCTCATGCTAGAGATGGGGAAGAGAATGAAGATGAATGAGCATCAGACAGGATATGAACTGTAAATAACCCCTGTTCCCTGTTCTCTCTGTGCTATTTATGGGGGAGGAGATAGAAGAGATGGGAAAGAAAGAACCAAGTCTATTCCTGGAAGCGGGAAGAGTTGATGAAACTTTTATTTTTTTTAAATTATTTTTATCTTTATATATATTTTTTGTTTGTTTGTAACTCTCTTAGTCTATTTTTAATTGGTCACTAATTAAATTGATATTCCTCAAGTTAAATCTGTTTTTCTCACAAAGGCAATTACTGTGCAAAATTCTGTCCTGATCTTGACACACATTTTTTATTTATTGATTGATTGATTGTAGTTTCTCCCACTGTCTTTCTCAGGAGGGGGAGAAAGAGAGCAGCTTGGTAGGTAGGTACCTGGCAAGGCTAACTGTACACTTGCTGTTGCTGGCTTTTGAATTCATAATCAAAACTGTGTTGGTAACACATCAATGCTTTAGTTGTTGCTGAGAGGTACTTACACTGAGTCAAGGTCTTTTCTGCATTTCACGCTGGCCTGCCAGTAAAGAGGCTGGGGGTGCACAAGAAGCTGAGTGGGAAGACAGTCAGGACAGATGACCTAAACAGTCCAAAGGGGTTTATCCCTTAGGATATGATGTCATGTACAGCAATAACAGCTGGGGGAAAGAAGAAGGAAGGTGGAGGGTGGGTGGGTTTTATCTCAACTTTTGAGTTGTTGTATAGAATCATAGAATGGCTTGGGTTGGAAGGGGCCTTAAATATCATCTAGTTCCACCCCCCCTGCCATAGGTAGGGATACCACCCACTAGGACAGGTTGGCCAGGTTGGCCATCAACCCATCCTTGAACATCTTCAGGGATGGAACATCCACAACTTCTCTAGGCAACCTGTTCCTGTTCCTCTCCACCCTTACAGCGAATAATTTCTTCCTACGTCTAACTTAAATCTATCCTGTTTTAGTTTAAGACTATTCCCTCTTGTCCTATCATTATCTACCCAAGTAAAGAGTCCCTTTCCAGCTTTTTCGTAAGACCCCTTTAAGTATTGAAATGCCACAATGAGTTCTCCCTGGAGCTTTCTCTATAGGCTGAACATCCCAAGCTCTCTCAGCTTTTCTTCATAGGAGAGGTTAGACCTCTTATCTTCTTTGTGGCCCTCCTCTGGACTTGCTGTAACAGATGTGGGTCTTTCTTTTGCTGGGGCCAGTCCTGGATGCCATACTTCAGGGAGGGCTTTCCAAACACAGAGTAGAGGGGGACAATCACCTCCATCACTCTGCTGGTCATGCCTCTTTTGATGCAGCCCAGGACAAAGACTTCTGGGTTGCAAGTGCACACTGCTGCTTGTGCTGAGCTTTTTGTCCACCAGAACCCTCAAGTCTCTCTCTGAAGGGCTGCTCTCATGTTCTTATACTTTTACCTTTCCAATTCTCTTCCCTGTCATACTGGTGGAGAGTGAGTGTGGTGCTTAGATAACTTAACATCCGGGTTTTTGTTAGGATTAGTTCTCTTACAACAAAAATCACAGAATCATAGATTTTCTTAGCTTGGTTGGGATCTCTGGATATTACCTAGTTCAATCACCTTCCTAAAACATGGTCAGATTGAGCAAGTTCCTAGGGACTGTGTCTAGTCTGGTTTTGAATATCTCCAAATATGAAGGCAATTTGTTGAAGTGTATGACCACCCTCACAGTAAAATAATAAATAATATAAATAATAAATAAAAACAGCCATTTTTATTTTATTTATTTATTTATTTTAATCAGACAATTTCCTCTGTTTGTCTTTGTGCTTGTTGCCTAGTTTCTGTCACTGGACATACCTGAAAATAGCCTGGCTCTGTCTTCTCTACACCCTCCCATCAGATGTTTATACACATTAATGAGATTACCCAAGAGATTTATTTAAGCTGAATGGTCCCAGCTCTCTCAAAATCTCCTTATATGAGAGGCATGTGACCCTTGATCTCCACTGTGGACCTTTGCTGTATGTCAACAATATTTCTGCAGTTGGGAACCCTTGGCTAGATACCATATTCCACATGTGGCCTCGCCAGTGCAAAGTAGAGGGGAAGGATCAACTCCCTCAACCTGCTGGAGAGGCTCTGTCTAGCACAGGTCAGGAAGTTGTTAACCTTCTTCAGAGGAACAGTCCCCAAAGCAAAACAAAATTAAGCTTCTACCTTCATTGTAAAATCACAGGAGTTTGCTCATGGAGTCAAAAGTAGTTATCAGTTCTTGAAACCTTAGGTTATGCCATTGTCAGATTTCATATTGCATTTCATTGTCACTCTGTTAATAAATGTCATGGAATGGCAAAGCTTTCAGTGTTATGCTGTTATCTTAAGTCTTACTTAAGTAGGAAACTTACTCACAACAGACAGATAAGTCAGATACATTATTTATAGATCACTGTTTAGTACCTTTTACATAATAGAATCCAGAAATTGGATCTAGCATATACAGAACAAGTCAATACATTACCTTTCATCTCCTAGAATATTCAAAAGCTCTTTGTTGCCACAGATAGGGTGAGATTTTAATATATATATATATATATATATATGTATATATATATATAATTTTTTTTCTGTATGGAGTTTCTCTTGAATGCAAAAGGGACATATAAAGAAGGTGGATGTAGGAACCTGCTAACCAGAGCAATACAAACAAACTTCCTGAGATTGCAAGGGTAAGGTTAGGAAAGCTGAATTTCAGTGTCAGTTGGAAATAGTAAGAGATGTGAACAATAACACAAAGGGTTCTTACAAATGCATCAGTAATAAATGAAATGAAAGGAAAATGTACACTCACTGATAAATAGGACAAGAATCTAGAGAGAAAGCATATAGACAATGCTGAGATACTTGAGGTCTATTTTGCCTTACTTTACTGGTAAGGTTTGTCCTTGGACTTCCTGGACCCTGCCAACAGAGTCAGTATGAGTGAAGAACTAGTCACAGCAGATGAAGACTGTTAAGGGCTACTTACATCAACTGAACATACACAAGTTAATGGGACAAGATAATATACAACCAAGAGTGCTGAAGGAGCTGGCTGATGCCAAAGAAGCCATCATCCTTGAAATGTCATTGATATTGAGGGATATTTCTCAGGACTGAGAAAAGGCAAGCAACCTACCCATCTTTAGGAAGGACAAAGAGAAGGATCCAGAAAACTACTGGACATTCAGACCAGTAGTCTGGCTTTGGGAAGGTTATGAAGACAGTCACCTGGGAGCCATTTCTGAGTACATGGAGAGCCAGAAGACAGTATGAACAGCCAACATGAAGGGGGAATTGTGCTTTACCAGACTTATGCTTTCTATAGTGAGACAACTGTCTGTATGAGCAAGGGGACAGCAGTGTCTGTAGTGCTACTTGGCTTTAACAACAATTTTGGCAATATCTTTCACACTATTCTAATAGCTAGACTGTAGACTGGAGAAGTGGACAATGATATGGACAGTTCACTGGACAGTTGGGCTCAGAAGATGGTGATCCGTTGTACAAAATCCAGCTCAAAATCAGCTAGTAGTGACATTTCCAGGTGATCTATAGTGTGACCAATACTGTTCAATGTACATATTAATGACATGGTCAATGGGAAAGAATAAATTCTTGGCAAGTTTGCAGATGAAAGAAAATTTAGGGAAGTGGTTGGTATGTGGGAGGGCAGGGTTGCTATTCAGGAAGACCTCAGCAGCATGGAAGAATAGTCTGATGGGAACCACTGAAGTACGACAGACGCAAACGGAAAGTCCTGCACCTGGAATGTAACAATTCCTCAAAACAAGACGGTTTGGGCACCAAAAGGCTAGAAAGCACCTTTGGTGTAAGGTACCTGTATGGCCTGGTAGGCAAGTTAAACATGAGTGGACATTGTGCGCTTGCAGCAAATAAAAGGCCCACCTCATTCTGAACTATACTATCAACAGTGTTGTCAGCCCGACCAAGGAGATAACTCTTCTCTCTCCAGAAATGATGAGACTACATCTAGAGTACTGTTGTTAGAACGCGGCAGACAGAACACATGCAGCTGACTCAATATGAGCAGTAAAGCATAGTTCAACTTTATTGTCCGGATAGTGCATATTTATACAGATTATTATAATTATGCCTACTAGTCACTTGCTGATTCGCTAAGCCTAAAGGTTACGTTTTTTCATGTCCCTCCTACTTGCAGTTAACTTGCGGTCACAGCTTCCTCATAGTTCCCTAGCTACTTCTCTGTACACAGTTCCTCTTTATCACAAGGTCACTCTGTCCTTGCCGCTCGGTACTTTTCCACTCCTCTCGGTACTTTCCCACACCTCAGTTAGCATAACTAGGGCCCACTCCTGGTTGCTTAAAACAAGCTCTGATCGAACAACTGTTCAGCGGACTCATGTCCACGCCCTTTGTGCCAATTCCCAACATACTGTGTCCAGTTTGGGGTTCCCTCATACAAGAACCACTTTACCAAACTGAAATAAGTCCTGTGGAGCACCATCAAAATGTAAAGTACATGATGTACAGGGACAGTATGAGACTACTGGGTTCTCTTATTGTTTTGTTTTATTTTGTTTTCCCTTAAGAGAAGTAAATGAAGGAAACCTTACCACTGTTTAAAACTACAGGGTAGGAAGACATGAAAAAGATAGACCTAAATTCTTCTCAAAGCTGTGCAGCAGAAGTAGTAACAGACACGAGTTGGTGTGGTGGGTATATGTAGCAAGGTTTTGCTAGCAGGGGGCTACAGGGGTGGCTTCTGTGACAAGAATCCAGAAGCTGACCCATGTTAGATAAGGGTCAGTTTCAGCTGGCTCCAGAGGGACCCACTGCTGCCCAGAGCCAGGCCAATAAGCGATGTTGTCTGCTCCTCTGTGAGAGCAGATTTAAGAAAACAAAACAAAACAAACAAAACAAAAGCAACAACAATAACAACAAACACTGCTGCACAACAGCAGCTTGGAGAGTGAGAAACAGCACTGCAGACACCAAGATCAGTGAAGAAAGAGGAGGAGGAGGTGCTCCAGATGCTGGAGCAGAAGTTCCCCTGCAGCCTGTGGAGAGGACGATGGTGAAGCAGGCTGTCCATGCTGTACCACATGGTACACCATGCAGCCCATGGTGTACCACAGCTGAGCATATTTCCATGCTGCAGACTGTGGAGGAGACCACAGAGGAGCAGGTGTATCTGGCCTTAAGGAGGCTGTGGCCTGTGGAGAACCCCCACTGGAGCAGATTCTGGGCTGGACCTGTAGTCCATGGAGAGGGAACCATGCAGGGGCAGGTGACCTGGCAGGAGCTGCTTGCCCATGGGGGACCCAGGTTGGAGCAGTGTGCTATGATTGGAGGAACCCTGTGATACAGATCCATATTGGAGCAGCTCTTGAAGAACTGCTGCTTGTGGGAAGCCCACACAGGAGCAGTTTGGGAAGGATGGCTTCCTGTATGCGGGATGTTGGAGCAGGGCAAGAGAGTGACTGTGAAGGGGCAATGGAGGAGAAGTGTTATAGACTGACTGTAGGCCCCATTCCCCTGTTCCCCTGTGCCGCTCACCTGGGGGAAGGAGGTGGAAGAGAGTGGATGGGAGGAAGGCATTTTTAGTTTCTTTCCTTTGTTGTTCACTTCTCTAGCTTGTTACTAATAGGCAATAAATTTTACTAATCTCCCTACTGTGAGTCTGTTTTGTGCATCATGATAATTGCTGAGCATTCTCCCTGTCCTCACCTCAACCCTTGAGCCCTTTTCATCATATTTTCTCCCCCTTTCCCTTTGAGAAGGGGGAGTGAGTGAGTGGTTGTGATAGAACTCAGCTGCCCACCTGAATAAAAACACAACAGTTGGAACACACAAAATTCTAGCTTGATATATGAAAACTCTTTTCACCAAGATTAAGAATGGAAACTGATACACACATATACAAGCTAAAATAAATCCAGAGAATGAATCCCAGGAAAACAAAAAGTTATATAAAGAAAAATACCTTCTAGTTCAAGGAAATCACATTATGAAAACTTGGATCTTATCAGAATAAGACCCTACAGTTACTCTATTTCATATTTCACTTATAACACAGTATATTTAAAAAAAAAATGCATACAAGTTGCAGGGTTGAGTTCAAGAGTTAAGAATGACAGAGATCAGAAGTGTTATGAATATCTCATATCTCTGTGTTCTGGATGAAAATATCATGATATTTCATTTAATTACCTGATTAAAGTTTTGTTGTTGTTGTTTGCTGCTGTCATTTGTTTATTTGTTTTAGCTGCTGTGTACATGACCTCATGCTTTAAATACTGCATGTTATTCACACCCTGCTCCAGAAATTGAATTTTCTTCTCCTGCACATGTAGTTGTACTGTGACAGAAAGCATACGCTTCACAATTTATTTTCACAACAGTTTCATGAATAGAGAGATATTATTATCCCTATTTCATAAATGAAAACTCAGGAGAAATTAAGATTTAAAAAAGGAAAGAAATCATTGACCTTCAGTTCAGTGTGTGAAAGTGCTTCAAGTTACTTAGTTGTACATTGCACTCTTTTCCCATTTTCCATTTGCCTTATTCAGTTTTACTTACCAACCTTTCAAATATGGATTACACTTCCATGCATCTTGTGTATTCACAGTATTTTTCTCCATATGTTCTTATCTATTTATTTATTATCATTTGTTACTGCATAAGAAAGGATTGTGAGCAGCATGAAAATCCTTCTGGTTTTAGCCCTTACTAGTTCCATATCTAACCAAAGTTATAGCTAATGAAGAGAGACAGGTTCTCTCTTCAAATCTCCAAAGGGAGATTTGAACTGTCTCTCTGAAACCTGTCTGATAGAACAACATGAATTACTCTCTAGAAGTGCCTAAATCTAACAAAACTTAAAGAGAGACTGGAGGCCTCAATTACTGTGAAATATGTTCATCTGATTTGTGTCAATATGGAACAATGCTAGGGCCTCATAATGAAATGTGACCTTCTGTCTTACATTCCCTTGTATAAATAACCACAAGAGAAACAGTGGTTAGTGTATATAGTTCTTGTATCTTGCAAAAGAATAGTCTAACAGTTCGTGTCGATAGAGGGTTTGAAGGGTAAACCTTGAGACTCGGGTCTGTGAGATAAGAGAATAGAAGGGAGTTTTTTGAGATAACTGTTGACTATTGCATGAGACACAGCTTTCTGACATCTGGCCCAGAGACTACTAAATAAGGAGAGGAGGGGATGCTGAAGAACGACCGAAGGACAAAGCCTGGGAAGAAGAATAACCTTCAGTATGAGTGACCCCCAGAGGGACCACCGGAGACTGATATGCATGCATCCATGGGATGGTTCAGGTCCCAGGAAACTAATTATAATAACTCTGTCTTTTCCAAAAGTGGTGTTGAATATGTATTAGCCTTGGAGCATGAAAAACAGCTGCCTGATGTAACTGGTGTGTGTCTTGGTGGAGCAGAGACTCCCAGTGCACCCAGCACTGTTTGCTTACCTCTATTCCCTTAATAAACTGTAAACCTTGATTACAGTCCTATTTTGAAGACTGAGCCATTTATAACAATTACCTTACCTCGATTACCTACGCAGTCTTTCTTTACCTGCTTTATAAGCATTTCACTGTGGTGAGTGCAATATGTACTGTCATGGGTGAATATGAGACACAAAATCAAAAAAGACCTAAAGGAGGAAAACAGCAAAGCTTTCACTTAGAGAAAAAAGGTGAGAAACTCTGGAAATTTCAAGGCAGGAATCATTTATTTAAATGCTTCCTACTTTTGCTACTTTGCTGTTTGTCTGTCTATACATACAGGACAATTAGATAATATTAATAGATATTAATCTCATTCTACCTACTTTCATTTCACATATAGTGATTGCAGTTTCATAAATATGATACCATTGAATTATGTTACAGTAATTGAAGTAATTGAAAACAAAATCTTGCCTTAAGTTTTATCTTTTGAGGTCATTTTGATAGGTCAACTAAACCTTATGATACTTTGATTAAAATTCAGTTTGTCAGGAGGAAAATAAATGAATAAATAAATAAAATAATTTAGATTGCAGAATAATATGCTACAAAGTTTTATTGTTTTCGTATTTTGTTCCATATACTTAAAGAGAAACAAATGAAGATTAGTATAATGTATTTATTGTTGTAGTGAAATTGTTATTTTGAAATTTTTATTTTTAAAATTTGTATTTATTTTTATTTTTAATTGGTATTTTGAAATCTCATATAATGCTTGTTATTTCTTCCACTGCATACATTAATAAACTGCATGAGCTCTGAAAATGTAAACTGAGATAAAAAAAAAGTATCTCCAGTTTCTGATTCTAATTGGCTGATTCTAATTCTAATATGACAATATTAGAATTAGAATCTGATTCTAATATGGCAATAACACTAATAAATAAATAAATAAATAAATAAATAAATAAATAATATAAAAACCCTGTGGAAACAGAATGTTTAATTATTTAAAATTAATTCTTCCTCAGAGGAGAATGCAGATATATTTCCAAGAAACAGATTCAAAAAGGAAAAATTGGTAAGAGTTTAGAGGGAAAATATAGGAGGGAAAATAGATGAAAAATATTAATAGATTAAATAAATATAAATTTATACTGTTATGACATGGAAAATGAAATATAATTCAACATTTAAATAAAGCATAGGCTAAGTGACTTGTAAAAAAAATAAAAAATAAAATGGAGTCATTCTCAAAACATTCTTGTAATAGAAAACTCATTAACTCCACTCAGAAGGTGGAGTAAGAAAATGAAGATATGAAGCCAACATAAAGAAGATGTAATCAGATGACTTTATCATTTCAAAATTCGATGGAAATTTATATTGGAGTCTTAATTTTTGGACTGACTGGAGAATTTCAGACAAGCTAAGTCAATTTATAGCAAAGCATAGCTTCCAGTCTCTAGGACAACTGAGTAGGAAAATGCAGTTTCCAGGTAATTGAAATATTTTCTATTCCCTTGAGGGAAGACGTAAACTATTACTGCTAAGTATTCCATTCTATTTATCTAGTAGAACAAATATTTCATCTTTTTAAATGACATATTTTTTTGACTTCTTGTTCTGATGATAATATTCCTTATTTTTCCTCTAAATAACATGAATTCTGTCAATTAAAGTAATGGCTACATGTTGATTTTTTTAAACGGCTTTGCACATCCACTTTTATTATTTTTTATTTTTATTTTTTCAAAAAATATGTTAACATGTTAGGTTATTTTTGCATACTCATTTTTCTACATTGCATTAGCAACTGCAGACTTTATTTATTCATTTGTTTATTTATCAGTATATAGTTTACAAATTTCAACATATTAATACCAGATATCAGATACTGACACAACCAATAAATCAGGTACTATCAGTGAAAAATTTGTTAACAAATAACTATATTAGTGGTTTTTATTTGTCTACCTAGGTAGGTAGTTGTATACATATAACAAAGACAAAAAGAATAAATAATATAGTCCAAAATGAACTGTGTATATATGCAGAGAAATTTCCTGTATTATTTTTCTTTAAATTCTTCCAAGACATTATTTATTGATGTATTTTATTTAAATTATATACAGGATATAATATAGAAATGCATTTTTTTGAGGTAAAAGCTTCCATAGGGATGTATGAGTTCTAGAATGTTCAATACTTGTAACTTATAATTAAAATTATGGTTCTAATGATATGATTTTGTTCAATTTTATTAATCTTGTAAAATTGTTATTAACCTGTTTCATAAAAGCTCATATTTTATTACTTCAATAAATGTTTCACATCATTAAAAATCCCAGTGTTCTCACTGGTTTAACAACAAACGGACAAGTAACTCAATATTTACGATTAAGTTGTGGAAATAAGCAATAAAATGACTATGAAATCACAATATACTGTTTTGTATAGTGTATTGTTTTGATGGCTCACATCTCTGTTAAATGAAAAAAAAATCAGTAATGAAAGCAAATGTCAAAAATAAAGAAAACAAAACAAATAAGACAATGAGTTTGGGGAAATAAAATTAATTGCATTTTCAATCAAATCTACGAAAAGCAGCCATAATGACTATGAGGTTTATTGGAAATGAAGCTGTCTGTTAAATCTTAGGACTTCATCTACAACTTGAAATCCAAACACCAATTCCAAGTTACTTTAGTAAAATTATTTCTTTTTTAATCTTAAAAAGAATATGTGAATATCTGAATAACTATGGACAACAAATCAAATGTGAAAAAAATTATAGATGGGAAATTGGACCTTTAAGCTGTGTGGTCAGCCTCTTCTACAATGTTGCAAACCTGTACACAGGAAAAAAAATCAAACAGAAGGAAATTCTATTTTATTTTTTTCTTTACTTGTTTGGTTAATTGATTGTTGTATTGTAAAAAAGTATTAAGTGTTACTCAGGAATACATGTGGATATCCAGTAGCTGAATGATTTAAGTAGTAGTGCTTCCAGCAGTAGACTACCTAAAGGTTTACAGTGTGCTTGCCCACATTACAGACAAAGAAAATGAAGTATAATTCTGCTGAAATCACTCTGTGCTCTAGTGGCAGAGCACAGAGTGCACTCTTTTTCTCATAAGCCAGGAAATATCACAATATTCAAATGAAATTCAAAATTTGTTATTTGTATACTAATCTGCAAGGCTTTTTATGTGTGCGTGTCTATGTGTGTTATGAAAAATTCTGGAAAACTGTCCCTTAAAACATATGAACAAAGTCTAATGAATTACCTTTGAAAACCCACTGACCCCAAAATATCAAAGTAATTTTGCTTTGAGATTAGGATTTGAAGATGGAATAAGAAAGTGTGCAATTTTGACTTTCGTCTGATTTTTTGACTGAGATTGTATTGGTCATTCTACTTTATGACTACGTAGATTGTGCGAAATCTGCCTTTTCTGAGTTTAAATGTTTTATATTTTAATATTCATAAAATCTGTTAGCCATTCATTTATTTTCTGAAGCATTGATTTATTAAGATATCTTATTAGATGCTAGCAAAAGGTCTTAAAAACATTAAGCATGTCTTGAAAGACCCGATTCTTTTGCTCCAGAGTGTTTTTAAAGTATTATAATTTCATTTATTTGAGAAGCCTGCTTAACATTAAACATGTCTTCTAGATTGGTAAAAAGTACCAATAACATACAGAATTAGTAAGAGAGATGCAACAACATGAGGACAGATTAAGACTGCATTGTAAGTACAAGCAATTATTTCATGAGCTGGAAATAGAAAGGCACAAGACAAAAACAAACAAACAAAACAAAACAAAACAGAAGTTAAAGTATGGATCATTTTCTCCTGTCATCTACCTTGGTTGACTTGGTATGACAAAGCTTTCATAAATACCTAAGACAATACCTTCTAACTAATCCACCAGGATACAAAACGGAATTGTGGTCTGTGAATATTACCAGTCATCCCTATTGCTTGTAGAATGCAAAGCTTCTTACTCAGTACTTACAGACTAAAAAACATATGACACTGGCAGATCCTCCTATACGTTGTTTCCTAGTGAGTAAAAATAAATAGATATTCACATATTTTAATCAGTACTGGCCCACACTCAACACTGTTAACTTTACTGTTTATATAAAAAAATAAAGAGATTCTTATTATGCTTTTATTGTTTCTTACTACACTACTAAATCTGATACCCGTGGATTACTGTAATTCATAAAACAACTGAAAATTGCATCAGATATTTCCAAATCTTTCTGGATCACATTTTAAATTTTGTGTTCCTTGACATAAGTTTCCTTTGTTTCCA
The DNA here is from genome assembly GCF_964211825.1 of Aythya ferina. NCBI lineage: Eukaryota > Metazoa > Chordata > Aves > Anseriformes > Anatidae > Aythya > Aythya ferina. The sequence goes on from NC_140296.1 coordinate 47,227,701, forward strand.
GTACTTTTTAAATAAACTATAGTACCACTCTACACAATCCACTCTGACTAGAACTGCCACTGTTGGTCTGGAATGACATGGAATGACTGATGACACCATATGGTACAGTGAAATTACTAATATTTTATTTTTATTTACGATGATCTGTTTGCCTCTTATCTGCTACCATTCTTTCAATGAAAAGTAATCTATATCCCCTCTTGTTCACATATTATGAATATTGCCTATGACTCTGACATAACTGGGAGACTTCCTTAATGAATTATACATCTGTTTGATTATGCAAACCATAGAAATATGTTACCTGATTACTGATAATATAATGATTTTGCCTTTGTTTCAATTGCTAGTGTTAATTTTCTTTTGTATTTTGCATGACAGTTGTGATGAGTGACTAATTGCTAGCACCTGGCTCATAAACCTTATGGTAGTGATTGAAAGTAAAACTACATCTAAAGAAAGTTACAAGTGTCAAAACTGTAAGTAAATAATTGAATTAAAGTGAGTTAAAATTACATTGTTTAATGTAAGAATTGTTTGTAGTATGACATTTGTTTTTTTACTAACACATTAAGTGTTAGTAAAATGCTGATCATTAAGATGATCAGTCACAGACATTTCAATTATAATATGTCACTTTCCATCTATCCTTGGACTTCCTTAGTCTTGGGCTTCCAAGACTAAGATTTCCATCTACTGGCCTGTCAAGCCCGAAGTAATTAATTATACAGTTGTTTATTTATGATATATAATGTTTCTAGAAGTTCTACCGGGAGGTCAGTGTTTCAAGATAAGATTTTCCAGTGATGACATACGGAAAGGATTCCATAGTACTACAGTAAAATGAATACTTATGTCTCTCACTTTACCATCTGGTCTTTCATAAATTTTTCTCATAAGCCAGGAAATATCACAATATTCAAACGAAATTCAAAATTCATTATTTGTATACTAATCTGCAAGGTTTTTATGTGTGTGTCTATGTGTGTTATGAACAATTCTGGAAAACTTTCCCTTAAAACATATGAACAAGCAAAGGCAAAGATGAAGTGCATGTAAAATGTTCTTAATTACAAGTGCATTGCAGGTTAACATTCTCTCCATCATAATAATCACTACTATGGTTATTATTGCTGGTATACATGTATACAGAAGTAGTAGGCAAGGTCAAACTTAAAGTGGGTACATTCTCCCTTATAAGAAACTTTACTGTGAAGGAAGCTTGATAGATCCAGGAAGGAGTCTATAAACAAATTTAGTGAAAATGTCTCACAGCAAAATTAAACTTCTTTGCTTTTACTGTGTTTTTAACACTGTGACAGACTTTACAGGAAAAGAGAGAGAGAGAAGGCATTAATGCAATACTTTTAATATTTTTGACATCATTAATGATTTGCTTTTTAATTAAAATGATCTACATTTAGATACTTTGATTCTGACAGTATTAATGATATGTTTGACAAGTATCATTTGACATTTAGATATATGTACTTACAAAGTGCCAGACTTTAATAATTAGCAATAATTCTTTTCTATAATTTCTTTTCAAATATGGTATTCTAGTAATATAGAATCAATATAGAATATAGAATCAATAAAAAGTGGTCTGTAAATAATATTGTTTGGTCTATATTGAAGCATAAAGAAAGAGATAAAAAATTTATACTTCCCTTTTCTTTCCTTCTTTCTTTTTTTTTTTTTTTTTTTTTTTTATTTATTTTAGATTTTAAATTGCCAATTCCAGCCTTTCAAAACAAAGCATGCATTCTAATAGTGCTGTGCTGCTTTGCTCCAGGAATTGTTGTCTAACCAAAAAGCAATAAAATTAAACTATTTTTTTTTTCCGATAAAATTATTTTGAATGCAGTAAATTTCACTATGAACAAAATATCTGTTCTCTATAGTTTGATTTATTACTTGACGCTATCTTTCTGCAAGGGAAACTAAAGACTGAGGTCGGCACTAAATATTAAAAACTGAATTGTACTATTACCTTGTAATACTTTTTTGAACTTTGTAAGACTGTGAAAAAGAAAAGTGCAAAAGATTCCCCTTGCACATATCACAACAGTGAAAGCTTAAGTCAAATTATGTTTATTGCAGACAACAGAAACAGAATGTATTTGTATTTTTTTAGGAAATGTTTTGAAAGAAATGAGACTGAGACTGAGACTAGTGAATACCAATGGTAGGTCAGATTCTGCAGATAACACCTGAGGTCTTTTCTCTCCTACAGAAGTTCACAGTTATGCGAATAAACACAAGAGTTTCCAGGACTCTTAAAGTACATGATAGTACTAATGGATCAGAGCATCTCTCCTATGAGGAAAGGCTGAGAAAGTTGGGAATGTTTAGCCCACAGAAAAGAAGGCACAGGGATCTCATCAATGTCTATACCAACCAGAAGGGAGGGTGAAAAGAAGAGCTAGACATGTTTTTATCAGTGGTGACCAGTGACAGGACAAAGGCAGTGGGCATAAACTGAAATATAGGAGGTTTTCTCTGAATGTCAAGAAATTTTTTTTTTTACTGTGAGAGGAATGTCCCTCCTTGGACATGTTCAAAAGTTGTCTGGACATGATTGTGGGCAGCCAGCTCTAGCTGGCCCTGCTTGAGCAAGGGGACCATATGGCCTCCAGAGGTCCCTTCCAACCTCCACTGTGATTCTGTGATTTTGTGAAGTTTACTTAAAAAAAAAAAAAAAAAAAAAAAAAAAAAAGTTTGATATTGTGCAATTTTCAGATACCTTTCCTGACTATGCTAGACCAGGTTTACAGAGGAGAAGATAATGATGAAACAAAAGGTACTGTTTGCAAAGAGTTTGACTCTACTCTCAGAGAGGGGTAATACATTTTTACAAGCAAAATACAATCCAGAGAAGATACAATTTAGGAACAAAATCTGACTCTTTTCTAAATTTACACTATGTTATGCAGACCTAAGGAAATTTCTGGTCATCACTGTAGTCCAGCAGTGTATTGTTATTCAAAGCACTTTATTGAAATTCAAAGTGACAGGTAAATGATGTGCCATATTTACATAACTTCCCTTTATTGTTGTTGTCTTATTTGTTGCTTGTTTGTTTGTTTAAAGGAGAAAAAGAAGTTTAATAATTCAGTTACCTTTGTCATTTTGGAAGGAAAACTTTTGCCAGACACTGTTTTTGTCCACTTGCATTCTATTATTATTCCTTTTTATTACACTGAAATAAGTAATGTGTGTAAAAAAAATGAGAAAAAAAAAAAAAAAGAAAGAATGTTTGCCTATTTTTCTCCATACTATTAAGACACTTGTATTTGTGGTGGTCTTACCCTGTTGGGCAGCTGCACTCCACGTCAACCACAATCTCACTTCACCTCCTCAAAGGAAAAGGGGGAGAAAACACAATGGAAAGAGTTGAGATAAGGACAAGAAGATCACTTAACAATTACTGCCATGAGCAAAACAGACACAGCATAGGATGATTGATATAGTTTATTGCCTCTCGCTAGCAGACTAGAACAGTAAGAAACTAAAAGCAAACTAACATCTTTCCCCTCAGCTTTCTCAACCTCTTCTATACCCTTCTCCCCAAGCTGCACAGAGTAACAAGGAATGAAGGCTGTGGGCCAGTCCCTAATGCTTTGTCTCTGCCGCTCCTTCACAGTCACTCTCTCCCTCTGCACCACGTGGGATGCTGTCCTTCCTGAACTGAAACTGCAGACTTCCCACAGGCAGCAGCTCTTCAAGAAATGCTCCCATATGGGTCCTTACCACAGGGTCAATCTGTCAGGAGCAAACTGCTCCAGCACAGGTCCCTCATGGGTGGCAGTTCCTACCAGATCCCCTGCTCCTGTGTGGGTTCCTCTCCACAGGCCACAGATCTGTCCCAGAGTCTTTCTCTGGTGGGGGCTCACCATGCACTGCAGTCTCCTTCAGTCCACATCCACTTGCTCCACTGGGGGGTTCTCCACAGGCTGCAGTGTGAAGATCTGCTCTGCCATGGTAACCATCGGCTGCAGGAGGATAGCCTGCTCCACCAGGATCCTCTCCACAACTTTGTCTGTCACCTGGAACACCTCCTCCCTCTCCATCTTCGCTGACCTCGGTGTCTGCAGGGTTGCTTATCTCTCCTCTGTCCCAGCTGCAGTTACACAGCAGGTTTTGTTTGTTTGTTTGTTTTTGTTTGTTTGTTTTCTTTTTCCCTTTCTTAAATCTGCTCTCCCAGAAACCCAACCAGCATCTCTCACTGGCTCAGATCTGACCAGTGGTGGGTCCCTTTTGGAGCTGGCTGGAGCAAGCCCTTATCTAACACGGGGCAGCTGCTGGGCTCTGCTCACTGAAGCCACCCCTGCAGCCCCCCTGCTACAAAAAACTTGCCACATAACTGAATGCTGCATTCAGGAAAAAGTAACCATTATTCTTCCTGGGCAATGTATTTTACCACCATATATTTCAAAAAATCACATTAAAACATAAGTTAATTGAGTGCCTAATCTGTTCAAGAAGAGGTTGCCATGACAATAATAATATACATTCATTACATATTTACAATTCATATATCTGTAGGATTTGAACAATAGATAGTAAAAGTATATAAAAAATACAATAATAAAAAAAAAAAAGTAATTCAAGCTATTTTGGTAAAATGTTTTCAGAATACTGTCTAAAAATGGTCATAAGCCCTTTAGATGTTTTTTTAGAGGCTACTGAACAGAAGTTTGTAACACTTATAACTAGATTATGTCCTGTCCTTATCTAGCAGAGTCCTTCATCATAAATTCCCCTTTGTACACACATTTCTCTGATTTAGTTACTCATTTTGCCCCACAGATCTGTAGGTGTTATACATCTATATAACAACGTTTTTTTTTATTTTTTTTTATTTTTTATTTTTTTTCAGAAGTAGAGAATTTTGCCTTATTTTGGAGCTGAAGCTTCAGATCATCTTAAAGCCAGAGACACACTGTGCAGTGAATTACCTGAACTCAGGCTGAGTGGGAAGAACTGGCCACAGGCAGCCCATTCTTCCTGACAAGGACCCCAGTATTGATGGTTCCTCCTCTCTACTTAAGGAAAGCCAAACCTTTTTACCCAGCATTAGGAGGATGAACATAATACCATAGAAAAAGGGTAGATGCTAGAGAGATTAGGTATAACAATTTTAAGGGTATTATTTATTAAGCTTTTTTAATATTATCTAATTTTGACCTTTGGAAAGTTATTAATCACAAATATTTTTTAACTTCATATAGAGTCCCCTGGTATATTCAGTACACTATGCTTTTATAGAAAAGACAATATCAAACTGATATATGGTATCTAAAGGGCTGTTATTTGGAGTTTCTTTTGCTATCATTATTGGTTTTCATGTGCTTGTACATCCTGTCAAGGGGAAGGAAGTAAGAAGAATATAGAAAATTATCAATTTGTTCAAGTTGTTTGTTCTTTTTTCAAGCCTTTGATTAAAGTTCCATCCCCCCTCCAGCCCCCTCAACTTTATTTACAGAATTATTAGGGTTAGTCTTTTTTTTTTTTTTTTTTTTTTTTTTTTTTTTTTTTTTCTCCAAATAGCTATAAATCTCATTCTTTCATAAGGCAGACTAGAATAATAATGTTTAATGGAAATAGCCTTATTCTCATATTCTGGGAGGGCATTCCATTGGTTTATTATTGCTGCTGTTATATATGGAGTGGTAATTCGTGTCGAGATAATGGTTGATATTAATAAAGAAGGGGGAGATTTGGGAATGTGGCCATGGGGTTTGGAAAGATCCGTGGTTGAGACTCTTCAACCACGTGGTTGATAGCCTCATCATTAGACTCTTAATGATGAGGCTATCAGGAATGTAAAAGAGTTTAGAGGGAACAAAGAAGGGTGATTCAGGAGACTCCATGCAGTCTCAGGTTGCTTGTTCTCCAGCTGGTTTCTTGTTCTCCAGCCATTAAGGCATGGAAGTTTCTGGGTGTTTGCTGTTGCTGTTATATGCAAAGTTGTTTGACCAATTAAAAGTTGTTTTGAAAAGAACTGCTGTGGAGAGAAGGGTATAAGAGGGGAGCCTGCCCTCAAGATAAAAAAAGGCAACGTGATGTGATGAAGTTATGCCATCAATAAAGAAGCAGGAAAAAGGAGTGAAGTGGAACATGTTGGCAGAATGGAGACCAGGACGGGAACAGGCACTTTGATTTCCTCATGAAGATAGGTTCGGCCAAACTCAGCAAACCGCTCAGAGAAGCTCATACTGAAAGTTGCTGGAAATGGGTGCACGAGAGCTGGGAAGGAGCTCAAGCTGAGAGAAGCAGACCTGCACACACAACTGCCTCTCGCTGGTAAGCAGTTGTGCATTATGGAGAATCATAAGTCCTTAGGAACAAAGACTGTCCTGGTTGCCTTACTGTTTATTCTCGTTATTAACGATCGGACAGTTTATGATCCTGAAACATGGAACCAAATTGAGGTCAAGGTGTGGGACTCTGCAACTAAAAATGACAAGGTTGCAGTGGGATTGCCTGGCACCTGGCAAGCAATCTCTGAGTTCTTATAGAACCATGTGGGACCAGAGTCAGAAACGTGTGGTTTGCCAGACAGTGAGGGAGCTGTGGGCTCGTTTACTGATCCGACTGCTATGCCATCGGCCCCTCTGCTGCTACAGCCATAGAAGGCTTTTGCTGTTACGCCCCCTGTTGACCTGAACATGCCTTTTGACCCAGGCTGCATTGGCCTTGAAAAGGAGATTGAAATGCTTTCCTTCAATATGGGAAGAATGGGATACATAAGGCCTGAAGACCGAGTTGCTTGACAACTTAAAGCAAGACATATTGTTCAAAAGGAATGGAAAATGGAGACTTGTTTGTAGTCAAGAAAAGGAATGGAAAACAGAGACTGATAAGTCATGGAACTAAAAGGATTCTTTGTTACCTTTTCTGAATGTGCATTTGTATAGGCATACTCGAGTTTAGTAAGTCATGGAACTTAAAGGATTGTTCTTTCCTGATTGTATGTATGTATAGGCATACTTGGGTTTAGTATGTAAAGCAATGTTCTGTATATTTAGAATGTTTGATGTTCGTGTGTGCGTGTTGGTGGAGTGTAGACTCCCTGCACACCCAGCGCTGTTTACTTGCCTTTTATACCTTTTATAGCTTTTATAGCTTTTATACCATTTATAAGTATAAATATTACTAAATTCAGATTGAGTTGAGACTTCATTTATAACCCTGCTAACAAATAATTACGCTGAAGTAGTACTTTTGGACTCGTGCTCTGAAGCATGAACTCAGAAAAATAACCTGTGATTAAAAAATAAATCTTCCTAACCAATCTATGCTGTTGCCTGCCATATTTAGTAAGTTGAGTGTTTAAAACTGAGAAGGAAGTAAGAGAAAAACAGCAACCGGCATTAAGTGTAGAAAATCCATTAGCTGAATATTGGCTTAGCATAGCTTTTCTAAGAAAGGAAAGTACTAGAAATGTGTGTCTTTGTCATTTGTTCAGTGAAACATGGCTCCCAAAAAGGGACTGTGTGTTGCCTTATCAATAAAATATGAGCAGGGGCTGGACTGTGTGGAACTTCAGGTCTGCAATGGCAAAGTTGAGAGCCTCTGGGTAAGGATCAAGGGACGAACGAATAAAGGGGATGTCGTTGTGGGAGTCTATTACAGACCACCTGGCCAGGACGATAGCGCCGATAAATTATTCTTTACAGAACTAAGAGAGGCCTTGAGATTAACTCCCCTTGTCCTTATGGGGGACTTCAACTTGCCAGACGTTAACTGGGAGTGCCACACGGCTGACACGAGCAAGTCCAGGAGGTTCATGAAGCACCTAGATGATAACTTCTTGGTGCAGGTGCTAATGGAACCAACTAGGAAAGGTGCCCTCCTAGACCTGTTGCTAGAAAACAGAGAGGGTCTGGTGGGAGATGTGGTGATTGGTGGCCGCCTTGGTCATAGTGACCATGAAGTGGTTGAGTTCAAAATTTACGGTGACAGAAGGAAAAGTGCCACCAAAACCTCATCCCTAGGTATGGGGAAAGCGGACTTCAGGCTGCTCAGGGAACTAGTCAGCAAGGTCCCCTGGGAAACTGCTCTTGAAGGCCTCGATGTCCACCAGTGCTGGTCATTCTTTAAGCGATGCCTCCTAGAAGCACAAGATCAGGCAATTCCTAAATATCGCAAGTCAGGCAGGCGGGGCAGGAGGCCGGCGTGGCTGACCAGGAACATTCTAATGGAGATTAGGCGGAAACAGAGAGTGTTTCTCTACTGGAAGGAGGGCCAGGTGTCATGGAAAGAATACAGGGATGCTGTTCGTGTTTGTAGGGAGAAAGTTCGTGTGGCCAAAGCACAGCTAGAGTTGAAGCTGGCTGTGTCTGTGAGAGAAAATAAAAAGGTTTTTTTTAGATATGTGAATGGAAAAAGGAGAACTAAAGAATACATAGGGCCGCTCCTTGATAGGGAAGATCTCCTCACAGACGATGACGTAGGCAAAGCAGAGACGCTTAACGCCTTCTTTGCCTCTGTCTTCAATGCCGATGATGGGCTTCGGGACCCAGGGTGCCCTGAGCTGGAGGACCAGGACGGTGGGGATGACAAACTCCCAACCGACCCTGAACGTGTGCGGGATTTGCTACTCCACCTGGATCCCTACAAGTCCATGGGTCCAGATGGGATTCATCCCCGGGTGCTGAAAGAGCTGGCGGACGTCATCGCGGAACCTCTCTCAATTATTTTTCAATGATCCTGGGAATTTGGAGAGGTCCTGGTAGACTGGAAGCTGGCAAATGTTGTGCCGATTTTCAAGAAGGGTCAGAAAGAAGACCCTAGCAATTACAGGCCTGTCAGTCTCACGTCAGTGCCTGGTAAAATCATGGAGAAGATGGTTCTTGAACTTATTGAGGTGCACCTGGGGGACAAAGCAGTCATTGGTCCCAGCCAGCATGGGTTTGTGAAGGGTAGGTCCTGCCTAACTAACCTGATTTCCTTTTATGATAAGATCACCCGTATGGTGGACCAAGGGAAACCAGCTGATGTGATTTTTTTGGACTTCAGCAAGGCTTTTGACACGGTTTCCCATAGGATCCTACTGGACAAAATGTCCACCATACAGCTAAATAAAAACATCACACGATGGGTGAGCAATTGGCTAACGGGCAGGGCCCAAAGGGTTATGGTAAATAGGGCTGCATCAGGCTGGCGGGTGGTCCCTCAAGGCTCCATTTTAGGGCCGGTACTTTTCAATATTTTTATAAACGATCTGGATGTAGGAATAGAAGGTATTTTGAGCAAGTTTGCTGATGACACCAAACTTGGAGGAGTTGTGGACTCGAATGAGGGTGGAAAGGCCTTGCAGAGGGATCTGGATAGGTTGGAGAGCTGGGCGATCACCAACCGCATGAAATTCAATAAGAGCAAGTGCCGGGTCCTGCACCTGGGACGGGGAAACCCTGGCTGCACGTACAGACTGGGCGATGAGACGCTGGAGAGAAGCCTAGAAGAGAGGGATCTGGGGGTCGTGGTAGACAGCAAGTTGAATATGAGCCAGCAGTGTGCCCTGGCAGCCAGGAGGGCCAATCGTATTCTGGGGTGCATCAAGAACGGCATCGCTAGTAGGTCAAGGGAGGTGATTGTCCCACTCTACTCTGCACTGGTGCGGCCTCACCTCGAGTACTGTGTGCAGTTCTGGGCACCACAGTATAAAAAGGACATGAAACTGTTGGAAAGTGTCCAGAGGAGGGCTACGAAGATGGTGAAAGGCCTGGAGGGGAAGACATACGAAGAACGGCTGAGGTCACTGGGCCTGTTCAGCCTGGAGAAGAGGAGGCTGAGGGGAGACCTCATCACAGTCTACAACTTCCTCGTAAGGGGGTGTCGAGAGGCAGGAGACCTTTTCTCCATTAACACCAGTGACAGGACCCGCGGGAACGGGGTTAAGCTGAGGCAGGGGAAATTTAGGCTTGACATCAGGAGGGGGTTCTTCACAGAGAGGGTGGTTGCACACTGGAACAGGCTCCCCAGGGAAGTGGTCACTGCACCGAGCCTGTCTGAATTTAAGAAGAGATTGGACTGTGCACTTAGTCACATGGTCTGAACTTTTGGGTAGACCTGTGTGGTGTCAAGAGTTGGACTTGAAGATCCTTAAGGGTCCCTTCCAACTCAGGATATTCTATGATTCTATGATTCTAAGCAATAAAGACTGAAAATTCATCCCCTTACAATGTAAATTATTTTCTTCAACTATTTATTCTGTAATGATACATGATCAAAAATATTTGCATTAAATTATAATATTAAATTTATAACCACATTGTTTGTCCTTCTTGATACTGTGAGTGTGATTCAATGAGCTAAAAGTAGATGTAAATTGTTATTTAAACACCTTATTCTTGGCAGTGCTGTAATTGTGCCACTATGTCCTTTTCTCCTGATACAAGCACACACACATACAATACCCTGGATTGTATTCACCTATTCCAGCACAGAGGTTACATTGAGAATGCAACTGAGAAAAATGCTCATGGCACTTGAGCTAGTGAAAAATACAAAAAAAAATCAGGGAAATGTACATGTAAATGTCTGCTGTGGAGATACACTGGAATCCTTTACATCCCCGGAGCCTTTTTGACTACTTCTTTTCCCTTCTCTTTTTTCTTTGCTTTTCTTTTTCCTTCACATTCCTTTTCCTGGCTTTTCTTTTCTCTCCGTGCTGTTTCATGTGTGAGAAACTCCCCCCATTCTGCTATGAATACCATTATAGCATGGATCCGAAAGAATTTAACTAAACAGGTGTAAGTTTCAAAGGCTTTGTGATATACCAAGATGTCTGTGGCATTTTCTAACCTGACTGATCTATCTCTTGCATTTACTATGGAAAAAAATATGCTTCTGAAGAACAGATAATGTCTCACAGGGCTACTACATTCTGTCTGGGAAGAGCGATTATATTTTGCTATTGCTTTAAAGATTTTTATTTTATTTTATTTTATTTTATTTTATTTTATTTTATTTTATTTTATTTTATTTTATTTTATTTTATTTTATTTTATTTTATTTTATTTTATTTTATTTTATTTATTATGTTTTTATTTTATTTTTTTTTTTTTAGAAAAGGAACTAATGTTAGTTGTGATCAAAGATCAAGACTATCAGGAGACTGCAAATCTTATGTGTTATGCTTTGAGATGTGCCAGTATGCACCTGGACTGTAGGACAGACTGAAATGACAGAGAGCTGAAACTCTGGCTGCCAATCTGTATACTGCAATTCCCAATGACAATGAGAAAATAGGATATCAGCAGAGACATTGCTAGTAAATATAAGCACCTACTTTGAAACGTGTTGGTATCTAAACAGTGGATATTTATATTCAGTTAGAATCATAGAATCATAGAATCATAGAATCACAGAATCATAGAATATCCTGAGTTGGAAGGGACCCATAAGGATCATCAAGTCCAACTCCTGGCACCACACAGGTCTACCCAAAAGTTCAGACAATGTGACTAAGTACACAGTCCAATCGCTTCTTAAATTCAGACAGCCTTGTGGCAGTGACTTCTTCCCTGGGGAGCTTGTTCCAGTGCCCGACAACCCTCTCGGTGAAGAACCTCTTCCTGATGCCATGCCTAAACTTCCCCCACCTCAGCTTAACACCGTTCCCGTGGGTCCTGTCACTGGTGATTATGGAAAATAGGTCATCTGCCTCTCCACTACCCCTCGTGAGGAAGTTGTAGACTGCGATGAGGTCTCCCCTCAGCCTCCTCTTCTCCAGGCTGAACAGGCCAAGTGACCTCAACTGCTCCTCATATGTCTTTCCCTCTAGTCCCTTCACCATCTTCTTCGCCCTAGTTAGATTTTAGAAGGAATGTTTTCAATTTTTAGATCAAAATTATATTGCCATATTGATTACAGTGACACTATTTGCAAATTCAGTTAAGTGTTTATAATTTCACAATCATGCATGTGCATACACGAGTTTTTTATACATACTTAAGTTCAATTATATGTGAATCTGAACAGAAATTTTCACAAGTTTTTCTCAAATAGAAAAAAAAAAAGAGAGAAAAAAAAAAAAAAAGAGAAAATAGAAATATACAAATCCATGCACATTACAAATAGATATAAAACTATAACATTTTTCAATATTTCATGAATAAAGAAGGAAATGTATGTTTTTAGTGTAAAACTACATTGCTTTCTGCAAGATTAATATTACTCTCACATCATTTCAGCTGTCTAAAATATGAATGCAGGTCATTTAGGTTTGTGTCATAATCAGTACAGTAAGAAAGACGATTCCAAAGTGTTATCGATCAAAGAAATGTGTCTTATGATAGAAAAAAGCCCTTTGGACACTTTGTCTTTTTCATTTTAAGTGCAGAAAGTATTTATGAAATTCATGTGTGCAGAGATATTGGCTGAATTTTGATTAGGGAATTTCATCTTTTTTTCGGATTTAGTAACTTGGAGATCCAGCTACAGATGGTGTGAGGAACACTATTAAAAAAAAAAAACACATTTTCCTGTTCTGTTTTGAAAGTTCATAGAACACTAAGGCTGCAGGGTACTGTGTTCTTTTAAATTCCCATGTCATTATATTTTTGAGGAATCTAGATACTTCTAGATAATATCTAGATGTAATTTGGAAATTCTATGGGTTTTGCCTCATTTTTCTGTTTCTTTTATACTGGAAAACAAAATAAAACAAAACAAAGAAACAACTTTGTGATGTTCAGAGCAAAATCACAAGAGCAAATTTTGCATCCTCAGCTTTTTTCTTCCCTAATACATCTCATAAAAAAAAAAAAAAAAAGAAAAAAAAAAAAAAGTCATGTTGGCTAAGGGCAAAACTATTAGCCATTTTAGAAAAAAAAACTCCAGAGCCCCTCACTAGTTACTAGGCCCTGATCCAACAAAGCACTTAAGCACAGCTTTAACTACTCTGATGGCTCATGTCCATAAAGCACAGAGATTATCAGAACCTATTTAATTTAACTCTACTAGAAAATTCATTTCTGTTTTTCAATTTTGGAATGCGAATATGTATGAAAGAAGGATCCTACAGCCGTGAATGGAATATAAACCACTATTTGGAGAGAGAGAGAGAAGTTTAAAAACAATCAAACTTACTTGGCTATATACTTTGTCAGTATTCTTAAAGTGAATGTGCCGTGCCATACTGTCATCTCAATATATTGAAAACCTAACTCCTTCTTGCTTTAAAAAAATAGAGGGGTGTGGGGGTGGAGGTGGGTGAAGGGAGAAGAGATGAATCTCACAAAGGTTTACACTTTCATAATTTTCCCATAAGTATCTGTTAAAACAACAGTATCAGGTCTTGGATGTTCAAGGCCAGGAGAGAAACACCATGAGAACAATAGCGTCATGAAAACAAAGGAAAAATGCTAACACAAAGACTTTGGAAAAACTCTGAAACAAATACTTAAGTGCCTTAGTTTTGGCTGGGATGGAGTTGATTTTCCTCCTAGTAGCTGGTATGGTGGTGTGTTTTGGATTTAGGATGGGAATAATGTTGATTACACAGTGATGTTTTAGTTGTTGCAGAGCAGTGCACTGCAACTGACTTTTCAGCTTATCACACTTCCCTGCCAGTGGGCAGGCTGGGGGTGCACAAGAAGCTGGGAAGGAACAGAACCAAGACAGCTGAACCAAACTGCCCAGAGGGATATTCTGTAAAATATGGTGTCATTCTAAGCAATTAATATGGAGTGTTCGGCTGGGGTGGGAATGACTGCTACTTGGGAAAAGGCAGGGCATTGGACAGTGGGTGGTGAGCAATTGCATTCTACATCACTTGCTTCGTACATTCTATATTATTAATTATTATTATTATTATTATTATTATTACATTTATCTTCCCTTTTAGTTCTATTAAACTGTGTCTCAATCCATGAAGTTTTACGTTTTCTGTTTCTTTTTTTCTTTTACGTTTACGTTTTCTGTTGACTCATGTTGACCTTGCTATCGACCAGTATCCCTACACTGCTTTCTGCAGAACAGCTCTCCAGCCACTCATCTCCCAGTCTGTATGTATCTAACATTACTCCATCCTAGGTCCAAAACCCAGCATTGTCCTTTGTTAAACTTAATGCCATTGATGATTGCCAAGTGATCTAATTTATATATATTCCTCTGTGAAGCCTGCTCCCCCAGTTACAGTCTTCCAGCTCTGAGGACTGGGCACCCCAAGATCTATCATTAATATTAAAATCTGAGGCAAAAATGTCATTAAATGCCACAGCCTTTTCTTCATCCTTACTTCTTAGATGGCCATTTTCATCAAGTATCAGTCCAATGTTTTTCTTAGACTTCTCCCCAGTAGGGCGTCCATTCCTGTGTACCATTTTTGTTATTGATCTGGATGATTGAGCAGATCTGGAGTGAATGATATGCCATAAGGTTGTGTGGCAGTTGTTGAGGGACTTGGACAGGCTGGAGAAATGGGCTGATAGGAAACCTAACAACCTCAACAAGGGGAGGGACAAAGTCACAGTATCACAGAATCACAGAATCACAGAATTTCTAGGTTGGAAGAGACCTCAAGATCATTGAGTCCAACCTCTACCTAACGCTAACAATCCCCACTAAACCATATCCCTAAGCTCTAAGTCCTACACTCCCAGTATGACCTTGGGGCTGACTGACTGAAAAGTAGCTTTACAGAAGGACCTAGGGGCCCTGCTGGTCACTAAGTTGAACATGAGTTAGTAATGTGCCCTTGCCACAAAGAACATTAATGGTATCCTGAGCTGCATTCAAAGGAGTGTTTTTACTAGGTCAAGAGAGGTGATTCTTCCACTCTACTCAGCACTGGAGAGGCCACACCTGGAGTACTGCATTCAGTTCTGGGCTTCCAGTACAAGAGAGACGTAGGCATAACAGGAAGGGTCCAAAATAGGGTCAAAGAAATAATTAAGGGACTGGAGCATCTCTCCTATAAGGAAAGGTTGAAAAAGTTGGACTGTTTAGGCTCGAGAAGAGAAGGCACAGGGAGAGGATCTCATCGATGCCTATAAATATGTGAAGGGAGGGTGCAAAGAGGATGCAGTTAAGCTCTTTTCAGTGGTGCCCAATTGACAGGACCTGAGTCAATGGGCATAAACTGGAACACAAGAGGTTCCATTTGAACATCAGGAAACATTTTGTTACTGTGAAGGTAATTGAGCATTGTACAGGTTGCCCAGACAGGTTTTGGAGTCCCCCTCCTTGGAGATATTCCAAACCCACTTAGACTTGGTCCTGGGCAACTGGTTCTAGGCAAGCCTTCAGAAGCATGGGGGTTGGACCAGAGGACCTCCAGAGTTCCCTTCCAACATCAGCAATTCTGTCATTCTATTTAAAAATAATGTAGACTGCATAGTGAAAGTAGTCCTAATTGAATTCAATAATGACAACATGAGCACAGCTCTAGAATTTTTTAATTTTTTTTTATTTTTTTTTTTTTCAGTAAGGAGAGTCTACATGGAAAATATTTATAATGAAACTTGGATGAATGAATAATTGTGAAAATAAAATTTTATGAGAAGAAATAAGAAAAATATAACGTATGTGCCAGATGTAATGCATGTTTTAATACAGATGAGAAGCAAAGGTAAAAACTAGTGAAGAATTAGTGAAAATACCTAATGTTCACCACGTCATGACAACACTTGAAGCAAATTTTTGTGATTGACAAAAAGTAAAGGGCATAAAGAAGTTTGTAGGAGATTAACATTTAAAAGAGGATACCATTACATTTGGAATTTTAGAGGTCTCATACACGGAATAGCAACATCATTTGTGACATAAATGTAGAAAATACTTTCAAAATGATATTCTAGGCAACTGTAGCTAAATGTTACCATTAGACCATCATGGTCTAGACAATTTTGCTAGATTTCTTTGGACATAAAGCTCAAAGTTTGGTGATTTTGTAATATTATTTAACAAATACAGTTTTTGAGGATTGTCTTTCAAAATACATTTAACACCAGAAGTATTCATATTGCATAGTGTGCAAATTTTAAAGTAATTTGCAAAGATGGAAAGTATCATTTTTTGGCATAATAGTGTGGAGCAATGTTAT
Organism: Aythya ferina; assembly: GCF_964211825.1. Taxonomy (NCBI): domain Eukaryota; kingdom Metazoa; phylum Chordata; class Aves; order Anseriformes; family Anatidae; genus Aythya; species Aythya ferina. Next base: position 47,243,761 of record NC_140296.1, read on the forward strand.
TACTGGAGATGATATATGATTTCCAAGAGTCCTGGCAATTAGAAAAAAACAAAAACAAAAACAAAAACAAAAAACACCTTTGTCTTAATAGGAAGAAAGAGCAAGTACCAATTTAAAAACCACAAATCAACTACAAATGAAAAAGTAGTTATAAAAAACATACTGCCTAAAGCTTCCAAGACTGCAGTAGAGGGTAGAAAATAAAAAGAATTTCAGAGTTGGAAGATATTTTGAATTTCATCACAATCCTTGCTAGAAGACTCATTTAGATGAAATATATAAATATGGGAAATTAAACTATTACTGAAATATATAGGCAACATACAGATGTGCATACATAACATGGAAATGACAGTCAAATGGAAGAGAAAGTTCAAAGGGTTAATTTACATTCTGGAGATAGCAAAAAAGCTTCCAATGGAAATACTTTCCAATGTACACTAGAGTTTTGTTGAAACTGAAAATTTTGTTAGGAATATATCCATTTGTTTTAGTAGAAAAATTTTTAGGTTATGAAAAATCTCAGATCTAGTCCTGAAATCACATCACTTCAGTATTTCTGATACTCTACAGGTTAGGACTTCATCTAAGATGTGGAACTATAAAAGGACTGCAGACGCAAGGTAATTTAGCTTAAGCTGAACTGTCATGACTGCATATAAATATATTCCAGCACTCGACTCCCCAAGATGAATGAGAGTGATTTGAATAGTGTCTTCCTTAAAACAATTACTTGTCTTCTTTGAGAACAAAAGCTACTCCCATGCGCATGTATGATGCGTTATCTTTCCCTCACTTCTTTATCCCTTTATACCTTTGAATAGTCCTGATTCTTCTAGTTGCTGAATATGAGCACTTTAAAAAATTGCAAATATCTGTTATGTTTTTGAAAATAACAAAACCAACAAAATTTCTGAACTATTCTGCAGGGGTAATCCTGAACTTTTTATGATGACATGCTGGGATTGTTCAGCCTAGAGAAGAGAAAGCTTAAGGAGGATCTCATTGATGTCTACAAAACCTGAAAGGTGGGTGCAAAGAAGAGGAGCCAGGGTGTCTTCAGAGGTGCCTAATGACAAGACAAGAGATGATGGACACAAAATGAAACACAGGAGGTTCCATTTGAACATCAGGAAACACTTGTTTACTATGGTGGTGACTGAGCAATGAAACATGTTTCTGCGAGGTTGTGGAGTCTTCCTCTCTGGATATATTCAAAATCTATCTCTAGGTGTTCCTGGGCAGCCAACTCTACTTGGCCCTGACTGAGCAGGGTGGTTGGACCAGATGACCTTGAGAGGTCCTTTACAACATAAATCATTCTATGATTCTTGGAAGAGATAAGGCAATTTCACTGAAAGCATAAGTATGTTTTTGGCAAGATGTCCTCTTATATTTATAAACCTGTTTAGAAGAGTGCATGCATTGCCTACAAATTCAAAACTGTGCTTCATAAAATAAATATTTAAAGTGAATATGATAAAAGTTTGACACTCTTTGTATCTTTGGTAAAAGCAGAAACATGATGGAAAATAGAACACAACAAAAATAAACATATTTTTAAGGATAAAATTCAGATTTTTGTTCTCTAGGATCTTAATATACAGAAAATTTCACGATTTTGAGATAACAATGACTCAGGTGTTGCCATGTTAATGGCGACATGAAAAGCAAAGTACTGATGCAAAGTAGCATGTTGTTCAGGAACAGGGAGTTCTTGGAACATACACTAAATGATCAATGTTTTTGAAGTACCTATTTTCAGATTTTCAAAAATAATTGTAGTAGGCTGGCTAAATATTTCTTTCTAATTTCATTTCAAGTAAACCTTATCAGCTAAGATTTATAGTCACATTTAACAAACGTAGCCATGTTCTGAGGATCCTGCTGGAGCAATAAGAACAAGGGTCAGTTCTACATTGTCAAATAATGTAACAGAACTCCATGTCCCCAGCAAACACAGGAGGTTTACATTGAAACAGCTCTAGATTGGGCTGATTGTTATATTACTGACTGTAGTTCATTAAGATAGAACACATTTTCTCATGAATTCTCGCCTGAAAAGAAGACTGTTCATGTACTCAACAGTGATCTGCAGAGTAAGATGGAAAAAGCTTCAAATAATACTCCTGACCCAAGGCAAAAACAAATAAACAAACAAACAAAAATAATAAAATAAACAAAATAAATAAATAAATAAAAAATAAAAAACAAGAAATTCCCTTCTAATAAGTGCAGGGTTTCACTTTTATTATGAAGATTGTGAGTGCTCATAGTCCAGACTTTAAGATCTGTGCCCACTTCAGATGTCCTTGCCTTGTGTAATGTTTAGTACTTCAGAAGAACATGCTGTTCTTCTTGTCAGGTGGCATAGGATAAGAGAATATATTCTTCTGGTCTACCTTATACACAAAAAACATTCATAGTAAAATGCACTCGATATTGGTAGTCTGGATACTTAAGATGATTCTATCTGACAGTTCAGTGAACACATAAAATTCAATGTTGAAGATGCTGAGTTTAGGAACTATCTGTTTAAAGAAAAAAATCTGTCAGAGAAAAAAGAATAAAGGTGATGGGAACATTGGCAAAGAACAAGAACAGTAAGGAATGGACAACTGATGGAAAGTTCTGTTTTCTGGGAATAAAAAAAAAAAAAAAAAGAGAAAAAAAAAAAAACTTCAATTCTCATTTAGAATGTGGCCCTCAGAAGAACTATGGCCTATTTAATCTTAGAGAGACAGAGAGGAAGCAAGATATAGACAAGTTTATGCCGAATACTATATATTAATAGAATTATATATTGAATTTCATTAAAAAAAGATGATAAAAATATTTGTCTTACAATTCTGACAAAAATCCTATCATACCACGGAAAGATTTATTTGCAATATGCAATTTAACGAGGATTATTTTTAACTATTAGTAAAATAATGTTTACATTATTTTCCATTATACAAATCTTCATGGAATCATAGAATGAAACAGTTTAGAAGGGACTTTAAAGATCATCCATCTAGTTCCAACAAGTTCCTCACGAGATCTAATTAAATCTCCCCTCTTTCAGTTTAAAACTATCACCCTTTTTCCTGTCTGCCTATGTGAAAAATGGGTTTATTTGAATTTTCAGCTAAAGTAGTACTGCAGTTCTAAAATGGATTAAGGTCCTGACATATTGTCATGGTTTCAGCTGGGATAGAGTTAACTCTCTTCCTACTAGCTGGTCTGTTGTTGTCATTTAGCTTTAGGATGATTAATAATAAATAATGCTGATAACACACTGATGTTTTAGTTGTTGCAGAGCAGTGATTACACCAAGTCAAGGATATTTCAGCCTCTCATAACGCCCTACCAGCAAGGAGGCTGGGGGTGCACAAGAAGTTGGGAGGGAACAGACCCAGGACAGCTGACCCAGACTGGCCAGAGGAATATTCCATTGCATATGACATCACGGAGAACAATAAAACTGTGGGGAGTTGGCTGGGGAGGATGGTGTGGGGCAGTGCTCTGAGTCTGTCTGGGCAGTAGTTGTCAGGTGGTGAGAAATTGCATCATACATAACTTGCTCTGTATATTTTTATTATTATTATCAATTTCTTCATTTTCTGTCCTATTAAACTGTCTTTATCTCAACCCACAAGTTTTTATTTATTTATTTATTTGTTTTTCCATATTCTCTCCCCCATTTCACTGGTGGGGAGAGAGTGAGTGAGTGAATGGCTGTGTGGTGCTTAGCTCCCTGCCAAGTTAAACCATAAAACTTAAAAACTAACATGGTGATGTATAGAAGAAACACTTTTATTTGAGTGGTACAAAGATTTTTTTTTATCTTTTTCCTGTGAGTAAGGATTCAACAGCAATGAAAAATCAATATGCAAAGCCTCAGGAAGATAATTTCAGTATTTGAAGTCTGCATGTTGTAATTGACTACTTGTGAACCATTTAGGACTGTTAAAACTGCTCCTACAGATGTTTTTCTATTTATGGAGACAATAGCTTCTTGCTTCTGTTCAGAAAAGTAATATGGAATATTTACTATGTATAATACAATTACAATCTATGGAATGAAGTAAGTGCTCAGTCACTGTATTTTTAAAAGCATCATTGAAACATCAGGACCAGGAAGGAATCAATTTGTGAAGTGTGATGTTTTCACACGGATGGGCAGCTAACTCCACCACACTGCCCTCTCATTCCCCTTCCTCAGAGGAAGAAGGGTGAAAAAATATGATAAAAAAAGAGTTCAAGGGTTGAGGTAAGGACAAGGAGATCACTCATCAGTCATTATCATGGGCAAAACAGACTCTACATAGGGAGATTAATATACCTGACTGTCTAGCAGACTAGAACAGTGAGAAACTAAGAGCAAACTAAAAACACCTTTCCTCCACCCAGCCTGTTCTATTTCCTACCCCTGAGCAATGTAGGTGAATGGGGAATTGGTCTTGCAGACAGTCTGTAACAATTTGTCATCTTCTGTTCCTTCACCTTCGTTGTCTTCTCCTGTTCCGTCATGTGATCCCTCTCATGGGATTCAGCCCTACATGAACTTCCCACTGACAGAAGCTCTTCAAGTACTGCTCCAATATTGTTTTGTACCATGGAATCCACCTGTCAGTAGCAAACTGCTCCAGCATTGGTCCTTCACAGGCAGCAGCTCCTGCCAGATCACCTTATCCTGCATGGGCTGCAGCTCTGGCCCAGGGCTTGCTCCTGTAGGGGTTCTCTGTTGGCTACAGCCTTCTTAAGGCCATATTTACCTTCTCTACCATGGGCCGCTAGGGAATTGCTGCTCCAGTACGTGGAACATTTCCTCCCTCTCCTTCTTCGCTGACCTTGGTGTCTGCAGGGTTGTTTCTCTCACATTTTTT